>NC_061137.1:3125000-3750000 GCF_905220365.1 Vanessa cardui
GTAGATTATGTTTTATGAGCCAGATTAGTGGTCACCATCGCTCATAATAGGCATATACAGTGTAAAGAACTTACACAGCAAGGAATTGTAACTATTACTTACATCCTCAAAGCGCCGCCAACCTTGGAAACTAAGATGCTATGTTCCGTGTGACTGTAGTTACACTGGCTCACTCACCCTGTAAACACTTTTTTGTTTCGTGGGCGTGCAAAGAGCTACCATCACGTGGTACAAATTATTACTTCTTGCCATATAAAACTAAGCTTGCTATATTTATTGATCTTAAGCAATGAGACCTATTTTCCTAACATGATATTATATCGTTTAATTTGTTCTGTAATTATTCTATCTTGCTCTGTAATTATTAATAATATCCTAATTCAATATGAACAATTTTAATAAAATATATAAGAACGAAAAGATTGTTAATATCAAATTTCCGGTATGAAGCTCATGATATCAGTAGACGCTTTGATGTATTTATTGAATATTCTAGAAGTGTCACTGGGATTTTGTAAATTATGACAAGAGGTCGGGTGATCCGTTTTTGACAAGCACTTATGGAATTTCAACTGCGTAATCTGTGATCGTCCTTTATTTTGAAATGAAAGCGTACTTTTGAAAGTATCGAGCCCTTTGGGTAAGACCTACTCGTTTGACGTAGAAATGACAGTTCTCTTATGTAGTCATATTATTACCTCTTTACTACAAATCTCAAAATTACCATTACCCGTGTGTGCGAAATGCATACATTGCTAAATTATTATTATAATTAGAAATCAAAATAAAAGTATACTTCATTCAAGTCGGCTTCGACATGCACTTTTGAATTGTCATTTAACAACTATATTTAGAGAAGTTACCATCGGTTCGGAAAGTAGATTCTACTGAGAGGAACCGACAAGAAACTCAGTAGTCACTCTTTTTTAACATTTAAAAATATAGTCATGTTAGTTAAATACAATTATATATGTATTATTATTATATATGTATATTTATTATATATGTAAATTTATTATAGGTATCCTGCCTGAAAGTCTACAAGTATTAATTCCACGCTTTTTTATCGTCTGTATAATCTTGTCGAAGATATACTTTTCACTTAAAATATCTTATTGTTTTTATTCATTTTATTTCATGTTGCTTTATTGGTTTTCAGAAATTATAAATTATTTTAAAAACAAATTAAGACCAATTTTAAATAAGTATGGATTTATATTGTCTATGCGCTATTCAATTGATTTTAATACAATTTGAAAGAATAATTTACATACAGTTATTGAAATTTTAATTGTGGTAACTTAAGTCCTGGAAATGAATAAAGAATACTCTGTAATAAGTCTTTTTTATAGAGAATTGAAGTTTCCAGTAAATTGGCAAAAACTATAATAGAGGTATCATAAGCATTGAAAATTAATATAGGGTACTTTTTAAGTGCTTATTCTAGAGTATCGAGGTTTCTGGGAAATTGGTAATTTTTTTTCTTCGTAAAAGCTCTTTGAAAATTATCAATACTGGACTCAACAATCAATCAGTCGATACATAAAATGAACCAAGATTACAAAATTGTACAAGTTATCGTAGATTGGAGTTCAAATCCAGGAAAGTCGTGATGAAATCTGCATATGTCTATGAAAATCAATTGATTGACAACAAAAATGAGCCACACGTATAATAAGCATAAGCAGATGGAGTTATTATTTAAAGCTGTTGAAACATGGAATATTAAACTTTTAAATTAAATTTTGCTTATTTAATAAACGGCATACCAGACAAACACATACGCAGACAACGTCATAACAGTAAAACAATAAACTAGCTAAAAACTTTACAACTCAATGAATATTAAACACATATAATTATAAAATCATTATAGCCATTACACGATTATGTCCCATCAAGGTTCAAGTACTTCTACGTTATATGCGTTCTCAAACAAAGTTCAGTCGTAGCGATAGTCCCGTAGCGGCCGGTCGTGTTCCGTGCTCGCTGTCTACGTTGTGTTACGTGTTGTGTTTGTTACGGGTATAGTATTTTTGTATTTTTAATCTGTTGTGTTGTATTGTGTGAATGTTTCGAATTTGGCGCCAACCAGCTATTATTATCTGTTGCTTTCAATTGTTTTTTTTTAATTGTCAGTGTTATTCCTATATAATAAGTATTATTTAAACTTAAATAAAATCGAGTATAGGAACTGTTTTAAATATAATTATTCTCTAATGAAGCTTTCATCATTATTTTAATAAAAAATAGGTCTTTATTAATTTAATAAATTTAATAATTCATAAAAGATGCCTAAAGATATAAACTGCCCAAATTTAATCATTTAAGAATTAATTACTACGTAAACTTCTTAATATCAGATTTTGTTAGATTATGAAGTTTGTTTAGCTCTTAAATATCCCCTGGGTAATTAGAGTTTCATAATAAAAATGGTTCAGTATAAAAAATGAGCGAAATTTACAACGGAACGGTATGAAATAGCCTTTGTTTAGATTGTTAAAAATTAACTTCACAAGGAAATAACTAGCGAAGTTTTTTATAGTTTGCTTCGATAAATAAAAATTGCGGATGAAATAGATGTTAAAACTTCGTAATGGGTCTTTTTAAAGGAGTTTCATACTCGGGAGATTTTATTTTATGTCGTATTTTATAAATGACCTATTAGAGTCCGCGTAATAAATGTCATTTTAGAAAGTAGTTTTATGTGTATTGGTTTTCGTTTGTATTTAAAAAAGTATATACATCATCTGAAAAATAAACTATTATATTTTTTAATGCGTTTTCAAATTATGGTTTACACATTTTTTAGATTTGATTAATGTTTTTATTTGTAATGATTTTTTTCATATTATGGAATTATAAATTTAAAAATGGAGCAGTAAATTTCGAAGTATGTCATCATCATTCAAGGTGAAATTTTACCTTTGAAAAATTACTTCGGAAAAACTTCTCATAATTACGTATATAATTGTCAGTAAGGTTATAATTAACAGTGTATCGGTATATTGTTTCTAAATAATTTGACCTGATAATGAAGCGATTGCTTCTAAATTATTCAAATTAAACATTGATGAAAAAAAGGGAAGAAGTTTATATATGTCTGTTACGATTGCCAGTATTATAATTAATGTTTAATAATTTAAAAAAGTTTTTATTGATTGTTTTTTTTTTTTACTATCGAACTTCCATTATTTTCTATTCTTGCGTCTTTGTTTGATAAACAAAAACCATAGTGTTTGTTTGATCTATACAAATAATAAATTTGGGGCGTCCGTTTGTAATATTAAAATTGCTCTTTTTTACTCATATGCATTGAGTATTTATACACCGAACATAATATATCAAAATAACATTTTTACGATTTTTGGAACGGCTGGACCGATTTTGAAGGGACTTTCACTGGCAGACAACTGATATAATAAGTAACTTAGGCTACAATAATTTTTTTTTGTTAAATTTGACATACAAGATCACAGCTAGTTTTACTATATAATATGTTAGTATATAAAAAAAAGTAAAGTTGGGAACGGATTATAGTAAGGTCTCTGATTATTTATAGGTCTAGATATAATGTCAAAGCCTGAGAACGTATCGAAATTGTGGTCAACAGTAATCCTCTAAGTACGTTTACTGGCAAAACAGTATGTCGTTTGGCGAGTGTCAAGCGTAGCTGTCACGCACACCAAGATTAATAAATAAAGTTTGCGTTTGTTATAGTTATTTGAAGCACTATTTGGACATATGTATAAATATTCTGAAAAGCCGAGACGGCCCAGTGGTTAGAACGCTTGCATCTTAATTGGTGATTGCGAGTTCAAACCCAGGCAAGCACCACGATATAAATGTGCTTAATTTGTTTTTATAATTCATCTCGTGCTCGATGGTGAAGGAAAAATCGTAAGGAAACCTACATGTGTCTAATTTCATCGAAATTCTGCCGCATGTGCATTCCACCAACCCACATTGGCACGCACCACTATATATATGTGCTTAATTTATGTTTATAATTTATCTCGTGCTCGGCGGTAAGGAAAACATCGTGAAGAAACCTGCATGTGTCTAATTTCATCGAAATTCTGCCACATGTGCATTACACCAACCCGCATTGGAACAGCGTGGTGGAATATTTTCCAAACCCTCTCCTTAACGGAAGAGGAGGCTTTATCCTAGCAGTGGGAAATTTACAGGCTGTTAGTTTACGTTACTTTTACTTTTATAAATATTCTAAGGCTTTGTACAAGTTGGGCAGGAACAACCCACTCATTACTCAGATCATAATATTCTTCTGCAAAGTTGTTCTTCATGCGTTAAACTATATGTGACACATCGAAATTAAATGTGATCGACTTCAAAGCTGTATTTCTTGTTTGCATATTTGACCCATCGAAAATTATAATAAATTTAAGCGAATTTTCTCGCTTACAGACTTTTAACGTTTATACAGCTGTGAATGTTGCTGTCGGTCTGAGGCTTCTCGTTGAGAAGGTGTAGAGCTTGTTACTGATGGATAGATATATTTGGAAAATTAACATCCGACACTTAAAGGTTAGGAAGTATTATACGATTTATACAAAATATGCACTGACTATAACGAGTAGTGCGCCCTTGATTTGAAGTCGCAATCATCGGCTAAGACACATTATATAACCACTGAGCTCAATTAACACTAAATATTTTTGCGAACAAGGAAATAAATTCTTTGTATAAATGACCTC
Organism: Vanessa cardui; assembly: GCF_905220365.1. Taxonomy (NCBI): domain Eukaryota; kingdom Metazoa; phylum Arthropoda; class Insecta; order Lepidoptera; family Nymphalidae; genus Vanessa; species Vanessa cardui. The sequence continues at coordinate 3,129,719 of NC_061137.1, forward strand.
AAACTATTAACTCGTTCAAAAGTCATAAGATCAATAAGTAATGCATAAAATTTCAAATAAAAATAGCGTTCCAATATTCCTGTTCCAATTATGCGTAAAGCTTTTTTCAACGAGTAGGGACGATAATAATCCAGGGGTCAGGATCGAATCTGCGATTTGAACATAGTTGGCGCTAATCAAACCCATTTACCATTTACGTCATATGAATAAAGTACGTGTATAATATTTAGGTTGTTATATAGTTTTTCGAACTTTATCTATTATACGGGTAAGGTTAGTTCATGTATTGGATTTATTACTGCTAGAACAACATCTATTATAAAATATAGATTATTTTTGTGGATTTAGATAACAATCTCAATACGTTTTTTATCAATTTGTACTTTTCAATTTAAAGTGATTGTTATCAATAATGGAATCCTTCGAGCATTTACTAATCGCCATTTAAAAATATAACCTATGCCGTTTTATATTATTTTTTTAAGTAAGTAACTCTCTCTCTCTCTGTTACTCCTTAACGGTTTAAACGCTGAACCGATTTATATGAAATTTACAATGGAGACAATTTGAATCCCAGAGGAGGCCGTGTGTTTTTTTAATACCTCAAGGGAATAAAAAGATGCCTGACGTTTCTTTTACTACAGATTAAGTTTTAAAACGTCCGGGTAAGCCGTAGGTATAGCTATTTTTATATTCAAGCTACCATTGACCACAAAGACGGCAACGAAATTAGTAAAATTTATCAATGATTTACATTTAATAATCGTATTGTACAAATTTATATTTCCTGTTTGAAAATCATCGAGTATAAAACTCCTAATCTCATTTGTCATATACGTCAGAATTATAATAATAAATAAATTAACTCGAACTCTTAAAATTATAGCTATCTCTCTTTTCCGCCCACATTGAGAACTTTTAACATTGTTGCTATCTCTCTTTTTTGAGGTATTATCCATCCACTTCGCTAATGCAGACATTTTAAAGCTTTTATTTACTAACTTCATCTCTAACTCTATGCGTGGGTCAAATGTTGCAGTTGAATTTTAAACCAGTTCCACACAATCAATTTATGTAAAACTTTGCACACACTACTGTTGTTTTGTACAATACAATTTAGTAAACAAAATTGTTTTCGTTTTGTTACATAAATCATTTTACAACAACAACAACTTCAAAATTTCACACTGCTGGGCTAAGGCCTCCTCTCCCGTTGAGGAGAAGTTTTGGAACATATTCCACAACGCTATTAGAATGCGGATTGGTGGAATACACATGTGGCAGAATTTCGCTGAAATTAGACACATGCAGGTTTCCTCACAATGTTTTCCTTCACGAGCACGAGATAAATTGTAAATACAAATTATAGCCTGCCTAGGTTTCAATCCGCAATCATCGGTTCAGATACACGTGTTCCAATCACGGGGCCATCTCGGCTCATCATTTTATAATTATATAATTTTATAAATGCGATATTATTCTTAAATCGTTGAATCAATTCATATGAAATTCGTTATGCCGATAGTTTGAGTCCCGGTGAACGACTTATGTTACTTTTTAATTCACCCCTCAAGTTGATAAATAGGGGTCGACAGTTTATGTAAAGGCGTAGGTTCAGTTAGCAGATATCTAGCAGCAAATGTATTATTTATATTAGTTTTAGAGAAGTAGAGTAGCAGAGAAGTAGAGTTAGTATAGAGCATATAGAATACAGTAAAAAGCGATGAGGTCCACGGAAAGTTTAATATAGTACATGCAAAAATAATACACTTATTTAATTACATAATATGCAATATAATTTTGTTATTACTTTTGATAATTATACAACTATTATTATAATTAATAGATCTATTAACACGAACGAAGGTACGCCGTACGTATGTATGTTAAGCTATATTAAATTCTAAAATAAACGCTATCATGATTTGTTCGAACTTATTCACCAGCTTTGTAGTGGTAAGTTGTTCATAATCCCATTTGTCTTATGTGATATTTTTTTTTAAATATTAAATAAAAACAATTGAGATTACTATTGTTAAACAGAGATAGCTATATTTTTCTTACTCTCTATTAAAATTATTGAAGGAAAGATTATATCGAATCCCATAAATGTTTAATGGTTCCATCTTAAATGTCATAGTAGTTTTAGTAAATATATGTATATTATATTTACTTCACTTTCATATGAGCAAGCTGGTCTTAGTAGGTATCTCATCACATATTCTAGTACCATACAGTAATGCTTAGTATTGTTGTGTTCCGGTTTGAGAGGCGAAAGTAACTCTCGGCAAAATCTAAAATTACCAAAGTTGGCGATTGGCGTTGTAAGGTTGGTTGTTGGTTAATACTTCTTACAGCGGTGGTGACCGCTTACAACATCATCATTTATCCCATTTGAATGCCAGTCAATAAATCATTCTGTTTGAATATTAAGTAAGACAAACTGCAAGACTCATATTTATGTTGAATTTTTATACCCATACATAAATATTATAATGCAAAAAATGCTATGAAAATGAGCTACTAATACCGTATCTCACTCGTGAAATATTGTAAGCCGATTTACAAACCGCTATCTTTATACGTATATCCTTGAAATGTTTTCGTTATTATATTAGTAATACGGATACATTCTACCGCTTTTAGGGTTCCGTAGCCGAAACGGAACCCTAATAACAAGAGTCCGCTGTCCTCTTGTCAATCCGCCTGTCACCAGGCTGCCTCTTAAGAACCGTGATAATTAGACACTAGAAAATAAATCTTAAAAATATTTAAGTGGAGCTCTCATACATCACATCACATCATCAGCCTGTTGTTGTCCACTGCTGGATATAGGCCTCTCCAAGCGCACGCCACTGTGGTCTTTCTCCGGCTACTCGCATCCAGCTCCTGCCTACCGCCTTGCGTATATCGTCACTCCACCGTGCCTGAGGGCGTCCTACACTACGTTTGCCGAGACGCGGTCTCCACTCTAGAACACGTTTTCCCCAACGGATGTCGGTTCTACGACAAATATGACCAGCCCACTGCCACTTCAGCTTACTAATCCGGTGGGCTATCCGTCATGACATACGGAGCCGAAACGTGGACACTCACGACAAGGCTAGTCCACCAGTTTAAAGTCGCTCAGCGTGCTATGGAAAGGGCTATGCTCGGCGTTTCTCTGAGGGATCGCATCAGAAATGAGGTGATTCGTCAAAGAAGCAAAGTCATCGACATAGCTCTCATACAACAGATATATTTTTTTGCCGTTTCCTTGGATAATGTGACGGAACCTTTCGTGCGCGAGATCGACTCGCACTTGGCCGGTTCTTAAGCGTGTTGTGCGTTCTGTTACTAGTAATACGATTTATACGTAATATCGAAAAAAAACAAAAACAAATAATGCATAATTATTTACGTAAAAACTATCAATGTCACACGTCATTTCAAAATTAAGCATCAATAACTATTCGGTAACCTTTTTATAGCAATAACGACAATATTTTGTAAACTCCCAATCAATGTAGTTTATATTTTTAATATTTTCGAATTTCGACCAATGGGCGATCAGTATTTAAAATCATTTATTATAATGATTGAATTTTATTTGACTCGACCAATGAGCGATCAGTATTTGAAATTATTTATTATCTATTGGACATTTTACGTTCGTATTATGCGATGAATTCGTAGTTCGTGCTTATAGAATGACTCTTCACAGACATTGGGAGCGTTACTATTCATTCCTTAAATCGTCAAAGCGCCTTCAAACATTGGCTCTGATATGTGGACGCTATTTCACTTGATCAATCCTGACCCTTCAAACCGGAACACGTCAATACATAGCACGGTAGAATATCTGGTGTATGTTTGCGTTGCTTGCATAGAACTCCAGAACTATTAATCTACTCTAATGAGAATTTAGCAACAAATATATACATCGATCATCAATATATCAACGAGTATATATGTATAACATATTGGATATATGCTTAAGATTAATAGACTTTGATGCTCGAATCTTACATCGGTTCATCGAAATACACACTTGTGAAGATGGTCACTATTTGCTGTTATTAATATTCCTAGAATAAAAAACCTAGCTTGGCCCAGTGGTTAGAACGTGTGCATCTAACCTTACCGATCATTGCGAGTTCGAACCTAGGCAAGCACCTGGATATTCATGTGTTTAATTTGTGTATATAATTTTTCATTTCATTTAAATTCGTCTCGTGCTCGGCGATGAAAGAAAACTTCGTAAGGATACCTGCATGTGTCTAATTTCATCGAAATTCTGCCACATGTGTATTTCACCAACCCTCATTGGAACAGCTTATGTTCCAAACCTTCTCCTCAAAAGGAGAGGAGGCCTTAGCCCAGCAGTGGGAAATTTACTGTGTGATGATGTGATATTGCTGAAGTTTTAATTCAGCTTAACTACATTAAAAGACAGTGGATTGTTTCCACGATATGACGAGTTCTATCTCCTGGACTATGTCAACTATTTTTCTACACTAGGTTGTAAATAATTTAATAGTATTCAAATAGCATGTGGTAATCAACATAATTGATCTAAGATATCTGCTGTAAAGCTACCTGTCTGATGGTAGGGCTTTGTGCAAGCCCGCTTGGGTAGGTACCACCCACACATCAGATATTCTACCGCTAAACAACAGCACGCAGTACTGTTGTATTCCGGTTTGAAGGGCGAGTGAGCCAGTGTAGTTACAGGCATAAGGGACATAGTTCCCAAGGTTGGTGGCGCATTGACGTTGTAAGGAATAGTTAATATTTCTTACAGCGTCAATGTCTATGGGTGATGGTGACCACTTACTATCATATGACCCATATGCTCGTTCGCCAAGCTATTCCATAAAAAAGGTTTGAACAAGCAAAGGCGTCAAAAGTCTTCGGTGCCCGAGCCCTATAGCAGATGCTACTCTCTGTAAATCACGAAAAATTTAATAATGTGAAGAATCAAATTAGGTTTTATTGGAGTTATGATTTGAGTAGCAGTTAAAATGATTACTTGAAAGTTTTATTAGGACCGAGCCTACTGGGTCTATTGGTAATTCAAATCCATAGTTTATTTTGATGACGTAACGATTTCATTAAAAAAAATATTTCTTTCATTAAAGTTATTATGCGTTTCGTATATAAAACTGATACAAAAAGAAAACATCAAAAATGTATTTAAAGCACAGAATATGCTTATTTCTTAAATATAGGAATTTGTTCCATAATTTATAACGATGTATAAATTAACACACCAAACTTTTCATGGAAGATTCGAGGTTAAAGTCTGGACCAGCACCTCTGAATTTTCATGTGTTTAATTTGGTTTTATAACTATTCTCACACGATGCGATGGTTGAGAATCGCTAAACCTCCTTCTCATAAGGAGACCTTAGCTCAAGAGAAGTTAATTTATAGATAATTAATATATATAAAAAAGTGGTACGTACAATAATACAAAATCTGAACTATATCAAAGAATTGAGGAACTAATATGTTGGCGTAAAATCGATTCAATTCTATTCGATTCTTGAGTGACTCTAATGTGTACACCCCTTTAAATCTATTTACTTCGTATATGTAGGACAAGTGAAACTAAATTCTACAAAGACTCAAGGACGACGTATTCCACTTTTATCAGACAAAAATTAATGACGGTCTTTTCAGACCAGACCTAGCGCTTTAGTAACAAAGCGAATAAAGGGAATAACCTCCAAATAAATTATGCAATATTATACCATATAATAGTTATTAATAGTGCCTACTTTGCTTTGGTTAATGTTCATAATAAATATAAAGTTTTGTTACATTTGTCTTAAGTGTATGTTCAATATGCTTGTAATGATATTTTTTTGGTATTTATAGCTGTCGGCTTGTCTTGGCGTAAAACTTAGGACTTAGTTATGGTTACATTTTCATACTTATAAAGAACGAACATTATGAAATCACGTGCAGTTGACTAATAGTTCAGGAAATCCTTCATAATCGTATCTTTTTTTAATCTATTAATATTTAATATGAGTAAGTAACTCTGTATCTGTGTCGCTTCTTCACGACCAAACCAATGAACCTAGTTTGATGAAATTTGGTGTGAAGCGATCTTGAACTTCAAGGAAGATAATTGTAATACTTGACAACTAACTCCAAAAAGTGAGCGAACCCGCGGGTAACAACTAGTTCCAAATAAGTAAGCGAACTGTCAAATGCATCACAAACCTTGAGAACTAAGATGTATCTTGCCAATCATCATCCTCCTGCCCTTATCCATAATAAGGCATAAATATACACAAAGCTATCAATTATTATTATTATATTTAGTCGAGATGGCCCAGTGGTTAGAACGCGTGCATCTTAACCGATGATTGCGGGTTCAAACCCAGGCAAGCACCGCTGATTTATGTGCTTTATTTGTCTTTATAATTCATCTCGTGCTCAGCGGTGAAGGAAAACATCGTGAGGAAACCTGCATGTAACAAATTTCATAGAAATTCTGCCACATGTGTATTCCAGCAACCCGTATTGGAACAGCGTGGTGGAATATGTTCCAAACCATCTCCTCAAAGGGAGCTTTAGCCCAGCAGTGGGAAGTTATAGGCTGTTGTTGTTGTTTGTATCAATTATTGGGTCAGCAAGAAATCTTCACCTACAGAACTCTTATATTATATACCTACTTAGTATGGACATTGATTAGTGTCGGGGCTAAGTGCAGGGATTTCTAAGTGATGTAATTTCACCTATTCATTACTCACTCAACGGCTAAATAGCATTGCATTGATTACCCAGGACCGTTCGTGAACGGCGAATCCAATAATGGGTACAACAGACAGCAATTTATATCACAAATTTCGTAGCGCAATCTCTACATATAATAAAGTTGGAGTTTCTGTTTGTAATATTGTCTGTGTGTATGAATGCAAGGTATAAGGTAAATTATGTATACATAATTTTTTGTATGTAAGTTTGTTCCGGCTGATCTCTGAACGGCTGGCACGATTTTGATGGAATTTTTACTGGCAGATAGCTGATGGAATAAGGAGTAAGTTAGGCTACAATGATAACTTTCTTGTTAAATACAAACGCGCATAAAGTTGCGGTCACAATTAGTGCTATTAAAAGGATTGATTAATATGATTGAAACAACGAATATCTCTTCGAAAACAAGAATAACAAAGAAGAATAAATTAGGTATTTTATGCTTCTTCGTTATTCTGTAGAAACTCACTTCGTCTCTCACTTGTAAAATATTGAACACATACACGCGATGAGACGCTGTTTTTCGCTTTTTGAACAGCTATCATAGTTATTGTAAAATAAATTATATACTTATTACATTGATATTCGTCGATTTAAATAAATTTAATCTCATATTATAAAGTAACTGTGTGTCAATTTCACAGCCAAACCACAGAATAAAATTTGATAAAATTTGGTATGAATCACGCTTGAATCACAAAGAAGGACATACCAGCGACAGCTAGTTTAATATAATTGCGTAATAATTCAATTCCACATTAATGTATTATCTATCTTATAGAGCAATTATTTTGAGGTCCTAGTTATTCTTGAGTCAGATATTAATAAACGATTTTTAAATTAAAGAATAGAGAGAAGAGCCGACTTGGCCCAGTGGTTAGTGCGCGTACACCTAAACCAGTAATTACCGGTTCAAACCCCACTGAATTTTCATGTGTTTATTCATATCGAGCTCGACGATGAAAACATCGTAAGGAATCTTATATGCTTCTAATTTAAACGAAATTCAGTTACATGTGAATCCATTAACCCGCATTGGAGCAGCGTGGTAGAATATGCTCCAAACCTTCTTCTCAAATGGAGAGGCGGCCTTTGTCCAGTCGTGGGAAATTTTATTATTATTTGAAGGAATTTTAGTAGAGCTCGAAATAAGGATTTTCATAGTGTTCCATGCTTCGGAAAGCAAGGAGTCATTTGTTCTGTTACTTGTCGGCACCGATAGTTACGGACATGGTTACAGTGTTTGCACACATACATAGCTATCTTAGCAGAAAATCCGTCAAATGGTCTTTAATTTATGTACGCATATTTTTTTATACGCACACAGTTACAATTTTTGCACACATACATAGCTGTCTTAGCAAAAAATCCGTCAGGTAGTCTTCAATTTATGTACGCATATTATAATAAGCACACGGTTACAATCTTTACACACATACATAGCTGACTTAGCATAAAATTCTTCACGTGATCTTTAATTTACACGCATATTATTAAAGGAATCGTAAATAAGAATATTTTCTTTTAAATGATGAGTTTTATTACAAAATAAAATTGTGAATACGAAAACGTTATATTCTTTTATAGCGCGTTCTTTCGAAACTCAATTTCATTTAAATAGCACAGATAATAATACTTATAACAGTACGCCATTTTAATATTTTCCCGCGTTAAATGGCAATGCAGTCGAATTTAAAATCTCTATAACAGTGCACCGCACATTAGTTTTTATGGATATGTCGCTATTACACGGGATATAAAAGATTTTTTTTTAAATCGATTTGTAACAAGGCAGAATTTATGAAGGTTGAATTCCTCTTGGGTTTTCGTTTTATGATTTTAACTGGACGTAAAATACAAAAAGTGTATATAGGTATTTAAAAATGATCATTTAGATAATAATAATGGTACTTGTCGGTATCTAAACTGGCTGAACGGCGTTGGACTAGCAGTATTATATCATTAAAAAGTGTATAAAAAATGTATTTTGAATATTGCGGAGAATAATTCGAAATTCAAATTTGTCGGGTATTTTTTTTTTAATTAGATTTTAAATCTAGAATTCAAATACAAAGCTAAATTCTTTATATACAGTATATGTAAGAGAATTAATAATCTTATTATTTTAGGGAATTACTAATACCTTTTTTTTAATGATAGAGGAACTTAAAAAACAACAATTCGTGTATTCAATATCGAAACAACAATAAATTCAAATGACGGAACGACATTAATCAAATATCACCCCAAATACGAATCACATTTAACCTTACCCTATTTTTTAACTTTCCATTTAATTAATTGACCATATGCACTTATCACCCCTCACCTGAATTCAATTTTAATAAAAGGGAATTTTATTGATTAAAATCTTTTGTGTTAATTAAAACTGATGGTCAGTTCCGACACCGACTTTAACAATTTTTTTAAAGTATTTATAATTTATGTTAATGAAATATATTAACAAAGTAATTTTGTATATTTTTTATTTCAAATATGTAAACTAGCAAATAGGTCACTTGATGTATCGATACATTCGATTATTGATAGTTTTAAAACGTTTTATACAAATCGATTAAAACACTAATTGAAATCAATTAACGAAGTTCATAAGTAAGTGACTTATGAACTTGTTGATCGTTCCCTCACTGCTGAGGATCGCGAACACATATGATTCGTTTCCATTTGGTGCGGTCATATGCGGAGTGGACCGCACGGTACATGCTCCCGCCTGCTGCCTTCTTAATCGAGTCAGACCACCTTGTAGGCGCCCTACCCTGGGCACGTCTGCTATCCATTTTGCTAAGGATGATATATTTCTCCAGACCATGCTTTGTAGACCACACGATGATCGCATAAGTCACTACGTAGTATAAAAAAAGCCGCATTCTGCTGTTTGTCCTTGCATTTGCTTAGATCTTTCAAGATTAGGTTTACATTTATAATACACGTATATTATAGTAAAGAAACACTGAATAATATTAGAGATTTCTAATGTGATGTCGTTGATATACACTGTTTTGAGCTTACCCTACAAACGTGGACTGAACAACTTAACAGTAATGCAGCATTCATCATTATCCAATTAAGTGACTAATTTAAATGAATATTTTAAAGTAGGGACATTTAATATATATATACAAAGACATTGTGGTATATTTAATATCAGCATTGCAAGCAGCAAGCCGGTCGGAACGCTAGTTATTATAATAAAGGGCAATTAAATAATCTTATTATAGGCCTTAATGTAATAATTCTTATGACAATTAAATTCGGTATTCAAAGTTCCCAACCCGAGTAAATAATATTCAATGCCTAATAAGCTGCAAAGGGGCGTAGCATTTCATAAAATTATTAATCAAATAATACTCACACACAAACATATTAACCTAAATAATATTTGGAAACTTTTAACGTAATTTCATTCTTTAGTCCATTAACTCGCACCTTATACATAAATCAAAACAAACGCAAATTACAGTACATGAATAATAAATGTCACGGAATAGAAAAATACTCATTTTGTTCATGTACAGAACAAATTAATAATATAACACATATTTTTATACACAATGCTAGGTGGTCGGGTGAGTGGCTCACTTGATACACTTGCCACCATTGCTCATAGATATTGGTGTAGAAAGGTAATTTTGGTACCTGAAATGTTATCTCCTTTGTGTTGGCTTTCAAAATCTATAATAATATTATAAATGTGAAAGTAACTCTGTCTGTCGCTCTTTCACGATCTACCGTTGAACCAAATTTGATTAAATTTGGTATGAAGCTAACTTGAATTCCAAGAAAGGACATAGCCTACTTTATAGCCTAACGCATGACAACCAACACTTCTTTATGGTGGCGGACGGGTATATGGGCCACCTGACGGTAACTGCTCACCATGACCCATAGACAATGGCGCTGTAAGAAATATTAACTATTCCTTACATCGTCAATGTGCCACCAACCTTGGGAACTAAGATGTTATGTCCCTTGTGGCTGTAGTTACATTGGCTCACTCGCCCTTCAAACCGGAACACAACAATACTGCGTACTGTTGTTTAGCGGTAGAATATCTGATGAGTGGGTGTTATCTACCTAGCTTTGCTTACACAAAGCCCTACCACCAAGTAAACACACTAAAACGCGTGCGAAGCCGGGGGCGACTGCTAGTCTTGGAATACACGCACACTTTGACATAACAATACTAAATGTTTTCGGATATGTTATCAGTGGGTGGTTCCCAAGTGGACTTCCCCGACTATAAATAAATAATAAAACAGAAGTCGGTTGATAAAATTGAGTGTCAATTGAAACTATTTTTATAGAAACTTTTTGCTTTAACTTCCCCACTTTCGATTCTTCGATCGGGCATGGCCTTAATCAATATGTATTTCGTGTCATTGTTCTCGTTGTATGATAATGGCAGGGAACTTTGTGAATGTGTATCGAAAGTGACATTTGTCGGGCGAAGGAGCGATAGCAAAAAAAAAAAAAGGATTTCAGCAGATTATGTTTATGACGATATATATGTATGACTAAAAGTCGCCCGTGGCTTCGTTCGTGTTTTAGAGTGTTGTTAGTCAAGATGTCATGTGTCAGGCAAAATAAGTAACCAATGTCCTTTCATGGAGTTCAAGTTTGCTTCATACCAAATTTCATCAAGTCGTTTCAGCGGTTTGGTCGTGAAAGAATGACAACCGATCAGACAGAGTTACTTTCAAATTTATAATATTAATGTAGATAGACTGTATAATCTTGACATTTATTTCTATTTATTATTGGTACTCAATAATTATATTTTCAATAAACTTCTTTTACAGTTGCAGCTTGAAAATAACGCTGTAGTACATCAGTTTAAATTCCATACTAATTACCAAGTAACGACGCATCATAATTTATCAATGTAATTCTGTCAACGCTATCTGATTGCGCGTATCTCAGTTCCAAAAGGTCTGATCCGATTATGATCGCGAAAGGTTTATAGTTTAAAAATCGATTTTATTAACTGTGTGGAAAAGACCTTCAGGTGAAGAAATTCTTATAATGCTTGTGTGCAAAAAGGTATTATATAATCTTTGAGTTTATGATAGATGATAGCATACCTTGGGATTTAAATGATGGTCGTATACCTATTTCTTTGTGATATTGAATATATGTTAACAATACCGGATTGATGGGTTGTTTACGCGGGTTCTTCTGAGGTTAGAGTATTTTCTTTTCCGTAGTGTTTATATTAAATTAAATAAAAAACTGTAATGATTCTTTAATTAAGGAATTTGATTGATTTGAAAATATATGTTACTAACAAAATGATTCTAAAAGATCTTACATTTAAAATTTTAAACTATTACTATAATCAGTTTTTAATGCTTATTATCTTATTAACACTATTTAAATTTTAAGTAAATATTAAAGTAAAGGGATTTCAGTTATGAAAACATGAAACTAAGTATTTAAAGTTGTTATTTTTAAAACCAACATAGATTTTAGTTCTTACTCATATAACTTGAGCTGACATGGCCCAGTGGCTAGAACGCGTGCATCTTAACCGATGATTGTGAGTTCAAACCCAGGCAAGCCCCACTATATATATGTGCTTAATTTGTGTTTATAATTCATCTCGTGCTCGGTGGTAAGGAAAACATTGCGAGGAAACCTGCATATGTCTAATTTCATCGAAATTCTGCCATATGTGCACCAACCCGCATTGGAACAGCGTGGTGGAATATGTTCCACACCCTCTCCTTAATGGAAGAGGTGGCCGCTAAGCTGAGGCCTCCTCTTCCTTTGAGGAGAAGTTCAGGAAGTCAGCTGCTCAAATGGGGTTTGGTGTAACTTATATCAGAATTTCGTTGGAATTAGACATAAGCAAATTACCTATGAACAGAAGAACTATTGACTACATGTCACTCAGATCGTTAGGTAGAAAATATACACAGTACACACGTATACACGAAACCTCACACACAAGTAAACATATACCCACACACAAGCGTCTTATACACAGTATAGTCAATTAAAGGATATTCATCCATTCCATTTATAAATCATGACAATATTTAATTACAATTTGATTCCAATAAATTGTATTTTCGATATTATGCAATTCGAATGTTTCATTTTCACATCCATTTAATAATATTAAATGCGAAAGTAACTCATTGTCTCCCTCTGTTTAACTACTAAGTAAGCGAACTGTTTATATTATTTTAATTCTAATTGTTGTAGTTGTTTATGATTAACTTAGATGGAATTAATCATTCCTTTGAAATATATTGCGTATTAATAACGAGGTAATTAAAGTAAATAATTAAATGACATGACTTAACTTTTAGAATATTGTTTTGAAAACTTTAGAATATTTTAGTATTGTGAGCATTGTAGCGCCATCTATTGACGTCAATAGTTAAGTCTTGTTTTGTCGAACTATAATTAGAATAATACAAGCCTTTGAGGATATCCATGAATATGATACGCGCTTTTTTTAATTGATATTGTATTCTATGTTCACTTAGGTAGTAGATGAACTTTGAAATCTTCATGTTACAGCATTACCAAAATAACAATCTTCAAATTGGTAGGTACTGTCAATAATAACTTATTAAACATTTTATTATACAATTAAATAATTATTATATTGAAAGAGCCGAGAAGGCCCAGTGGTTAGAACGCGTTATATTAAGGAACAATTATGGGTTCAAACCCTGGCAACTAATTTGCTGCAATGAAGGAGAATATCGTGAGGAAACCTTCTCGTACCGAGTCTGCCATATATGTATCCAATTCGCAAAAGAGTATCTTGTTTGCCCATTAATATTAATGACCATTAAAAACTGTAACTTTACTTTTTAATATAATAAAAAGTTTAAATTTAGAATTATGAGGCTCACGTAAACAAATTAACTCGTCTTCCATACGGTACAATGGTCTTAGTATTTATAATGTACCATGTTTGGAGTGTGTCCAAATGTATGTTTAACTAAATTGTAGTTTCATGCCGCTCTAAAGGCCCTGAACTTTGCGTTGGAACCTCGTGTAAATTAATTCTAGTTAGGCGACACCACAGAACTGATTACATTAGAAATGGCATATAGTATAAATCTTGTTATTACAAAGCGAGGCGGAAATTGCGAGACGTCAAACAAGCGTCGCTTTACGATTTATTGTACAAAATCATGTATCAATATTGACGGTTCCGATTTTCATAGTTTTTTCCCTATCGAAAATAATAGTTTATTGTTTCGTTTAAGTAAAATGATTTCTCTTTTTCAAGTTACTTGATGAGCGTTTGCTTAGCAAATTTTTAATATAAGTTAGCGAAAGCTGGTTCCACAACCACTTTGTGGAACCAGCTTTCGCCGGCGGTTTTTCCGAACCGATACGACATGGGAACCTTCAAGAAAAGAGCGTACTCCTTTCTTAAAGGCCGGCAACGCACTTTCAAGCCCCTGTAGTCACTTCCCATCAGGTGAGCCTCCTGCTCGTTTGTCACCTATGTCATAGAAAAAAGGTAAGCAAATGTGCCATCAGATGGTTAGTGGGTTTCATCGACCATTCTTTGAGCCACCAATGAGCCATCAACCTTAGGCACTACAATGCTATCCCTTGAGTCTGTAGTTACTCCCCTAACTCTCACTCACCCTTCAAATGGTAACACAATAATAAGTATCGCCGTTTGACGGTAACATATTTTAATGGTAGGGTAATAAATAATATTTTTTATAAAACATTATTTGTAAGATGCTTTTGGGTATACATTTTTAAACAAACTTCAAAATGAAAATAAAAATTTCCATTGCCATTTATTGGGCTGGATAAATTATTAATGTTAAATATTTGCTATTATATAATAATAATTAAAAAAAAATCTTCTTATAATTTACCCAACTTTTTTATTATCCGTGTTCAAAGAACAAATCAAACTTTATTTTTTTATTTTTTAATCCAAGCGATGTCTCTTTTAAGCCGTTCGCTACTCGCTTTTCTTTCGGCGTCACTTTATAGGCTAATCACTCTTTTGCCTGACTTACCTATAAACATTTATTGTATTTAAATTGTTTCAACATACATATTTAACCTTTTTATATATTTTATTATTTTTTAAATTATTTATGTTTTAATAAGGCAGATGAAAAAAAGCCTTTATGGGTCTAAATCAATGCTAGGTCTAATCCTAGGCTTTTTTATGATATGGGTAGACGGATGAGCAAATTTATCACCTGCTGGTAAGTGGTCACCACCACCTATTACCCATACACCCAAAGCGCTACCAACCTTGGAACAATAGCAAAACCAGCAACCTTGGAAACTAAGATGCTTGTGCCTGTAGTTACACTAGCTCACTCCCCCTTCAAACGGGAAGTCAACAGTACTGTTTGGCGGTAGAATATTATATAATTCCAAGCTTGAATCAAAGACTTTAGCATTCTAGACTAGTTACCAGAACAATGAGGCTTAAACTAAATGAAAAACATATATATGTTGATAACATTTTATCTGGTCTTATATATTTTTGGCTATATTATGTAAAACGCTATAAGTATCTGTAATAAAATACCTCATTATGGATTCCATGTAGGTATAAAATTGTATAGAATAACGAAATTAACGATTCTGTACCGAATTAAATCGATTCATCAATTATATTCGTCCGATAGTCCACCGAGCACATCTCGGCATACCCGCGCTAATGAAGCCATTGTATGTCCTGAACGTTTTTACACTGCAATTAACTCAAACTGAATCGTTTGCGGTTTATTTAATCGCGATTGGTCGCCCGCGTCTACATTGCTTCATTTTTTTTTTCACGTACGAGTCCCACTTTCAAGTCGATATTTCGCTATCAGTACGATTTAAAAATGGAACAGTTTTAAAAATGACTTACATGTTTAAGAGTCAGTTTCCATTTATAAAATAATAATGACACTTCAATTTCGGTATTAAAAAGTTTATTTTGAAAGTAGAATGATATTATATATGCTATAATTAGTTTGCTTGTGATGTTTTAAGTCTTCTACTTAACTGATTATCATAAAATTTACTTACACGTCCAGGGGTAGAGATGACGTCTTAACCTACCGCTTAACCTAATCTAACAACTGTTTCATACTTCGTCTACGCGCTGAGTGAAAACTTACCGTTTAATACATACGTAAAACGATTAAATTTCTCCTCCTACAACATTGGAAACGGAACTCTTGGTCTTAATACAATTGCTACAAACCAGAACAGTAAATATTAAATAAATAAGATTTATAAGAACTTTTATTATTAAATGAAATGAGCCCTCCGAACTATTATTATATAAGATACAAGATTATCATATACTCATCAATCATAACGTAAAAAAATTAAAGAGTTAGGTATATTAAATATAAAATAAATTAAATTCGACTCGGTATGGCACTGGTTCTAATATTAATAAGGTCTCATAAAGCGATAGATGTGAAGGATTGGTTTGCTTGATAACGGCATTCGCAGGATATAAGTTCGATTTAAAAAAATATATCATCAATCATCATTAGTCTATAAAAATATATTATCATCAGAACTGAATCAACGGACAGAAATTCTTATTCAGCTTGCAATTTTTGACCTAAACAAACATTGGAAATTGCAAAGCTTGTAACATTGATAATAATAAAATAACACCACGTATTGAAAATAATCGGAGATAGACACCTATCATTTTTTTCCATCATATTCAACTTTGAGCTGAGATGGCCCAGTGGTTAGAACGCATGCATCTTAACCAATGATTTCGGGTTCAATCCCAGGCAAGCACCGCTATATATATGTGCTTAATTTGTGTTTACAATTCATCTCGTGCTCGACGGTGAAGGAAAACATCGTGAGGAAACCTGCATGTGTCTAATTTCATCAAAATTCTGGCACAGGTGCAATCTCCCAACCCGCATTGGAACAGTGTGGTGGAATATGTTCCAAACCCTCTCCTTAATGACAGAGGAGGCCTTAGCCCAGCAGTGGGAAAATTACGGGCTGTTGCTTTTTTTTGCTTTTTTATATTCATTTTAAGCTAAATATCACTACATAGTATAAAACGAAGTTGCTTTCTCTGTCCCTCTGTCCCTGTGTATGCTTAAATGTTTAAAACTACGCAACTGATTTTGATGCCGTTTAATTTTAATAAATAGAGTGAATCGATAAGAAGGTCTTTATATATAATACATGGACAATTTAGTAAAGAATACTGATAATTTTAGAAGTCTCTACTGTGATGTCATATATACTCGTATTATTGCACCCGTGTAAAGGCAGGGCGGGGCGCTTGTTACCTTATAACAATCAAACGACGAAATCCATTCCATTAAGTTACAGTCGTCGATTACTTATTTTTTTATTACATAACATGTATCGGGCGGTTAAATGAGCAAGCTAATGGTAAATGGTCATCAATGCTAACAATGGGGTCGTAAGAAATTTGAACGTCACCAAACTTGGGTACAGAGATATTATGTCCCTTGTGTCTGTAATTAGACGCTCTCCCAGCCTTTAAACCGGAACAAACACTACTAATTGGTGATTGGTCGTGTATATTGATATATACAGAGCCGAGATGGCCCAGTGGTTAGAAACGTGCATCTTACCGCAATCATCATTGCAGGTTAAAACCCAGGCAAACACCACTGAATGTTCATCATCATTTCAGACAAAGAACGTTCACTGTTTTTTTTTTGTTTTTTTTTTTCACGTACATAGGCCTCCCCCAAAGATCCCCACAACGTCCGGTCTCGTGCAGACCGCAATAAGCGGCTTTCCGCAACCTTCAGGTCGTCGGACCACCATGTGCTTAATTTATGTTCAATTCATCTAGTGTTCGGCAGTGAAGGAAAACATCACGAGGAAACATGCATGTGCCTAATTTCAGCGAAATTCTGCCCCTTGTGTGTCCACCAACCCGTATTGGAGCAGCATAGTTGAAAAAGATCCAAGCCTTCTCCTCAAAGAAACAGGCTGCCTTAGCCCATCAGTGAAAATTTTATAGGCTGTTACCGTTGTTGGTATATATTGGTGGTACTTACCCAAACGGGCTTACACAAAGCCCTACCACAGAGTCATACAAAATAATACATCAAATTCTTTATATTTGACTATAGTTATGAAATATAATCATGGAGGTTGTAATAATGAGAACATAGCAGTTCTAGAATCCGTACGCAATGAACTGCCATGAATGCCTTACTCTGCTATATTTGAGTTGCGGTCACATTTCAGTTTAACGAGGTGGCGATTACAATATAACATACGAGCTATCTGTCACTTTCTGACATTATTTTATAATGAGATTGGCATAGGATAAGTAGATATGACTTTTTTGTCATCATCAATCATAATCATCAACAGCCCATGTTCGTCCACTGCTGGACTTAGGCCTCTTCAATTGCACGCCACTGTGATCGTTCTTGGGCTACTCGCGTCCAGCTCCTGCCAGTCATACGATTACTTAAATAGTTCGTACATCTCTGACAAGCTTGAGATTTGGTTATGGTTATGTGCAAGCCAATCCATCTATGTATGCCGTCTGTCAATATAAAGTATAGTATTTAAGTTCTACGGTTTCAATGGTAAGTAAGTCAGTGTAACTTGTAAGGTACACTCGCTTAATAGTATTTTGGGTGTGGTGTTTAGTAGGACTTTATTGTTTTACTACCTATTACCAACTTACTAACTACGTTATAATAATTAATTATTGATACATGTTCGTGTATCGTATTTAAAATTTCGACTAACTTTTTGACTGTCTCCTGAAAGTATTACAGGAGTAAGCTACAATTTTGTTTTTATTAAAATCTAATGACAGTTTAACTTGAAAAATAAAACGTGCGCTGCATAATTCCATTCTGCTGCGTCAGCTCGTAACCACAGCTGATAAACAATGTCGGGAAAAATAAAAAATAAATAAAACGATCGTAGTTAAATTTGTATCTATAAATATAATAAAATCGTAACCGATCGAAATATATACATGGGAGATATTTGAGAATTTAAATTAACATGGTTATTTTTACAATTATAGTTATTGATTTCGGAATATGAGGTAGTATAATAAGTAAATGGTAAAATCATATCGTAAATCATGTGAAATACACGTACCAATGACATATATGAAATTTTTATTGTATGTTGTAACTATGTAAGAAATTGTACTCAAATTGTTTTATAGCGAAATTTACTTCAAAACTTTTTTATGGTATAGGTAGGCGGATCAGTAAATGGGCCACCGGATGGTAAGTGGTCATCATAGCCCATAGGTAATGTCGCTGTAAAAAACTATTAACGATTCCTTAAACAGCCTGTAAATTTCCCACTGCTGGGCTAAGGCCTCCTCTCCTATTAAGGAGAGGGTTTGGAACATATTTCACATAGCTGTTCCAATGCGGGTTGGTGGAATGCACATATGGCAGAATTTTGATGAAATTAGACAAATGCAGGTTTCCTCACGATGTTTTCCTTCACCGCCGAGCACGAGATGAATTATAAACACAAATTAAGCAGATATATATATAGTTGTGCTTGCCTGGGTTTGAACCCACAATCATCGGTTAAGATGCACGCGTTCTAGCCACTGGGCCATGTCAGCTCAAGTTATATGAGTAAGAACTAAAATCTATGTTGGTTTTAAAAATAACAACTTTAAATAGTTTCATGTTTTCATTACTGAAATCCCATGACTTTTAATATTTACTTAAAATTTAAATAGTGTTAATAAGCATTAAAAACTGATTATGTAGTAGTTTAAATGTTACAATTTTAAGAATACATTATAAAATAATCGGTTAAGATGCACGCGTTCTAACCACAGGGCCATCTCAGCTTTTTTCAATTTTAACAGTCTCTTACATAACCAATATACCACCAACCTTGAGACTTAAGATGTTACTTCTATTGTGCCTGTAGTTACAATGGCTCACTCACACAAACCAGAACACAGCAATACTGGGTACCGCTATCTAAATATCTGATGAGTGCAACCACATAGACGGACTTGCAACAAGCCCTACAACCTAGACTAAAAAAATAATATTTTCAACCACATTCTCCAGTTTAATTACGTGCACCATAAATATTCCACCAAAATCATAACACGTATTTAATATATCGCAGTTGGTTAAGTAGCTACACGGATCGCGTGTGTCAAAGCTTTTAAGCTCGAAATGCCCTTAGATTGTAATCAATTCGCTCGTAAAATTACTATACATATTATAGTTTTTCATTGGATAATAGCACTTTATATTTTCATCTTGTAACTTTTTAATTACCGCCAGCGATAATTAGTTCCTGCATTCTTTTGAGCATGAATATTTAATTAGATGCGTTTTTTACACGCGATGTCCTTTGATGTTTTTCAACTAAAATAAATGTGATTAATTTGTTGTTTGTAAACCGATAACCAGATCAATACAAATCAGAAATAAATTTAGTCCGTTAAAGCGACGTGTCTTGTTGAATCCTAGCTGAGTTGACTTCATGTTAGAATCCTTTTTTATGATAAACGAGCTCGTTCTGACGTGAAAACGTCGACATGTAAACGGAAAGGGATGCCGAGTAAATTAATTTGCATATACACACGTTACCGCTTGTGGAAATTGTGTTTATATTTATTAAGTATTGCGGTCAACACTAGTATTCGATTTAATTTATTTCTAATATTTTATATTTGACTTGAGATAACGTGTTAGTAAAACATGTAAATTTACTAAAGATTTCGATGGCAGCGCGGCGTTGAAGGAATACTTTATTACTATATTGAAACCAACATGTACCTGATGATCTTCTGCCACGAGTATCCACTAAGTTTCATTGGAGCAGTGTGGTTGAATACGTTCCAAAAACTTCTTAAGAAGCAGGCCTTTCTTCAGTAGTAAAATATTTACTGAATCATTAATTGAAATTTTGAATTTCATTTCAATCTGGTAGCATAAGCGAAGACCAGATTGAAAAAAATTTAAGTTTTTTATTTTAATAGGAACCAAAGTTTTATTATTTTTTAATATAAAAGGCTTTTATTACATCCAAAGTTCTTTCAATCTTTTGTGTAGTGGAATTCGCGTTTTAAGCTCAACGATGATCGATCGAGCTATAGTAGGCTTTTACGTCACTTGTTTTGTAAAAAAAAAAAAACGAAAAACAAACTTTAGTGCAACCGTCACGTTGACGTGAAAAAGTTGCGACCGAAATTAATGTCTTTGTTTCAAGCTTACAATAGCTGTTTCGAAGCCTTTACTCAGTTCTATGGTTCGTGGTCGTTTTGTTTGAGCTTTGTGTTATCACTTCGATACGGTTTCATTCAAGATGTACTGGGATTAAGGCCAGATTGTTATCCGAAAATGTTATTATGAATTCATTCTGATTACTTCGTACAAATATTGGAAGTTTTAAGTGAAAATTATAAATGAAAATTTAATTTGAGATATGTATATAATGAACACTTGGTATGGCTTTGTGTAAGACCGTCTGAGAAGGCACTCATACCAACGACTACCAACTCTCTAAGCAACACACATACTATAGCCAAACAGCAATACTTAGTATAGTTGTATCCAGTTTTGAAGGGTGACACAAAACATACCAATACCAAGGTTGGTCATACATTGGCTATGGAAGGAATAGTTAATATTTCAGGCAGCACCAATGTCTATCGTATCTCCAATGTTAATTATCACTTCCCAATAGTTGGCCAATTTTTACGTCCGACTAAAACCATAAAAACGATAACAGATCTTAATGCTTAGACTTAAGGCTTTTTTTTAATTCTCACAACTATTATAAAAAGTAAGAGTTATAATAAACTGCAAGCATTCACTATGTCTATGCAGGACCCAATATGGCTACCTGGTGTAAGCGTGACTGTCCGAACCAGAGATCGAAACATCGATGAGTTATTCGTGTTGAATTATTTACAATTCAGTTCACGTAAATGACGTGATTGAGCCTATTTCCTTTTAGATACACGAAAAATAAACAAGTACGTAAAATAATCGTGCACGCTATACAAATTTTCTCTTGTTTGTGGCGATAGTGAGTCACTTTAATTGGTATAATTTAGAAGTTCTTAGAAAGGATATCATTGCAATTGACATTAAATGCTCTTGACCTTTGGATTTTAGATGCAATGCACTGACTTTTTGTCGTACATTATCTTCCTTTGAACGAAATATTTCTATTTTCATTTTCTGAGTCTTATATGAAAGACCATAAGAGTAAGTACATCTTTCAGGGATTTGGGGTATGTGAGATTCTAAGCGTATCGTTTCGTTATCGTTCGTCATAACATTTTTGCGATACCTCAAACGCATTCCGTAGAAAAATCTGGATACTTTAGTTAAGTAACCTTACTTAGGTTATAATATGCTTGAAGTACTAAGGTTAGGAAAAGTTTCAATTGAGTGGGCTCTACCAAACCCAGTTATCCGTTACGACTTATTTATTTTTTTATTTTTATGGTATAGGTTGGCGGACGAGCATATGGGCCACCTGATGGTAAGTGGTCACCATCGCCCATAGATAATGACGCTGTAAGAAATATTAACTATACCTTACATCGTCAATGTGCCACCAACCTTGGGAAGTAAGATGTTATGTCCCTTGTGCCTGTATTACACTGGCTCACTCGCCCTTCAGACTGGAACACAACAATACGTAGTACTGTTATTTGGCAGTAGAATAACTGATGAGGGGGTGGTACCTACCCAGACGGGCTTGCACAAAGCCCTACCACCAAGAACAGTCATCGTTAACAGGAGTCTAGACCTTTTTACCCACTCTGAAAGGAGATTGAATCGTTCGAACAATCCACTCTGATAAGTAGAGAAGTATCAAAAGCGAACTTTACAGTGCCTTTACGTTAGTTGTACGCTATGATTGACAAAAACTTTGAAAAGTACAATCGGATCGTACGAATGCAACAGGAGGAGATAACAACAATAATAAAATAGAATATCATTTTAGCTTACTTTAATTTAAATATTTACTTCATTATGACGTAATTATAAAATATTTTTACAATTCAGTCTTACTTACGCCATTTTATTACTATATAAGTTTATAACTTATATGGTAACAAAATGGCGAAGTTAAAATTCAACATTTACAAATTCCATTTAATTGTAACTACCGGGGTTCATTATAAAGGTTTAACGAGGTCTACAACGTATTTAGTACCCAGAAGCTTATGAGTGGTTTGAACAGTGATTGCTAGAAGTAGCATCAGGCATGTGTAAAAATATTAAAATAAGACTTTTTGTTGAGTATTAAAAAAAATTATGTTACCCTAAATAAATTATACATTACTACACTACTACTGCTACTAAATAAATTATATTTTATACATTTGATTCATTCGTTTTTAAATTATTAATTGGTTATTGGAAATTATTAATTAGTTTCCAAGCTTTTAAATTAATGACTAGAGTATTAATGTATTATTACAAAGAAAATAAAAACAAAGATTTGTGAAATAAAAAAAGTCCCCAATCTTTAACAGACCAATCTGTTACGTAAAAGTCAGAACCATAAAACAAATCAGATTATTTACGACTCATAAATATACTACTTTTGATCCAGTTTATGTTCTAAGGACGACAACAGTGGGGTGATAAATTTACACCCGGTGATAATTAAGCGTATAAATACAGTCATATGGCATCATAAATTACGAATATTATGAGAAATAAACATTTATTTTGTAAAAGATTTTAAGAATATGTAGTGAAATGTATGCTTGGACTTTTATTTTATGTTTTAAACATTTATTATTACTTCATTCTTTTTATTTATAAGATGGGAAATAAGGCTCATGATGGTAAATGTTCACTACGACTAATATATATTGACGTAGTAGCGAATAAATTGTCGTTAAATAAATAATAACAACATGAAATATTTTGAAATTTCACATAGACTTTCTGCTTAAATTTAACTCTCGAGAGATTTAAATAAAAGTGTCATGTTACTTTTAGTCCTTTGTCAGGGTTTAAATTTACACCAGATGAGCCGTGAAATCGTAACAAACAAACCGTTACCTTCGCATTTATGTATAATTGTACGCATTTATTACTTAACATGATCAAATCTAGTACGAAAAGATCTAATCAAAAAACCTGACGAAAAAATCTCATCAAAATTTCTGTATTTGATTGGACAAATTTGGTATAGTTTAGGACAAATAAGGTAGGTAAATTTAGTCTGCAATTAAGAAAGATTTGTTTTTGGCCGGCTAGCGCCCATTAGAAATCTAGCCTAAAAGGATTAATATTATTACAGTAAACATGAAACTAAAATAAATCTAAGTTTGAACTTTTCCACTTAGCTTTGGGATATCTTGGCAGTTAAATCCAGGACTACTATACATATTTATCATGTGCTACACCTATTTATCCTACCGATTGACATTGGTGTATCATCTTGGAGTAAACTCTAAGCTTTTCCTCGACAGAAGCAAAAGCTCTTTCACAATTTTTTTGTACACCACTTGGATATATACAGACTATTCTATACGCAAGGCAAAATAATAATACCCCAAGTCTCTATAACGATACCAACTCACTAACTTCTATTCCACATTACTACAATACAAAAGCATTGTTATGTGAAAAACATCTACCAGTAGGCAGCTACACAAATGTAGCGCTAGTTAAAGTTCGCTTCAAAGCTCGTACAAACATTTTACGGTAGAAATGGGTTGTATTAATTAATATATAACACGGAACAAACAATAGTCTCTTAATGAAGTAATTAAGTTTAATTGTCCATGCGACAGTATGCTGGCGAGACAAACGGATTTCGACACCAGTCATAAAGTTATAGTTAACATCTTTATGTTCCTCTTTAACGGTTAATTGTACGAGTCTTGTTCTTGTCGAGGATGTGGGTAAATTTACTATGGTTAATTTCATAGGATGTAATGTTGATTTAATACTTTGATAGTGCACGGTTGGTACTGAATAAGTGATTTATAATTGGAATACATATGCGCACGCGAGGAGTCATATCAACGAAGCATCACAGAAGGCGAGGGCGGAACGAAATTAGAGAATTGCCAATTCCGCTCAGACCTGTCATAGCGTCAACAACTGGGCCCTTAAAATATAGTGATATGTTGAATCTCGCACCTCTTGTGTTGAAATAACTTGTCGTCCTAAGACCAATCGCAGTAAGGACAGCCTCGCGTTGCCACACTCAGTAGGAAGGAGTGTACGCAGAGTTGTACACTCCCGAGCAAAAATCTGCCAGTACACTAACGAAAAATGGTGTAGGAAGGGGTCTGTCGTTGCTTATGTGACCCTACAGACTGCATTCAGATATCTGAATTTAGTTACAGGATGACAATTTAGTAGACTTCCCATTTGATCGGCATAACTGGATACAGTAAGATAATTTAGTAGAGTACTGGCCCATTTGATAGGCATCCTAATACAAAACACAGTAAAAATATTGATCCTTAACCAGCAATTCCGTGGCTAAAACATGATTTTTATAAACATGGGTTCTCCACAAGTTGCTGCATAACGTATATTACGGTAATGGTTCTCGAAATGAGTTCGGGGTTAAGAATAAATTTACGTTGAGTATATATTTTTTCTTATCATGGTATAAAGTGTATGTTTAATTTATTATTCATATTATGACTTCTTTAAAACTAAATATTGTATTTTTATGTGCATAAAATTCAGAAAGTTCCAACGTATTAAATTGTTTCTCTAAACTGTACAATTGTCATTTTTAATAACATAAAACAATACACGCAAATTAAATATAAGTTCAAATTGAAGGGCTGGCATAGTCATTCTAGTTTTACCTTTAGTATTAAAATTTATATCTTGTCACCAGTCTTAAAAAAAAGGGTGTCTGAAAAGCGCCTTCCTAATAAAAAGAGCAACGTAAAATAAAGTACTTGCATATGTAACATTGCTCTTATTTTTTATCTTCTTATTAATATTTTATATGGAAAAGGATAAACTTTTTATAATACAGTTAAAAAATTAAGTTTGCTCCGAGCATAAAACTGTTCGTACAAATTTTAAAAAAACCTCTTCCCAACGCATCATATTAATGAAATAAACAATGTTAACGTGCTATGTTACTTTAGGAAATTCGTAAATGTTATTTTTAGTCTAGTGATAAAAATTTCAGCGGCATGTTCTTCGTTCATAAAATAAGGAACAATTTCACAACTTCGTACCAAAATGTTTCCGGCGACTCGCATACTCATATGTCCTCAGTTTTATGTCGTCTCAGTGGGTATACGCTTATATTCATACTTTAGTAGCTTGACAGTTATTATGTATACCACTTGGAATAATGCTGATTTTCTTATTAGAAAACGGTTTGCAGGCTAAAGTTTTCTATATTACTAAATATATAGTATCATATTTCACAATTAATCCGTTTATATACTACTAAAATTCAAGCTTTTATAACACACTTGCGATCTGCCCTGGGTGCTTTGCTGACATTAAATATACTAGTGAATGTCTAACAACGTTTGTAGCTTTTTTGTCATTAGACAAACCAAATCGCTATGTTCCTCTTTTTTAAATCCGTGATAATTTCGAAAACATAGAGCCATATTGATGTATATTAAGTGCACAATGTTTTTAAAAAACCGCATCAAAATCCGTGGTACAATTTTAAAGATCTTAGGATAAACAGGGACAGACAGTGGTAAGCGACTTAGTTTTATACTATGAATAGCCGAAGAATTATTAGCATGAAGCCCTTAACTATATACATATAAGAACTAAAAATAGTTACTGTATAAATCAAGACCGCGTAGAATAATTGCAAGAGTGCTAGCAGCGTTACCTATTTCATATCATTAATACTAAAATGGTATCGATGTATTGTCCTAAGTAATACCTACCGTCATAGATAATTCTACATATAGCGAAGAAGTAGCTGATCTATACATATATATAGCTACTAGTTCTGATCTGCTGATGGTCTGAAGTGAAGTAAGTCAAAGATAGAAAATGCTAGAGAGTGTTGCGGTGATGATTTGGGTACTATAAGTAATAAAATATTTTATGTTACTGTTAAACTTTAAAATATAGTTGTAATCAAGAATATTTATGATGAAATATATTTTGTTGCGTTTAATATAACGTAAATAAGTCTCTTAGTCTCTTTACACTAAAAAAGTACTCGCCGTGTGACAGGTCGATCTATAATCGTTTTCGAAACTCTTTTCAAATATAAGAAAACTAATAACTAAATATATATTTAAATTTAACAAAAACACAGCGAGTTGCAAATAAAATAAATACTCTTTCTCTATGTCTGAAGAAGACACATACGGAAAAGCAGAAAGTGACTTAAGATAGTTTGACGTCACGGCGTACGACTTGGTTTTACTTTCAAGTCGACAAACGTTTTACAAAAATAAAAGAGTGTGACAATTTTTATATTAAGAAAAAATAACCGAACGCTGTCCAAACTGTCTGCTTTCGAATTATTTACTACATTCAAAACTTAAACACAATGCAGAATTTCCTCAGAAATCTTTTGAAACTATAAATACAAAATTAGTAGTACGATCGAATTTCTTAAGTAGAAGTGTATTTATTGATTACACAATACATTAGAACTGTATACAACTAAACAGTTCGTGCATTGAAAATTTTCCAAGACCCAAATATAGCCGTTGACAAAATCTAGTTAAACATTGTAATTGTTGATTTTAACCAATGTTAATTGACCTATTTATCACGTTTAAATTTTCATGTTAAGCATCCGCCAATCATGGATTTCGAAGAATAAATGTTTGCATGAATAATTCATACGCAGCTCATTTTATTATGAAAATTAACTTACTAGTATTGGAATCAGACACAATTAAAGAACGAATATAATTTATTCTATCCGTATTTTGCGTTTATGTATTATAAAACAATTACGAAGAAAAGGAAATTGCATAGGGTTGTAATAAATTCAACTTCTTCATTTTCATTGTATTATTATTATAGAAAGAGAATAATAAAATACGCTGTATTAAATGTAAAATATTATTGAATATTTTTTCCCTTGTGACATAAGCATTTTTACTTGACCCTAATACATTTTTATTGTTTCAGATTCCGATGTGAAAAGCAATAAATATGGACTTCAAGTACTTAATCCTAATGATCGCTTTCGCAACGGTCGAGATAAACCTGACTGAGAGTCGTCAAAATGATAAACGAAGATGGAAATCCGAAAAATCCCCTTATTCGCATTACGTTAACATTTGCGATATACAGGACCGAGTGTCTAAAGTACACTGTTACTGCGAGAGTATCAAAATAAAAACAGCCACAAAGGCTGACTGCTGGGTTTTCAACGGTGGCATTGCGGAAGACGATCCTTTTTGGTCTAATTTTTATTCACAACCGAAAATAGAAAGGCTTACGTTTAATGTGAGAGCAGACGGGGGCTTAACGTATATACCAGCTAAGGTTATTGTTAGACTTGATCGATTGCAGTACCTAAATATACAATATGCAAATATATTCAGCATACCATCATTCGCGTTCACCAATTCGACGACGCTCAGGGAAATAACGTTACAAAAAAATAAAATTGGTAAATTGGAGAGAATGGCTTTCGCCCACTTAATAATGTTAGCTAATGTGAGCGTTGCTGAAAATCAGATATCGGAATTGCAAAGGGACGTGTTTTACGTCTTACCCAATTTGCAAAGGCTACAACTATCTAAGAACACAATTAGCGTTTTACACGACGGGTGTTTTAAACATTTGAACAATTTGATAAAATTGGATCTGAACAGTAATTTGCTGACGGTTGTCATTAGAGAGAACTTCCAAGGATTGTCGAATTTGATTACATTGGACATGAGAAACAACAAATTGATGATGATAGGAGATCTGTCGTTTGCGGAACTTTGGAGCCTTCAAGAACTTTATTTAGATGGCAACGAAATAGAATTTATATCCGAACGGGGTTTCGGCGGATTGACTCAGTTGAAGAAACTTTCTTTAGCCGATAATAAGTTGGGAGTGCTAGATGACGGAGTGCTCGACGATATACAAAAGTTGAATTTCCTGGATTTAAGGAATAACAAGTTGGAAACATTGAAACAAGAAACGCTGAGAAGCGTTATTGATAATATGAAATCTAATTATGCACTAATCTCTCTCGATGGTAAGTTTCTTTAAGATTAATTTAATAATAACATTTTAAGCTGCCTGACCAGTTATTTTACAAACGTTTTCGATAAATGTCATATTAAAACTTTCACATCAGATAATTACCTAATTATCAGCTACGGATGTATTGAATAATATACAAGCTCAATTCAGTGGCCACAAAAACTATAGGCTGTGGTTTTTCATAGCGTGCAATTGATCCGATCAACCACAATTCAATGAAGAAATAATTAGCCGTAACATGAAGGATTTATGATTACAATGAAACTATATGCTCGTACATATCCGTCAGTACCTTGTTATTCAGGTCATAATTCATGATGGATAAATTATGCAAAAGCGGCCGAGTCGTTGTATTAAAAATATGAAAATTTACGATTTTAAACACGAGAGGATCAGACGTGATTGTTTGAAATATATAAATAACCTGCATCATTTTTATGAGAGAGATCGATTGATTGGCAAATTTAATATAAATAATATTTCTGGTAAAATTTATATAGAGAAGCTCCATTAGTGCTTGAAATATAATTTCTTGCGCTCGGGTTGTAGTAGAATTTTGTAGATAATAGTTATGTAGTTCAGAACACAATTAACAAATGTGGAACTTTAGTATGAGTTAATTAAGCGTGTTTATTACTCTGCCGTAAATTTGAATTGTCTAGGGAGCACTTCTATCTCAAGACGATGAATTGTTAAGTTGGATTAAAGACGATTAAAATTAAAGGGTGTCATTATATATAATTATTGTTCCTACATTCAAGGCGATAGCAAATTGATCGTTAACAGAATGTAGATTATATGGTTACATAATTATAAATTGCATAATGAAAAGTCTTATCGAATTTCACAAAGAAATTCGATCATTTATGTTTTGATCGATTTAATTCCATGAATAAATGAGCGGATATTGTTTGATTTTCATTTGTTTCGGCTATATTTTGCAATATTCACGGGCTTTACAAATATCATAGTGTAGGTTCTTTGTTATGCCAGCACTTTGTTCTGGTCGCTGCTATCGCGCCTAAAATATTAACCACGGTAAAATTCATATGGTGCTGTAAATTCATCACAGCTTTAATGCGCACGCAACTAAAATGTACATTGCCATGAAAGGGTGCAAAGGCAAGTTTGTACACGGGTCGTGGGACAAATTCGTAATATTAGGCAGGCAAAAATATTTCTTATAGCGCGGTGATATGGCAGGTTATTCTTTGAAATATTGAATAAAGGATGTTTGGTGTTGCAAATCCTATCTGTATAAGCTTAATACGTTCGTAGTTACTAGTCTATGAATCAAGGGTTGATGTATAGTTGTTTGTTGCGCTGTGACATTTTAATGGAGAGTATATTTCGTGGTTGAGAGATATTATATTTGCCGCAAAACTGTTCGTTATTACACTTGCATTGTCGTATATGATTTAATATCTCCTTTGATTCTGTATTTTAATTTGCTTTTTGTTTGAAAATGTATTCCTTTTAACTAACAACAAATGATTTAAATTTATCCGTTGTTCCAATTTAGAAATGTCTAATTTCACCACGGTATTTTTGGGCTTATTGATATAAATACGTATTTACAAATAACGTTATATTTTTACAGTTGTTGTTTTTACGTTTATTAAATAATAAAATATATTTCAACAGGGAACAAGTTAACATGTGACTGTCGGCTGTCCTGGCTTCACAAATTACGTAACGAAACACGAAGTAAACGCGTAAAAGCCTCCTTAGATCGACTTCAATGTATCATGGACACGAAACTAAAAAATAACCTTGTCAATATCAAGGTTCAAAATTCTGAAGTACAGTATAAAATCAACGTGGGACTTAATAAAGAGATAGACAAAAATGATGATAATGAAGAAGAATTTGAAGATGATAATATTTACGATGACGCTATGAAGGATCAAGAAAACGGATTGGATGTTACAAAAAAGGATTATCGTAGGAAGCTAATGGAAATTCCAGTTGACATGCTTCCCTGTGCTAGCAAACTTAGCTACGAAGCCTCATTCTCGCCGCCGACACAAGACGAAGTCAAATATTATAAAACTTCAGGATGCGAAAAGTACTTTGCGTCAACCATAAGTTTCATAGCAATATGCACACTAACGACAATATTGTAGCGTAATATTCAATAATGTGGATAATGTTTTAATATTATTTTTAATGTCTGTAATAGTTGTTTATATCTATTAGTATTATAGATCTATTGATAAGAACTGCCTTGTATTAGACTAATAGGAAATTGAGTTCTATTTTTAAAATGATAATCTTATTGTTAGTTGAATTAAATTAAACTTTAAATTTTAGCAATTTTTAAACATTGCTTTCATAAGGACATTTCATATCACACATTAAGAGTAACAATAAATATGAAACAATACTTTTTAAAGATATTTTAATTTATTGGATTTTTTATTTACATTTAAGATAATAATAGCTAAATTTAAAAAATCCATATTTATATATATTTTATTTTGAGTGGAAATACTGCGTATTTGGTACAAGTTTGTCTGAACTGTTAATAGCTTATTTTAATATTTTTCTCCTTTTTTATTTTAACATAATATAATATGTACGTCATATGTATTACATGTAGTACGTAAGTACATCTTATTGCTATGTTTTTTCACGTGTGAATTAAATAACTAAGGTGAATTTTTTACTGCAATGCAACATTTGCATAGAAATGTACAGCAATCTCCTGGAAGCACATTATTAGGATAAGATCAGCCTTTAAATTGGACTCTTGGGAGAATTTAATGCAAATTCTGCGAATTTTCTAAATTATTTAGTTTAAATAACAGGAATAACAACAATATAAACGCGTTACAATTTTCTCGTTTGCAATAATATACTTTGACACCGACTTGAGTCGCGAAGAAAAGTCATAGAATGGCAATTCACCAATTAATTTACTATCAAGTATTTGTACATTGTGTTTCAATATTGTTAGCTTTGTGGAGTTATAGTATATTAACGGTATTTGTATCGTTCTAAGCCCCATATTCGGTGGCGAATTTGTTTCATAAGGGGTTATTGCTTGTTTTCTGAAATTGTCTATGGGCGAAATTATACTTAAGAGGTTGTTCTTGCCTGTCTTTCAAACGAATAGAATTGCCCATAATATCATTATTAAAAATTAAGATTTACAAAGTAACATGATATCATGGTAAATATCAGCATAATTTGTGAAAGAATTACTACAGCAGAGCTGCATCTTTTTTTGTAATCTATTTTGGAAACATGTCAATATGGTTGGCATGTTTTTTATTTAAAGTCTAAATCCTCTAAATCTGCATTATGGAAACAATTAAACAGATATGAATGACATGATATTAAATTTCCTTTTCGTTCTTTGACCTAAACTTCAAAACCCTGATTTGTTTTGGAATAATAAATACAAAGTTTCTGTACTTGTATAGCGATGATGGATTGTAAAATATATTTTATAGTCTCTGTATCTTAACATGAAAATATATAGTATGTCATATTTGGTATTGATTTAATAGGTAAGTAATTACAATATTAATCTCAGTGTTTTTTATTTTTATTTAAGGGGAATGTTCATTAATTAGTCTGATTTAGATAATCATTAATTAATTATTTTTATTAAATTATTTTATGTATATATTTTTTCATAATAACATAACAAATGTAAATATTTGAAGCTTTTATAGGCATTAGCGTTAAATTAAAGACTGGTTTAGGCTTTAGGTTTGTTAACTTAAATATTTAATTTCAACTTAAGTGAACACCCGTGTTAAGTGATTCTGTAACCAAAGATTATTTTGTAGGAGTTTTTTTTAAGTTGTAGGTTTCGTTTTCGTTACATAACTTCATATTGTAAATAAATCTATTGTCCGATATATATTTTATTCGTATATCCTGTAAGTATTGTGTGAAATAAATTGATACTTTTGCCTTGGGATTTTTATTTTATCTGTATATAATAAATACTCTTTCAAGTTATCACATCACTTCGTGAATTTATTTTTATAAGTTAAGCTA
The DNA here is from genome assembly GCF_905220365.1 of Vanessa cardui. Taxonomy (NCBI): domain Eukaryota; kingdom Metazoa; phylum Arthropoda; class Insecta; order Lepidoptera; family Nymphalidae; genus Vanessa; species Vanessa cardui. Next base: position 3,162,649 of record NC_061137.1, read on the forward strand.
TTGTTATTCATAGAAAATATATGTTTGTTCTTTTTTTTAAATAAAGTCATGTATCGTTAAATATTATCTAGAAATCTTTGAATTTAATTTTAATATAACAGTATGTTGGTGCCTTATTTAGCGAGGCGACTAGAAAATGTCAATTATTCTAAGAAATTAAAAAAATTGAATGAGTACAAGCTTTTTTCACTTTCGCAATTAAATATTTCAAGTTTAGAAACAGCTACATACAGGTGCATATGGGTCTTACAGTCACTGACGGTCGAGTATACTGCGTGCTCTACGGGTGCATTTTTATGGTGTCATCGCATTCTACCAGCTCTTCTGTGATCTTTGTGTCTAGAGTGTATTTATTTGGTTCCGTAACCCGATCCTTAAATATAACAGTATTTTGGTCTCGAACTTTATTTTATTTAAAATATATTTTAGTAGCTACTATCGGCTTTTTAATGTTTTAATTATTGGATCAGTAAAATATAAGTTATCAAAATAAACTCCTTGACGGCAAAATAAATACTGCCTTTTTCGTACAAATCTGAAGTCTTTTCGAATACGAAATTTGAATATCATAGATCAGAACGACAAATAATTATTACACTGAAAAATTATTTACCTATATAAATATTTAGTTTTATAACAAAGTTATAGATTTATAAATAAAGCGTATAGTACGATACAACTTAGATGTAGCATCGGCAAAATTCGTAAAACCGATCACATCCGACGCTACGCCAAATTCCCAAATCAATATTTATTTTTTATGCAAATATGATCTTTACACAAAGATAATAATTTGTAATATCATATGACCATATATTCGTCAATTTAAAACGTCAATTTACATGGACTTGCTTTCTCGGGTTGAACTGACGCGAGAATCTATAGCGAATAGCGTCGAATGGCGCGATAGCGAGCTATTTCTATTGGTTTTATAAATCGGCAGTAATCGGTTTTATTGAATTTGCCAGTGCGATGTAGCACTGGCAAATTAGTTGTGTCGTACTATACTTGTGTAAGAAACGTAATACTATTAAAAATACTAAAAAAAATTTCAAAACATTTTTTTAAAGTCAAAAGTAAAAATAAGGTCGAAATGAAAATAATTTGATAAAGGTGTAAAATATAAAATCGAAATACACAAAAAGCATCAGATAGAACTATAGTATAGTAACTAGTAATAGCTCATAAATCAAATATCCATCAGATAGAGAAACTACATTCAAGTTCATGCCAAGGTGCCGACTAGGATTTCCTTGACGGAACGGTAACATTTATTAACCAGTAAGTCTTGAACTTTTCGCTTAAAAACATCAAGATGTAGTGCCGTTGCACCTTGGTAGTTTGTTGTAAATTGCTCTTTAAACTTCAAATAAATACAGCTAGTAACTGCTGGTAAAAGCTATATTGTCGGTCAATGACCTATTCAATTATTAATTATATAAATAAATATATGAAACAACGTCACATACATTACTCTGATCCCAATTTAAGTAGCTAAAGCACTTGTGTTATGGAAAATTAGAAGTAACGACGGTACCACAAACACCCAGACCCAAGACAACATAGAAAACTAATGATAATCTACATCGACTCAGCCGGGATTCGAACCCAGGACCTCGGAGTGGCGTACCCATGAAAACCGGTATAAACACCACTCGACCATGGAGGTCGTCAAATATATACTTTATACTTATTATAATTGACTCAGTACTTATTTAATTTGCGTATATGGAGAGTTTGTATTTACAAACATTAATCAAACATTTCAGCTACGTTTATAGACATCATCTACGTCACTTGGTAGTAAGGTTTTCAGCAAACCCGTTTGGGTACCACCCATTTATCATATATTCTGATGCCAAGCAGCCAAACAACAAACTATAGTTTAGTTGTGATTCATTTTGAGTGTAACTACAAGCAGAAGGGATATAACATATTAGTTCCCAAGGTATATGGTACATTGGTATGATTAATATTTCTTACATAGGTAATATGGTAACCGCTTACCACCAGGTGTACAAACAAATTTATCAATATAAAATCCCTTATTTTGTCGTATTTTGTGTAAACTAGAATATTATATATAATAAACTACTATATTATATAATAAACTACTAATATTACTTAAAATAATTCGATTCATCATAAATATATACTTTTTGTTTTTTTTTTTTTTATATTTATTAATTTTAAAACACGAATCAAAATTAACTTATTTCTAAAAAAGAAACTAAAGTTTAAATATAAGTAAGAAAAACACTCGCTTGTATAGCCGTTGCCCTCTGACACAAGTCTGATGAACTTTTAACTAAAGTTAAAATAACGTTTTCAATCAATATTATATTGTAAAATTTTAAATTAACATAAAAACAACTAACCAATGAGTGATTTAGAACTAAAACTTCATTCATTAACTATAATCACCAACTATTTGTTGACGTAATTTTAATGTTACTTTTATGTAGAAAAATTGTGTTTATGTTATGTTCTTGGCCTTAGGTCTAGAGGTATTTTGGATCTTCGGTACCGTAATAAACCTGCAACTTGTGTATTTGTGAAATCATGAGTGATTGAGTGAGAGGTGAACTATATACAAGCAAAAGCTTTAAGTTTATGTGGATTGGTATATTGGAATATTAGTAATTCCTACATTAGACATAAAAAAGACCCACTGCCAGAATAAGTTCAATAAATAATCAGTAATCAGTACAATCAATAATCAGTAATTTTTTTTTACCATTTACTACCACAAATGTGAAAGTCTATTTATTTATTTGTTTCCAAAAATACCAACAAGTGAATTATTTTACGTCAATTCATGCGATCATCACGTAACTTATACAACATAACAGCTTGTAAATTTAATATTGCTGAGCTTTCTTTGTGGAGAAGAGTCATTACACACAAGCAGAAGAGAAATAAATACGTTACAAACACAAATTAAGCAGATGAAAATTAACTTGTGCGTGCTTGGGTTTGAATCCGTAATCATTTGTTAAGATGCACTTGGCTCACTCACGCTATAATGAAGGTACCTAACATCGTCATATGCGAAACAGCGGGCAAAAGCTAGTGACTGTAATAAAACAATGTTGTTCATATAACAAGCTTTGTACATTAACAAAAGCATTTCATTTTGTACAGAGTTATATCTTCGTTTGTGTAATAATCTATAAAAAGAATAAAATTGGAGTGTCCGTTTGTAATATTAAAATAGCCCTTTTTTACTCAATGCATATGCATTTATACACGGTACATACATATACCAAAATAATATTTTTTAAATTTTTGTCCGTGTGTTTGTCTCTTTGTTCCGCCTAATCTCTGAAACGGTTGGACTGATTTTAATGGGACTTTCACTGGCAGATAACTGATATAATAGGGAGTCACTGAGGCTACGATAATATATTTTTTTGTTATATTCAAAGGCGTACAAAGTCACGGGCGCAGCTAGTATACAATAATTGTCTTGTTCTTGTTTACTTTGCAAGGTGCCGGCTAAATTTGTTTACAAATCCATTGTTTCGTGATCAACGAAATGTAAATTTGAAAATGCTTTACCTGATGTATAAGTTCATCGATTTATACACGATTCGAAAATGTATCGAGATTAATCTTTTGAAGTAATCCTTAGAATTATGTAATCATAAATTATAAAGGAAATTCGTTCAGTTGAGAGAGTATTTATTTATTTATCAAAGTGATAAGGGTAAAGGTGAGTGTTTTTGTTCTTTTTTTTACAAATGTAAAAGTAATCTATGAATATTTAATATGTAGATTAAGATTTCAAGATCTGAGAGGACAATACTTGTACAGAATGCTATCTTATTTCGACTTGTCATTCGTATTATATTATTTAGTCGACTTTAACAGCCTGTAAGGAAAGCTGGTAAAAATTGCAAGTTGTTTGAGCATTACATACATACACATACATTAACGGCCTGTAAATTGCCCACTGCTGGGCTAAGGTTCTTCACCCTTTGGGGAGAAGGTTTGGAGCATGGTGGATATACAGATAGCCGAATTGATTGAAATTAGACATATGTAGGTTTTCTCACGATATGAACACATATTAAACAAATGAATATGCAGCGGTGTTGCCCTGTTTCGAACCCGCATTCGTCGGTTAAGATGCACGCGTTCTAACCACTGAGCCATCTCCTCATCAATATCGCCTCCTCTGTATCTCATGAATCATGAATCATGATAACTAAACCATATAGTGCCATTGTTAATATTAAGCAGCTTATCTCAATTTACGCTTGAAAAAAAATTCAAGGATATTTTTATATTCTATATCTGGACTGGTCAATTCAATGAGCGTCTCGCTGCAGCGCTGAATTCGCTTCAACGATGTATATTGACATTTATTTATTTGATTATAACTTCCGAATCCTTTCGTGTACAGATTAAACTAATCTAGATCGACAAGTCGTATAAATAATAAAAAATCAAAGCAAGTGCAATTTCAGGGGAGGTAAAATTCGTGAAAATAATCCGTCAGTGTTGTTTCACTGAAAGGTTACGTATAAAAATACTAGCTTTTACCCGCGGCCTTGATCTCGTAGAAAATATGAATATATTTTCTAATTAACTTAAAATATTACATTGACGTAAGACCTCTCTTTTAACAACAGTTTTTCCGATTAAAAAGTAGCCTATGTCCTCTCTCAGGCTGTAGACTTGTGTACTAACCTTTTTTTTATTTATTTTCTGTATGAGATAGGTGGCAAACGAGCAGGAGGCTCACCTAATGGAAAGTGCCACCTACCACTACCACCGCCCATGGACATCTGCAACACCAGGGGGCTTGCAGGTGCGTTGCCGGCCTTTAAGAAAGGAGTACGCTCTTTTCTTGAAGGTTCTCATGTCGTATCGGTTCGGAAAAACCACCGACGGAAGCTGGTTCCACAAAGTGGTTGCTGTTGGTGCTGTTGGTTGGTTGTTGTTTTTTATTTACGCCAAAATCGGTTCAGTAATTTTGGCGTGAAAGCAAGACAGACTGTAATTCTGTCTCCGCAGCCGAAAATGAGTTTCTGTTAAGAAAAAAATCACTATCGCGGAACGCAGTTAAAACAATTGAATAAGATAGCTTAATAAGTAATTAATAATTATTCAAAAATTAAATATGAAAGTAATAAGAAAGAGTAAAATGAATAAACAAGTCAACTAATATTACGTATTCATTAATTAAACAAATTTATTATTAATATTATTACATAATATTATTACATAAGTACATATTAACATCAGGTATTAATAACAACATTTAGGTATATCTAATCCTATTGAAAGTTACTATATTGACTACGACCTGTAGTTGCGCCTTTGTCAAGCTGAAATTTAACAAAAAGGTTATTGTTGGTAGCCTAAGTTAATCCTTATTATGTCATCTATCTGCCATCGAAAGTCCCATCAAAATCGGTCCAGTCGTGTCAGAGATCAGCTGGAATAAACAGATAGACAAAAATGGAAAAATGTTATTTTTATATGTGTACCGTGTATACATATACATATTATGCACTTACTACAAAGCGGATATTTTAATATTACATACAAACGCTCCAATTTTATTATACGTATAGATATGCAGCTGTATTTGTTAATTTATTTCACACATACCTGCTACACAATTTTGATAAAAATGCCAATTTGAATTTCATTTCAATAATAAAAATCTATGATATGTTGCTGATTGAAGCCTTTTATGTATAAACCAGGGTAGGTTGCACAAATTGCCCGATCCAGGATAACGATGATATATCCAGTTACATTTGTAAAACCTTATTTGCGAACCTTTCGATGTTACGGCTAATGGATTTAAACGTTCCTTTTAAATAACGGCCGGTTCGACGGGTACTTAGAAATATATTAATGCGCGACGTATATTGAAATACAGCTTACTGTAATCTCTTGGGATTTATTTATTTTCGCAATAAACATTCTATGAGATCCAGGGTCTAAGCCATATCAATAATATAAATTTGTACTTAACTGTATTCAGTTACGATAAATCTGTAATATCCTTGAACTTATTTCTAAGCTTGGGTGTCCTGCGAAACTTCGCGTTTATTCAAAAGAATTGGAGTTAGTCGATAACAATTTTCTTTACTTTTTTACGTTTTCATATTTCTTTTTTTTCTTACGGTATTACTGTATCGTTCTCTAAGCGGCCAATTCTTTTTTTTTACTCATAATATAAAATCTTTTTTAAATTACAATAATTTAGTAAATTGCGACCAAGAATCCTCCCGATTTTTTTGCATATTTATGGTTAGAGTTCTTCAAAATGAAATCTTTTTTTTCTAACGGCTATTTTTTTATAATAAAAAAAAAACGTCAGAAAAAATAGGTTTATGTCAGCTCTCCTCTCCTTGTTAGGCGATATTTAGTCTGCACAAAAGAGCCATCCTAACAATTTATAATATTATTTCGAGGTCATCATTACGTGTGAAATTTAAAGAAATAGACCTAATCCTAATAAACATTTTTAAAAAACTTTTAAAATGATAGCTTTTGTCCCAAATGCCTTTAAACTAATAATTTCTTTACAATGTATGTTTATTGTAGAAAGAATAATTTCTCACGAAATTCCTAAAATATTATTTCAAAAAATAAGTGATCTTTTTCCCAAAAAACCGATTTCAAATCTGAGGTACAACACTAACCGAGTACTTTTTTAAAACTCCCGAGTATAATTGATGAAATGCGTAATGGAAAACAATTCTCTCATACTTTTATACTTTGTGCGAACTCCTATTGTTATTATGCATGAAACAATCATTTCTGGCTCCAAATATTTTTCTGAAAGTCATCGTTGATTACGGAATTTATAAAAAGCCATAACATCGACAAAAATGTGAGTTGTAAGCGCCACATATGCCTTTTTAGACCTTGACCTTTAACTTTTTTTAACACCTTTTTCATTTCAAATCTTGAAATTAAAGTAGTTCCTTCCAATCAACGGAAATATAGTGTATTGATGTTATGTACTTTATTAACGTTATTAATTCACTTGAACTGGTGTTTATTTACGTACTTGGTTGTATTGGTAGGCAAGCCTGCCTATATCGGCACTATACACTCATCACAAACTCTACGCTTAAACAGCAATACTTAATACTGTTGTGTTCCAGTTTATACGGCTGACTAGCAAATGTACCAAAGTGGTAGAAACGTAAGTAGATATATTTATGAAGAAAGAAGATCTAGGCAAAAAAATCTTTTTTTATCCTTGATATATGAAATAGAATATAACACCAGTGCGAAGCAAAGAGGATAAGCTAGTTACTTAATAAAATTGAATACCAATAAGGAATTATAACAGTAAAAGCTTGGGGAATTAAAAACATAATCATTATAATTGAATATGAAAAAGTAATTAAGTAACAGTCGACGCTATGTATACTGGAGGCAGATGTTGTATAATATTTTCATAACAGTCCGGAAATTAAATCGAATTGAAACCCTTGCAATATAAATGTTTGTGTAATATATATTTTTTAATGATTATTTTTTTAATATAATATTACATCTTGTTATTGTTTTAATAGAGTAAGGAATAATGATAAAGTATGTTTTATGAGAAGTTTTTTGCTTAGTATTCATTTAAAAAGTATTGTAATCGAATCTCATATTGTAGCGAATCTAAACTGTTTGAGAATGTAATTTATGCATGTATGTGTTCATGTGTATGTAACTGATTTGTTTTTGTAAGTGTTTCTTTCATCAAATAAGGATGTTATCTTCAATCCTTGACAAATAAAAGACGATTTCATTTCGATTATAACATCATATTTAGTCAATCACATTCCAAAACTGGACGTAGACCACTCCCATCTTTTATATTCAGTCGGTTCCCATTATTTCTTCTGGTCACCGTCTATTTATTCACAATCTATTTTATTAACAACCCGTGCGAAGTCAGTGGAGATCGCTAGTAATGTATATAACGAAGAAGCATGTCCGAGCGCGTTTTTAAAAAACATGACGTCAGCACAGCTGACGTCACGAGTGGCAGAGTTTCGATCTTTAACCATCTTCGGTGGTATGAAATAAAACTCAGGAAATAATCCTCTCTGATTTATTCCAATATGAGACGGTCCGATCGCTCGGCTCGGCTCGGCTCGACCAAGTCTGTCGATACCGGCGGGTGCTTGATCTTTTATAACAAAAATAGGTGGGTAGACTTATTCACTCAACATAACAACTGTTTACAAACATTAAAATATTTCAGAGTAATTTAACATTTCAAAATTCACTAAAAATTATTCATTTAACAATGAAACAGTTTTAAATTATTAAAATAATCATTTCTGGACACGTGTTTTTCTTAAATTCGTGGTTTCGCGCCGACATATATATAGATTGATCAGTAAGATGAACTGATTTTCTTTTATCTTAATAGAACTACCAACAAAAATTATATGCATATAAATGTATGTACATATTATAATATACTAGCAGACCCGGCCACGCGTTGCTGTGGCTGAGCAAATTGATGATACAACTGACGATATCGAAGAATATAGTTGTCCTGATTATGTCTAATCATTAATCGATGCGCGTAGTAATTCTTTGAACTAACTTTTTTATTTAATTCATTACCATTAATTGGATCACGCTGTTTGATATTGATGTGATATTCGTCTTGTCCTTGCCAGAATATCAATGGGTACTGGAGTGCGTCGTACGAACGGTGTATATCTGAAATTCTACTCACAGTATTATCTCGGCGGGTAATTTATAGATCTGTTGTCAACTGGATCACCGACCATAATAATCGCAACTTCATCTACAATTGGCGCATTGAACCTGCCAGCGTGTCCTCACGATGGTACTTTGTCAGCTTTAATGACGATTTGATAATTGTCACCTTTTAATTGTGGCGATACTCTTTTAAACAATTGAATCAGATGATTACGGTTCTCCAAAAAAATTTCTAACGATACTACAATTGATTTCTCTTCTGCTTGTTCAATAAAATTATACTGGCATCGCGTTGTCACACGTTCTTCACAACTGCCCATAAAATAGATTTGGAGAAATTTTGGATCTTCATTTGGCATTGGCATCAATGACCCTATTTTATGGCACACTTGTCCTTGTATTTTAAATGTTGTTTTAAAATTACGACCATCAGTTGAGAGATCGCAAATTTTTGTTGCTCCAAATGATGTCATTTGAAAGCAAGAATTAAACTTTCGTGTCTTACGCAAAAATAATTTTGAATCATTTGAAATGCCAGAAAGAAGAGATTTCAAAGGTTCAGGCGGAGTAGGGAGTGGTAATAATGCAACTTTCCCTGAGGCACAACACATGCCAGGTGATTCATTCCGAAATTTTAACGCCTGACAATGTTTGCATATTTTGTTCATCGCACCGATAGTAACTTTGGGATCAGCTGAGTAATTAATGTCTGGTGCATAATTAAACCCAAGACGAACAAATGATTCACGTGTTAATGCACGACTGGTTCGCTGCCTTTCTCGGTCTCGTTCTCTAATTGAATCTATGTGTTGTCCACGTGCAGCTCTTGTTCTCGATAAATATTCTTGGAGACGATTATCACGCTGTTCTCTTGATTCATGCGCACGAATATCAGCTATGCGAATTCTTTGAGCTTCATTTCTTTCTGCTCTTTGTTCGACTGATTCGTGAGCTCTTTCAAGACGCCGTTGTCGAGCTTTTTTGCTACGGGCATTGTTGAGGTTAGATTTTTTTGGTGGCATTTTACTGAAAATTTTATGTGAATAAATTCCTTGTACTATTATTTTGTTGTTTTTATATTTCACTGCATTATGTAACTGTAAATTAGTAGCTATATAGATATCCAAAATAATATACAACAAATGAAAATAAAATGAAAAATGATCCAGAAAAAGCGATGTCACAGAGAGTATCGATCAAAAAATGGCCAGCACCACGTGTAGTGGAAAATGAACTCTAAAATTCAACGGTAGCGCCATCTATGATAAATTAATGATAAACGGTCTGACAGATTTCTGTAAAAAATCCTATGTGAGGCGCCATCTGTTCGAAATTTTCGTAACTTACAATTAATAACAACAATCAACTTTGATAATCAGTTTATTGTTATTTATAAATCATTGAGGCCATTAATCGAAATGAAAACTGTCCTATCTCTTAAGTTGGACCAAATTACACATAAATGCCAAATTTCATCAATATCGGTTGAGTTGGTGAAGAGTTCACTGGGAACATACATTGTGACACTGGATTTTTATATATTAAGATATGCTATAAAAGTTTTAGGATACTAGGCTACATATTATTTACTTGGTAAGAAGGTTTTGTGCAAGCCCGTCTGGATCGGTAAAACACACTTATTATAGCTCATTTGCTAGCCCAACTACCTATATCATTAATAAAAAAAAAATTAAGTTAAAAGTTAAAACATATTTTTATCAGCCAATGATGTTCTAGTAAACAGATATGTCATTAACGCGCAAAAAGTGAATATAGAAGACGTCCTAATTGGGACGTTTGCCTTTAGTCGTTTTCATCATAATTATGCCAATAATACATCATAATTATGTAGTAATACGTTTTGAATAATTAAAACACCTAGTTATCCCTTTTACTTATTGTTTTTATCACGCTATCCTTTTTACTTGTAACGAAATGAAAAAGAAATGGTCCCCGGAGCGGCACACTTTTTTCTGTTGTTTAGTATGGGTATATACCCTATATATCTGTTTAATAGAATATCATTGATATCAGCTTAAAGATTGTATTTCTTATAAAGCACTAAATATCTACAAAAAGAGATTAAATATAAATACATTTTAATACTAATACAGAAGCATGTATTGACTTTGGCGACCTCCGTGGTCGACTACTGTACACCGGTTTTCATGAGTACGCCAATCTGAGGTTCTGGGTTCGATACCTGGCCGATTGCAAGTAGAAACAATTCATTACTTTTCTATGTTGTCTTGGGTCTGGGTGTTTATGGTTCCGTCGCTACTTCTGATTTTCCATAACACGAGTGCTTTAGCTACTTACATTGGGATCAGAGGAATGTATATGATTGTTGTCCAATGTTTATTTAAGTATTTATTCATTTTATATATTTAAATAAAATATGTTCGTTTTAATAAAAATATATTTTGTAAATTATAATGACCAGTCCATTAAACGTGAAGTTGATAGTGTGGGACGAACGCACTCAGAGTTTTCCAACGTTAAAATTTAACATTTTTTTGTAACGTGATCGTAAAAATATCATATATATACAAATGATTATTTATAATATAAATTAATATATTTATTTATTTTTGTATCATAAAATATGTTTTAAATACATTGAAAATAATATTTTATACTTTAAAAAGGATAACTCTCTTTCGGGTCTGGCGACAGTGGAGGCGATCCGTCCCCACTTGAGTCGTTGGGTCGCGAGGAAGAAGGGCACGCTCACCTTCAGGATGACGCAGGTACTTACCGGGCACGGATGCTTCGGTAAGTACCTGCACGCGGCGGGAGGTGTCACCCTCCTGCCACGAGACACAGCGCACCACACCCTGAGTGAGTGTGCCGCGTGGGGGCCCCAGAGGCACTCCTTGGCGGCGTCTATGGGCGGAGACCTCTCGCTGTCGAGCATCGTCAACGAAATGCTCGGCAGCGAGACGTGTTGGTCGGAGATGCGCTCCTTCTGCGAAAGCGTGATGTCGCAGAAGGAAGCCGCGGAGCGGGAGCGGGAAAATAATGCCGCCGCCGACTCGCTCCGCAGAAGACGACCGGGGAGGAGGAAAAGGCGCTACGCGCACCTTCTCCTCCCGCCCCAATAGGCGTAAGGCGCCGCAGGGACCAGGGGGGTCTCAGTACCCTGGGAACCCCCCCCAGTATTGGAGGGCCGCATAGGCGGGCCGACCGTCAGGGCGTCACGGTAGCATGCGTAAGCGATCCCGTGGCGCCCGCCGAAAGACGGAGAGGGTACCGCTGGTTTTTTAGTGGGTAAACCCGGTGGACCTGGGCGCACTAGGCGTTCAGGAAACCGGGGAGTCCCACACACCCCCCACTTTCCATCACGTGGGGGAAGCGCGAAAAGCGTTTTTTCAGTGTAATAAAAAGTTGGATGTAAAGATAGTCTTATAATCGAATTGGATTTTGAAACCTAAACACTGAGATTTCCGTGACAATTCAATACTTTATACTTTAATAGCCCGATCGATTTGAGTAAGCCCGTGAAATCTGTGTGTATCCAGGCTATAATAACTACAAGGCTATATAAATATATTATGTAAATGAAAATTAACTGTTCAAAATTTTAACTTTCGTTTCTTATAGAATATATAGTTTTTGATAGAACGAATGTCAGACGTCTACCATCGCGTAACAATTTAGATTAATATAAGTACTGATTTTTAAATAGCTACTCTTTACCTACTGGATAATATATAAAATATTCCGAGACACACTCTAAACCACAGAAAAGAACATAAAAACAATTCAAGTTCAATGACATATACAAGAACACATATATGTATATATTTAATTTTTGATATATTTTTACTTATGAATATCAGAGAGGTCAATGTGATAAATTCTAAAATAGTCGATCATTTTTAATATCATACAGATAGGCAAAGGTTTTTCTTTATCGTTATAAAAGTTTCATACTTCAAATTCAGTTAAAGGTTTATAAATATTGGAGAAATTTTTATTCTACTAAGGATATATCTAAATGAAACTTTATTGTTTTCCGAAATTCGTTGAATTAAATTACCCACCTTAGTTCAGCTTTGTATGTAAGTAAAATTTAATATCTTCTCCTCTTAAGGGTATGAGCTCGAAGCTTATTACACAAAATTAAAAATCGAATAGCCACAAGCAATGATGATATGAAAAAAGTTTAAATAAAAAAAAAATCAATTGAAGGCCGATTACAGGCCAGTATTGATTTAAAAAAAAAAAGAAACAACGTAACGTAACGTTCCAATTTTAAATATTTGCCACTTCGTTGAATTTATATTACTACAAACGATTGTCATATAAATAAGGGACATTATATTCCACATTGTGTCACAACTCGGATGCGATAATGTAACAACGTGCTTCGAATATCGCATAAAAATATGCATTTAAGGGTAAGTTATCCGGTATTGTGGGTAATTTTATATCGTAGTTCTTGTCAAAATGAAATGTATAACAATAATATCGACTATGTTCCCATTTCCTTTAATATTATATTTGACCTCGAATAGTCGATTGTATTTCACAAGTTTATGAAAAATAGATTAATATAATAATTGAATATTTACTATTTAGACAATATTTTTAATATTCAATCAATTATATTTAAATAATTTTATAGACTTATATGAGACTATATTGAAAAAAAAACATTTTATATAAAAACGAAATACCAGTCATTGATTAATCACGAAATCTCAGAAACTATAACAACTAGAAGAATAGAATTTCCAAAACTCCATCCCTGAGGGGGTAAATCGGGATTTAGTGTTTTATAAATAACGCGCTGTTCAGCGAGGTTCAGTAACTAAATAATATAATAATAATTTATTGGTGGCAGGGCTTAGGACAAGTCTGGGTAGGTACCACTCACTCAACAGTTATTCTGTCGCCAAACAACAGTGCTCAGTATTGTTGTGTTCCGGTTTGAAGAGTGAGTCAGTGTAACTACAGGCAGAAGGGTCATAAGAACTTGGTTCCCAAGGTTGGTGGCGCATTGACGATGTAAGAATTAGTTAATATTTCTTACAGCGTCATTGTCTATGGGTGATGGTGGTCACTTACCATCGGGTGGCCCATATACTCGTCCGCCAACTTATAACATAAAAAAAACCTAACAATCATTAGGCTAAATAGTATTAATAAGAAATTTAAGGGGAAGAATAATATTTTCTTAATTCTTTTTCTGCTTAACATTATAAAATGTAAGAGCCTTCGCCTTAATAATCGCGATATGAAGAAACGCGCCTATTAGTCGCGCCATATTAACACGCGGAGGGCGACAGCTGGCACAAACATTAAGTGCAACACATTGTCCGGACAGGTATTAAGAGATTTGTGAATGCGATACTTTATGTTTCAATTCATCACTTTAAATGCAAATGAGATCATAATATTATATATCATACTCTGAATATATTATATTGGAATTAACAAATACGATCATCTTTGACTCGTCATTTTACAAACGCATGCTAATAGTATGGTGGCTGTAAACCAGTGAGTTGTTACTACTCAATGGTCATACCGCCCATCAGCAACATTCAGTATTAGTAGTAGTAGCCTGTGCCACTTAGTGCGCCTATAGCTCAACAATTTTGTTCCCAGAGAGATTGGAATATTACTGATGAAGGGTGATTAAAATTTGTCAATTTATTGGTGATCAATTGCAAACAGTTCTTTTGCCAGTTCGACTACCAAGCGAATTTCGAATGGTAACAGTTCAGTAGTTACTATTTTATACTTAGGTATACATTATGTTTGAACACATTCCATACTCTTAAATGGCTCGTACTAATTTGGTCAGATTTTTGCCACTTATTAATATGTCTTAATTTTAGTATTAACATCATTAGATAGATCTTAATTCCATCCCTTGACTTATACCAGATTTCCTTATCTTAAGAACCATTCATTCCGACGTAGGTTGAGATAAAAAAACTCACTTACTGCGGAGTAGTTTCTTCGTCTTAATATATATTAAATTAATTACAGTTCCATTGTATATTTAGTGCTATTATAAGAAACTATTCCGACCTCTATGCTGATATTATTAAAGAAAAAAACAATGTTTATAAAGAAGATTTATGAAAAGTCTTGATTCTATCATTCTGTAAGTAATTTGTCTCTCTTATAGTCCAATCGTTATCCTTTAATTCTATTCACTTACATACTATACGACTGTGTTAAAACAGATTAAATACAAATAGCATGTTTCTAAATTCAAAAATAAGAAACTATGGTACAAAATTTAACGTTAAACTTTTATTTAATATAAATATATAAATATTTAAAACGAATTCAACTGTTATTATCTTTTAATATAATCTTTTGTTGTACGTTATCTTGATACAACACGACACGGAATCAAACAGCCAATTGCTTAGTATTATTTGTCAAAACAAACTTTTTTAACCAATCAGAAACCGACAATTCAAGATGCATGGTGTAAAAAAACGTTTTTGATTCGTTTATGAAATAAAAAACTGTACACGCTAAGTGCTGTTTCAATATGCGGTAATGGCAACAATTTCATCGTGTGAGTGATGCTCCAGGTGTTATTAAATTGACGTTCAAAGTAATAACACACCTTTAACGTACCGTCAACGTATTTGCTTGACATTATTACTTCTAACGTCAATGTTCAAATAAAAGGAGGTCGTATATATGTTTTTGTATATTCATAAAAAGAATACATTTCAGTAAAACTATCAATAATAAATGAATAACTGTTACATATGTATATTTGTATACTTACATTTGCTCGTTAATTTAGTGTCTGTACAAGAATTGGGAATATATATCAGGCCATATCAGATGATTACTTTTTTTTTTAATTTTTCGGTGCTTTGGATAAGCTGATGGTGTTATTTTCTTTCAGAATAGTTATGCAGACGTGTAAATAGACTTTGATTGTAAGAATTACTAACCGTGCCTTTTACCGCCAACGCGTCACCAACCTTGGAAAATACCTACATATATTGTGTATCTTGTACCTGTAGTACCGCTGGCTTTCTTAGCCATGTTTTATACCGCCAATGCTTCACCAACCTTGGGAACTATGTAGTCTACCTCATGCCTGTAGTAGGTACCGCTGTCTCATTCGCCTACACATTGGGCCACAATAACAAATTGCTGTTTATAAAGCACAATATCTGATCAGCAAGTGATAGTGCGTTTACCATCGAGTAAGAAGCAGTATTGCGCTCTCGAAGCCGTGAACATCATATTACGGGCATAAGCGTACCCTAACAAGTTAAGTGCATCTGTAATTGCGCCCACACTAAGGCGCTAATACATCCATCTCATCTGAGCAACGATCAAACCTTGATATTTTAATTGCTACGTAATTTTGATTCGATTAAACTTGCAACAGAGATTAATTTTGCTCGCACGAAATTTATAAAACT
Source organism: Vanessa cardui (assembly GCF_905220365.1). Taxonomy (NCBI): domain Eukaryota; kingdom Metazoa; phylum Arthropoda; class Insecta; order Lepidoptera; family Nymphalidae; genus Vanessa; species Vanessa cardui. Next base: position 3,178,776 of record NC_061137.1, read on the forward strand.
TTACCAAACCGCCTTTATCCTATTTTATATTCTCAATGAGTGAATTAAAAAGTAGTACATGTCCCCTTGATTCAAACAAATTTTATATAAATTGGTACAGGTTGAAGCTCGAAAAAGTAATGAACAGAGTTACGATTACATAGTATAAAACAAAGTGGCTTACCCCTGTCTGTCACTATATATGCTTAAATGTTGAAAATTATGCAATGGATTTTGATGAGGTTTTATTGAATAGATAACGTGATTCAAGAGGAAGATTTTTGTATACAACACACGGACAATATAATAAGGAAACACGGATAATTTTAGAAGTTTCTAATGTGATATTTAGTATCATTCTTACACCCGTGCAAAGCGGGGCAGGTCGCTAGTATTAGTATATATTAGCCATTTAAACTTTTAGCAGAATAACTGCGAAGTGATATTGATGCAATAAAATCATTCATATCACGAACTTCCTACTAGATTCGTGAAACTCTTGAGTAATAGAAACATTTGCAAGTAACTTCGCATTAATGCGCTACCCATAAACATATTACATAACATTAACCTCTAATGCGGTGGAAAGGTAAACGGTCTCGAAAACGGAACTGAACTTGATATGTGAGTTTAAGGTAACGTCAATTTAACTTTAGGACCGATGGAAGGTCAGATAAAACGCTTTTATTAACACTAACTTCGTCTCTCGTTACTTGTGGTACAGATTAGTTAGTAACTAGAGCTTGCTTCACTATTTGCACTCTAATGTAATTAACTGTTTTTATTTTTGTATTTTTTTATGGTAGAAGTTGGCGGACCAAATGGTAAGTGGTCACAATCACCCATAGATAATGACGCTGTAAGAAATATTAACTATTTCTTACATCGTCAATGTGCCACTAATCTTGGAAACTAAGATGTTATGTCCTTTGTGCCTGTAGTTACACTGGCTCACTCACCCTTCAAACCAGAACACAACAATACTGAGTACTGTTATTTGGCGGTAGAATAACTGATGAGTGGGTGGTACCTACCCAGACGGGCCTGCACAAAGCCCGACCATCAAGTAAATTATATTATAATATATTGTATAGGTAAATTATTCTTATTAATATCTTAAATCTTGTTAAAACAATTAAATTAATTCGTTGATATTCTGTTGTGTATCAAATTTGTTATTATTATTTAATTCAAGACGAATGGAAAGCAGACGTAGTCTTAAATCCCTTGATTAATCACCACCTATATAGACATTAGCAGTGAAAGATGTATTGATTTACAACCAATTCTATGTCAATCATACGAATTAATTGTGCGTATATATTAACTGGATGACTTATTCTTCAAATCATAAATTTTTATAAATAAAAAAAAAACCGCCTTCAAAAATGAACTAAAAAGAAAAAAATAATCAGTTACATCCATATCCAATTTACGATTTTTTAATCACCTTTCAAAGTCGGTGCCAACATTGCTAATATAGGTACATAATACATGCATACAAAAACTAAATCTATTTATTGTATAGATGACACCATTAGACAAACCTTACTATCGATACAAATTAAATGATTTCAATATAGGAATTTATTTACTTTGTTGGCACCGATTTCACAAGGTGATTAAAAAATCGTAAATTCATATTTAGCTGCTTAAATATAAACATAGTGAATAGTACCCGGGCGAACTTACACAAAGTAATACCACCAAGTCAAGGGGTGCATTATCTCTCATATATTAAAAGTATTGTTTTGAATTAAGAACAATACATGGAATAGATGATTTACGATTTCTTTTTCTATACAATGTTCTATTTCAAGCTAATACAAAAAGGTATTAGTTCAGCCAATATCAGTATCATTCATTATTAATATTCTACTGTAATGTATACATGGTCTTTGATTATTAATTGCGTTGCATATAATTTTTTTTTTTTTTCTATAACAAAAGACGATTATTATTTTCAAAACTACCCGACGTTTTTAATATAGCTCTTCATTCAGCCGTTATCGCAGTAATCATTTTTTTCATGCTATCTATTCCTAGTGTTGTTTTCCTGACCGATACACACTAACAGAAAATGGTAATCCGACACAATCAGGGAGATCGCGTATATTAATCCTAGTGATATCCTTACAAGTTAAGATGCCCTTTTGATTAACAGCTGTTAATAGATGTATTCAAAGGAAATTTCATGCTTTTAAATTAGGACAGAATATGTGACAAGTTATACAGATGGTAACAAAGTGTGGAACTAGGATTGGTTTACTTTCAAGGAATTATAGGTTAAACATATGATTAAAAAGAGTCTACTTAAATTAAAAAAATGTGTTATTTTAAAATCGTAACCTCTGTCGTCAAATTACTCTGTATATTTAGATAGCTGACGCAATCTTAGAAGTTTGCAGATTGCAGACGTCCTTATGGTAGAATCAAATTAGGGTGAGGAGTTAGATCTTTACCGTGATATGTGTATGTACCTTATCTTTGTGAATCTTGCCCTAAACGTTTACTATTTCAATTTACATACGGATACTCCCTTTGTTCATTTGACTTTAATTTAAATTTATCTTTACTTAACAGAACTAACAGTAGCTAGAATAATCTGATGAATATATTATCGTTTAATTATTACAAATTTATTAAAGTTATTAATGTCGGGATACTTACCATGTCTTGTTCACGAGTCATTCGTAGATAATGGCGAAATATCGAGCCCCACCGAACAAAAATAAAAAACATGGTAAATATTTACATGTTTGTAACCGGCTCCAAATATAACAATAACTACAACTACTTTATATAATCGTAAATCGACTTTTAAGTAGTCTATTTTCATTTCATTTTACTTAGAAGGACTCTAAAAAATTATTTCAATACGCAATTATTTTTATTACTTTTTAATGCATATTTATTTGTTTTAAAATATTGATTTGTTTGAAGTCGGTTTTTCTTTTTGTTAAAATTTTATTTATTTGCTGACGTTACTTTTATTCGTCTTATGTCTTACGCACACTAAGATATCTTAAACTTTAGCTTCACTTATATGGTGCACGTCTTCGTTAGTGAATAAATTTTTAATATGGATTTTTGAAGATATATTCGTACGATAGTTACCGTGTAATCTAAAACATTACGTAATATATTTGAAGAAAATTTAATCTAAAGCTTGACATGTAATCTAAAAACTCATTTGATACAATGAAAACATTTTACAAAGCGTTCTAAAGTTATAGCTTAGTTTGTTTTGCGGTTATTTTCGTTTTAAATTATATTCCCATAGATATACATTTGTTTCATAAATCAAAATCAAAATATACTTTATTCGAGTGGGCTTTTTACAAGCACTTTTGAATCGTTAAATTAATTGAAAATCATACTAAGATCATATTACAAGTTTATACTTGTACAGAGCTTTAAATATACGCTTTTTTTTAATAAATAGACTGATTCGAGAGAAAGGTTTTTGTATATAATACATAGATTATATAGTAAAGAAACATTGTCAATTATAGAAGTTTCTAATGTGATGTCGGAAATAAACAAATTCTGTAGTGTATTTAGTATCACCATAGTTATATATAAAGTGTAAAGTTTAAGTGTAGTGTAGGTGTTATATATTTATATACTTACACACATTGAAATCAATTTGCGAATAGTAACTTGTTAACGTTTTGTATCATTTTGGAATAAAGATCTTTTATTATTTTTATATTTAATTCAATTATAGAAGAATTAATTGGCAGAAGACGTCACTTTATGGAAATAAACCTCCCCCATCTAGGTGTTCTTTTTAACCCAAAGCTGATATAACATATTTCAGACCTATTACAGCAAATCTATTCGGTACACTACCGAGTTACTTATAGAATATTATAAACCAAACACAATGTACTTAATTATGAACTCACAAGACCTAAGGGACGTCTATTTTTTCTGAACAATAGGAGACAGGCAACACTGAAATAACTTTTCGAACTAGGATTTATTCTGAACACTCGCATTAGAGAGAAATAAAAGAGTCTTTGAATAAAAAAATAATCATGAAAAATGGCTTCATTGGTTATTTTGTAATCTCATATATATATATATATATATATATAAGCTTATTTTTGTGATATTTGATCTTGGTGCCAAGATTTTTTTTGTGTTATGGTTTGTCGAATTGGCAAAGTCATTATAATAATGGTCAGCATCGCCTATAGATATTAGCGCTGTTAGAAATATTACCCATACCTTTCATCACCAATGCACTATGCACCTTTAGTAACAGTGATGTTTCTTGTACCTGTAGTTACACTGGCTCACTCACTATTCAAAGCGGAACACAACATTACCAAGTATTACACCTTAGCGGCGGAATATGTAATGAGATTTTGAGTCGTGTCGTCAAACACGAATATATCTTATAGTATCTCAGCATTATCACATATATAACACATACGACGACCTTCTTGTACGAGTAGTATGTACACCCGTTTTTATGGGTACGCCACTTCTAGGTCCTGGGTTCGATTCCCGGTCGAGTCGATGTAGAAAAAGTTTATTTGTTTTCTATGTTTTCTTGGGTCTGGGTGTTCGTGGTAACGTCGTTACTTCTGATTTTCCATAACATAAGCGCTTTAGCAGCTTACATTGGGATCAGAGTAATGTATGTGATGTTGTCCAATATTTATTTATTTATACATTTTTGAATAAAAATAAATTTGTCACAAATAATATATAAGATTTCCGGTTGTATCTTGGATGTCATTGTCGTCAAAACTTCACAACGACGTGTGAAGTATTATCTTCTATAAAAGTTCACAGAATAGACAACCCTTGCCCACCCACATCTTCACGCGTGGGATAAGCCGCAAGAAATAAACTAGTTTTCAATATACATCTAAAAATAGTGTGATGTGCAAGTAAAAATACTTTGTTAATAACATCGCAAAGGTTTTCGAGTTTCGATTATAAATAGGATTTTTTTTGATGTTAATAGTTTCATTATAAAATAAGATCAAAGTAATAATATTCTTTAAAATATTTTGCGATGAAAAATTTAAATATGAGTAATATATTTATATTATAAATAACTTAATATTAATAAGCGTTTAGCGTTCACATTCTTTTGTATTTTTATTAAATTATTTAGAATGGCATTAAAATCAATATAAAATTTTCGTATAGTATCATCACTAATATATGAATATATTAGTGTATAATAAAATAATCAATCAATATAATATTTTAAATTAACCTGGTTATTTTTATTATAAAAGTTATTAATTTCGGGATATTTACCATGTTTTTTTTATTTTTGTTCGGTGGAGCCCGATATTTCGACATTATCTACGAATGTCTTGTTCACGAGAACGAGACAAACAAAAATAAAAAAAAACATGGTAAGTATCCCGAAACTTTAATAATTAGTCAATAGACAGTCATAGCCATACTCAAGGTAATAAAGATTCGTATATTTTTGAGGGAATTATTTTCAAGATTTAGAAATAGTTTAGGGTTTCTTCGCAAAACGGAACGTATTATTAACGAACATAGTAAGGCCCTATCTCACGAACATACGAGTTCTTACGACGACGACTCGAACTTACAGTCAGAGAATTGAATTGGCGCTATAACAACAAATACTAAAAATCAGAAGTAAATGAATATTTAGGGGGATTCCCATAAAATAGACATGATTTTTTGTTTACTTAAGTATTATCTGTATTATGGTTTTCTGTATTTGGTTTTTTGGTAGTTACAGAATCGAGATGGCCCAGTGGTCAGAACGCGTGCATCTTAACCGATGATTGCGGGCTCAAACCCAGGCATACACCGCTGATTCATGTGCTTAATTTGTCTTTATAATTCATCTCGTGCTCAGCGGTGAAGGAAACTTTTGCGGACTTATGGTATTTGTTCTGACAAAGTACTGAAATTTTGTTTTGCTTGTATTAACGGATCTCGTCAAGAACTTCGTTTTATTCCATTATTTCGGAAAACTTAGACGATAATCTAACGATTATAACCTTGGCTTTATTATATAATTTATATATTATTAAGTTTTAATTAAATACGATAAACTATTAAAGGAATGCCTCGTTTAAGTCAAATTACTTTGTAAATTACCACGTGTGAATTCGCGATCTTGAATATCTTCCGTAGATATAAATAAAAAAGTAACAGCCTGTAAATTTCCCACTTCTGGGCTTAGGGCGCCTCTCCCTTTGAGAAGGAGACATATTCCACTACGCTGTTCCAATGTAAAAGTAAAGTAAGGTAAAGTAACAGCCTGTACATTTCCCAGTGCTGAGATAAGGCCTCCTTTTCCATTAAGGAAAGGATTTGGAACATATTCCACCACGCTATTCCAATGTCGCTTGGTGGAATACACATGTGGCTGAATTTCTATGTAATTAGACACATTCAGGTTTGCTCACGATGTTTTCCTTTACCACCGAGCACGAGATGAATTTTTAAACACAAACTAAGAATATGAATAATCAGAGGTGCGTGATTGGGTTTGAACCCGCGATTATCGGTTAAGATGCACGCGTTTTAACCACTGGGCCATCTCGGCTCGGGTGTATATACCGGATTTCACTTAATAATTTTGTTTCTTAATGAATATTTATACTCTTAAGACTCCAATTAACTCTTTTAATTAAGATTTGGTGGAAAAGCAATTGTACTTACGCAGATGTTACATCCTACTCTCTCCTAAAATATTAATTTTGAAATCGTTTTAAAGTGATGACGTCACAATTTAACCCGACCATTAATTATATTTCAACTTCTTTTGATCCGTATTCTTAAACCTAATATAGTTGAGTATCTTAATACTTCTTCTATATTTAAATTTTCAGATTTGAATTACAAATTTTAATTTAAAGTTACTACATTTATTTTTTTCTTCAAGCACTAGATTAGTTATTACCAGTTAAATCCAGTAAAATCCGACTTATGATAGTAAATCGTTAATGGATCCTCTCTCAAGCCACAAGTCTGCTAAAGTAATTAATATGCTTTTATTTTTATTTTTCTCATTGCTTAATTCAATTTCAATTATTAAAAATTTAAATGGTCGATTTGCAGTTACAAATAATTACTATTTTCGTTATAAAAATCGATAATCTTTTCTAGCCACTTATCATATTAACTATTATTACTACATATAATAAAACAAAGTACCCCGGCTGCGTATGTCTGTATGTGTGTTCGCGATAAACTCGGAAAGTACTGAACGGATTTTCCTACAGTTCACTAATAGACAAAGTTATCATAAGGAAGGTTTAAGTATATTATTTATTCAGGCTTTTGGGTAAGTTGAAATAGAACGACTATTGTTATACATATGAGAAAAGGAACAGATTATAAATAAAGGGTAAAAATATAAAACAAAACCTCATGTCTTATGGGAAACTAGTTATTATAAAATAAAACCGGCCAAGAGCGTGTCGGACACGTACATGAAAGGGTTCCGTAGCCATAAGATGGAAATTTAGCAATCTCTTTTTCTACCCTGGCCCACTGGTAAAAAATAATAATATTTTGATAATTTTAAAAACCATTTTTTGGATTATCAGTATACATCTCTCCACCAATTTTCAATGTGGCAATCGGTGCAGAAATGGCGGAGAACGAGCCAGGACAGACAGACGGACAGACATGACGACACTATAAGGGTTCCTAGTAAAAAGATCAATATGAACTAAATGATCGTAATGATATAAAAATATCCGAATACAAAACAATTTTACCATGTTGACTGTCACGTTCCATCGAATTTAGTAGAAAATAATGCGAAATTCGAAATATGAAAATCCGTAGTTCGTGCACATGCAAACGAATTCTTGTATTGAATTATAATAATTATTTATGGCAATAATAGAATTCTAAACATGAATATACGTTGCGAATAAATGCATGTTAATAAATGCAATAACGCTTAGATGGGTTTTACTAAAAGCGTTGATCATTTATGCCGAGTTGCTATATTAAATAATGATTAGTTTTGTTTGTGAATCGTACAATCGTCTACGAAACGCAGTTCAAAAATGTCCTTATAAAAATGCCTTCTATAATGATTTACTATTAACTAGTATTAAACCAGTACGGTCGGTTACTAATTTTGATTTACGTGTTATAGCAATTTCTTAAATATGCGAGCCGAGAATTAGATATTTTGTATTATAATTATATTATTTTAATGTCAGCTTTTTCTTCTTAGAAGATTTTCAAATTTTAGCTCTTTATTATCGACATTACATTTTCTATTTTCAAATGTTACAAATTATAAATATAAAACATAATTTATGAATATTGTAAAACATTATTGTCTTCATTATCTTCCTGCCCTTATTGCAATTTATTTGGAGTCGGCAAAGCATGTCTTCTTCTGCTACTTCCCCATCTGACGTCATCTCCCAACTATCAATATTTCCAGCCATATGATCTTTCACACAAACCATCCGTTTCATATGTCGATTAAAAAACATTAATAAACCTATATATCCTCTTATAGCAAATATTACTATTGTATTAGACATTTTAACTTTGCCGTTTCGTAAATTCAAATAGTTTGTAAAAAATACATTGGTAGAAAGAGTATATTATTCGATACAAGATTTTATAGATGATAAAAACGCGTGGAGTTAATACCTGTTGACTTCCAAGCAGGATATATTAATTTAAATAATTGTATTTAACTAACATGACTTTGTATTTTTTAAATGTTAAAAAAGAGTAACTACTGAGTTTCTTGTCAGTTCTTCTCGGTAGAATCTACTTTCCGAACCGGTGGTAGCTTCACTTAATTGTAAAATGACGATTCAAAAGTGCTTGTAAAAGCTTACTTGAATAAGGTTTATTTATAATTGTATACATAATAGAACTAATTCTATTACTCCTTATATTTGCCTTACCGAATTGTCGTTGAATAGATAATATCGTACAAACCACAAATGTTCGACAAACAAAGTATAAAAGCGTTTGCAATTTTAGTATTATTGTATTCTATTTCTTTAAAGTTAATCTAGTTTAGTTTCATTTTTTTATATTGAAAGACTTCTAGATTCAACGGATTTCATTCATTTAATTGTTATATATTAGATTTAAATGATTATTTATTTTTTATTTTATGTCACATTTATTATCAGACATTATGTTTTATGGTTATTAATTTGAATATAATCGTAATGGTTGTATCATCTTCATGTATTTTTGATTAGCCTAAAGGTTGAGTGGTTGAGAAGCCCTTCAGGCGTTAGTGTGCTTTTTATTCCAACTATTTTTGGTCGATAAAGTTTTTTAATATTATAATTATTACATGTAAGCATTTCTTGTATTTATCTTTGTTTAGCCTCAAAACTTTTGTAATATTTACAAATTCATAATATTGTTTGTAAATCTGTAAAAGGAGTTGTTATACCTGGGGCGTTTATTCGTAAAGACAATTTTTGGGCTGTCCACGGGTATGATTCTGTAGAAAATAAAGGTATGATAGCTCAATATTATCTCAAAGGTTTCAAGATACATATAAAACAAAATATATGAACAAATTCAATTAAATAAAAATAAAATAATACAAGAGTTTGAAATTGCGACAATATTAAATGGAACAATGCTATTTCCAGAGAAAAAAGAATATTAAATATCTGTTCACGAAATAGGATTAATTTTTTGTTTAATTAATTGTCATGAGCTGTCAAAATTTGGCAATATTGTTAGCCATTAGGCTATTCAGCTGCAGTTTTCGCTGTCAGGAATGTCAGTTATGTATGCTTGTTCGTATGCGTCGTGCAATCAATTCTATTACATGCTATTATTGTTATTTCAACAATAGATGTACATTCTGTAAGTTACTGCAGATATAGTTGGTTGCGTACATAATGAGAATTTGGCATAAACTATGTTTTGTAGTTCAATTTAATCATGATTTAAAGTTTATGGTTGAAGTGGTATAATTAATTAAGAGTAAACGAATAATTAAAAAAGAAAATAAAACAAAGAACGGGACGAAAATTTCTATATTTTTTTTAACAAGTTATGTGTAACTACACATATTCACTAATATGAAATTTGTAAAAATAATCTTGCGCTAAATATTTTATTTAATGTTGACAAGAAAAATTTGACCGAAATGGACTAACAAACGAAGCAAGTTAAATAAAGGCTTTTAAAAATGGCCACTGCTGACGCTGAGTAAAGACAACCTCTGAAATTGTAGGCATAATATATAGGTGAATGTAGGTAGGGTAGGTATATATATACTTATGTGGTATTTTTTTATTCGACGCTTAGATTTATTTACTCAAAATTTTAGCACGCGGCTTTGATAACGTTTTAGAACTCGTCAACTGATCACCTTATTAAGTTTATCATCTATATGACATAAAAATTCGTCTACACGCAAGTTTGAACCCAAAAGAACAACTTCTTGGAATTAATACTTATTTTGCACTAAATTTAATCATAATCGGTTCAGTGATTTAGCCGTGAAAGAGCAAGATAGATAGACAAAGTTACTGTTGCATTTATAATATTAGTAAATACTTTAGCACGGAAATCTGAGTGTAAACAATTAAGTCACGAAATATTCGACGAATTGCAGAAGAAGAGGATATCTTAGCCCAGCAGTGGGACATATATAGATTGTTACCTTCTTTTTAATATATTTGAAGAAAAATGACCATTACATTTCGGTGTCTTTTTCAGTATACTTTACTATTTTCGTGTTATGTTCGCTTGAAACTCGATTGTGGTATCTAAGGTATATCAATTTTTTTTTGTCTTCAATACCATATTATCTATAAAACTATTTACCAATACACAATATGTTTATATGCGAAACACACAACGAATACAAAGTGTAAGGCCATGATATTGTCTAATGTTGGACATATGTATCCATGTAAGACCAACATTGGACGTTATTATAACAAACATACAAAATAAATTGGTTTTGATACTTTATTAGTATACTAGAAAACAGATGTTTAATATTAAATTCCTTTGAAAATCATGAGTTATAAGCCTATTATAGTATATTATACTCAGTCAAAATGATTAGCACCTTGGCTACAAATTGTTGGCACCAATATTTCATATTCAAATATAAGTAGTGTAGAGTGTGACTTATAAACAACTCCAGTCAGCGATGTGAGTCTGGTTGGCAGTCAATTTTGGAATTGTCTTTAATATATGTATTCTGTAACTTTTGCATAAAATACATTTTAACAAATAACGAATTATATTACTTCAATGTAGTATATTATTGTATAGACGAGATGAGATGAGATTATGTAACCAATCTTATGTTGCATTACATATTACATAATTTTAATTGATGATTTAGATTCAGAGGAGAGTTCAAACAAAGGGCTAGAAATGGAAATTTTCATTACGCTAGCGACAATGAAAATTTCCACCCTCACTACCTTGTTGTCCGAAAATCTTTAAGAATTTTTAAAAAAAAATTTAAGATATTTTCTAACTCGCACAACCTCTCTGTGGAACCAGCTTTCGCCGGCGATTTTTCCGACCCGATACGATTTGGGAACCTTCAAAAAATGAGCGTACCCCTTCCTTAAAGGCCGGCAACGCACCTGCAAGCCCCCCGGTGTTGCGGATGTCCATGGGCGGAGGTGATTGTTTTCCATCAGGTGAGCCTCCTGTGCGTTTGCCCCCCATAACATAAAAAAAAAACTGTACAATATGTATTTATAATTCCTATCGCGCTCAGCGGTGAAGGAAAGTATCGTATGGAAATCTGCATAAGGTGAATACGAACTTGCCACGTGTATCTGCCAACCGCCACTAGACCAGCGCGGTGGAGTAACTTGAAAACCTCATCGTCAAAATTGAATAGACCTTTGGCCAGTGGGATGTAATAACTACGGTGTTAAATATTTACTCTACGGTGCTAAGGCAGATTATTAAAATATATATGATTATACAGTTTCACCGCTATGATGTCCGTAAATCCACATTAGCGCGATTTTTAAGACATTTTCTAACTCGCACAACCACTCTGTGGAACAAGTTTTCTTCGGTGGTTTTTCCGAACCGACACGACTTGGGAAACTTAAAAAAACTTAAAGAACTTTAAACTGGTAAATAATCTGCAAGCCCCCAGGTGTTATATATGTTCATCGGCGGAGGTAATCACCTTCTATTGGGTGAGCCTCCTGCTCGTTTGCCCCCTAAAACTTTACTATGATAAACATATCATATGTAGGTATCAAGACAAATATAAGCATTACTGTAGTTAACAATAAAGACGATATACGAATAAAAATACCATTATATTTTTCCTTTTCTTTGCTTGTTTATATTTCATCTGTATACTGCATGTTGTTTTACTTTTCAGCAGACAAACTACGAACTCTTCCAAATTTATCTTCGTTTACCTTTCGATTCCATTAAATCGACCATCTTTTCCGACACGAATAATCAATATTATATACTGCTAGCGTCTGGCTTCGCACGGCTGCAATACTGATACTCAATGTACTACAGATTTTTTCCTTCATAATATATTATAGTTAAATTCTTTTCCTATCGAATCTCTACCTATTAAAAATAGCTGTTGCAATTTAACAAGGATTTAATATTAGCGAGCGGAAATGTTACTGGCCGGCTAGAAAGCAGTACTATGGCTATACAAGAAAAAAAAAATGGAAAACAGACATAATGAAAAAACATTGTTTATGACAAACTTCAAATCTTTTTAAAAAAGAACGCGGGAGATCAACTAGTTATAATATATGATTATACTATAAACAATTCTAACAAAATAAGAATAGGATTGTCCTATTACAAAGTTGTGACGTCACAGCTATTATAAAAATATTTTTAAAACTAATTTTGCGTTCAAATGATTTGGCAATATTTTTTATAAACACATAGAAATTATTTCCAAGACATTTAAAGTCATAACAACAACAAAAAAACCACAATAAAAAAAATATATTGGTAAATTAATTTTCTTCGCACGTCGTATTTTTCAAATGACAGTTGACAGATCGCGTTCATTTGAGATCATGACATCTCTATTCTTATTTGAGAAAGGCGTTGTCTAAGTTGACACTCTTTAATATTTTGATTTATTTTAATTTCTTCGTTTAAAAATGTGATGATAAAAATTTTAACAAAAAGAAAAACCGACTTCAAACAAAACACTATTTTAAAACAAATTAAAATTCACTAAAAAGTAATAAAAATAATTGCATATTTAACATATTTTTGAGAGTCCTCCTAGGTAAAATTAAATGAAAAATATTAGACTACTTAAAAGTCGATTTGCGATTATATAACGTAGTTATAGTTATTGGTATATTTGGAGCCGGTGTCAGCCACGGTGCCCTTGCCCCAACAACAAAAGAAAGAAGCGATACGAGCCCCTTGATTGATCCAGTATTTTATTGTGTAAAAGGTAATTTGTAAAAAACATATTTGTTAAAGTATTCTCGTATTGTTTTTTGATAGATATACTGTAGGGTATTATTGACTGACACCGACTCCAAATATAACAATAATTATAACTACATTATATAATCGCAAATCGACTTTTAAGTAGTCTAATATTTTTCATTTCATTTTACTTAGAAGGACTCTAAAAAATATGTTGAATACGCAATTATTTTTATTACTTTTTCGTGCATATTCATTTGTTTTAAAATAGTGTTTTGTTTGAAGTCGGTTTTTCTTTTTGTTAAAATTTTTATTTATTTTTGATTTTAAGTGAAGCTGATGTTGACTAACTAATTTTTTTTAATATGGATAGATTAAGCGTTCCATTTATATGAGTCAGAAACTACTTCGAGGACAATTTCAAAGGACACTTGCGAATAAAGCAAAAATAGACTTTCGAAAATGCGGATTTAATACGTCAATGCGGCGTAAACTAAAAGGATCCCGCGAAAGGGCTGTAATCGACCTCAGCAAAATATCTTTGAAAAAGACCAACTATATTTCGTACATCATATGACATCACATCACATACACAAAATTTGATTAAAGATAGTAAGAAATTCTGCCCCATATCGCACCCTAACTGTGAGCCGTATAGGAGTTCCATCACTACATAGTATAAAACAAAGTCGCGTTTTTCTGTCCCTATATCTTTAAATCTACGCAACGGATTTTGATGCGGTTTTTTTAAAAGATAGTGTGATTCAAGGGGAAGGTTTGTGTATATAATACATGAACAATATAGTAAAGAAACACATTATAATTTTAGAAGTTTGCGATGTGATGTCGTAAATAAACAAATTCTGTAGTATATTTAGTATCAGTTTTGCACCCGTGCGAAGCCAGGGTGGGTAGCTAGTTGATTATAATATTCGACTATGATAAATACATAAACATAACCACATTACGGAAGGTGACTCGAATATCCAAATAACCTATAAATAAAAGATTCGACTGAGTATCGCTAACGTGCTCCTCAGAATTGTTCCGTTCCCTTCCGTTCCGTTACTTTGTCATGGATCCTGTGCTCAGAACCTTACCAAACTTTCACCAAATTACCCTTGAAGTATGTATTTTATAATAAAAAAAGAATTATCAAAATTAGTTAACGTGATTTCCAGTTATTCACCTATTTGTAGCGCATATACATAATGCAAATTAAAGACTTATGTCGTTTTCATACGCATACCATCATCGGAAAAAAATAAAAATAAAATGGGACCCCACGGGAAGCACTACCTTTCAAACAAAAAAAAAATATCAAAATCGGTCCACCCAGTGAAAAGTTATGAGGTAAAAAACATAAAAAAAAAAAAATACAGACGAATTGATAACCTCCTCCTTTTCGAAGTCGGTTGAAAAAATGTTAATCTATAATAATTAATTTTCCTTCAAAATGGCGGCAACTAAATGTTTGAAAAATCCAGGTTTACAAAAAATATTTCTAGGAAATATATAGTAAAACCTTAAGTTTTTGGTTGAAATAAATTGACAAGATAAATCATATGCTGAAAAAAATGGTTGTAACGTAATGTAAAACATTAAGGCATTTAGTACGAGTATATAATAGATATTCCTATTTTATATTCATAAGAAAAATCACTTACTAAGGCTTTAATACGGGGAAGCAACTCTATCAGTTTTTGCTCTTTATAGTTTATTTTAGATGACAAAGCTTGATTCTTTGAAAAAAGTAACACTAAAAATTTCGCTTTGTCGCTTCAGATTAACTTTTATACAGCTCCGTAATACGCCATTACTGCATAATGTAGGCATATAAAATATACATTAGCCGAACCAAAATTAAATGTTTTATTCATGCGAGTTAAATTTTTTAGCGCGACAATAAAAATCTATCTTGATTTATGGGAATAGGATTTTTATGGTATCGCCATACCCGGATTATGGTAATGTCTTTCCACTTAAATATATACGTATGTGTTTTATCACTAGTCATATGTATAATGTCTACTACTTTATATATTGTTAAGTGTTTTTTTTTAATAATAAATAAATATGAGACACCATCACATACATTACTCTGATCCCAATGTAAGTACTTAAAGCACTTGTGCTATGGAAAATCAGAAGTAACGATGGTACCACAAACACCCAGAGCCAAGACAATATAGAAAACTAATGATAATCTACATCGACTCCCGGAATCGAACCCAGAACCTCGGAGTGGCGTACCCATGAAAACCGGTGTACACACCACTCGACTATGGAGGTCTGGGTATATGTTTAACAAATGATTAAAAGTATGTCTTATAAGACTTATTTTTAAGCAATATTGTGTCTTCTTCTTTCGAATGTCAAAACAATGATGATAGAAAGAGATAAATGATATTGATGACAGATGTTTGAGTTTCATTGAAACCTTAGCTTTAATCAAATCGTATCGGTTGTTGTATATTAAAACTAGACGTTTACCAGTCGAAATA
The DNA here is from genome assembly GCF_905220365.1 of Vanessa cardui. Classification (NCBI taxonomy): domain Eukaryota; kingdom Metazoa; phylum Arthropoda; class Insecta; order Lepidoptera; family Nymphalidae; genus Vanessa; species Vanessa cardui. Next base: position 3,194,657 of record NC_061137.1, read on the forward strand.
AAACAAACTCATTTAATATAAAACCTCCTTCCTTTCAAGTCAGATAAAAACTAGCCTTTACTTATCAATACAAATTATTGTTAAATAGTTAACAAACTAAGTAAACTTTGTTGTTATCTTGCCCTCCAGCAGGACTATATTAAAAGCGTACAATAGCTCGCTTATCGTACGGCAATCTCGTCCCGGTAACCTTTGTAACAGAAATTTAATTATAATAATTAAAAATTGGGTAGTCATACTAAAATAATATCGATTAAAATATAAAAGGATCTAATCCTATTGGAGTTTTGTAACGAAGTACATTCGGTGAGAAAATTTATAAACATACATTACGTTCGCTTTGTATCTAATATTGTTTGTGATTGTACTGTGTGATTGTATTGTATGAAAGTTTAGTAGGATATTTTGAGGATAGAATTACAATAAGAATAAGTGCTTATTGAAATTGAGATGACATAAATAAATAAACTGTTTCCTACTTACTTTTTACTTTCCCACTTAGGCTTGCACAAAGCCAAAGTGTACTTTTATAAGGTGCATGGAAATTATGAATTATGAAATTATTATCGGTTGAGATGGCCCAGTGGTTAGAACTCGTGCAACCGATGATTGTGGGTTCAAATTCAGGCAAGCACCACTATATAAATGTGCTTAATTTGTGTTTATAATTCATCTCGTGCTCGGCGGTGAAGGAAAACATCGTGACGAAACAATGTGTCTAATTTCATCGAAATTCTGCCACATGTGCATTCCACCAACCCGCAATGGAACAGCGTGGTGGAATATGTTCCAAGCCCTCTCCTTAATGAAAGAGGAGGCCTTATCCTGAGAAATTTACAGGCTGTTACTTTACTTTTTACTTTACTATGAAAATTATATTAACTAAACAATTATTTTAATTAGAAATTATATCTTAATTAAGAACGAATGAGTTCCTAATTATTTTATTCTAATCCCCAGTAAGGTAATTGGTATTATAATACTAATTTCCGCTGGCAAAGTTTGTAGTTTCATATGAAATGCAGGTACACAGTAAGTTTGCGCTTCGTATTGTGGAATTCAATTTTAGTTTTAGTATAATTAGTTTATTTACCATCAAAGAAACTATTTACTCTGCATCAGCGATTATAATAATGATAATGGTTTTAAGTTTTTGCCCTATTTAAGGAAGGGTTGTAAAACAATTCAATTTATATCATAGCCGTTGAAATATACGAATGTTATTGTTTTTATGATCCATTGATTCCGTTGATGTGATATTTTTATTTTCATTATATGTATATATTAGCCATCTCGACTCAATAAAGGAAAAAGTAAGATCTCGGGTATGTATTATGTAAATATGTTGCGTTTTCCTTATACATAACTTAATATGTTGATATAGATAATTATAGTTACTTACAAGTGTTTTTAAAGCAACCGCTGCTAAAACTTAAAGATTCAAAACATTGTATAAAAGCAGTGGAGCGCACCGGGTGCTCAAGGCGCCGTCGAGTTCCATGTACCCCCCACATTTTAAGTGGGGGAAACTCGTACGAGCGTTTATGACTTTTTTCAATGTGATGAGAAAAAAAATGATATTCCATGTTTTTTCTATACAAAATGCATAATATGATTATGTTGGTCATTTTCCAATAATAATAAAATAATAATAATAATAAAAATACTTTATTCTTAACCATTTGTTACATCTTACAATAGTGCAGCCCTGACTTCTGAACTAGTGTTAACCGTGTGTCAGAATATAATTCATAATATTATATAATATAATTCATAATAATTCATCCACTTCATTTTTATAAATGCACTTTTGGTATGATTACATAATATCGATAAAGGCAAAAATAATTACTAGTTTAACGTAAAAAGGATTTGGCTAAAGTCATCAAACAATCAAAAGCCAAAAATCTTATAGACTAGTCTGCAGATTCAGAGCTACATAGTCGGTGTAATTTTCAATTCATCTTCATTAGAAGATTGAACGATTGAGAGGACCTCGTATCACTTAGCTATTCCTTACGGGGTCTTAACCGATCGACCGGAAAGAACACGCTCGCCTGATTCTATACTAATCCTATTTTCTACACGGCTGCGTTCAGTTAACAAGTTGCTCGTTTAACTTAATCAGAATGGATAATAAATAAGAAAAAATGGCCGTTACTTCGCCTTATTGCCTTTGTTCAAAGTTGATGCTGAACTTTGAAACAGGTTCTTTTTATATACACATTATAATTATTTTTAATTCATTGTGGTTATAATATTGATATTTTAATTCTTTTTTCAAAATTGTATATACTTATTGCATTAGTTTATACTATAGCATCGTAATTTAGTTTTAATCCGAAGTCGGTGTATAATCGCTACAGTTTGATCTATGTCATTAGGAGTAAGTTTTTAAATACAACGTCAGATCAGAGCTGTGCAAAAAGTATTTAGTTTAAAGTCATTTCTAATATGTTTTATTATTTATATAATAGATGTCACTGTAACGAGATTAAATCGCGCTAATGTTTGGTATTGTTGTAAATACTAATGTTCGAGAAATGTTTGTGTATTCAGTTCAAAATTAGTTTGTGTGTAAAAAGTGAAGAGTTTAATTGGATTATTCCTGAAGTAAGCTTATGTACGACTATGCGGGTTGTACAGTCAGTAATAATTATATTATTGGGTTTCTAAGTTGCACATTAGATTATGGATATCGGCACTATTGCGATCTTATATCTCGGAAAATGCGAAAAGACCTTGGTCCTGCACTTGAATCTCTAGTGCTCTTATTCGGTCAGGTAATTAGACACATGAAGATTTCTTAGTGATGTTTTCCTTCACCGCCGAGCACGAGATGAATTATAAACAGAAATTAAGTACATGAATATTCAGTGGTAACTCCCAAGGTTTGAACCTGCAATCATCGGTTGAGATACTCGCGTTATAACCACTGGGCCATCTCTGCTCTGACCGGTAAAGTATTCATAAAATTTCAAGATGTACAAATCGTAATAATTTTCATAATTTTTTTTTATCGTTGATATCATAACGAATGCACGGAATCAAATTCCTCTATGAAACGTTGAATAGAAATTGAACAAACTCAATTGAAATGTTTCGAACACTTCGATGAATAGCTCGAACTTTATTTTTAATATTTTGTTTGGTTAACAGTTATTGGTCCACACTTCGTTCAGAGTAAATATGAATAACACTCTATAAAGCACTGTTTGATTGACTTGTTGACTTTTTGTTCAAATAATTGCAGGCCCTCGTGAAAGCGTAAAGTGCATTTTGAGTACAATCATTATTTCGAATGGATACAGTTTTATCTTGTTTTTAATTATTTCCTTTTATAATATTTTCGATATGAAATATCTCTTAGTATGCCTTGGGGTTAAAACTGATGCCGTGACGGTTAACGGCACGACTCTCTTTTATGTCTTGTATATAAAAGAGCGCACAAACAGTTATGTACATGTAATGTATTTTTTATTATTTTTCATTGCTCTATTTTATTGTAATAAACAAGAAATAGTCAATTTATATATTTCGACGACCTCCGTGGCCCATTAGTATGTACGCCGGTTTTCATGGGTACGTCACTCCGAGGTCCCGGGTTCGATTCCCGGCCGAATCGATATAGATTATCATTAGTTTTCTATGTTGTCTTGGGTTTGGGTGTTTGTGGTACTACTGATTTTTCATAACACAAGTGCTTGATATAGTCTAATATACATATATGTTTTTATTTACTTATTTATAACCGCGTGTTTATCACATTTATTATTGTTTTTGATAATAAACTCTTTCAAAAATCGTCAATTTCCATTTTTAATCTGTGGGTCCCGTGATAGTCATATTTTTTTAATTCATATAATATTTAATATGAAATATAACAGCCGAAGGAATTGGTTGCGTCATAAACTGAGGCTTAGCAAACTTGTAAATATCATCGGATTAAACAAAACGACAGTTAAATCCGTTGATTATGTTCGAAGTCACAGATAATATATTTTGAAATAACAAAACAGTAATGCTTTAATAATTGTAAGTCATTTGATTTATTTATCTTGGAAACGAAAAATACTAATAAAATTGGAAATTTATGTTAATATTTTGAAACCACTGACGTAGTTTTAAATTTTCATTATTCATGCGTTACACACCTTAGTAATTAAGTTATTGCCCTTTTGCCTGAAGTGATACTGGCTTATTCATTCCTCATGCCGGAACACAACAATACTTGGCGTAATAATATATAATGAGTCAGTGGTTTAAGCCCAGAAGGCCTGGCTCGCCTTACCGCCAAGTGAAGTCCCAAGTGAACGACGTCATCGTAATAACTTGTCAATATAATTATAATCATCTCATATTATTACGAGAAGATTATAATTATAGAGCTGAGTTGGCCCAGTGGTTAGAACTCGTGTATCTTAATCGATGATTTCGGGTACAAACCCAGGCAAGCACCACTACATATATACATATGTTCTTAATTTGTGTTTATAATTCACCATCATTAAAACAGCGTGGTGAAATATGTTCCAAACCCTCTCGTTAATGGAAGAGGACACCTTAGCCCAGTAGTGGGTAATTTACAGGCCGTTACTTTACTTTTACTTTACTATATTATTATTACATACGGCAACATTTCTGCAATAAAAAAATAAGTATGAATGAAATCTATAGTGCTATCCTGTTGGATTACTCTTAATATAATAATAATTATTACATTGAATGTATTTTTTTGATATTTTATGTTCGTGTCTGGCAGTGAGTTTTGAATGTTCTTACATAATAGCTGGAATGGCAAAAAAAGTGTAAGAAGGTGTTTCATGATTTCCAGCATCAGTCAGTATTTGAGAGGCGCATTTTTCTCGTCGTACGTGCATAGAAAAGACGCCGAATTTGTTTTTGTTACACCGAATAGTTTTTTTCTATCAAAATATTCTTTATTTAAAAATGCTCGATTTTTAAAATATATTCTATTTTAGTGGTAATATCCACATACTTTGACGGATGGAGTATCTGATTGTTTGTGTTTACCATAGCCCATAGACATGAGTTGCTGACAGACATTTTAAACATTCTTTACATGACCAATGCGACACTAAACTCTGGAACTAATGTCTTTGGTGTGAATCAATGACCCTTCAATTGGGAACAAATATTGTTGTATTGACTCGGTGAAAACTACTGTTATGAGAGTAACCTTAGCCTTCAATACGGTGTTATGACATTTGATTCAATATCATAATTTATATCCCATTATTATTGCATATTATGAATATAGCAGGGGCTATTGAATTTACTTTATTATATACAATTATTATTGTAATTAATTGATCAACAATTTGTTAAACTGTAATTAATATTATTTTATATGGCATAGCATTTAATACTGGCATGTAACACTATTTCTTATTTTAAATATGATTGAGCTGTCAATAGAAAACAATTGGACGTTAGCGTGGCATTCTAACAAAAGATAGAGAGATTGAAGCATCATTGTAAAACGATAATATTATATTGCCATCCCGAACTACTGAAATTACACTACTTAAATTTATAATTGTAAATGTATAATTGTAACGTTATAAAACACACTGTATCTCAAAGAAATAGGACAATGGTGAGTAAATTAATTTTTGAATATTTTTAATTGAAAATATAATACCAGTTATGCGGTGTGATAGACGGCCAAATCAAAAAGCGAAGGTATTTTGCGCGTGTCTGCATATAGTTCGCATTCTGATTGCGATTCTCACATGTATACTGTATGGCAATGTTCGAAACTCATACCTTAGTACCTTATCGAAATTCATTGGATATACAGAGTGTCTAACTTGCTTGAGATATTTAGACAAAGATTGAAATGAATTGACGATGACATGGTTCTAACGACATAGACTTAAGCTGCCAATCAATAGCGAAGTACGAATTGACGTCCTATGCTTTTCAACTGTACATGTATTTCTAGTGAATGTCTTCGTTAAGTTAATGTAGCTGATATGGCGCACTGGCTGGAAAATGTGAAGTTTAACCGGATATTGTGGGTAAAAACCGGTACCACTGACTTTTCTTGTGCTTGATTTGCTTGGCGAACAAATTCATTTAGTGATTCAGCGGTTCTACTATCTGTGTGAATCTACTAATCGGTATCAGGGAAGGTTAAAGGAATTATCTCGAACCCAAGAAAAAGGGTGAATATTTTTCTTACTATGGGATGGTTACGGTTCTTCAGATTTGATGTATTTGACAGATAGACGTGGCCGGGGGCCTTGTTTTATAATATTTAGTGAAGAGTGTAGACGCATAACGCTATAAACAGACATTCTTATTGAATTCCAAGTCCCCTTCTATATGCGTCGTCACTGAATCAAAATCAAGTATGTTCATAAAATCATTATTGTATCGTCATGCTACAGTGTTGAAATAAATCTAAAGACAAAAGAAACTCAGTAGTTACTCCATTAATCAACATTTAAATTCAGTCAAAGATTTAGTTTCAAACACAACTCACTTACTAACTCAATGAATAATTATCAAAAAACAACAAACACATCAATTATATAACAACAGATCATTATATATACAACAATATGATTTTAATAGTAACAAAACATCCCATCACAAACCAAAAGCAATCGAATCAATACGCAGTCCAAAAAGCGGCAGTTCAAATGTGTCTATTCGGCGATTCATTTTAATTATCCAGCTAGATTTATGTGCCGTTAAGTGTCAACGTCAATACGGGGTCTGACGGAGCGGAAAACTTGCAATTTATTCCTACCAACTAGCGGTGTGGAGCGCTCGAATTAAAACAGCGTAATGAATGTAATTACTTTTTAAAGTTTAAATTAGGAATGTGTTGCATATGGTCAGTGATTAGCTGTTTTGGAATGTCTTTTGGTGCGTTGTGGTATGCGGCTCGGATGCCGTAACGGTAACCGGCGTGACGTGTTATATACATATATATGTATATAAACGTATGGTATACGTACCCTCCGCCCCCTAACCCTTCTCACCCGTGGGTGCGTAATAGTACAAAAAATGAAAGGTTATACTATATAGGTATACATATAAATATAATGAATAGCAAAATTATATTTTATGTAATTTCATTTCTAAAATTATAAATGTATATTACCAATATTTGTTCCAAATAATGGTTTTTTATAAATTTTAATTTTAAAATGTTAAAACGAATTTCATAATTGCCTTGTTTATCGAGTGATTTTAAAATGAAAATAAATAAAATGTTTACAATTTAAAACACTATATTAATTATTTCGCTGAAAAATAATTTATTAAAAAGTATTTAATGTTTAACTTTATTTTCTATTAGCCTGCAATATATTTAAAACCTCAACCTTTTTGTTTAAAAAAGTCGTTGAAACCAACAAAAAATATCGACACGAGACAAAAGTAGTTCTTGTATACAGATTAAAAGTTGGTCACTCGAGGTACTTTATAGTGTATAGTTCGGTCTAAATAAAATAGCCCTACTTAATTTTGCACTATAAAGCACCCAGTTGAAATCCCCGCTCCGACACTGGATCAAAGTTTGAGTAATTCCCAACTACAGTTTAAGCTGTGCTTAAACGGTTGATTAACGAGGGGAAGCTCGCTAATACGGAATCACTGAGGGGCGTTCGGAACTACTTTTTCAATTTTCTTCACTAAGTTGAGATAAATAGCAGTTTAACGATTCGTTTTCATAGTCCGGATAATTTTGTACTATTAATGTACAACATCTGACGAGATGCTTAGCAGTCCATTAGCAATATTGAGGTTTTTTTATTATTTCTTTAACTTTGGACCTTTGATTGGGTGTTATTAGAATTTTTTTTTTTAAATTATTTCTGTTAATGGTATTGGTTATAGATCTTTGTACAGTTCATTACTGTTTGGTTTAAGAGTACCAGTTACATAACGTATTAGGTATAACGTGTTAGACTACCACACTAAGAGGCTCCTTTAAAATTTCTTGTAAAATGAAGTTACTATTTTTTAATTTGTTTCGTTTTTTTTTATTTTCTAGAGAACGTTTCTGTTATGATCTCATATAGGAAGTTTAATGGTAATAATAAGGATTTAATATACGCTGAAGGGACGATCTACACGCGAATTATTCTACCGCCAAATCGTACTATTGTTTGGGTTGCATTGTTCGGTTTGAAGGATGATTGAGCAAATTTAATATGTCATTATGGAACAAGGGGCAAAAATAAAATTGTTTATTTGACTTTATTTATAGCGCAAATCTTGACATAGTTTATCTTGTTTATTTACTTGACAGATTAAATCAGACGAATCTGGATACTCCTTTTACATAATTCCTTTTTCAAAATTCGAACTCGATCGATCACGAAATAAAATATTACATACAAATATTTTTTGTGTTTTTCGCGTAGTAAGTTGTCCACACTACCATCCACATATATTGCAAAAGTTGATAATCTAGCCGCTAGAGCAACAAGGTCGTCTAACTTACCAATACATGAATTTAATTGAAAGCGGTTGAAATATTCTGTCGAGCAGTTTATTTATACATGATATTTTAAAGTAAAAATAATCGCTTGAGATCTGGTGCAGTGTGTAGTACTTAAGTGCTTAATCTGTCTGGACAAAACGCTCTAAGCAAGCCATGTATGTTTCAATAGCGAAGTTCAGCTCTTTCATATGCAAATCAGTTTTTCATCAATGTGAAAATACGTGATAACTTTTTTATTGTATGAAACTTACATTATTTTCAAAGACGAAATATTTATTCAATATACACTTGCTTGTTGATTGTCGGAAATTGTCCATTGATTCGGAATGAAACACGTCAGATCTGAGAAAATTTTACAAAAGAAACTCACCGAGGTTATATATTTGTACACAATTGATGCTTTCAATAAAATTAAAAAGACATTATGTATTTTATTTTGAACGGCCTTGAGGCGATCGTTTTATTCCCTGGATGTGTTATTATCTGCAAACTTGATACCTCTTAACATACTGCCTTGTATCGACTGTGTTATACTTTATCTATTGTGTCTAATATGGGTATCGCCTGTGGAATCCTTCTCGTTGGCGTCTAAGTTGTTGGTTGTGGCTCTTCAAGATTAGTTCCTGTCTTGGTTGTTAAATATTCTACCGCCAAGAAACTTAACGTTGTGAACTGCTGTAGTTGGAAGAAGTTAGGAATTGTTATCTATCTATTTACATTAGATCCGAGATGGCCGAGTGGTTAGAACGCGTACATCTCAAACGATGATAGCGGGTTCAAACCCTGGCAATCAGCACTAAATTTTCATGTGATTAATTTGTGTTTATAATTCATATCGTGCTCGGATGTGAAGGAAAACATCGTTTTACACATTTACATTATACTAACCTGCTTTAAAAGCTCGGTAGAAGATCCTTAAATCTTCTCCTCAAAGGGAGATGAGGCCTTGGTCCAGCAGTGGGAATTTTACAGGCTGTTGTTATTGTTATTGTGGTTGTATCTATATTAGAATCACATTGAAAACATTGGTGTGTGTAAAGCTTATACTCAAACTGATTATCAGTAACGTAGGATAATAAAAACTAAGTCAGTGACAAGCGTTGTTTTTAAATCTAGATCTGTATTATACATATAAAGAGGTTTGTTTGTTATAAGTCATTGAATTTTCCATCGATTAACTTTCAGTAGTAGCCCGGAGCTAAGAAGTAAACAATATTCAAAAACACCTAAAGACAGTGAACACGCGCCTGGTATTTAGTTAGTAAGGTACCTTTATTTAAACACAACAATCACATCCCTAAAATGGCCTTTTTTATATCATAGGAAGATGGTTCGACTAGATGTCAAGCAGTGTCCAGTGCTTATAGAGTATGAGGCTGTAAGAAACATTAATCATTCATTACATCGCCTATACACCATCAGTATGGGAACTAAGATGTTCATTCTTCATTAACTTTATCCAATTAAACATATTATATAATTAAACATATTATGTAATAAATGACTTTTCTTATTCTAAAATAGTTCTATAACAATTTATTCTAATTAAAATTTTTGGTAGATCGGCGAAGGTATAAATAAATAAAAAATATGTTACTTGATTTCATAAAACGTATCATAATTTACATACGTAGCAAGTTACGTAGCAATATCAATATATCTAATGAGCTAATTGCATTCCGCTATAATTAATGGCTCTTAATAAATTATTAGGAACGTGAAAACCGAACTTGGGAAACTCAGATATTTTCAGAGTCTCAGACATTCATTTCATAATTTTATTAATTAATCAACAAATTGGGCTCTTTAAAGATTTAGTCATTTATAAAGGTTTATAATATTTTATGATGTACGTACATACATTTATATATTATTATATATATTATATATTAATAACTTATACTTAAAAGAAAAAATAAAGAAATAAAAAAAGCAACGGTTAATGTAAGGCGTAAGATTTTTACTTATGTTAGGTTAGGTGTTAGGTTTTTTGCGCAAATCTAGTTCCTAGGCCATTGTTGTGTTCCGTATGGACATTTATTTATAATGCCACACTGTATACATATAATTACTATATATATTACAGCACCTTAAAAAAAATTTTAGAAAATCTATCCATGTTATAATATCATACTAAATTGTATATGATATATTCCAAGCAGCAATTATTGTGAGTTCACTCAGGCTGCATCAAAACAAATCCACTCTGTCTGCTATCACATTGAGAGTACGTAACGTGCGTGTCAGTGGTGCTTCTTTGAGCAACTTGGTTCGCCCGTAAAACATCACCAAAGCACCAACAACCCTTGGAACCAACATTAACATATTGGTGTTGTATTTGTGATGTGATCGAATACTATCAATATTTATACGCATTAGTTACCAATGATTAGTAAGTCTAGTCTGGTCTATATGAAAAAAGTATGGTATATTGCTAATTTTCTTTTCATATTCTTTTCATTATTTACTTTAAAATTAATGAGAACAGATAAGAGTGAGAATTAGAGTATATGATTGATGATATATGATGATACACGTGACTCAAACAGCTCATACTATCAGTACTATGTTTCACTTGAGAATACTTTTTAATATGATATATTGTTCAAATCCATAGAACCAAAAATAACATATCAATTTTTAGTAATTTGGTTTCTTATAAAATGTTATTAATCTAATCTAATTTAGATTCTGTTTAAGTAAGATATGAAAAATCGGAAAATTTTACGTAAAAATTATTTAGGTTAAAAAAAAACGTTTCGTGTAATTTGAATATACATTTTAATTGATATCTGCGATTGTGTAATATAATTATGCAAAGTTATTTTAATTTATGTTTAGAAAAGAGAAAACCCTCTTTCCTTAAAGGTTTTCAAGTCGTATCGTTTCAGAAAAAACGCCGCCGTACGTTACAAATCGAAAATTTTATAGTAATATTATAAATGCTAAAGAAACACAGTCTGTCCAGCTGTTGATTTTTCACCACAAAACTACAAAATCGAATTTGATAAATTTGATATGAAGCGAACTTACACCAAGGACACGTGAATTATTGTTAAGCATACATTTTACGCCTAACACATGACAACAAACACCTAAAACGCGAGCAAAGCTGGTGACAAATAGTATTATACATGACGAAAAATCTTGACCCAGCTTGATTTTCAAATAAACATGACATCAGTATTGCTGACGTCACGAATATCAGGGCTTAGATTGCTATCCATCCTACAACGAAAAATATGCAGGTAATATTCTTCTTTGATTAAATTCAACTTGAGGAAGTCCGAACGCTTCAACGCGAAAGTACAAGAATACCAAAACTGGGAGGCTCGTGTACTTTACTAAAAAAATTGAGAGATGTTTATTCAACATAACGCCTATTCATGGACGGCAAAATGTTTTAGCATCTAATAATTTACAAAATATATTAATTTTATAATCGACCTATTTTCCCGTCAACGTACATACCTATATATTCACAATAAATGTTTATTAATTTTAATAGAAACACCAAGATCATTGCATAAACACGAAAAGTAAAGGTACACCAAGTTGCCTTTCTCCGCAAAATCAATAAGTCTGACTTTCTGAGGCAAGGGATTCTTGTCAGTAATAAAATTCCCCGGAATGATTTTAATTTTTTTAATATGAATTTAAAACGATATGTTTAAAAAACATTGGTGGGCTGATTGCGCAATATGAGAACATGTAGATGACTAGCTTTCACGCGTTTCATTATACGGGTGCAATCGTAGGGCTACGCATGAAATAAGCCTAGCTTTGGCAAGAAAAATCATACTTTAATAATTATGATATTAGTATCGATAAATAAGTATGGATTTAGCTTACAGTTTTTTTTTTTCATACTGGACACGCCATAATTATATAGTTCATCTCTTGCCGATTCATAAAAAAACAATTATTCAAATTTCGAATAGAAATTTATCATCTATAGTAACTAACGTATTTCTTGTGACGTATAAACCAGAAGGACGTCACTACGTAAGGACACCAGCGTGCTAAATGGAATGTAAAATTGCTCTAAGTCTTCCGCATTTTCGTTTACCCCCAGAGGTCGTAGTCTTTAACATACGAACGATAAATCGCGAAAGGAGCCGATAACAGTCGTACATTACTATCCTAGTTCAATAGCGTAAACGGCCAGGAATTTTAAATCTCAAACAATTATCGACCTTATTTTCAATGGTATAAAGTTTTTCCGATGATTTCATCGTTATATCAAAATATAATGTAATAGGAAAGACCATTTGTCTTGTACGATTTTTTCGTAAGTAAGATTTTATTGAACAGTATTTGAGGGTCATTTAACTATGACGTTTCGAAATTTATTAATTTATGAAGTTGCCTTACAAAATACATTGAAACAATTATATTAACAAAATTGAATATTCACTTTTTCCTACTGTTCAAACTCCCGAGATCGTAAACTACTTTATATAATGGGACAAAACTTCTGTGTTGTCTACTTTTGATAACATAATTATTATTATTTATTTAATTAACTTTCGTTGTAAACAATTATTGGTATATTTCACTATTTTTTTAGTATTAAGATTGGCAAAATGCATCACAACTAAATAATAAGTCTGCAAGTAGAATATTCAAATTATGATTTCTTATTAAGAATTTATACGACGCCATTCTTAAAAATAATAAAATCACTGGTAGATTTGTTCCGATTGTCTTTCGAATACATCGTAAACTTTAAAAGTAAAAGTAACGTATGCTTTGTACGTCTCGTTGAGATATATCTCATTAACAACAATGAATACATTAAAAATACATTTTATGGATTTCTGAAATCGTTTTAATTTGTAAACTATGTTCAAACAGTGAACGAAGAAGCATTTTTTTTTTCTATTTAATTGATGATCTTTATTTCAAATATTCTACTTATCTCTTTAATTTGTGTCTCATAAATGAAAAGATTTTCATTTTATATGTATACGAATTTTTATGATCATAAATTAATTACAGAGTAAATTTAACAAATCTACGAAATTTTATTATACAATCGAAAGCGTTGGCCAAGTAAGGATGAATTGACTTTGCGAAGTCGAAAACTTAGACATAATATAAAATCTTGTTCAGTTGTTTTCTATCTACCGTTTTCACTTGATAGAATTTCGAAATACAGTCTGCTAAATATTATTTTAAGGAACTTGAAGACGTAGATCGAAATCGAGAATGAATAAATTTAATGAAGCGTTTTTAATTATCGAATGTTATATCTGACGTCTTGATTGTGTATATTTTTGGTAAAATAAAGCCGAGATGGATGATTGCGGTCCAAGCCTCGACAACTACATTTATTTGTGTTGATAAATCATCCCGAGCTTCGGGGTGAAGGATAGTAAATATCGTGAGGAAACCTGAATGTGTCTAATTTCAAAGGAATTCTGTCAAACGTGTTTCTATTATCACAGATTATGTTAGCCTAACAGGATATTTATAGGGTGAAAGTATATGCATTTTCGCACAATTCTGTATAGTGGCTAGAAACAACCCCAAAGATATTATATATTATATATGTACTAGATTCAAAACTCAAATCGATAATTTATTGGATTTTCAGTCAAAAATTCACAGTTTGGAATTTGGGGGAGTGTATACTCCCAAAAACACGTACTGCAGTTAGTTCTGCGCTTGAACTGGTTCCGTTTAAGTGGAATTTGCGGTCCTATTGGCTTATGAGAGATTGATGCAGAGTGCACTTGCTTGCCCACACATGTGTACTGTATGTCTTGCGTAGTTGGCTTGACCTTGAGTTCAGCCGACGTGACTGAAATCGTCCACGATGACGTCATCATGATAAGTTTCGTTTGTTATATTCTTGTAGAGCCGAGATGGCACAGTGATTTGAACGCGTGCATCTTAACCAATTATTGCGGGTTCAAACCCAGTCAAGCACCATGTTCCACCAGCATATTCGTGTGCTTAATTTGTATTTATAATTCATTTTGAGTTTGGCGGTGAAGGAAAACGTCGCGAGGAAACCTGCATGTGTCTAATTTCATAGAAATTCTTCCACATGTGTATGCCACTAACCCGTATTGGAACAACGTGGTGAAATATGTTCCGAATCTTTTCCTGACAGGGAGAAGAGGACTTAGTCCAGCTGTGGAAAATTTACAGTCTGTTGTTGTTACCTTCTACTAAGAACAACGCAATCTTGAACTTGTATGTAATTACATCCCTTACGACCGTTCTCTGATACAGTGCGTCTTTTTAAATGCTTGTCTCTTCACAACATATAACGTTGTGATATTAAATATTAGCCTTACAAGTTTACTATGTATCCCCAGAGGGTTATCTCGAAGCTAATTTACCTCAGACTTAATATATTTAACTTAATATTACGCTTGTTACGTTACTACACGAACATTATCGTCTTCTTCTTGTAATAATATAATGTTCATATTTTAATGATTCAACGAGTGTTCTTGTTTTTAATGCTAATCAACGTATGGAACTTATTGATAATTCGAGAATTAGTAGTGGTGGTGACGCGTTATCTGTCAAATTTCTGTTTCTTAATGTAATAATAAATTTGTATTAGTGCGAGCGCGGGTATGTGTACAGTACGACACATATTAGATGTCGCATCGGCAAATTCAATAAAACCGATTACTGCCGATTTTTGCAACCAATAGAAATAGCTCCCTATCGCGCTATTCGACGCTATTCGTCACTATAGATTCTCGCGTCAGATCATACCGATAATGCGAGTGCATGTAAATCGACATGTCCAATTGACGAATATATTGGGTCATATGTTATAAGTTATTACGTATGCCTAAAGATCATAATCATATGAGAAATAAATATTGATTGTTTGGGATAGCGTACTTAATTTAAATGTAGTTTTACGAATTTTGCCGATGCTACATCTAAGTTGTGTCATACTATAACGTGTGTTCGTTTTTTTTGTATGGATATGCACGTATTAATAGAAACGCACACATGAATGATATATGTATAAGTGTATTAGCGAACATAATACGATTATGTTTCCTCTTGGTCATCTCAAACGTTTAGCTTGTATCATTGTGACATCAATTACGTGTTATTGGATTTCCATTCTGCGGCACGTTCTGATACACAACTTTAATTAAGATGATGATAATGTCATCCCGATTGATTTCGGGCAAACTGGCAAGTAATAATAGCCTGTAAATTTTCCGAGCGCTGTGCTAAGACCTCGAAGAAGGAGCTTATTCCACCACGCTTTTCCAGTGCGGGTTGCTGGACCCACATGTGGCATATGTTACACGTAGGATAAGTTATAGTCACATAGTCACAATGAGTCTATGCATAAATGCCAGTGCTCTCTTGATTCCCGGACTCTCATAATTTGATGGAATAGCTAATTGGATATAATCGGAATGAGTTCGGGCGCTCTTTTATTTATTTTTATCATAAGTTTTACATATAAGGATTAAACTTAAACTAGTGCATATATTTTTCTCAACTATAATATTTTTTATATGATTAATCTAAAGTTGTACTGGATTTAAGCTTTGTTCATGAAAAATACTAAGTTATTGATTCACAGAAAATATATGAGTGAATAACACAAAATGCTTCCAATGGAACCAATTTATTGTCTTTATATTATAATTTAGGTAATTAGGTATTTTGGCATATGAGCTTTCTGATAGTAAGTACTTACCACCGTTCATAGATATTTGCGCTGTGATATTAATGAACCACTAAAGCTAGGAGCTAAGATGTAGTTAGTAATTGTCCACTTATCCTTAAAATTAAAACGCAACAGTAACTGGCGGTAGAATATCTTATGAGATGGCCATACACAGACGGCATCACAAATAGTCCTACAATCAACTCAAGGTCTTCTGAAGTTTCCTAGAACTTGATTTGTTTGTTCTTCATTTAGCCGGTTATTTTCTACGTAATTCAAATAACTTCTTAACAAAAAAAAACATATTACTTTCTTTCTACATACAAAATTGCAACGACAAAGTTGAGCAAAAAATTTCCTTTATCAAAGAATCGTGCCATAATGACATCATGCACTTTTCCTTATCGCGGTAAATGCTTGTTCCGAGTAAATTTCATTTCGAAATTGCATCAAAAGTTAACTCAGTAACGCCTTCAGCGCTATAATGCCTAGTTGCGGACTTCAAGTGTTTTTAAAAGCCATATTTTGAATGGAAATTTTCCACGGCATTATATTTATATTTGCATAATTAGTTGGCGTGTGAAAATTGTGACTTTAGTATGTTATAGTTTAATATTAAATATTATGGAAAATATTATTTGTTGAATTTTAATTTTATCGTATACAAGCTGTTTTCTACGGTCTTTCACTTTGAATATGCTCTGCAAATATCCCAATTATGTTACAGACATTTATACATTAAAAAACTCTAGACGTTTCGAAAAATGTATCATTTTTATGCCATCGTTATTTCTTACACAAGCAATGTGCTATTAATTAGCAAGTAGTAGATAATCAGTAACTATAACTACAGATTTATACTTGTTCACTCATCTTTCAACCGGAAATACAAAAATACTAAGTGTTGCTATTTGGCGGTAACATCAAACACGACATTTGGGTGGTACCTACGGAGCCCGACCACCACTTGGTACAACTACAATTATTTAAAAGCTAATTTAGGTTGATTTTTAAACGTTTATTTTGTCTATATATTTAATTTCAGTAATTATATCACTTACATATGTTCTAATGAAATAGAAATAAAAATCACACAACGAAGTGACTGAGTTTGCAGACTTAAATGAAATCGGTTACAGTACGGTTAACTGTTTTTATTCGTTTCGTGGAATTTAATCTACTACGTTATCACCCAATCAAGAGTCCTTAAAAGAGCCATGAATACGCTCTAAAATCGACGCTATAAAACCAGAGTGATTCGAAGTAGAACGGCAGCAATTAACCCTTCTATCGCTTATAACAATTTGCAATGCCATTGTAAAGCGACCCTTGGGCTAGTCGGTCGATCTGTTCGTGAATTAGTTCAATTTAATGCTCAAGCGCGTCATATTATGACTTTTGAACTGTTGTGACCATTAATTCGTGTTTTGTAGAATTCGTAATTTGATTATCTTGATCCTAATTATGGTCTCATGCTGGATCAACGTTTTAAGTGTGTTCGCGTAGCAATATCGTTTTATACGACACGTAATTTATACATGGGCTTGACCCTCGAATAACTCAAGTGGTCCCAAATATTTGTCTTTTCACAAGGCAATTAATGTGAAAACGTTGCACTGGTACAAAGCGGGTCTAACTTCGTCGGTCCACGTAGATATTTTCCTTTAAAAATGTGCTATTTTTAGTTTTTATACACAAAACAAACATACACAAATTATTATAACTAATTTATAATTACATATTTTTGCAAATCGAATCGATCAAGTCGAATCAAGTAAAAGCTCCACCTATTTACCGTCTGTGATATAGTTTTTTATTACATAATGCGTCTTAGTTAAACGAGGTTTTTTACACGAGATTGAAATTTATTAATTGGCAAAGCTAAGAATTATTTGAAGATTTTTATCTACGTTATTTACCTTGCCTAAGGAATGATGTATTGACTTTCTTGAGACGGAAATCAAAGGTAACTCTTTCCCTTTTAATCTCGTTTTTATACAATGCTTGTTATTGTTTATATACGAATAATCATGTAAAATATATGTAATGCCATCGTTAGTATAACAATTTTGTTTATATATCCCGCGGTGGGTCTCGAGCTTTGAGATTGTAAATAATCCTAATGGTTCTTTTTGTGATTTATACATATTATTGTTTAAATATAAGCAGCATTACCTTAAATTAATATGCCATATCATTTCTGTATTAATGTATGTCTGTTTAATTATACAAATAATAACAAATGAAGACTTTTTAATCTGTAGTAACGCAATCTGTATTATCTGTTAAATTCAAATTCTGCAAATATTATCAAATAGGTATTCTAACTGTGTTGGGATTTATATATTGTATGTTCATTTAAATTGAACATAAAATGATTGAGCGTCTGAATTAAAAAAAATGATAGTGCAGTTCTTTAAAAAATATTTATTTGATTTTGAACAAAAGCTTTGTGTTTTCAATAGACGAATTCTTCTATGTAAGATTTATTTATAAAAATAAATACTATTTTTTTGTATCTAATAATACAAATATTTTAAATTTATATATTAGGTTTGTGTTTAAAAAATTATAAATTTACCTACGTAGCAAGTACGATAGTTCGGTTAAATAATTCTTCACTTCAAAACTAAATAAACCTCCCCGATGTTAGCTACTTCGCATTTTGCATAAGCGTTTCATTTAGTTGGGCTGTTATAGAGCTTAGAGTAAATTGGACCAGAGGAAAAGGTCGAGAGTAGTTCGGCTGATATGACTTAAGAAAGAAACCACAAGAACGTCGTTTGAATAAGATTATATAACGTAGTGCCTGATTGGTGTATAGTTCATAAATAATAACATAGTATTATTGTATATTAAAAAAATCATATTAATAGGATTTTATATAAATAGGCACTTGCAGGTTTATTAGCGAAGTTTTCCTTCATCGCCAAGCATGAGATGAATTATAAACACAATTTAAAGACACAGATATGCTGGTGGAACATGGTGCTTGCCTGGGTTTGAACCCGCAATCGTCGGTTAAGATGCACGCGTTCTAACCACTGGGCCATCTCGCCTCACAATAACATTTTAACATATATTTATACTATTATACACTTATTAATAAACCAAATAAAATACAATCTGGTTGTAAACCGAGTTTATTTACAAAAGCGTTTAGCTTAATTAATGGGATTAATTGAACAATACAAACCATTTCCGTCCAATTTCTAAATACATTGTTAAATAAATCACCTGTTAAATGTATTCAAATGAATAAAATTTAGGTTATGACAAACATTTCATTCATTCATTTCTATACGAAATTACTGGGTCAGCTCCACCAGACTTTGTGTAAGGAAGTTAGGGACCACTCACTCATCAGACTTTGTACCATCAAACAGCGGTGCTCAGTATTGTTGTGTTCTGCTCTGAATGCCCGAGCCGTTGTTGCACAAGGAACAACATCGTAGTTTCAAAGGTTGGTGGTGCATTGGTGATTTTAGGAATGGTATATATATTGGTGGATAGTCCGCCTACCTACTCGAATATCATGAAAAACAGGGAACTAGACTGGCGTAAACCGAATTGGTGGCTATTGAAATAATTTATAATCAAACTTGGGTGAAATAAAAAAAATATAGAGTAATATATAGTAAAGTAACAGCCTGTAAATTACCCACTGGGCTGGACTGACTGGGCTAAGACCTCCTCTCCCATTAAGGAGATGGTTTGGAATTATTCCACCACGCTGTTCCAATGCGGGTTGGTGGAATGCATATGTGGCAGAATTTCGGTGAAATTAGACACATGCAGGTTTCCTCACGAAGTTTTCCTTCATCGCCGAGCACAAGATGAATTATAGACACAAATTAAGCACATGAATATATTGGTGCTTGCCTGCGTTTGAGTCGGAAATCATCGGTTAAGATCCACGCCTTCTAACCACTCGGCCATTTCGGCTCCTTAGAGTAATATTTACTTATATGTATATATATTGTGTACATGCCTCGCATACACGAGGGATAGAGAAAACCAGCGGTGAGAAGGAAAAAAAGAAGAAAAACAGTAATCGTACAATTTACTCTCGTGGTATATATACTAGTCAGTCTTACCCTCAAGACCAATATACTCGTATGTTTCAAACAATTTCACTATTCAAGTCTTGATTACTGTTTTAATGATTTTCATTAATCAAATCATCCATTTAATGAATTGTCTCAAAGTTTGCGTGAATATGGTGCTCTTAATAATTTCATACTTGAAATACTATGCACAGAATCTCACCGTCGTAAAGTTTAGAATCGTGGTACAACTTGGACCGTAAAATTATTATGACGGAGGAACTGGTGATATGGCCGTGCGCGTTGATAACTACCTCATATTGTTTGGATAGAAATAATTCGGAATTTTACGGATAACTTGTTTTATATAACTTTATAAGTTTAAATGTTCGAATGTCTATCCTGTCTCCGGCAACGATAATGTTATTATAATATAAAATAATTATATTCTTATAAAGCTGAAGAGTATGCATGTTTGGTTGTCATTTCCTAGAAACAACAGTTACGATTAGAATTTATTGCAATTAAACAACTCACTTATATAAAATAGACGAGCGAAGTCGGAACTAGCAGTTTGTATTAAAAAGCTACCTGATAATTCTATCAAGTCAAACACTTTACTTTAAACTGAAGTTTTCTGCTTATTGATTTGAAACTTTTCCGAATATTTAATGTAAAAATAGGTATACATTTTCCATTACAAAATCATGATAATACAATCAAATCATTAGTTTCTTGTGTGTGTATGTGTGTGTGTGCATTGTGTGTGTGTGTACATTCACACAACAAAGTGTGTGATCTTTATTATTGTAACGATCAATTCGAAACCTCAGGTTTTTAATATTTTCTCAGCTTAATCATGTGAGCTGAATTCTCAGAATTCATGAAATAAGAATGCTCTTAGACGTTGGTATTGGATTTCTGGTTAAAGTTCGTGTAATCTAAACATAATGCCATCCAGTCTCGTATAACTTGCGTGATATAAAACAAAGTTGTTAGGCTTTTGTTTTGTTCTGGAGTTATATTTATTATGTGGTTTTTATTCTCAATATTGATGCATGTGATTTCAATCTCTACTTTAAACGGAACATATGTATAATGTTTATAACTATAAACACTATTAAACCATATCAAGAACCTACCTAACGAAGTAACAGTGAAAATATTATATTTATTAATATAGATTTTTGAAAGAATTTGAACCTTAACCTAAACGATTAAGAATAAGTGACACAACAGAAAAAAATATTCGGGCTCATTCCAATGTGTTACAAATATTCTACGAAACTTTTATTAAAAATAGATTTTATGCTTATGTCAATAGAGTTGAACAAATTTACATCACGATAGTCGGATAATACCTTTGGAATATTTTGACCAAGGGTAACCCTTTACCTTGCTCAATTTAACGTTCCGAAATTTATTAACAAGACATTTTTGAAGAAATATTTTCCTGATATATTGAATATTAATAATATCGAAAAATTTGAAGCCACTTATAGCCATATTTTAATTAAAAACATTCCACTCACGGTTAAACATTTTATCATAAAGAACAATAGGAATTAATCAAGAAATGAAAATATGTATGTTTGGGAATGAAATTGTTTTAGGGATAAACTGGTTCGCGGGACAATATGGGATGATCCTAAATAAACAGGCAGGTGTTGCTATGATTTAATATGTCGTGTATATGTTACGGCTTTAAGTCCAATTGCGGTTACATCTAGCTTTAGCTGGCGATGAACAAAACGCGAGTTTATTAAAGAATAACAAAATACTTGTTTGTTTTGCTCTTATCCCGGTTAAACTTAGTTTTTGTTGTAAAAATCGTTCGGGTGGGATTATACGGGGAATTTAAGGATATCGGGTATATTATGATTTCACATCACTACTCTTCGGTTGAAATGGTAATTTTTGATTTAATCGTATTTTTGATGTGAAATTCTTTTATATTGTTTTAAAAAAAAACGTGTTTAATCAAAATTAAATTGAATTAAAAAAATGATTGTTATTTTACATTCAAAAGATTAAATATGTAGTAATTTAGGAACCC
This sequence comes from Vanessa cardui, assembly GCF_905220365.1. Classification (NCBI taxonomy): domain Eukaryota; kingdom Metazoa; phylum Arthropoda; class Insecta; order Lepidoptera; family Nymphalidae; genus Vanessa; species Vanessa cardui. The sequence continues at coordinate 3,216,910 of NC_061137.1, forward strand.
AAACATTTATAAGTTACTAGTAAGGACTAGTAGGATTTTTTTATGATAGTTAGACATTTGGACATTTTTTTAATACATATTTAATAATAGTAGTCGCCTGCGGCTTTACTCGCGTTTTAGGGTTGCCATGTGTTAGGCAAAAAAGTAGCCGTTCTTGGAGTTGAAGTTTGCTTCATACCAATTTTCATGAAATTCGGTTCAGCGGTTTGGTTATGAAAGAGTTGGTCAGACAGACCGACAGACAGGCAGGCAGGGTTACTTTCACATTTATAAAATTAATATAGGTGTGTTATTATTACATATTTTTACTAGGTGTATCGCTAACAAACTCTCTACCATCCACTCACACTCCACACAAAAATGCATATAAATGAGTCAAGGTCACCGTAGACCACATTATTGCTTATTTTTTTAGTTTAGAAATTTGATTACCAAATAGACTTATGTAGTATGTGTTAGTTCGTTGATCCGTGTTATAAGGCCTTTCTAAATACTTAATGCTTCATCCCAAAAAACAAAAAAAGGTTCAAGACATGACCAACATCGGTAACCATCGGTGAATCTTAATTTTATTTCAATAAGGTTTAAAATAGAATGACAAATATAGGACTCAAAGTTGTGAATACAAAAGAAAATTCTGCAAAGAAAATACCGCAACGCGATCAACTGTGAAATAAACAAGAGGTCAATCGTAAAGCCAAAACAAGGTATTCAGAAAGAAAAGGGGAAAAGGTATAAATAAACAGTCTTGATTTGGGTCCGATAGCCGTGACTGAATTCAAATTAGATGGTTCTCTTAACACGGACTGCGATGTGGGAATTATATACATATACATATATTTTAAGAAAATTAAGTATGTCCATACCTTGTATTAGTTCTACTGTTTGGAAAGACTTTGGAACTTCTCCTAAGCTACTTAAATGGAGAGAGATATGGATCTATATAAGTCGATTAGATAGATATCTAAGACGTCAATGTCATACTTTTTCGCTGAGCACGAGATGAATATCTCCAACATTCATTATCAAATGAAGACGTGAAAAGTCATTTGCGTTTGTTAATTTCTCTGATTAATGATATTCATGTTTATTTGGTGGTAGGACTTATTGTAAGCCCGTCTAGGTAGGTACCACCCACTCATCAGATACCTAACTGCTAAACAACAGTACTCAGTATTGTTGTGTTTCGGTTTGAAGGGTGAGTGAGCCAGTGTAACTACAGGCACAAGGGACATAACATCTTAGTTCCCAAGGTTGAAGGCGCATTAGCGATGTAATAAGTGTCCTAGGTCAGTGAACCATTATAACTATTTTTAAACTAAGAATGTCAAGTAAAATTGCTTAAGTTTCTTAAAAGTTAAATCATTTTATTAGTAGGTTATTTGACCTTTAAATAATACTAGATTTATGTATGTAAATATCGTCTTATGTCATTAAACTTGGACATAAACTGTATTAAATAAATTGTAATTTTTGAAACTAGAGCATTTCTATTTAGTGTAACTGTGAATTATTTAAATTATGATATCGATTTCAAACTTCAAAATATACATCATTCAATAATGTACACGTACACATTCAAAGGTCTTTATTGAATGGCTTATAATGTAAATATTGAGTAACAGCGGAATGTTTGTCTTAGCCACATTCTGGGACTAAGCAATAATGCAGTGTGTACATCTAGGACTGAGAGATTGAATCATTACAATCAGGGTATGTACACCAAGTTAATGATATTTCTCATTATACATTGCGATCGATTTTGTCATTGTTTAGCCGTTGAATACATATCGATCACAGCTATGCGAATTAAATCTAAGATTAGATCTATCTAATTAGGTTAATGGTGCCAATGATGATTTTCGCGAGATTATCCAAGTATGACCGTAGCTTAAGAAGGTACTATCTCCGTGTCTTGATTGTGTAAAATCGAACTCCGCATTTCAATAGTAGACTAGTCTAGAAGGAGGGTTTCGTTTGATTAATTATTCTCCTTTAGTATTTTTATGTGGTAGGCAAACGAATAGGATGCTCACCTGATGGAATGTGACTACACCGACCAGGAGGCTTGCAGGTGTGTTGCCAGCCTTTAAAATTCCTTTATTATATATCATGATTTATTTCATTTATTGTATAATTATGTAACAACATTTACTTATCACTTGGTTAAACCTTTGGTCGAGCCCATCTGAGAAGGTACATCTGCCAAATTTTTCGTCACGTATTCTACAGACAAACGGAAATACTAAGTATTGTCTTATTCCGGATTTGAGTGTTTGTGAACTATTGTAACTACGGATACAAAAGACATAAAGAGACAAGAGACATCTTAGTTCCCACGGATGTTGGCACATAGGCGATGTTAAAATGCTTAAAAAATCTTTAAGCACTTGTCTATAGACAGTTGACCGCTAAACATCAGGTGGTGGTGGTGTTAGTCTCAACAAATTTACCAACTGAGGAAAATGTTCTTTGTTCCAGTAAGCTTAAAGAGCAATTTTCAATGGTCATATTAAGTGAAAATCAAGAAAAAATTTGTTTTCAATATAGAAGTGTTTACACTTGCATATTGATTCATATGATAGTCATAAATCTACAATTATCATTTTAACATTTCCAAGTCTTACAATAAGTGATATATAAATATAATATTAATTAAATGAAAAATACGTGATAACAATACATGTTACAAATTGCGTTTATTTCAAAGTTCATGACATTAATTTATAAATAATGAGTACAAGCGAAAAGTCTTTCGCAAGCAATAACTCATAATCGCGTGCGAAACAGTCCGCTAACCGCTTCGAATCAGTAATATCTGGTATTAAACGTTAATTTTGCACGAACATTGTAAGGCACTCCTCTTTCTCTGTTGCGTTTTTTTAATTTTTCATACATCGACGTCCGTTATTTTAGGCATTAAAATGAACTACAGCGTTTATTACGTAAGAATTTTCCTTTATTTGGGCTCCGTTTAGAAGTGAAAATTTAAATAAAAGTCAAATAATTTTATTACAGTTGACCTGCAAATGTCACACCGTCAGTCTAATTCGCCTCTCATTTTAAGGAGGTTTGGAGCTTCAACACGCTTCTCCTAGGCAGGATATACGTTGCTAATGATAATTCTTAAGATAATTTTCTTCATTACCTACTATGAAAAAATATAAACACTCACATCAAATTGCAGTGATGTTTGCGTGCACAAATACTCGACGACCTCCGTGGTCGAGTAGTGTTAACACCGTTTTTTATAGGTTCGACTCCGAGGTGATGTAGAAAAAGTTTATTAGTTTGCTATGTTGTCTTGTCTTGGGTCTGGATGTTTGTGGTACTGTCGTTACTTCTGATTTTCCATAACGCAAGTGCTTTAGCTACTTACATTGGGATGAGAGTAATGTGTGTGATGTTGTCTCATTTTTATTTAATAAAACTGAACCGACGTTATATAAGTTTCAACTCTTCCAACCACTGGGCCATTGAGTATATTCAGTAGTAGTCTTATGTGTGTAGCCATTACTTATTCTACCTTCAAAGAGCAACGCTATGCGTTCTTGTATTGTCATGTTAAGTGCGAGTAAGCCGGTCTAACGATAAGTACAAGGGACATAGCTAGTTAATCATTAATGCTCAAGACACACTCACTTACCGCTTTCACTTATCATACAAGTTTTATCATTTTAATCTGCAGCATTATTCTGTTACTTCGAATCTCACCCGTAACTTGTGAAAATCAATTCTTCTAAATAAATCTCGCTTTCTCTTTTTCTCTGTGTCATATCTTTCATAATTTAATGCAACGAATTATATCCAGACGAGACGCGTCTTTAAAAATTTTAATCATATTATTAATATACTTAAGCATTCTGTATTAATTCTTAAAGGATTTAATATATAGCAACCAAAATTACAAATTCGAATACATTCCAATTTCAAATATATGTAATAGTTAACAATAGTGAAACGACGTCTGCAAATACACCTTATTTGACTTTTCACCCATACTCAATCATCGTATAGAGTTCGATATTTAATACTGGTTGAATAACATATGTTAGGTAAATAGAAATGCATATTGAAATATTTGAAATTCAAGTTTCGAACGGGGACGCGTGATTCGTTATCGCGTGCTATATCAGGCATGGAAAAAGCACGCGCAGTTCATATTTTCAGTAGAAACTTCTTTTATCAATACCTCCTTTATTTGGTTTCGTATAAAAGATTTATTTTAGAAATTTATCGTAATATATAAAGAAAAGTAACAGCCTGTAAATTTCCCACTGCTGGGTTAAGGACCCATCTCCCTTTGATGATAAAATTCATCAGTATCAGAACTAAGATGTTATTTCCGTTGTGAAACTAGTTTAGCTGGCTCAAACCGGAAAACAACAATACTGTATTCCGGTTAGTATCTAATGAGTGGATGGTTTCCACTCAAACGGACTTGAGCAACCACGCCTAACACCAAATACTTAAAGTAAAGTAAAGTAACAGCCTGTAAATTTCCCATTGCTGGGATAAGGCCTCTTCCTTAAGGAGAGGGTTTGGAACATATTCCACTACGCTGTTACAATGCGGGTTGTTAGAATGCAAATGTGACAGAATTTCGATGAAATTAGTCACATGCAGGTTTCCAGTTAGGAATTATAATCACAATATACGCACATATATGTATAAATAGTGATGCTTGCCTGGATTTGAACCCTCAATCATCGGTTAAAATGCATGCGTTCTAACCACTGGGCGATCCATCTCAGTATATGATAATATTATTTTTTTTTTAATTAATGGCATCCTTTGGTGTGATGAAAAAAGGTGTAACAATAGTCTTTGATTGGACAACAGTAGTGTTCTTGGTCACTAAATAAAAACTGACTTTATGATTCCTACGACACACTTTACTAGAGCTAGGTTTCGCAACCATTTGAAAAGCAAAACGTCTTTACAACGAATGGTACACGGACTAATGAGAATTGCAATATCGGTCGGTATGGAGACAGGTTATCACCTTACTGATTTACATATATTGATACTAAAATATTGTAACAATCCAATTTATAGTTTTGGAGGGATACGGAGAACAATCGTAGTCTACAAATTTTATTAGCGTATATTGATAATATTAATAAATTACATTTAGAAACGTTATCCGACCTTGTATTCTTTAATTGAATAATTGATAACCATTATTCAAGGCATAATTATATGTATAGACTTAATTAAAATACATCGAAGCTGACTAACACAATTATGTATTAATTGAAAAATATTACCGTAAATGTTCGAATAATAGTGTTCATAGTCGATTATATTATAATATGATTTAGCTTAAAATTAGCGGTCTGGGGTTCAGTCGCTTATCATATACTCAAACAAACAGCATTTCTGAGTAAATCTTTGTCCCGGTGTGAAGGGTGAGGGGAAAATATCATAAGGAAACCAGCATGTGTCTAATGTCAATGGAATTGTGTCACATGTATGTGTCTCGTATATCTAACACGCATTGGAGCAGCGTGGTGAAATATGCTGCGAAAATTCTCCTCAAAGGTAGGACTTAGCCCAGCAGTGGGAAACAGGCTGTTAATGTAATAAATGTTGTTGTTGTATTGTTATATAATTAAATCCCAATTAATTAGCTTGTTTTGTTTTCTCGAATGAAAATTGTTTTTATTTAATCAAGCAGATGTTTTTTAATTTATCTCGTGAGAGAGTTTAGGGAAAATGTCTTCGGGATGTATCTTGACAAATTCTGTTAAGTGTATTTTCTATAGCGGTGTGGATAAGTACAAACCGTCTTATCAATTATTCCATAGTGAAACGTCGATACATTCCAATTCTGTACGTCGAATTCAAGGTCAAGTGAGCCAGTGTAATTAAAAGCAATGACGGTCGAAGAATAAATTTTACACATTTCATATAATCCCAATCTCTGATGCATATTTGAAAAAAAGTTTGATATTTAGTTGTTAATAAGAATATAGGAATATTACAAGAAATAAGAATTAACTTGTAACCCCTAGTTTCCGTTTGCATACGGTAAAGGGAACGTTTTTGGACAATGGTATACGCAGATATAACAAGATACCGGGAAATATAATCAATTTATCATTTTCAAAATTAAAAAAAATATATTAAGAATATATTAGAAAATAAATCGTATTAGTCATTAAAAGAGTACTTTTTGGAAAGTACTCTTTTAATGATCTCATTTAATAGCGTAAGCCAATTTCTATCCCAGTCATTATGGGAAGATAGCACATAGAAAGTTCGTTATAATCTTATTTTGAAAACCTTCATCCGTAATGTGCGGAAAAATAAAGAGGGTTCTCAATTGCGATTTATATTTTTTTATGATTTAACAAATACTTTATTTTAGAGATCGGAAAGAAGACTTCTACTACTACTACTACTGGCCATGAAGAGAGAAAAAAAAACAAATTTAAATCTTGCGAATAAACGTCGGTTTACAATTACATTAAATCATTTGTTGTAATATAGGTTCCGAAATTCCTAAAATATATTGTATAAACGCGAATACTCGCGTGCAACCCACTAGTCCATAATACATATCATGGATTATTTAAGACGAAATCACAATCAATTAGATATAAAATATTTTCAATATTGTCATAATTATTTACAAAATGCGATTTGAGAATTAATTACAATATTTCCATAATTTGTAAATGTTTCGAAATTAGTTTCTTAACAAACATTGGGTAGTAAATTTGTTATTTGAAAATCTATTATATAGTTATTTAACATGAAATAATAAAATAGTAAATTTAGGATTTGGATTCGATGCCAAGAAAAACAATACAAATCCTATATTGTATCGGATAGCAAGCCGCGGGCGTTTCGTTATTTTCCAATAATTATGGCAATTTAACATGCGAAGACCTAACAAATTAAAACTATTACAAAGTAAATAGATGATTAAGGGTAAAACTTATGTACAAAACATTATCGCGTACTTAAAACAGTAACTTTATGAAAATGCTTTAAATAATATCAGTGGAGAATATTTATATAAATTTATTATATTACTTATATCATGCTACAATATTATTTAATTATAATATAGTCTTTTGTTATTGAGCTTAATGAGCTTTCCATGGATATATCTATTTACGTATTAATGTAGGCATACCATATTTTGAATGAAATCAACGCTGTATATAAACCATTTTATTTTGACCTGTGAATTTATTAATAATTAAATATATGTGATAAGATAAAGCTGAAACATAATATTTAATAAATAAAATAATTTTAATTTACGTTTTTTGAACCGATGCTCAAAACAGAGTTAACAGGTATCAATTATAGGTCATTTTATATTCCACGTATATATAAAGAATAACTTCTTGCTAATGTATTTCTTATATTGTATTGTTTATTGACAAGGATTCGTATAATTTAAAATACTTAGTGATAATACTAACATTCATATATTTGAAAAATGAATTAAAGAAAAATATATACATATGTATGTAAAAAACCGTTTAAGAAATTCAATTGCAAATGCCAAAACTTATCCTTGTAAAAAAATTGGAGTAGTACAAACCAAACCTCTATATTAAATTTGAAACCACAACGAACTTTCAGCAAAAGTCAACAGCGACTGGCTATAAAGTATGCTTTGCAGAACACATTGCTATTCATAACGATACAAATACAATTTTGGCACACGGCGCGATGTGCGCTATCTGTGAATGCGATTCTAGCAACGTATTTGAACTGCCTATAAGATTGATGTATGGCGAAGCCGGTAATTGGATTGATGGACAGACTTTGATACATCAATACATACTGCGTTGCGTTCCATGGACCTAATTGGGACTAATAATTAAATTAGTCTATGTACAGAATTACATATGAACAATGCGGACTCTGTAATCTTTTGAACACGATGTTATTATATCCATCCATAATTTTGATCATACTTATTGGCTATTGTTTAGAAATCTATCATTTCTGAGTGTTTTTAAATTTAAGTGGCTAAAAAAACCGTACAAAAAATGACAAATATTTATAACTAGCTGTGCCTGGCTACTTCGTTGTGTTTATATTTAACGAAAAAAGTTTAGTTCGCAGATTTTAATATAACTTATTCATTCTGTATGAGATAGTTTTGGTGATATTAAGTCATTAGTAGGTACCCGACGTGACAGGAGGTACTGAACAGTATTTGGGGATGTTATTTATAATTATAAAGTGCACGTACCTTAAATTACTCCCTATTACATCAGTTATCTGTCAGCGAAAGTCTCGTCAAAATAGGTCCAACCGTTTCTGATATTGGTCGGAAGTATCAGACAGATAGACAAAAAATATAAAAACTGTTAGTTTGGTAAAAAACCGGTTATTTAAATATTACAAACAGACAGTATAATTCATCATTATAAATAAAGATGATATGATTTTATTTTTTTATTTCGTAATATTAATTTATCTGGGGGCACTGCCGTGCCCCCACCAAGTCGAGCAAAAAAGCAGCATGGCCGTACTATCCTTTTCTCGAAGCAATTCAGGCCATTTTCGACCCCCTGTAACTTCGTTGTGGATAAAACTAGAAGACTGAATTTTCAGTAACCATGCGAGCATTGTAAAGACAAGGTATATTTCAAATTTCATTCAATTTGAACCAGTAGTTTAAGAATTATAACGGGTCAAAGTTTCTTAATTTTGTCACTCACTCACTGACTGACTCACCGATCATCAAAATTCTAAGGCACTTCTAGCAGACCTAGAAGCAAATTTGGAATATAAGTAGTGTTTGGTGTATGAACCAAGGAAAAACTAAAATAATTAACAAAATGATAAAATTAAAAAAAAATTACAAATTCAAAGGAAGAATATTTATTATATTATTATAATAACAATATAATTAATTTATTATATAAAAAGCTTTCGAAAATGTTTTTTAATTGTGTAATTACGTTCTCAACTAGTGCACACATATCATTACAAGACCAGACTAAACTATGACCATGTTTCTTTACATTTCCAAAGACCGCTTTTCCTGTATTTATTTATTATTTTTTAATTTATTTTATAATATTATTAAATATTTGGATATTATATATTATTATTTTTAATAATAAAATTAATATTATTGATAATAGTATATATTATTAATAACAATATACATATTAATATTTTAGTGTATTAATTACATAAAATATGGATATCGGTTCTGCAGTATTCACATCCGGTCAAGCTTACGTGGCACTTTCGAGAGTTACAAGTCTGGGCGATTTACCTCTAATTAACATCGACTTTGGAAGTGTTAAAGCGCAGGAATCCTCAATTTTTGAATACAACAGACTAAGAAACATTGACCGTCCAGATTTGTCAAAAATTTTAACATCAAGGCCTCCCAGAAAAATACATAGAGACAGGGAGTGGGTTCTTAGGAAAACTGTAGCTGAAGCTCAAGAAGTAGTACCGGAAAAGAGAAAACGGAAGGCTACCTACAAAAATAAGAAAAGTTAATAAGTCAGAGAGAGGGCTTTAAGAAAATTCGTTGCTGGTAGATATAAGTAGAAGGTACCGAAAAGAAAAAAGTAGAACTGTCTACAAAATACAAAAAGAAATGAGATCCCATCAAAAACAATACTTGTCAAAAAAACCAAGTCTCGCAACTCAGTTGTTCTGCGGTAAAAAGTTGTGAGATCCATGTAATACCAAGTCTTATCCATGTAATACTTAAGCGACTTCCTGTCTTAATACGTCCACTCCCTAAGACCACGATCGTGGTCCATATATTGACTTGGTCATTGCACTAAATAATTTAATTAACACGTGTTTTCATGCGTTCTTTTTAAAACTGTTTAATGTTTGGACAGGTTAGCTTACATTTAAGATTGAAAGTAAATTAAAAGAGCGTGGGTATCACGGTATAGCTCTTCGCTATTGAGAGTCTTCAAAATCTAGTGTAACAATTAAGCGTCTGGCAGACAAGATGAGTAAAATTCAAGATGCTTTTAAAATAAGGTTAAACTAATTGATGGGAGCTTCTAATAAAAAAATGTAATACATTTCCTAAAAATGATTTGCACCATATATTTTTTTGGATGAACATTACATATTTATTTATAAAAAAATCTTTCGTTTCATAAATCATACCATTCTGTTGTATTAAATTGTAATTGTTTAATTAAAATAAGAAACTGTAATCAATAAATACTTTGTTCGTAAGTTTAATTTTATAATATTAATGATAAATATGTTTATTTTTTCAAATAAAGTGGTAATTGCATTTTTTTATATTGATATATAATCTAAAAAATATTACTCGTGTGTAAATTAAAAAAAAAAGCTTAACGTATCCAATGATTCTATTTTAAATATCGTGAAAACTCTTGTAATTAGACGAAAAAAAAACTATGAATGAAAATCACTGGTATATGAAATGGTTTTCTTTACATTAAACATAAAATACATGAATTTGCAAAGCAAAATCGATATCTAATAATAATATAAAACACTGCTTATATTATTTTAATATTAATTACATACAGGATTAATTTTGTGCGACAAGCATATTAGTGCTATGAATACCTGTAATGTATGTATTAGGTGTAACAATGCATTAGTTAGTTTATTTTTGATTACATTCTTTTTGTGAATTAATTTTAAATCGTAATAAATCTTTTAAACTTAAAAATGGTTACTCTTACCTTTAGGGTTTGGTTATTACAGTATACGTATACTTGCTGTATATAATAATGCCTAATGTTTTCGACATTCGTTAACAAACTGCTTGGACCAACAATAGTTTCTCATACGACTATACTACGGAAACCAAGTAACAGACTCTCAATGTCCTATTGTTAAGGTTAAGGCCTTTTCTCTTTGTGGAGATTTGGAGTTGATTCCATCAGGCTGCTCCAATGTATTCTATGGTACGAGGCTAAATACAAATATAATTTAAACACAGGTTTCCTCACAATGGTTAACTGAGCCACTAAACACAATAAACCACTTAATACATGAATTATAAGAACTGAAAATTTAGTGCTTGCCTGGGTTTCAACCCGTAATCATCAGTTAAGATACACTTTTAGTATTGAATGAGTTGTTCCTTCTTTTAAGTAATTATATAAAAAAAGTAGCTCTGTCCGCTACCTTTTACGCGTGTGAATTTAACAAAACATATATATTATTGTAGCCTAAGTTACTCCTTATTGTATCAGTTATCTGCTAGTAAAGGTCCCGTCAATATCGGTCCAGCCGTTTCAGAGATTAGCCGGAACAAACAGACAGATAGACAGACAGACAGACAAAAATTGTAATAAATGTTATTTTGGTATATGTACTGTGTATACATACGTATGCATTAAGTAGGAAAGGGCTATTTTAATATTACAGACACTCTTATTTTATTATATGACATAAGCATTTGGATTCTATGTGCTCATGTTTTATAACAGTATGGTATGGCGCGTATTTCGTAGCAGCACTAAGAAATAATTTTACTAAAATTTAATTCAAACTTTTTATACTTTACAACATTAATTTGAACATTTGGTTATTAAAATTTTTAAATTTTCAAAGCAAAGCCGCGACGGCGTACCTTCATAGACTATGAAGTAAACGTTTCCATAATGCAGACTAAACATTGTATATTTAAAAAAGAACAGTCTATAATTAAAAAAGAGCTCTTTTTAAATACTTAAATATCTATACGTATAATAATTCTTTTACAAACAGACACTCTGTTTGTAATATTAAAAAAGACATTTTTAAGTAACTTCGGCTACAATAATATTTCTTTTTTGTTATCTTCAAAAGCGTTCAAGGTCGCGGGCACAGCTAGTATTTTACTATAAGGAATAAAGCTTAAGAACTTTAGTACAGTTCAAATCTTTAAATACACAAAAAAGAAACAAAATTAAATACATTAGTATCTTATTTGAAGAATATGTTTAAGATTACGTATAAATTCATAACTACATTTGTTGCAAAGATATTTTGCTTAGTATGTAGAAGATCTTAAATTATAAACTTCAATTAGTGTCGACTATTTCAAAGAGCTGTCAAAAGCAGTTTCCTCAAGCAAACTTTACATTTCGGCTAATCTGAATATCTGTTTGTAATATTAGTTTACAGCTTAAGGAAGTTGAGTATCCACCGAAGCCAACCAATTTTAACCCGTTGTCGTAAGAGACGACTAAGAGGATTTCAGTAACGCGCGTCTGTTGATCGAGCTCGTAAGTTTGAGGCAAATGCCTTGAAAAATTTGTGTCATGGTCCGAAATCCACTAATTCTCAAGGAGGCGTCTGCTAAGAAAGTTTGGAATTTATTCTTCTTTGGACGCGTTGAGAGTAAATTTTGATGATGTTGGTCGAAAATTACATCGAAAAATTCAGTAATTGAAGATTGATATATGTATGGAAGAAAACTGAAAGTCAATAACTTAAAATTTTATTACCAAACTACTCCAGAAGTATAACTTTTCGCGCTTTATACTTATATTCAGTTTTGTGCCGATACTATACTGCAATGCAAATAATGAGTTTAAATCGTTGACAACAAAAATAGGTTACCTTTTTTGGTAAATGTATATTTAGACTATTGATCGGATTGTTTCTGTTCCGAATGAATAGTAAATATTTAAGTTCCAAAAACGTTGAGTCGATTTTTTTATTTCAAGTTAGTATACAGTTGCCCAATTCAAATTGTTTTGTATTGAGCTTGGAACTCAGATGATCCCGTAATCTATTTTACTTTGAGACTTTATTTACTGCATTATATAAGACGCGGTTTTCTATTTCGAAATTATATTCGCTCATTTTAATATTTGAGATACTTATAATCACAATGAGGCGATAATTCGAAGCAAATGGTATCAATACGTGTATGGATTGTAGTGTCTGTTTTTAATATTACAATAACCGCTTTTAAGTAAAAAATTTGTGTTTTGACTAGACTTTCACTGGCAGTTATCTGATGTAATAAGGAGTAACTAAGGCTACAACAATATTTTTATTGATAAATACGAAAGCGCACGAAGTCCCAGGCACTGTTTGACAATAAAAAAGAAACGGTTGGCATAAAGTTGAGTGATTCTGTTCTGTGTACTCAATGAAGCTCCACGCTCGTTAGCATCAGATTTAGCATTACCAAAGGAGCTAAAAGACGCGCAATATGAAAACATAATGAGAATAGAAACGAGATTTTAGATGAACTCTTCAGAATGAAGATGTCTATGTAATGTGATAAGTGGGTGGTTCACGTGGTTTTGTTACTACCATTAAGAGAAAAAAGAGCGCTCAGGACATGGACGGAAGTAAGAGATGTAAGTACAACACATTCAGAACTTGGTACCGAGCAGTATGTGAAGTTAAGTCAAGTATATTCACAATTTGTCATATAAGTTTCATTTTCCTAATTATACTAAAAAAATAAAAAGAATTATAAGTTATTTTAGGCGGACGGATAACTTGAAAGAATTTTTTTGATATGTTCATATTAAGAACAAACTTTTACGGTTTATCGATTAAAAATATTGAATTTAAATTTGAATTACATGTAAAAGACAATCATTGAGAATTCGAAATTAATCTCTCAGACTCAGCACCAACATTATATAACGGTTGTGTGTATGACAATCTCGGCACGGAATCAATCAACACCATGGGCTTGGCCTGGTCAAAAAGGAGGTTTCCACTCGAGAATTTCTTATCTCTCCTTTTACAAAACGGTTACACTGGTCATGATATTGTAGGAAACAATTCTTCATGAGATTGTCAACTTCAAAATTAAACACTTAATGCATTAAGATACAACTTATTAATTAAATTTTCAGTATCTAATACAAGCTATAAATTGTAATCGATTATGTCCTATGCTGTAAAAAGACAATAAAAAAGATAATATATTATAATAACATAAACATTTTAATTTTTTTTTTTTTGTATTGTACTATAAAGCTTAATATATATAAATTATATTTAATTCATAAATTATGTTGTATTTCTTTGTGAGCAATATAAAACACCTTATTTGACGTACGTTCAACCGTTAATAGTTACCAACGTCACGTCAATCAAACTACCAACCAGATAACCCTTGAAACATAAGTCACGAACAAAGCTTAGTCAAACGAAGACAATGCCACATATTAACAAATACTATCAGAGCATTTTGATCTCTATTAGTTTAAAGATAAAATCTATAGTTCCGTAAATCGATATGCTTAACCAATGAGCTCTAAGCTGTACCATTTAGTTGGACCACAACACGGAAGTTAAATGATTGCCCGTGATAGCATACACCTTTTCATTTACAAACTCGTTACCGATAAAACCTTTTAACAAGCGCGAGTGATCCTAAATGTTTTGTAAGTCATATTGATTTCGCACATCAACACGTTATTAGTATCAAATTAAATCACTCAAGTTGTCTATAAATTATAATTACGGGATTCTTGAGTTTAAATTTATTGGCCCAGTCGACATTCGAAAATCGAATTTTGCTACCACAACAACAACAACAGCCTGTAAATTCCCACTGCTGGGCTATATATAACATATTCCACCACGCTGTTGGTGGAATGCGGGTTGGTGGAATAAACATGAGGTGGAATTTCTATGAAATTTGTCACATGCAGGTTTCCTCACCATGTTTTCCTTCACCGCTGAGAGCGAGATGAATTATATAGACAAATTAAGCACATGAATCAGTCGTGCTTGCCTGGGTTTGAACCCGCAATCATCGATTAAATCGAATTTTGCTAGCGGATTATAAATTTGTCTTATATATGTTACTTTAATTGACGACTGTAATACTAGTTGTTTTTATATTCATCAGTATTACCCAACTGTTCATAGACGATGATCTGTAAATAACAAGCCAATTCTCTGAATCACCTTGATATGTGTTGGCAGTTTTTATAACCTGTGCTGCTTCGAATTGAAATTATTTATATTTATTAAATGCATGACAATCGCGTTTTAACTATCGTAATTAAAACAAGTATTGTAGAATAACGATTTGAAAGTATGAATAAAGTATATTTAGATTATTATTAAAAATGACGATTTGAAAGTATTAAATATTTAAATTTTAATTTTGACTAAAAATACTAAATGAACTAAACAAAGAATACAGTGACTGTAGTCCGAACTTATTTCTTCTCTTTTTTTCTTAACATCTGGCGTTATAAAGAGCCAGATACAATGAGCCATTTATTGATTAAGCCTGCGGCAAAAACTGTCCAAGTTTCAAAACTGTTGACACCTCGTTTGGTACAAACTTTTGTTTTTACTGACGTTGCCAAAGTACTGCAAAATTCCGGTAATAATGAGCTTCAGTCAGGCAATATGAAGATATTGATTTTTTTCTTGTTTTTCCTTGTTTGTAATTTTTTTTATAACACTTTTGGAACTCTCTCTGGGGATCACTGGAATTAGATGATCATCTTTTAAATATCGAAAATTTGAATTTAGAACAATGGGCTTTGTTTTCTTTGTAAAATTTTATGCGATAATTTTTGGTGAGGATTTATGCAAATCGATCTGGGTATTCTGGGTAGGTTATCAATATTTTACCCCTCAGCAGCAATGCTTATTATGTTTGTATTTGAATGTTGAATGAGTATAACTACAGGCACAATGGACATAACATCTTAATCCTCAAAGTTAGTGGCACATTGGCGATAGCGAGCACCAATGGCTATGTGTGGGACCATCAGGTGATTTATTCCCGTTTTATTAGATAGGCAACCTATATCATAAAATAATATATGAGTCATGGATGACTCATATATTATTTTATGATATACTATCTTACGGTTCTAGCATCCCCTCGTGCGTCTACATATAATGCTTATAGCAACGACTACAATTACGACGTTGGTCAAATAAAAACATTTTCAACTATCGTATTAAATCATACTGCCTATAAATCTTAATATTATTTATCCACATGATTAACTTCCTAATAGGGATCGCTTGCCCATTGCTAAATCAGCCCTTTTCGGTGAAGCGGAAACCTTGGAGTACCCTTGATCCGAATGAAAGAACTTCGAGGTCAATGGCGAGAGAAAATATTAAAAAACTCTGAGAGAAATCATTTGGCGACCATTCAACATTTTTTAAGTATTAGTTAATGAACTTGACTTTTTTTTTTATTTGACAACGACACAGCAAAATGAGGTTTTTCACGTCGCGTTTTAAAATATGCATACTGAATATTTCTTATGCCTCCTTTGTTGAGAACAAGTAAGACGGTTATTCTCGAAAAAAGACAGTTGACTGGTGTCGTAAAAGTGTCTCGATTGGGAAGTGATTAGAAAAGTTGAAATGAAATTTCTAGATACTAAGAAGTATATTTAAGTCTAATATTACTGTAGTGCCTTGTGGAAAGTTTTCGGCCGGTTGACGTATTTCGGCTAAGATGATGATGTTGATGCTTATGAAGTATTACAATTGGTCTGTTACTACAATTACTTGGTGGTAGGACTCTGTGAAAGCCCGTCTGGGTAGGTACCACCCACTCATCAGTTATTCTACCGCCAAACAACAGTACTCAGTATTGTTGTGTTCCGGTCCCAAATGACAAAACATCTTAGATCCCAAGGTTGGTGGCACATTGACGATGTAAGGAATAGTTAATATTTCTTACAACGTCTTTGTCTATGGGTGATGGTGACCACTTATCATCAGGTGGCCCATATACTCGTCCGCTAACCTATGCCATAAAAAATATTTCTAAATTATGTTATTAGCGACTTCATTGTAGTCAAAAGGCTTTAAACATATTACCTACATCAAACTTTGAACTTGAATAAAACTAAAAAAAATATTTATAAATAAATAAGGCTTCCATGAAAAATATCGATATTATTTTCGTACAAGAATGTACATAAACAAAATGTATGTTACTGGGAAAATACAATCAATTTTACTATTTTTGAATGTGAGGACCATTCAGTCTGGTTTAAAAAAAAAAAAAAACTTTGGTATCAGATAACCCATTTATTGAGAAAGGTTAGATTATACACCATTACTCTAACACTCACGAAAGCAGCGCGAAGCAGTAACGTTTAACGTGAATCTACTCAAAGCAGTTAAATACTAAATATACATATTTCGCAGATTCCAATGGATCTAAATTATTGATAACCGATATTTTGATACTTTTGTTTCAGTCGGTACGCACGTCTGGCGCTGTAGCTGTCCCAAGACCAAGAGACCAAGGGCTCTAAGACTCATTTGTTAGTTTTAAATTATTTCTAAATTATTTAAATATAACATTTCATGAATTCTAATTTTAATTTTATATATTTATTTTTTATACTAACACGTTCATTGTTTTGTTTGTAATTGTTTTTATTTTTATATGGTTTAATAATCTGAAATACATGTTTATTATTATTATATTCAACAAGTGTATGTTCCATACACTGGTAGGTTTTTTACCACTGATAATAATTGATATCTCTCAACTGACAATCTATAAAATGTAATCACGTTATGTGTTATTGTCATTCTAATAAATGAAGTATACGTGTCAATTCACAGTCTCTAACATATATGTATATATTTTTGTATAGATATCTACCCTTTCTTCATACACACTCGTTGACTTCCAGGCAGTATATATTACATACGCGTATAATTATTCTTTACAAACATTACTTTGTATTTATTAATTTTGTAAAAGTTGAACTGCTGAGTTTCTGGTCGGCTCATCTTGGTAGAATGTACATTCCAAAACGGTGGTCGCTTCACTTAATGTAGTTGGTTAAATGACAATTCATAAATGTTTGCAAAAGGCTAGTTGAATAAAGTAAATTTTGAATTTGATTGATACATTGTATATAAACAAACACCAACAAAAACAACAGCTTGTAAATTTCCCACTGCTCGGCTGAGGCATCCTCTCCCTTTGAGGAGAAGGTTTGGAACATATTCCACTACGCTGTTCCAATGCGGGTTGGTGGAATACACATGTTGCAGAATTTCTATGAAATTAGACATAGGCAGGTTTCCTCACGATGTTTTCCTTCACCGCCGAGCACGAGATGAATTATAAACACAAATTAAGCACATATATATAGTGGTGCTTACCGGGGTTTGAACCTGCAATCATCGGTTAAAATACACGCGTTCTAACCACTGGGCCATCTCGCCTCTAGATGTAAATTTTTATAGATACACAATGTATCAATAAAAATTTACATTTATTTCATTCTACTGAATTATTTTAATATCAGTCAGCGTCATGATCTTAATTTTAGGATTACGACAATGTACTATTAAGAGATTCAATAATTTGTATTCTTAATTTATTTGATCAATTACGTTATTGCATTACAAAATTTTAATTACATTAATTCGTTAACCATAAAATGTTCCTTTATTACAAATAAGTAGTGGTAAAATATTTTCCTCTTTGTGATTCAGTTGGATACGAAGCCATTGTTGGTAACGACAGGGAAGATTAAATTCAAAATCATAGACCTTAATTTTAATCAATTTCTCCAAAACCGTATCATTTTTTTTATTGACTTTCAACAGTAATTTTAATATTTAAATAGCAGAACAAGACACAAGAATTCTTGTTTCTTAAATAAATAAATGAGGTTTTATATAAAAAAGAACATAAACATATAAAAAGTATAAAGATATTGCACATGACGAATCCTTAACAATAGTACTAGTCCTCTTGAGCAGCGAACCCACCTTAGATATCTGTTCACTTGACTAAAATATATTAACTTGACCAAAGGGCTACCATTTCTTCTGTATGTTGCATAATTATACTGTAACGCTGAATTTGACATAATTAAAAGTTGAGTTTTGTTTATCTAGGAACAACTAAGTTCGAATGTTGACTCTGATATCAATTGTAATTTTGGTAAAATTACAACAGTGGTTAGAACGCGTGCATCTTAACCGATGATTGCGGGTTCGAACCGAGGCAAGCATCGCTGATTCATGTGGTTAATTTGTCTTTATAATTCATCTCGTGCTCAGCGGTGAAGGAAAACATCGTGAGGAAACCTGCATGTGACAAATTTCATAGAAATTCTGTCACATGTGTATTCCACCAACCCGCATTGGAACAGCGTGGTGGAATATGTTCCAAACCTTCTCCTCAAAGGGAGAGGAGGCCTTTAGCCCAGCAGTGGGAATTTACAGGCTGTTGTTGTTGTTAATGTTGTACATTACATTACAGTTGCGATCAGTAGCTTTTATGGATAGGACGAGAATTCAATATAATTTTTTTTTTCGATATAGGGGTCAACGAGCAGGAAGCTCACCTAATGGGAAGTGCCACCTCCTATTGACATTTGCAACACCAGGGCACTTGCAGGTACTTTGCTGGCCTCACTTAATTGATAAATGAGGATTCAAAAGTGCTTGTAAAAGCCCACTTGAATGAAGATTATTTTGATTATTGATTTTGTTCTTCCTGTACGCTCTTTTCTTGAAGGTTCCAAGTCCCAAGTCGTGTCGGTTCGGAAAAACCGGCGGTGAAAGGTTCGACAGAGTAGTTCTTCAAGGCAGGAAATGTAATGACCACATTAACAGTCATTTGCCCTGATGCCTGAGAAAAATCAAATCAATGACTGTTTATGTACTTTTCGAGGAAGGAACCTTACCATTACTACTCTTCAAACTTTTGGGGTAAACGAGAAAAACTCGCCAGAAAAAAAATCATTAATTTGTTAAGCTCAATAATTGGCCCGAAACGAGATTTTAATGAAGGCCGTCGGGAGCTGTAATCTCTTACCTGGTCAATAGACGTAAACGAAATAAAAATTATTAAAATAATTTTGCAATTTTTTTTTATAGTAATGTCTTGCTAACTTTAAAAAAAAGGTTCAACCCAAGTAATGCTTACTTATGTTATAAATCTGAAATTAACTATAGCGCTTTCACGGCCAAACCACGAATCTGAATTCTATGAAATTTTATTATTTAGTGCATATATTTAGGCCAGTTTTGGATTTTTTAGCTGATCAATTCCTTAAACACGAGCGAAGCCGCGAACGACAACTAGTACGATATAAATATGCTAATATTATGAATAGGCGGAGCTGAAACATCATCAACATCAAAATATCGGTGAAAAAGAAATCACCCCATCTGTATTCAAACGCAGCTATGTAAGAATAAAGGTGCCGAATAATTTTTGCATCGCTTCCAAACGTTTTGTATACGATAGAGAATCTCACAGAAAAGTTTTTTTAACCGATATCTATCGACATTCAAATTTAAGCTGTGTTTGAATGGTTTAAAGTTTAATATTCAGTGTCAGTCAGTTGCAGGTTGAAGTTCCAAACAAGCTACCCTCGTTTAAAAGTTAGAAGCGTCAGTGCAATAAAACACTCTCGCTGGAATCGCAAAATCACTAACTAATTATAGGAGCTGTTCAAACGAAATTAACAAATAGATGGTTTCCTATCGACATGATCGAGACCAGTAGATGCGATTGGCAAACGAGAGGTTTATTGAGGAGTTCTTGTTTCTTCCATTATTTTTAACGTTTTCTGAGTAATAAAAAAGATCGTAATCTCATTCTCTTTGTAGACGTTTCGTAGATATTCGTACTCACGATGTTTTGTTGATAGTTTTTGGAAATACAGTCAATAATAATCATTAGTGAGGAAGAGCCACGTTGAACTTTGTTAGTGTAGGATTGGATTTTCTAAAAAGTCAGTTGTAGGGTACAATCTTCATGAATTTCCTTTCTATGCTTTCAATTTAATTGGAATGTGCACTGTTCGAATATAGAAGGATGAAGGTGGATTTTTAAATAACCTTATGGCACTTATTAGGGATCAAATTCTTAAGAAAATTATTGGTTAAATTATTATAATACAAAAAAAAAAATCTTTATTCAAGTAGGATTACAAAATCACTTTTGAATCGTCGCCGTACAGGAAATAAGATTCTACCGAGAAGATCCGACAAGAAACTCAGTAGTTACTTTTTCCCGCATTTTAATTATATAATATTTCAGAAAAGTACACTTTAAATTTTTCATATCCTGCCTAGATCACGTAATTCTGAGTCCTTGCTTTTTTATCTTTAATATAATCTTGTATCAATTGAGTAAAATTCCCTATTTATTGTATTATGGAATCTCATTGAAGAAAATAATACTGTCCAAAAAAAAATACGTATTAACTTTGCGAAGTGCAAAGCAAAGAAAACTAGGTGTTATTAGTGTTAATAAATTTATTTCTCGTGTATATATACAATTATTTTTACCGTTTCTATCAAAAAAACTATTTTAGTGCGAATAGACCTAACATTGTTGTAAACCTACTGTGAAGTAAGTATAGTCACTTTATTAAAAACATCCCGAAGGGAGTCTCCAGCTCCAAGATTATAAATAGACCGGACAGCTCTTTTTTGCAAGATGAAAACATTTTCAATATTTGTAGCATTACAACCAAAGCAAATTCCGTCAGACATTTCTTTTCAAGACAGTTTTGATAGACATAAAATTATGATTATATGTTTTTATGAACTTTGTTAGTTCCGGAAGCGATAAATAATACTACAAAAATGTTAGCTTTTTTTATTAATGCAATTTCACTTGCTCACATTCACAATCATATTTTTTGAAATTATGCCACGATATCAAAGATTATATTCAAGTTTAAACTGTGAACTTTCTGTCAGCTGTTGTTGACCGCGGTGGTCACGAGCATACTGTTGACCTGAATATCTCACTGTCAGTCATTCCGTGATCATGACACGCGCAAACTTTGACGTAACGTCGGTCAAAATAATAAACCCAAAATATACTGGCGACCCAATTGACTCTTTTGGGGGTGTAATTTATTTATAAACTAAGCTCAAAACCATTTATTTAAAGTCAGCTATCCGCCCATATACAATCGGTGATGTCTTCTAGAGATAAATCTTTTTTAAAAGGTTGTCGAATTGTTAGACAAAAAATGTGATACCCATAATAAAATTAATTTTATACTCTATAGCATTCAAGAATAACGTAGCTTTCTATTAGTGAAATTTTAAAATCGAATTATTAGTTCTGGATATTACACTACAGATATAAAAAAAAACTCTTTAAAATGTTATAAGTATATAGCATATATGCATAAAATATACATCGCGAAAATTTTAAGTGTACAACTTTTATATTAGTGGCTTGATACCATTCAGATCTGTAGAGTGCAACTACTTCTATACCGACCGACGACACTGCTTTAATACGCCCTGATAAGCGTCTTTCAGTTGTTATTGTCGTATATTATTTTAAATTAGCTTAGATAAGTATATAGATTGTATAAATAAAGTCAATTGTTCAACCGTAAACTCAACATTAAGCATTTACAGAACGCAAACTGACGTCGACGACTGCGATTGGTCTTTCTACTACTATTCTAGAAATATATAAATCCCATCAAAACATAAATGTAAAATGAGAGCCAAGTTCAGTATTATGAAATATAACTTGGTTGTTGACTTCAACGACAAAAGAAGTGAGATTTAAATGGGTGCCAAGTTCCATTATCCTTCCTGAAATTCGTTAAATGCTATATAAAATAATATTTCTCCTTATAACTAAGAATATTGTATTGTAGAATACGGTCTGACTTGGCCAGTTCTCATATACGAATTATATTATAGCCTTCGCTAGTGTTAACTTTGTTACAAACATAAGCACACAAGTACTACACTTATATTCATTAGCACAAAAAACAACAATGGTACTTGCGCAATATTTGGTTAAGATTCATTTTTTCTAATGACTGGATCATAGCTGCTCTCAATGTACGTTAATACTAACTAAGCAATACGGAGCTGTCCTCAATTATTCTTAGATGTTCTGATTGATTTCAGTCATTTTTTCCCTTTGTATTCACCTAATTATTTACCTGTATGCCAAATTTGAACTTTCTAGGTCACCTGGAAGTGGGATATAGTTTTGATCTACAGGTCAGTCAGTGATAAAAATGACGATTTTTGGACATTAATATCTAAATAACCGTTTGAGATGTGTCAATGAAATTTGGATCAAATATGTATCTCGCAAGTCTTAATATATTTACCAAATTTGACACGTTTTTTATGTCAAACAGTTTTTTGAGTTATGAAGTTCTGTTACATGAACTTGGCTGACATGCTACCGCGTCTCTAGATTGTATCAATTATTACAATACGAACTATCTTCGAAGTAAAACCCATACTATTTAATTCGCCTTTTTTATTGTTAACTCCGAGCGTTAATACAATTTTAAATTTCACTATAGATAGATTTGGATGCCGTTTTTTTATGTATAATTAATGCTTTCCGATGTTATTATATATAAATATAATAATATAATAAAGCGAAATATTGACCTATTATTTTATTTTATGGTACAGATTGGCGGTCGAGCAAATGGAACACCTGATGTGATGTCATCTCCGCTCATAATTAATGGCGCTGTAGAGACTGTTATTCATTCCTTACATCACCAATGCGCCAAAAATCTTGGGAACTAACATGTCTAAGATATTATGTCATACGTACCTTTAGTTACACTGGCTCAGCCATCCTTCAAACTGCAACACTACGATACTGAGTAGGTAGTACCGGCACAGACTTTCATGAAACCCTATCGCCAAGTAATACTGTACAATTGCTGATATATAAGTTACTGGTAGGCCCTCCACTATCAAAACCGTGCTCATCTTTGTTTGTCTAACTAATTGCTCGATTTACGCTCAAATGCGATTATTATAAATCTTTTATAAACCTATTTATTTCATTAGGTTTTATTTCATGCATTTAGTACAGCTGTGGGACATTTAGTGGCTGTTCCTTTGCTTTAGCGATTTCATGAATAATATGTATTATTATTGGCAATTTCTGAAATGCTCAGCAAGCATTATATTCGGTCTGTATTATTACACATCACATACACTTAACAAGCAATTCACGTGTATTCAACACAGCTTTACAATAGTGCTTATATATTACCATCAATTAATATGTGAATTTCTCAGATATAATTCATAGTAATATAGAATTATGCATATATATTAAAGTCGAATTTATTACTATATTTATAGTTCAACAAATAGTCATAATGTATTTACTAAATAATATTAAGGTGATGTTGAAAATGAAATAGTATTACGGTTATTTTTTAAATACTAGTTGCAATGTGTATTTAATTATCATTGATAACTATTTGTGTATTCGAGTTGCGATAAAAGAAATAATCAATTATTCGAAATTCGAAAAATTATTCGTTATTTTTTGTGTATTTGTCTTATTTGGAATAGCCTTTGTTTTGAAATGCCAAATAAAAAATGGTAACTAAAATTAGTTCTTATAAACAAATTACAATAAATAAAATACTAGTGAAGTAGTTCCGAAGATACACTAACTCTCAGCTTCCTAGAAGTTGGAGATCGAATTGGCTCAATGAAACTAATTACTACAACAAAACGAAGAAACGAAAAGAAAATGGCTGTGTCGTCTTTTAAAGAGAAAACTCTAAAGAGTGTCGTAGTATTGATAGTATTTTAATTGATAAAAAACAACATTCCTTTTTTAAATTTAATTTAAACAATCACTTGGTGAGGCTTTGCGTAAAGTCGTCTAGAAAGTAACCAACTATTCATTATTTGTTACTGTTGTTAGACATAAGTTTTTTTATTATTTTATTGAATAGGTTGGCGGACGAGCATATGAGCCACCTGATGGTAAGTAGTCACCACCACCCATAGACAATGACGTCAATGAGTCACCAACCTTGGAAACTAAGATGCTATGTCCCTTGTGACTGTAGTTACACTGGCTCACTCACCCTTCAAACCGGAACACAACAATACTGCGTCCTGTTGTTTAGCGGTAGAATACCTGATGAGTGGGTGGTACCTACCCAGACGGGCTTGCACAAAGCCAAACCATTTGTTTGAAGGGTGAGTGAACTAGTGTAATTTTAGGTACTAGATACTAATTAATCATTTTAAATTGATGACTTTAGTTCACTAGGTTGGATAATGCGCTACCAGTTTGTAAGTAATAGTTATTTCTTACAGGACCAATGTCTAAGGAGCTAAGATGGCCCAGTGGTTAGAACGCGTGCATTTTAACCGATGATTTCGGGTTCAAACCCAGGCAAGTACCACTACATATATGTACTTAATTTGTGTTTATAATTCATCTCGTGCTTGGCGGTGATAGGAAACATCGTGAGGAAACCTATTTGTGTCTAATTTCATCGAAATTCTGCCACATGTGTATTCCACCAACCCACATTGGAACAGCGTCGTGGAATATGTTCCAAACCCTCTCTTTAATGGAAGAGGATGCCTTAGTCCAGCAGTGGGCAATTTACAGGTTGTTACTTAACTTTACTACTTTACAATGTCTAAGGCCCATTTAAAAGTCGCTTTTCGTGTAATTACACAAATTGAAGTAGCTGGGGATACTGATGATGGGGAGCTCCCACTCAGTGGTGGGAGCAGTACTCCGTACTCAGTAACATATGAGGACGAATTTGCGCCTTGTATAAAATCGAAATTAAAATATACTTGCTTCAAGTAGGCTTTTGCAAGCACTTTTGAATCGTGATTTAAAAATTATATTAAATGAAGCTACCAACGTTTCGCAATGTAGATTCTTTCGAGAAGAACCGGCAAGAATCTCAGTAGAGGTGACGGGTCTATGAAGTACTATCTCGTTTTGCTGAGTAGTCTACGCTTTTTAGATACTAATTCGGCTTTACCTTCCAATTGACCTCGACGCTGAATGACCTATATTAAATGTAATTAATAATACTAGAAAGGGTTTTATTATATTAAAATTCGAACATCTATAATATATTATTTTTAATTGGTTATTAAATCATTCACGAACATCTCTGACATAATTCTGGTTTTAGAAAAATATATGGAAATACGTGAATCGTGGCTATTGTGGAGTTTTTCAACGGAATTGCCTATGATAAATGTATTACGTTAACGGACAATGGACCCTCGCTTTGTGTTTGATTAATGACAGTTTAAAAACTCGATTCGGACCAGCCTTAGGCAGGTTTCCTACCAACTGCGATACAATGGAAGACTGTACAAAGGAACGGGATAACTCGATGGCATCTGGTGTGTCCTTTTATTAATTAGGATATAGCGTAAATATAAGCATATTTTTTTTTTATATTAGCATTATTATAAGAAAAACCCGTTAAGATTCAACATATATTCATTTTCAATTGGAATATTGAACACATACGGAACACACATATGGAACACCCGCGTTTTTGTTCGCGTTTTAAAATTTGGTAGTCGAGTTTGTAGTTCGGACTTGCGTCTATAATAACAATATTCGTTCTTGTATTGAATACGTGTAGGCCTCAATAGCATAGATCTGAAAAGCTATTGTAAGTGGAACCAGAAAGAACTACTTAATCGTAAAATATCTTGTGTTTATTATTTAGCGCCCGCCCTACTTTACAAATGTTTCCATGAAACCATTTATCTTGCACCATCTATTAGTTCTTTATGAAAAGACGTAAATCACGACTGGAACGTATTGTTACGTGGAATGCTACTGATCAAATTTGTACCACTGTGCTACTTATATGAACTGTACTACTAATGAATTTCATTCTAGTTAGAAAATACTCATTAATTTAAATCATTAAGAAAACAAATTATAATGAAAACAATCTCACGTAAACTTGTATATTTAAACAGCAATTCAATGTAATAGTATTGCATCGTGGTACCTTTTTACCGTGTGATTCATAACCATGTGAGAGGTGAGAAATTTAGCGTTTTGCAGCGGCTTTACGTGCTTATTGAGTTTTGGAAGAATTACTTGGAAGAAAAACTCAATAAATTTTAATGACCAAACCCGGCAATCGAACACTGTATACTGAGGCTACTTAATATATATTTAACGGGCAATCTAACACCCTGACCTACCACAGTGGACGAAGGTTACGAATACACACAAATGAACATTCACTCACACAGGCACGCATCTCGCTTTTTATAGATACTTTTAAAACAGCATATTAACACCGCACTGTTGGTCAAAGGCGTCTACTAATAAAACGTAACTCAACCATCCCGGCGCTCGACAGATTGAGGAAAAAAACTCAGAAAATTTCATGTTAGACGTTTACATCCACGATATCATATACGTTATAGTTATAAAAATAACGTTTTTACATCAAAAGCGTTACTTTATACCGAAACTTTTCTCTTTAACTGTACTTAGTGAATTTCATCTCAATTAGAAAGACGATTCCCGCGGGAATTCATGCATTTTTCTTGGCTTCATTGCTCGTTTTAATGAAAAAGTCGAAAATTTATGTTTGTTTTATTCTCATCTTTATTTGGAGGCAAATTAATTCATTAATCAGGTTTAAATAAGAGCTAAGTTGTCCTAAAAAAAGGAAAAAAAATAACATATGTATGTATTATTAATTATAGCGTTAATAAAAACATACGAGCTTAAGATATTTGAATAACATAAAATTAAAATTCTTAAAATTAATATTTCTCTACTAGTTTACACATAATTTATAGAATATAATGAAGATCGATTTTCACGCTGCCCTATCTCAAGAAAGACTTGTCAACTAAACAAGACATATACCACAGTATGTGCACAAACCCAGTTACACCCTCTATATCCTCAGATGAGACGATAAATCAAATACGAAGAGTTCAAGGGCAGGACCAACGGCCGTACGTACTTTCCGAGGTACGAGAGCGTGTGTTACAATTTCTAGACAACAGACTGTTTGTGATAATATTTTCATATAAAAAACAATAAGCGATTATAGGCCCGACCCAATCCAGGACTGCCACACATGTATTCAAACAATCAGGAAGTCGTCACATAATAACAACATTTTTGACAGAACGAACAGTGTTTCAAAAATCTCAAATAACATTCGAATAAATTTCGTATATTGATAAATTGATCTGTTGACAAAAAATCGGGCAAGAGCGAGTCGGTTTTAGGAACTCATATGACATTAAATTTACGATTTTCGGATTTATTTCCATAAGTGCTACATGATTGGTTCTTAATTTTTATGATTCACGAGCAACGGTAACTTCTGGTTCCTTATGCAGGTCTAGCAGGGCTTTTGCGCAATCTTTTGTTTTCTTCTGGGTAGTGCTTGTCATTTATTCTGTCTGCCATGCCACCTATATTGTCGTGTTCTGGTTTGACGTGTGACTTAGTCAGTGTTATTATTACATTACATTGATGAAATAAGGGACAAATTTAATAATTAATTTTATAGTAGTGTATTCACGATGTAAGGAATGATTAACACTTCTAACATCTCGTCTCGTGTGTCGTACTTATAGAAAAAAAATCAGTGTTATTAAACCCAGGAGTTACATAAAGATATTTTTTCTTAAATTTCTTAAAACCTATAAATGAAATAGTATACAACTCACTTGGTGGTAGGGCTTTGTGCTAGCCCGCTTGGGTAGGTACCACCCACTAACCAGTTATTCTACCGCCAAATAACAGTACTCAGTATTGTTGTGTTCCGGTTTGAAGGGTGAGTGAGCCAATGTAACTACAGGCACAAGTGACATAACATCTTAGTTCCCAAGGTTGGTGGCACATTGACGATGTAAGGAATAATTAATAATTCTTACAGCGTCATCGTCTATGGGTGATGGTGACCACTTACCATCACGTGGCCCATCGTCCGCCAACCTATACCATAAAAAA
Source organism: Vanessa cardui (assembly GCF_905220365.1). NCBI lineage: Eukaryota > Metazoa > Arthropoda > Insecta > Lepidoptera > Nymphalidae > Vanessa > Vanessa cardui. Next base: position 3,245,606 of record NC_061137.1, read on the forward strand.
AAACGAAATATTTTTTTCAATATTTTTCAATCAAGATATAAGTTATGTAAATGGAATTTATGAAAAAAATATACTTAAACCAAACAGGAAGAGTACTTTTTGGAATAAAATTGTTAGAGTTACGACTAATTCAAATTAATTCAAGAGTTCGCTAAATGGCTTTCATTGAAACATCAAGAACGTAGAATCTCAAGAAAAATACTCAAAACTTTCCTTGTACACGAAACATCGTAAAACAGAGGTCGAGAAAATTCAAAGAAAATAAAAAAAGTTTTTAAAAAACATAATACGACTCGACGGAATTTTGAGCACCTCAATATCGCACGGGCGAGACGCCAACGGAATTTACTATAATGCGCAAGCAAATTAGGAACTTGCAAACTGATTACTAAGCCGGGAAATTTTTAATAGAATTCGCTTTAATTATGCTATTAAAGTAAATAGTTGTTCTAAAAGTTAAAAAATGGTCGATTAGGGGGAACGTTTTAAATTTGTCACGATAAAGTCCACTATGCGAAGTAACAGAGTGAATTACTTAGAAGTTTGACATTTTTACGGGTGCTACATGAGTTAGATACCACGTAACATAAAAAGGTTTAGAACTTTACGTCAGTCTACTTTAATAATGGAGATAGTGTAGGAGCTGCCTTCCAAACATGTCATCGTTCTATTCATATCATGATATCGACGAATTTTATTCGTAAGCCGATATTATCACAACTTCATACATCTATATCTATATACGACCTCCGTGGTCGAGTGGTGTATACACCGGTTTTCATGGGTATGCCACTCCGAGGTCCTGGGTTCGATTCCCGGCTGAGTCGATGTAGATTATCATTAGTTTTCTATGTTGTCTTGGGTCTGGGTGTTTGTGGTACCGTCGTTACTTTTGATTGTCCATTACACAAATGCTTCAGCTACTTACATTGGGATCAGAGTAATGTATGTGATGTTGTCTCATATTTATTTATTATTATTTATATACATACTGTATTTATTCTTTTTATATTGTTGGATGTAAGTTTCTTTAAATATTGAGTCAAACAGACATTTTTAAAACTTTGAATATTTTGAAGTGTACTTCCATTTAATACAACGATATCACAAATTACTGGCTTAGCTACGAATGAAAGGATTCGTTAGACGGAAATACGGATTCCACAGATCTACCTTAAGCGCGTGGCAATTAAAATACAATTAACAAAGAAAAAACGGACTTGCAGTGTAAAAAGTGTAATTTACGTGGAAATTTAAATTAACAAATACGTTTACATTTTTTTTCCAGTAGATCAAAAATTTTACATTTTCAATTATGAAAATTTACTTCTCATTATTTTTCCGTTTTTTTTTATGGTTACGTATAGCGAATTTGGAAGATTTTGTATTTAAAAATTAATCTATATCAAAAATTTAATACTTACATTCCCAATTTCACCGATTGGATGATGAATCTTCATAAACGCATAAACACGCTATAACAACAACAACAACAACAGCCTGTAAATTCCCACTGCTGGGAGGCCTCCTCTCCCTTTGATAAGAAGGTTTAAAACACTATCGCTATCTTTAACTGAATAACAGAGCCTAAATACATATTTATATATTTCTAACATTAGATACATTTTCATATAAACTTTTATGACCCATTTAACTCCCTACATTCTTTGAGGAATTGTGATACTAATTGTAATCCTATTAGACTTTTTAACTTAAGTTGTATGGGTAGTCATTTCAGTTTGACATTTAATAATTTTATTATGAATAATTGGTATAATATATACCAAGTGCTATGTATACATTATTAATATTACATCATAAATGCTTACAATAATTCAAAAATAACAATTTTATAAAAAAATAAATGGATCAAGCTCTTACTCTACAAACCACACATTCAATGCACATCAATCATTCCAGAATGGTACAATTTTTACACATCAGGTTTTTTTTTTTTAAATAAGTGCCGTGGAAATTACAATGTTTATAGTCGTATCAATCAAAAATATTGCCATTCTGATGATACGACCCCGAAACGATTTTGTACAGTCATTCTTATACGGGGGAAAGTTTAATTGGTGTGAAACATCATAATGAACAGTATTGCGTTCTTAGTCGTCGCTCCTCTCCTTTGTGTGACGGTAAGTGGTCACCACTTGTATAATATATCATTTGCCTCATGCCTGAGTTACTAAGTAGCAGATTATTTATTTTCAAAGAGGTTTTTATAAATTGAGCTGAGATGGCCCAGTGGTTAGAACGCGTGTATCTTAACCGATGATTGCGGGTTCAAACACAGGCAAGCACTGAATATTCACATGCTTAATTTGTGTTTATAATTTGTTTTTATAACTTCTCATTTCGTGCTTGGCGGTGATGGAAAACATCGTGAGGAAACCTGAATGTGTCTAATTTCATAGAAATTCTGTTACATGTGTATTCCACGAACCCGCATTGGAACTGCGTGGTGGAATATGTTCCAAACCTTCTCCTGAAAGGGAGAGGATGCCTTAGCTCAGCAGTGGGAAATTTACAGGCTATTGTTGTTGTTTCTTTAATAAATTATGAATGATTAAAGGTGATTTAATAATACATTGTGGTATATTACTGCACAACATATTTATTTTTTAACAATGAGACGGTCTAATAAGTTGTATAGTACATTTTAATTGTGATACAACTTTGTTCGTCAAAAAGTCAACTAAAATTCGAACCCCAATACATTAATTAAGATTAAAATGTTCGATTCACAAAGCAATTATAGTTCACAAACAGTTATAAGTTTTTTTTGTTTTGTAAAAAAAAATAACTAATTTAACTCGTGCGAAGTTACGATCGATTAATTTGTTATTAAGGTGTGGAGTTTACGTGTTCTACGGGAATTGTACGTACATTGCTTTATAATAACTGGACCGTATTACTTTATTGACGTAATAATAACGGATTAAATCATAAAAGTAAAAGATTATTCAATTAATACTTTGCATTTTATGAGTCTTTCATTCGAATGATTTGTGACGGTTAGCTTAAATTAAAGTATTTAGCACTCTTGTGATAAACAATTTATTTCATAGCATATACACAGAATAGTTCCATTAAATTTTAATCTCGCATAGTAAGATCCAACTCGATTACTAATTAATTGGTTAATATTACGTTACGACACTATTTTTATTTATGTTTGAAGAATAGTAAGTATGCAATAATATGATATTTTGAATAATCTTTAACATTAATAACGTACTACGTACGTACCATCCACTTTGAGGTATTCTGCCGCTAAACAGTATTATTTAGTATTGTCATGTTCCTCCTAGAGGTGGCACATTGGCGATGTAAGGAATCGTTAATATTTTTTGCAATTGTTTATTATCTATGGTCACCACATAAGATCAGGTGACTCATTTGCCCTTTCGAATATATCACACAAAAAAACTATTTTTGTGCAATATTTATATTTAGGATTATTAAGCGGGTGCGACATTTCCCACTCAGCCCTGTTGACTTTGTGAAGGCTTTATACTAAAATTAATAAAATGTATCCAAATGGTCACTTTTCTGATGACCGTTCAATGACCCAGCAGCTAAAAGAGAACAAAGGTACTGAAATAACATACTTTTAAAACAATCTGTCTTCTCGACACCGTTGATAAGTAAACAAGTATCACGGACGGGTACATTGTAGGGGTGAAAATGAGTGATTTAGACAGTGAGTCAGCGCCGCCGTGACATGTTTCAACGGCGGAAACTATTCATTATAACTTGCTATGTCACCGACAGCGAAAGCACAATGTACAGTGAAATTTGTTTAAATAAATAATTTTTAGGAAATTTGCATGTTCAGGTTTAATTCATATTAAATGACAGTTGCATTTCCATGTTTGATGTATTTAATTTACTCGCATATATTTACTAACTTATACTTTTGAATAAATTAATTAAATAAATAAATATGAGATGACATCACATACATTACAGTGATCCCAATGTAATAGCTACTTATATAAGCACTTGTGAACACACACCAACATATCGTTTCACAGTGAAACGTATCAAGAATCTTTTTTGGCTGTTTGTTCAAGCCCACTTGGGTAAGTAGTAAGCAGTTATCATTTAATTTACCACCTAGCAGCAATACTGTAGTATAGTAGTAGAGTCATATTCCAGCTTGAAACGTATTGAGTGATAGCAATAAGGATTATCAAATTTCAATCCTTAAGGTTGGCAACACATTGGATATATGAGAAAATGATAATTTTATTAACGGTCTATGTCTATAGACAGTAGTGACAACTTACAATCACGTGATCCATTTACTCGTCTCCTTAGGTTATATAAAACACCCAAGTAAAAATCCTTGGAATTCCACTTTCGCAATTCCAAAATAATTGTTATCGTTAAAAAAAAATTTAATTAAATATTAAATATATGACGTAAAATAAAGCTCACTGTACGTTCCTAATAGCGCTATCCGGACCACCTACGTTCAATTTTTACGTTAAAATTTTACGACACTACATAGATTGAAAGCATTGTTATTAAAATTAGCTCCAATTATATTTATTTTCTTACAATACAATTCGTTTGATTTACATAAACTTATTAAATAATTACATTGTATTGTTTTGAATAATAACGAATATGTTATTTTTATATAAATGTGCTGGACATTTTCTTTTCGAATCATACCTTTTATATTTCTTATACACGCTAAATAATTAGGTTAATTACGACTACACGTATAAGTCCTTTGCCTTCAATAATAAAAGAAAATCCTTGGTATGTTCTCGTTGACTCTGATATATTTTTTGTATGATATTAGGATTATGATACTGTGTAATTCTTTATCTATACATATAATAAAATTGGAGTGACTGTTTGTAACATTAAAATAGCCTTTTTGTACTCAATGCATATGTATACACGGTACATATACCAAAATAACATATTTTACAATTTTTTGTCTGTCTGTCTATCTGTCTGTTTGTTCCGGATATTCTCTGGAACGGCTGGACCGATTTTGACGGGACTTTCACTGACAGATAACTGATATAATAAAGAGTAACTAAGGCTACAATAATATTTCTTTTTTGTTAAATTCGAATGCGTACAAGGTAGCGGGCACAGCTAGATCTATATATTTATGTTTTTATAGCAAATAAATATGACGATGATGGGTGGTACCAAATGCAAAGGCAAAGGTACTCACACCCTGCACTCCTCACTAGTTCGCTTGACAGCGCAAGGCTATCCCAGCTGACGTCATCCTCAGGGTCGTCAGAAATGGAACATATGTGACCTAAAGCGCCAGGTCCCAGAATTCTTTGTACCAGCTACACAATTCGAGTTGGAACACGCCAGTACAATATTACTATGATTGTAGAATAACTTAAGATTTACCAATATAATATTTACAAACCACTTTTTCTAAGAAGATTATTTTTTAAGCATAATAATTTATTATTTTTATAATAGAGTAATATATTTAAATGATCCCATAAGCCAACCTTTCAGAGGGTTCGCCTTCAAAAGCCAAAATGTAACGTTCATTAAAAGTATACAAGTGTTATAGCGCCCCTGAATACTAAGTTTAGATGATAGGTAACGGGCAATTTCCTCGAGGGTAATTTACGATTTTATATCCTTATAAAAACGTACGGCGTTTTACATAGAAGAGTAATACTTTAATACCTTTCAGCAAGTAATGTATGATGAAATTAGGAGATTTTCTTTTGATAAATTGCCACTGAATTTATACTTTATAAAAATTTAATAGTAGTCACTCTTTCGAGGGGGCTCGTACTGGCTCATCTGGTCAGATACCACATGCTAGTAATAAGTATTGCTAATAGTACGTATTGCTTTTGTTGTGTTTCGATTTGAAGGGTGAATAAGGCAGTACAACATTAAAGGCAAACGCGGTATAACATCTTCGTTATCGCGGTTGGTGGTGGTGGATCATTGGTGATCTAAGGCCTGGTTAATTTTTCTTACATCCTTAAAGTCTGTAGATGTTGGTTAATAATGGTGTAACGAATTGATTTAAAAAAAATCCTGTGTGATTCTTTGTTTATCAATATATAAATTTAAAATCTTATAGATAACTAAAACTGTGTTTGTTTTAGTTGTCTTATTCAAAGTTAGTTTTCTTATTCATTAATGTATCTTACAAAACAAAATGTCATTTTCATTTAAATTAAAGTGATAAATGATTACGATCTAGATGCCGGGAGACTACCTAATAAATATTACCAGTTTTATTAAAATGATTTCTTTTTTAAGTAGAATTTTCGTACTTCAAGAGTACAGATTCTTACAGATGCAGCAATTAACTCCTATATGTATGAGTATTTGAGAAAAACATAGTAAAAGACCTAGCATTGATATTTGAGTGATGTTTTGAAAAGGGACAGAAATATGTAACAGAAAACCGGGAAGCCGCGTGCTATTAGATTTGAACAATCAGCGCACGCGGTACTTAAGTTAACCGTCTCATCGTATGAACTTATTTTGTAAGAGAAATAAATGAATAATGTTACTATTTTATTACCAAGGTAAGATGTCTAATGCTACAAATCATATATGATTATTATATAGCTCACTTATACTTAAAAATCGTACAAAGGAACAAAAGAACCCCTAAAATCGTTGTAATACAGCGCAAAAAGATACATCACGTCGTTCATTTATATATAGATTATATTTAATCCCGCGTAATAATTACTGGTACAATAATAGCCACAAAATAAATCCGAATTATTAATAGTAATGAGGTTTTATAATTCAATGTTGCCAACCTTGAAAAACTTGATAGCATTACGCCTACATAACGTATTCTATAGTCACTGCCGCAAACTGTGGTCAGTACATTTATAAGCGCTGGCAACAAACCTCACTACTGCGTTTGACACCTAATATCCTTTGAAAAGCCATAAATCGGATCCATAGCTTTCCATTATGAAAGTAACAAGGAGTCGCGGTGTTAATATCGATGTTGGTCGGTTGGGAAAAAACAGGAATACATAGAACCATTTAACATATAAAAGTTGAATGCAAGAAAGTCAGACAAGGAAAAATTATTTATATAATACTTATATTTATTATATTATTTATTAATATGACATTATAAATAAATCTGTAATGACCGAAACTGCTCTTAACATTTTCTAATGAGAAAACTTTGTACATTTATTAAGTTTACTAATTTTAATAGACGTGAGTAATTGAGTACACGTCCGCAATAAATATTAATCACAATATAGTCTCTATTTTCTGAGTACTAAGGACAACAGGCGCATACATGAACTAACAGGATTTCTTAAACGAAACGAACCAAAATTGTGTTCTCAGTCCACAAGATTACATCGACCGACAACAAAATAAGCCAATTTCGTCTCTACTGCAAGCGTTTAGAGTCTATATTCTATTAATAATACCATAAAATTTCAGAAGAAATTTTCGCATCGAAGCCCTAGTTTGAATCTACATAGATACTTTACGGATAGCTAGAACGTAACGAAGTGTTAAATTGTTTCACGCTAATTTGACATTTCTATCAAAGTAATAGGAACTGTTATAGAATGCATAGTTTTCGAAACAAGCTTTATAAACGTGGTGAACTATGAAACGAATAGTGATATAAATCTTGCATGCACTTTGATGAATTTTGTAACAATATATTTGTGACCCATCGTTTCCCTATCAGTGTTTCAATCATAAAAAATAGGTAAACTATCTTTAAATTTCAAATAAATTCTGTTGAATTGTCTTGATATTAAACAAAACAAAAACCACAACATTTGAATATATAATTCAACTTAAACCGGTAACTAAATACTCAAACGTTTTTATCGACGCAAATATAAATTCAAATAAAGAACTACTTATAAATATTTTACTCCTTAAAATGTCTTTACGATGGTTGGCAATGATTCCTCAAGCAGTGATATCCTTTTTCTTGCCATCTTTTGCATGTCAGTCGAAGGAGTTCATACTCGGTGTTACAGATTATGTAGCTCAAAAATACAGATTTGGTTTCTTAACTTCTGCAACACGGTGATATTCCATATGATATCCAAGCAATTATCAGTGTACGTCCATATACCCACATCAAAACCTCAAACTACAACAATACTATGTATTGATATTTAACGATATAGTATATTATGATGAGTGGGTAGTACCTAATCGGACTTTGTACAAAGCCTTAGTAAGAAAAGTAAAGTGTATTGCACAATAGTTATTCGAAAACAATTATTTTGTAAGAGTTCTTTTCGATCAATGCCATTTATTTTACCGATACTACTGTTTAACGTTTTATTTTATTGGTTTCAAAAGGTCAATGAAATAATAATATTATTATTCTTCCATAAGTATTAGACTGTTCCGAATATCGAATACTCATTGAGTGGAGATAATTAAAAGACTACTTAACACAACGTACATTATTTGATACATTTGATAGAAGAATGATCAATTCCCCTGTACCGCGATATATGTATGTACATACGAATCGAATGTGTTTAAATTAATTGAGTGTTAATATATAGCAACAAATTATTATATCGTGTCAAAACCGCAATGGACTATGAGAAAAGTGGGGTTACCTTTTTTAAATAATTTTTATTTATTGTTTGTGATTAAAAAATAAGTATACTGGAAATTAAATTAAATAGTAATAATAGTATAAAGATATATTTTTATTCGTAAAGCTATTTTTTGTATCATATCCGTTGTTGCTACGAGGCTATTTTATAACGGACTATATACATATATGTATATCCACTCCATAGGTAGTGGTAGAATTTAAAGACAAATAAAATATGTGAATTTGCGTTACTTTTCTATCCATCAACTTCTTTTCTATAAACTCACATAGCCAAGATAAAGTATTGTATAATAGATTTATTTCATTAATCTTGATAGAAATTTTAAATCAACAACTTTACAATTTAATATCCTCGATGCGACTTTTTCGAACGATAAAATAATTATAAGATATCGATTTATTAGAAAACTGTTCGAGATATCAGTAGTTTGATTAAAATGTGGTTTAAAACTTGCTCAGTAAGAGAAGTTGGGTGTTTGAACGAAACTTTGCGGGCAATGTTGCGAGCTAATTAGGGCTGTAACATTTAACTTTTAGTAATTTTATATATTAATATTGCTAAAGTTAATACACTTAAGATGTTTGTAAGGAAGTATTACTTTAAGACGGATTAAGATTGATAAGTTGGAAGTATTTTGTTGGACAGATTAGTTTCGTAATGTACACATTCATTTTATGACTTTTTTTTTGTAAGTAATTAATTTGTTGGAATACGAATTTGAATTTACAAAGAATGTGATTGGTTAGAATCAATAGCATTCTTGGAAATTTTATTTTAGTATGGAATCATTATTTAAAATCACATTGTATTTTCAATTAACAAGAGTTTTTGAATATTTAAAGAATGATAAAATGGGGAAAAGCAGAATACACTATATATATATATGTTGGTTTCCTCCCGATGTTGTTAGTCATCATCGAACACGAGACGAAAAAGAAATGAAAAAAAAATTAGCAAAATAAATTTTCGGTTGAAATTTTCGGTTATTTAATCACACATTGGGAGTATTATAAGAATTCATTAGAAAAAAGAAAACTGAGTGCATTACACTTAAGATAGTAAGGTTATTTTTTTATTTAATTTTTGTATGTACACCTCCATACCAGAGGATTTATTTTTTGGAAATATTTGACACTCGACATTGATGTAAGACGTGTTGGTTTTGACTTCGAAGTTATTAAAGAAAATATGACTTTTGTTTCACTCACTTTAATAATTTTTATAATATTCGTATATAATATTACTATTGTTGTTAGTATTGTTGTTGTTATACGTTTTTACGCTTCTAGTTCTTAATGTTAGCTTTGCAAGCGTGCGGGGTAAGGACGGTAGTTAAGACCTTTTGTAGTACCCTTGAAAACGTGTATTGAAATTTCATAGCGAATGGTAATTAATTAGACAAAACGTCAAATCGTAACAAATAAACAAAGTCACCTTCGAATTTATAACTTATTATGATAGCATGATCGTCTCGTTTTATTGAAAAAAGAAACAGCCCTGATATTACGAAAATATTTTCCAATACGAACGGGACAATTTAAATAAGGCAGATTCACACTAAACGTGTGTCATATCACAATTTCTATAGCCTTTTTGTCTACGTATTGTGGAAATTTTTTACGAATATATTTTGCAAAGTTCTTGCGGATCTTTCATTGTTTGAATGAGTAGTTTTTTCGTGAATAGTGACCAAATATATAATTCATAATATGGGTGATGATTCCATATTTTTTATACCATTCTGTATTATTATTTTTGTCATACAAAATTTAAAAACAGATATAACCTTATATTATAATTCGTAATACATTGAAACAATAGAGCTATTTATTATAATTATGGATATTAAATTTAATTCTCCCATTACGTAGGAAGGGGACAAAATATCTAGAACAATACAACTGTGAAAGACAATTGCTAAGTAGACTTAGTTAGATTTACAAGTCCCTTCCTCTATATGGAATTAATATTAATAACAATGGGGATGTCCAAAACTAAAAGCGAGAAGGGTACATTTAATTTTCCCATTCACAGACGAGATCAGTTACATCCCTTGGAAAATACACAGCGCACACTGAAGAGTTACCTATCAAAGTCTTTACTAGAAATATGTTTGTTAGATTTATAAACGGGGAGTTGAAAGAAAATCGACAATGTGCGATCAGCTTCAGCGTTATCTGAACAATGGTACTCAAGCCTTTTCAAGAGTGATAAATGTTTTAAGCCTACGTAATCCAATTAGGAAAGATCGTCAACATACTTATGACATAAATAGTCTTGACTGCACGTATACTGAAATGTAGCTCGCAACTGTATCTTTATTCAGAGTTTAAAGCTATTGTTATGATAAATTTCATTATATTCTATAAAGTAGCTCGTGAACCAAATCTCTTAGAACATAGGCGGAAAATATTGTATTTATATTTATGATAATCATAATATCAGGCACTAGCGGCCCATCCAGGCTTCGCGCGGTTGGACAAAAGTATTTTTTTTAAATATTTTTACCTTTTATATATGTATATTTTTTGTGTTGCTTTCTTTCGACATGTTTGAAAATTGTCGTTCTTATTAACACAAAAACCTTAACAAATTATATACCAAAACCTTTCTTATGAATTTCTCTGTCTATTAGTGGAAAGTACATGAAAATCCGTCTAGTAGTTTTGGAATTTATCGCGTATATACAGTCAGACAGACGCGGCCGGGGGACATTGTTTTATAATATGTAGTGATTATGACACGATGAGACTCTTTCAAAATCAAATTTGGAAAAAGGTTTCCCCTGGTTTTTTTATAATAAAATAATTTGAAGATTTGCCTGCGATTTCGTATAACAAGATTTTAAAGTCATCATTCACTTACCACAGGAGAAAACTAAAGCACTATAAAACTTTGCTTCTTAAAAGTTTATCTAACAAAATGGAGATCAGGAAATCTCCGGATCCCAACGACTCTATTAGGCTTGCAACACCGAAAACAGGCTAAGTTCGGATGCAACGCTGTTGTGAAAGAAAAGTTTTGAGAGCTCAAAAGAGAGCAGTAAACAACTTTAGTTCTATTTGCAGAACAAATGGCGACGTGTTTAGAGTGAGTTTTCTTATAAAATGGTTGCGAATGTACCACGTAGTTGACTAATCTTTCTTTAGAACGTTTTTTTTTATTTATCATTCATATGTTGTTGTTTATGTAATTTGAGATAAAAAATCGATAAAGAAAAACAACAAAAACATTATTCTTAAAAACATTTTTTTTTATGTTATAGTATCATATTACATAAATGACATATTTCAAAGATCGCATTCGATTTTATGTAAATTTTAACACTAAGTTTTGCGGTCACCGAATTTCGAATTTATAACTTTGAAAAGATAGTATATCTGAATCAAGTTGTATTCGAATTTGTAAGTGAAGTTGAAGCGAGCAGTGTGTGCCTCGAACATGTATTGTAGATCAGTGCTGTAGAACATATTCCAAACTCACCGCATAAGACCCTGAAATGTCAGAAACTAATATGCGACATTCGGTGTTATAATTCAAACATCTTAAGGATACACGCATCGAAGTTGAGTTACCGCATGATTTTACAACATTTCACAAGAACGTAGAGATTTCACATGATAACACTGCTATAAGTTTGATTGTGATTATTAATAACCTATTATATTGATAATAAGGAAAAATACTTAATAAAAAAAAAACCAAAATATACTCTATTCAAGTAGGCTTTTACAAGCACTTTTGAATCGTCATTTAACAACTATTTTTAAGTGAAGCTACTAACGTTTCGGAAAGTAGATTCTACCGAGAAGAACTGGCAAGAAACTCAGTAGTGACTCTTTCTTAACATTTAAAAATACAGTCATATCAGTTAATTACGATTTGAAAAATGTATGTAATTTATCCTGCCGGGAAGTCAACAAGTAATACTTGCAATATCTGCCCGCTTCACTGGTCATTAGTCGCAGTAAAGATATATTTTAAATTTGTATTTTGTAATTAATTTTTGATCATTAACAATGTACAAATTATAAAGGAACAAATCAAGAAACATGTAATTTCCAATTAAATTCTTAAAAGTTACTTAATTTCATATTCGTCATCACCTTCATCTTCTTCGATGATGTTCTCAATAGGCTGCAGATTGTCCATGACACCCATAAACGTATGTGTCAAAATCACATCTTTCTGTTGATTCCGGAACAGATATGATATGAAAATGCTTTCATTGGTGTCATCTCGATGTAAAGTTGATTGTACATTATTATTTAACTGTCAAAGCTTAAATTTCTGTATTCTGTAGAAGTTTCTATCACACTAAGACGTTTTCTTTTATCTTATAATAATAAGCATATTCGTAGGTGTAAAGAAACAAACAGCCTGTATATATTACACCGCATTGGTAAAGAGAAAAAAATATTTTATTAAGATCCATTTACTTCAGGTTGTGTATACCTTCAGAAAGGTACCTAACCTAACCAATACCCCTTGTCGAACCTCTGGGAAATAGACATAAAAGTCAAAGAACATCCCATATTCACCCTACCGCTTAGGGTAAATAGAAAGATTTTAAGGAGATCTAATTTTTTCATGGATACCTTTGGAATAGTATTCGGACCCCATGGGAACTTCTGAAAAATATACTTAGAAGTCAAGTAGCATATATTAGCGACTCAGAAAAAACGAGTAAAAGGAAAGATTTTATAGAGGTGGATAATTTGATCTGGTTGATTATTTCATTGCTTTTAAGGATAAGAAAACTCGTCTCCGGTGGAATTGTATGTAATTTCACTATATACATATTTTCACAATCTTACTTTAATTTATTAGTAGCTAAACCTGCGGTGTTACTTATAGCACAACAAATTGTCAAGCCCATTTTACTGACTCAAGGGGTAAATTAGGGATCTTTCCTATAGCTATATCTATATAAAATTTTCACTAAATCTGTGCAACTATTTAGGCGTGAAACAACAAGTTACTTTCGCATTTTAATATTAAGTGTTCTTAATAAAAAAACATGGTTTTTATAGACGCTGTCTGATGCAGATTCTACGCTTTCTACTTGAAAAGAAGTGTTCTAAGTTTAAAAATGTTTTTTATCTATATTATAAAATACTGACTGGTCGGTTATATCAGCGTTAAATTTAGAATACATTATTGGCAACGCCCATTTCGTGGGTATAAAGTATATTTTAAAAAGTTAAAAGTTTTTCAGCTTAGTGTTCCATTGCTGGAAAGAAGCCTCTATACTCTTATTTCAGTTGAACTTTTTTTCGTTACAAGACCAATCCTTCTGTTTTCTCAAGGCCAGCCACGATGTCGTCATCTCTTTTATTTTCGTATAAGATCATATTATTTCATGTTTTTGTCCTTGTTACACATAGTTGCATTATATAGTATACTCTAGTTGAAAATACAATTCATCGTCCACCTGTATAAATATTTTTATTTTTTTTTTTAATTTATTTATTTATAAGGTTTGCTAGCGATTTTTACATCTTTTCATACTTAACTAGTTACATCTTAAATTATAATCATGCTCTGCGTATGTAAAAACATATAAAAGCAAACACTACATGCATTTAAAATTCCATTCTTTAAAAATATTAGTTACGATAAAAAGTCTAAAAGCGAGTTAATAACAATTTACAACAAAAAAAAAATAACAACGCAAATTTATACATATTAATATAAATATAGCTTTCAATCATTAACAAATTTAAATTACATTTCAATTCAAATATTAATTATTTCATACATTTTAAAATTAATAAATATTTTAGCTTTTAATCTTTAACAATTTCTATAATTTTCTAGACCAAAAAAAAAACATAAATTTACTTATAGTACGTTATAAAATTCATGAAATATTCAATTTCAATCAAAATTACATTAGTATTTAATAAAAAAAATAATTTACAATACAATGATTTAGAATGACTTAATTAATAAAATAGTGAAAATGAAATTAAACAGGAAATAATTCATTATTATAAAAATATATCATGCAAAACAGAATAAAAACAAAGTATTTATCAGTATAACAAAAAATACAAAGGAATGTAATTAGTTTAAAATTTAAATAACAATATTATTTAAGTAATATAATCAATATAATTCCCTTAATTGATTTAATAATGTAATAAAATTAATTTAATTAGTAAAACGTGAATCATTACACTTGACTGACTAGGTTGACAACTACTTTACGAAAGGCATCTGGCGGATATGAGTTAATATCAAGAGGTTGACTGAATTTATTGTATAATTTGCAAAATCGAGAAAAGCTGGAGTTGGCACCGAAGACTGTTCTAGTACGGGGGGGCACAAGTGGAGTAATGGTATGACGCGGATGTCTAGTTGGTATTCTAAAATTAATTTTACTTACTAAACAGGGGCAGTCTAATTGATAACGTACAATTTTATATAAAAATACTAGGTCAATTACGTCTCTTCTTTGGTCAAGGGTCATCATTTTAAAGTATTTCAGTCTATTCTGATATGAAATCACTGTTTTGTAAATCCTTGCTGAGTATGATAAATGCCACAAGAACCTTTTCTGACTCGAAGATTTTGGGGAAAACGGAAAGAATCGATATGGGTCTATAATTACGTACATCCTTCTCATCATCACTTTTAAATATTGGTATGACTTTTGCTTGTTTCCATATAGTTGGAAAAGTCCCAGAGCGTAGCGAGGCATTAAATATTAAGTATAGAGGCAAACTTAAACTAGACGCACATCTTTTTATAAATATTGGTGGTAAATTATCTGGACCCGCTCCTTTCGTGATATCTAAGCTTTTTAGCTTTTGTAAGATTTTATTCTGTGTCACTTCTATAGTTGCTAAGTTGTCACTATAACCCATGTAAGGGATGTTTTGTAAAAAGGAGGAAGACTGTGAGATGTGGCAATCAATGGCATCACCATATACCGAAGCAAAATGACATGAAAACATATCACAAATCTCGGCTGCGTTGCTAGAGTTTATAATTCCATTAGTCATAGAAGCTGGATATGAGTTAGAACTATTGCGTCTACTTTTTAGGAATGTCCAAAATGCTTTCGGATTTTTCTGAACCTGCTTCTCAATATTATCATTATAATTATTGTAAGCATCTCGAGTAATTCTATCACATCGGTCACTAAGTAGTCTTAATTCTAGTTCATCCATTGGGTTATTATATTTTTTACACCTTTTTAACATTTTACGTTTTTCTTTAATTCTTTTTGCAGCCCTGTTATTTATCCAAGATGGATACCTATTACATCCTACTTTATGCAATGGAACGTAGTTAATGATAGCGGTTTGTAATACCTCGTAAAAGATTTTAACCATATCATTTATATCATTTACGTGTAATAGTTTATGCCAGTCAATACCTTGTAAGTACTCATCAATTGAATCGTAATCACCCCTATTAAAATTAAAACGCTTGTGGGATACGTTCACTGTCAATCTATTTGGTTTTAAATTTGGTATGTTGATTTCAAGTGGGGGATGTAATTGATCAACATTACTTACAGAATTATAAGAATAGTTTACGGAGCATGCAGGTAAATCAACAAGTACAAGATCGAGTATTTTTTGCTTGTTGTTAGTAATAGAGTTACATTGACGTAGTCCATTTTCAGATATGAAATCTA
This sequence comes from Vanessa cardui, assembly GCF_905220365.1. Classification (NCBI taxonomy): domain Eukaryota; kingdom Metazoa; phylum Arthropoda; class Insecta; order Lepidoptera; family Nymphalidae; genus Vanessa; species Vanessa cardui. The sequence continues at coordinate 3,261,866 of NC_061137.1, forward strand.
GTAAACTTTGCGCTGTCGCGGAAATATTACTATTAGATGAGTTAAGACCTACACTCCAGGTAATACAGCTTAAATTAAAGTCTCCAATAATACAAGTTAACATATTATGTTGTTCCGAAACTCTATTGCAGTTATTTAAAAAATGATCCAACAAGTCCCTATTCACTGGTGGCGGTAGGTATATCCCACACAAAGCTATATGGCGGATACTACTGCGATGAGGCACATCGATTACTACCCACAAATCCTCGCAATCACTTTCCCAACTACTAACTCTATAGGATGTAATATGTTTTTTTACAGCTATCAGTACTCCACCGCCATTATATTTAGTACTAAGTTTAGAAGTCTCTGTCTCTTTTGTATATATTGTAGCTCTTATCAAATAGTTCGCCACTCGATATTGAGTTATTTAACCAGTTTTCAGTCAAGATAATGATATCATACTCATTTGTAGCTGCGTTACAGTAAACTTCGTGCGTTTTGGTTCTGATTCCACGGACATTTTGATACAATACATTAATAGACGCGAATTTTAAACGTTTAGAAATCCATTAATTACATGAAACCTATTATACAATAACTATATTACAATACTATATTACAATAACTATATTACAATAACTTTAACTCACTCTTTGATCAAATCTTGTTTTGCTCTCTTGTTATTTAGCGTGTATAGAAAAGCGAATAACACAATATTAGACGTAAGGATAAAACGAGTGTAAAGTAAAATCATTATTGAAATTTTTTAACAATTTTCATTTATACATTCAAAATATATAGATTGCGATTGTCATGCTTTTTTTTAATTTTATATATCTTTAAGAAAAGTTTTGCTCAATAAATAAAATTTTAACAAAAAGAAAAACCGACTTCAAACAAAACACTATTTTAAAAGAAATAAAAATGCACTAAAAAGTAATAAAAATAATTGCATATTTAACATATTTTTTAAGAGTCCTCCTAGGTAAAAAGAAATGAAAAATATTAGACTACTTAAAAGTCGATTTACGATTATATAACATAGTTATAATTATTGTTATATTTGGAGCCGGTGTCTAGTAGTAGTAGTAGTAGTAATAGACTATTCACATAGAGGGAATAAAATCTAAGACTGGCTAAGTGCCTCATCAGTTATACTACCGCCAAATTACCGCCTGAGTACTTGACTCAGTACTATTGTGTTCCGGTGTGAAGGTGCGTGAGCCAGTGTAACTACAGGCACAAGGGACATGACATCTTAGTTCCCAAGGTTGACGATGTAAGGAATACTTAATATTTCTTATAGCGTCATTGTCTATGGGTGATGATGACCACTTACCATCACGTGACCCATATGCTCGTCCGCCAATCTATAACATAATAAAAAAATCCACGTGTGATATGTAAAAGTTACATAAGGTTTTGAGTTTATACAGATTTATAAAAATAAACATAGTGGTATAATTCTGTAAACCCTTCTCAGTAGATACTATCCATTCATCACGTATTCTATCCCTAAACAACGATATTCAGTTTTGTCGTAGCACATATTTTCTTATGGTCCTAATGCCGATGGATGATGGTACCATCAGATGCTCGATTTTTCCATCTGCCTGTATATTTTATAAAATAAAAGATATTCCAACAAGATTTATGCAATAAATATGCAAATTTCGAACGAAATTTCGGGCCGAACGGCTAAGAAAAATATTACGTTTTACATTAATAAATTCTTAGTTGCAATCCGAATTTCACTTAGTCCATTTATCAAGTATTCTACCTCGAAATAGCAATAAATAATTTTTATTACGGTTTTCCGGTTCGGAGAGTGAGAACCTGTGTAATTACAGTTACACGGTACATAAAGTCTTACGTGTATGACGATTATTTGTCAGTGTGAGGTTTTCTTACATTATCAAGGTCTATGTGGAGATATGACCATTTACTATCAGATGAGCTATCTATTCTGTGTCGTCTGGAATCTATTTCCTCTTGTTAGAAAGAGAAGGAAAATAAAGTGCATTTGTTTTAATAAATAATATATTGTATATAGGGGAGCGGTCAAATGGATCACCTGATGGTAAGTGCTCATAGACATGAGCACTATAAGAAAAGTGTCTTGTGATCTAAGATGTTATGTCTCATGTGCGTGTGCATTCGTGCCTGTATTTCTTCACACTGATAATTAATATAATAATATATGTATAATAATAACAGAACAACTTGTACATTTCCGACTGCTCCACTAAGGCCTTCATTTTGAGGAGAAGATTATGAGCATATTCCACTCCGCCGCTCCAATGGATTTGAGAAAGATTCACAATGACAATTAGACATATGAAGGTGTCATTACGATGTTTTTATTCATCGCTGAAATCGAGATGAATTATAAACAATTATAAACAACAACAAATCAAGCATATAAAAATTCAGTGGTGCTTCTCTGGGCTTGAACCCGTAATAATCGGTAAAGATGTACCCGTTCTTATCACCACTGGGTCATCTCGACTTTACGTTGACGATTATAGATATGTACATAGATGATTGTGAATTAGCGACTATACACTGTATAGTAATGCGCTTTAAATATATTTTGTGAAGTTTACTAGATTTTCATAAACCAATATCCCATAGTTCATAGTGTCAGTTAAAGATAAAAGAAGTTTGTATTACAGCTCGAGTCTATAAGCAAATGTAACCACTTAGTATTACTGAACGCACATACGTCTCGATATCGATTAAAAAAATAGTAATATTAAAAAAAAATATAACTATATTATTATACATTAAACTTAATGTATGTCAAATCGAATTACTCTAAATCATATATAGGCAGTATAATATGAGTCAATAAATTTGAAAATAATGTTATATTTATACAAAAAACAATGCTCTCCAATCCAGCATTCTAAGCCAGACTTTACACAGATGAATTTGTGACGCGAACAATACGAGTATTCGTGTGAAGTGTTATTTATATATTTTATTAGTAAATATAGCCGGTGTTTTTGTTTGACGGCTGCCTCGTATCGTTTGCACAAAATGTTTAGTCATTAACAGAGTTATCTTTAATTTCATCTAGTTCGTTTAGCCAGTATGCATGAATGCTGTAAAAAACTTCGTATGTTTATGATCGAAAAATACACAGAAAAAGTCATTATTTTAACAACAATTTACACGCAGATTGCATTGGAGTTCTTCTCACAAAAAAATAAAATAGAAATATTTGTAATAACACTTATTTTTTTTTATAAAACAGATAAATTATTCTTTTTTCTTTATAACAAGGGACGTTGCATTTGCAACAGGGTTCATCCCTTCTTTTAGTATCACCAATGAGTCACCAGGAGCCTGTAAAAAGGTTTTATGTTTCTGAAGTACAGTTGGACTGCTAACATCTATTACCAGTTTATATTGGACGGAGAACATGACATTATACCTCGTAATCTGCGGCCTATAATATCTTATAGAGCTAAGGCTAGGATATTGGATACTATTTGAAGAACAAAGTTGAAAACGTAAATATATGACATCGTATATTAATTGTTAAATGAAGATTCAAAAGTGCTTGTAAAAGCCCACTTGAATAAAGTATATTTTAATTTTTAATTTGATTTTGATTTTGATTTTCGTAAACATTAGACTGAGATGGCCCAGAAGTAAACCACATGAATCTTAATCGAAGATTGCAATGACAAACATGGACAAACACTACTGATTTTGTGTTAATTTTTTTGAATAGATAATTAATCCTATTTGTCGAAGAAAAATATCATTCTTCAGTATCTACTAACTCGTATTGGAGTAGCGTGTTAGAACTTGCTCTTAGCCTTCTCCTTAAAGGGGGGGGGGGTCTTCCTCTTTACCACAATTGTGTGTTATTATTCACAGTTACTTTACTTTTTATTACAGATTAAGTTATAATTACTATATGCAATTGAATTCTCAGGTATTTTTTTTATATGCCGTCAAAAAACTTGTTGCTGCCCAGCTGTGGGATAAGCACAGGCTGTTACTTAAACTCGAGGCGAATCTCATCAATCATGTATGATAAAAATTCTTAACAGTATTTATTGTTAATTTTATACGGAATCCACGTGTTGCGATTGTAAACGTCAACGCGATAGATATTTACCGTTTATTGCTTACCATAAATTTATATTTACGGCGCCTAATGCCACTGGTCACTGATGCGGACTTATATGAACCAATATGAGGTAGTCTGGTATCACTAATAAACATCTATATGCATTAATGTATTTTTAAATTACCAAAGTTGCAATAAAAATATGTTTGCCTTTATAAGTAAAGTTTGATGAAATCGTCATTAGTAAATAACTAACAGTGATCTTGGTTTATACCAACATATATTTGATTATATTTTTTAGTATTGAAACTTATAATGTGTAATTTCGCCACTAATTTAAATCTTCGCTACTATCAATGATATTAGATATTACGGAAGATTTAAATCAAAAACCAAGACAATGAGCTCTTTGTTTTTGATTTACTTGACCATTTTTATTAATCAGTATTATTGAGTGTTCTGCCAGTTGAATGTACTTTCCGAAGTGATGGTAACTACTTTATTCAATTCTTTCAGTTTTCAGCTGTTTTTTTTAATAAACTGTCATTTGTTTTTTATGATTATAAAATACTAATTAAAATATGATCACTTTAAACATATTTAAAGCTGTGTTCATAAATTATTTTTTCGTTTTATTAGTAATTATTATTCGCTTAGTGTTTGAAATTCGTTGAAACCACAAAATCTTTATTTAAAATAACAAGCAAACATATCAATTTGGATGAAACGATATTTATATTTACAACACATGTTTCCATTTTCAAATGAAATCAATTCAAATAAAAATGTAATTAGTCAAGTAAACTTTACATTAATGTTTTTTGAATCGTCAATATTTCAAACCTAGCAACGTTTCGGCAGCCTCTAGCGAAAAGAAACGGCAAGGATATATTTGCTAATATACTGTGTTAAAAAAAAACAGATTTAAAGAGATTTGAGATTGAATTAGAATCTAATATACATATATATTTTTTTTCAAATATTCATTGACTATGATTCATTGACTAATTTAACCTTAATAAACTTTTTTTAATGGTAAGTTGATTATATTTTGTCGTATCATACGTATATACGTATATAATTTCCCATAAGCGTTCTCTGTACCTTTCATGGCCGTAGGCAGGCGGGGGTTTTGGGGGTTCAAACCCCCCCCGAAATTTTTTCGCTAACCGCTATCGTAATATCAAAAAAATATTCATTGATTTCTTCAGAAAATTAAGCCGTTTTGTCTAGATACAACAATAAATCTAAACAAAATGATTAATTTTACGCAAAGACTAGAGGCAATAATAATCATATACCCTTATTAACATTTTACTAAGATACTAATTTTTGATGTCATAATGTCACGTTAGTAATTTTAGATACTAAAGAAGATAAACCTTTTACAGAGTGCGACTACATTTTGAAATGTGTAAGATTGTAAAATTTCTGATACATTCTATGTATAGGGTTTTGGTGATTCGACGTATATCCGTTAGGAGGTGATAGGGGTGACTATTTGAAATAATTTTAACCCCCATATGCATAATCCAAAAGTGAACCATTTTTGAGTTATCGTGTTTTTTAGCTTTTTTCAATTTATTTAAAAAAGTGTCAATTAAAATCTATTTTTTTTCTTTTGTTTTTCAAAAACGATTAATGGATATTTGTCACTAAATTTGACTATTGAATAATTATTGGTCCAAATTTAAAAATGCAAGACGAAAAACGAAATTATTTTAATAATTCTTTGATTCTTTTTCCTCAAAAATGCCTTAAAAACTAAAAAAATAATTATAATAAATCTTGGCCTGCAGATTATTTTAAAAACATAACCGTTTTCTTAGCTTTCCAAAAATTTATAAAAAGAAGGAAATTATTTCAAATCAATCGAAATAAAATGATCAGAAAGGACGATGGTGGAAATTCGTAGTCGAACATGAACGAATTCGTAATCTACTACTAGGTCTCTCTTTAAAATTTCCTCAAAATAACCAAAAAATAACCAATGAAAAAAATCTTACTTACTTAATACAAATTTAAAATAAAATTTAGGAACAGAAACAGTTCAATAGCTAAGTTATAAATAAGACATTTTGTAATATAGCTTAAATAAAGTATTAATAATCGAATCTGAGAAACTCTCTATAAAAGAGCACAGCACACACAGCATGTTTTACAGTGTATAATGCAGAATTCTATCCTTACTATTCTCACGAAGAAGTTCCTGAAAGGAAATTTATTTTTTATAAATTTAAGCTTAACGCGTATTCAGGAGTCGCGTCTTATTTGGAAAATAACTCTGAACCATTAGAAGCTACACTTGATCAAGATGGGATTACTAACTATCATAATGACATGTTCATTGGAGTGAAAAATTGTACAAAAAATATTCTCATATGAAATCCTCCTGAATAGTCTAAATAGTCATCCCTATCACCTCCTAACGGATATACTTGAAATTACCAATAACCCTGTATATTTTATTGAGAATATTCATACTGTATTATTAAAAACAGATACTCGGCGCTTTTTACCGAATAGTCGCCGAATACGAAAGCAGCCGTACTCCTGGAAGACTACTTTGGTGCATCCTATCCCTAAAAAAAGCAACCGCCCAGACCCGTCCAATTATAGGCCATCACCTCCTTGTTTCGTTTCCATCGGGGTCGTTCAGCCAGTGATCTTCTAGATTACCTTAGTCATAGATGGGCGGAAGCAGTTGAGAGCAAGTGGGAAGCATTAGCAGTTAGTCTGGACATAGCGAAGGCCTTCGATAGCGTATGGCACAAAGCACTTCTTTCGAAGCTCCTTTCCTACGGGCTTACCGGGGAATTATGCAATTGGATCACCAGCTTTTTGGCAGATTGGAACATTGAAATCGTTATATGGTGTATTCTCTGATTTAAAATTCGTCAATGCTGGTGTTCCACAAGGCTGCGTTCTATCACCCTTTCTGTTTCTTCTGCATGTCAGTGATTTGTTGCAAATCTGTAACATTCACTGCTTTGCAGATGACAGTACTGTAGACACCTCATACACCGGCCGGGCTATTATTTCTCGGGAAAACGTCTGAAATCGAGTCTTCATTAAACAAAGTCTCTAACTGGGGCCGGCTAAACTTAGGCCATATATGATTGCTATTTTGCTATTAAAATATCTGATGGCGGGCAAGTACTTTCCCTTAGTAGTCCCTTAGGCTCACTTAGTAGTTTCGGACCCCCTGGCTAAAATTAGTCCACTTCAACCCCAAAAAGAGGCAAGAAAAAATTACCATTTTTCGTATCTCCATGATTTCAGAAGATTCTAATAGCCACCACAGCTAGTATTGGAATACTTGACGTGGATATTTTGAGCCTCGCTCAGTTCTGCGGTCAATTGGAACGCAAAGCCAAATTGGCATCAAAAAAGCTCGGTGTGCTCAGCGAGCCATGACAGTATTTCACGCCGGCCCATCGCCTAAAACTATACAAGGCGCAAATTGAACCCCACATCGAATATTGGTCACAACTCTGAACGGGTGCTCCCCAATACCAGCTTCTTCCATCTGTCCGTATCCAACGCAGAGCGGCTCGAATTATCGACGATCAAGCCCTTTTCGACCTGCTTGATCCCTTAGCTTTGCGTAGTGATATTAGATCACTCTGCATCTTCAACTTTCGAATATTTCACGGAAAATATTCGGACGCATTTTTTGATTAATCCCGGCTGCGGAATTTCACCTTCGGACAACTCGTCAAAATTCTAAGTTTCACCCGCACCACCTTAATGTTCAAAAAACCACAACATCATGATTTTTAAGACATTTTCTACCTTGCACAACCACTCTGTTGCACCGGCATTCGCCGACGTTTTTTTCGAACCGATACGACTTCGGAACCTTAAAAAAGGGCGTACTCCTTCCTTAAAGGCCGGTAACGCACCTGCAAACCCCACAGATGTCCATGGGCGATGGTAATCACTTTCCATTAGGTGAGCCTCATGCTCGTTTGCCCCTATAACATAAAATAAGCCATCGGTTGTTTTTTTTAAATAAATGTGTATAAATTATATCTAATTTTAAAATAACTCCTTATGCTTATATAAAAAAAAAAACCTATTGCTTTTTTTTCCCGGAGCACGAACCCCCCCCGAAATGAATTCCTGGCTACGGCCCTGGTACCTTTCGTACACGGAAATTTGGCGTTACTAGTTTATTCCTATTACTTATATTAACAGTATATACATCTGCTTGTATGGAATATTTTAGTATATTTTTCCGTAAAAATATTATATTATCATAAATATCATGAATTAGCGTATTTCTTTACATTATTTACGTAATAATACCCTAGACCTAATATTAAGAATAATTTGGAGAGCTCTTTTCTGCCAAATAAATCTGCAAACAATTTCAATATTTATTTTTTGCTGATAACACTAAAATTTATCAAAATCTACTAAAAAAGAAAAATTGCTGATAGAGATCAAAGAAAAAGGTAAATGGTTTTGTCTTTGCCTATGTATAAGTAGATAATGAAATGTCTAAAAAATTAAAATGGGATGTGGGTTAAATGATGTGATTGTCTGACACTAGCTATGCTCGCCATTCAAGCGTTTGCTATTAAAAAAAACATTATTGTTGTAACCTAAGTTACTCCCTATTACAATAGCTATCTGTTAGTGAAAGCCCCGTCAAAATCGGTTAACCGTTTCAGAGATTAGCCGTAGAAAATAAATAGAGAAAAAGACAAAAATTGGAAAAAAGTAAACATACATATGCATTTAGTAAAAGGTTATTTAGTATTACAAACAGACACTCAAATTTTATTATATGTATGGATTAAAGGATGCATCAATATAGTGAATCAACGTAAGTCGACTTTCCTCTTATTACCTTTTGATATTGCGGTCAACCAACTGTGAAGAAAATATCAAAGTTAATAGATAAGAATTCGATTTTTAAAATATTTAAACGATCGTTATTTATTTATATAATAATTCGCTAAACTTAACATATTCATGATCATTACAAAAATATAAATGTCACTTATAGATATGGCTTCATTTCGTAAGAACCAAGTATCATAGCATCGTCTGAAACTCAATTCAGAGCGAAATTGCGTTTGAGATCGGCTCGAATGAAAGCTATTTCGTTTTCCGACTGAGAAATTGTTTGTTTTTACTTATATTCCTTCAGGGGTACGAAGTCAATTTTTGTGAATACACTGTGTCAACTTTAATGATAATGACTTATTACTTGTAAATTTTATACTTATTTATTATTCAAAAATGGAATGCTAAAAGTATTCTATTTTTGAATAATATTTCTGTCAGAATTAAGATCAAATTAACTTTAAGTTTCATAACAACTAAAAAATTTAAGTACATACGTAAGAATTTTTAAGTACGTAGCTCAGGTGTTATTTCAATAAAAATGCAATAACTTTACATCCGTCAGATCTGGAGCATGAACAAAAAGCCTTGGGATCTACAGCTATTTTCTCAAAAAAGGAACTGTTTAATAAATAAACGATGATTAATTCATCTTTTTTGTAAAAAATGTGTGAATAATATTTTATTAACATATTCTATATGACACATTAACGGATGTACTTAACTGCGTTTATTTATAGCTTACGCATTTCCCGTAAGATGCTAAAATATTTACTCATATATAATAGGTTATTTATGTTTTCTTAAGTGTGAAATTAGCTAAAAACAACGATAGTATACGATATTATTTCCGGAATATCCTAATATAAACTTGTTCCGAAAAAATATTAAAAAAAGATTTTTAAATTTATTTCGCTTTCCAGTCCTTTTTTTAATAATTATAATACCAATCAAAGTTTTCAAAAATCGAACATCTGTACATGAACGAAGCGTTGTTTTGACCGCGCTTATTAAATATTGTAACATAATAGCATCTATGCTGTTCGCGATAAGGTCCAAATTATGTTAAAACACATCTTTTGGAATAAAATTATTGTCGAAGTTTTAGTGCAGCAGGATTTGTGAACGCATTCACACCGAACAATTGGGAATGGAAACGAGTTCGGGTTTAATTTTGAACGGGTTATTTATTTTAACGTACATTTCTACATTTGAGAGCAAATGGTTTGTTATTTTAGTATACGTTGTACTGGATTGTTATCTGAAAGCAGACCGATGCGGTTTCGAATATAGCTTTGCCTTAAATCTTCACAAATTGTGCAAACACACTTATTGTATTATACGAATAAATATTATAGTTCGTATAACGTTTTATTGTTTTGGTACGAGTGCGATTAAATTCAGAGTAAAGTATACTTTATTCAAGTAGGCTCGAAATAATCATTTTTAAATTGTAAATTGTATAATGTACATTAATAAATAATGATGCTCTTCTTATTTTGTTTTTTATTGATAATATTTCAAATATGTACAGGGGCAATTCAAAAATAAAAATTCATTCTCGTAGCAATACTTTTATTTTATTTATACTAACCCAAATTAAATTCGAATGTTATAACAATACTAAATTAGCTTAGTTAATACAAAGGATAATTTCTAATATGATTATTTTAAATAAGATTTGATTTCATTAAAATATTTATAACTTTGTTAAAATTTAAGCTTATATAAAACTTTCAATTATAAATAATAGTTTTATGCACAATGAAAGTATAAATCAAGCTCACCTCGTCGACCTCATTTCGAAGAGACTATGCTAATTGAAAAAATTAATTTCTCCGGACTTCATAACTCGAACTAAGTTTCAGAAAATAATTTTCCAGTTCTGACAAGTGCGGGGGCTTTGTTTCTCGTGGTTTATTTCTTCTTTTTTTTGCTTTAAGACCTTCGTTCTACTGTCTACGTTGTGCTACGTAGCATTATGTAGCATTTCGTAGCACAACGTAGCATTAAAGCCAACAATACAACTTTTAACAATTTAAGCTTCTACTTGGCCTGTTTTATATACATAAGAATTTATTTTAAATATAATTTGAACGTGTGTATTTTTATACGTATGTTTCTCATAATTACATTAGCGTGTAGACGTTTTATGTTAAAGTCAGTAGAGTTTTTATTTACTTTTTCCTGTACTGAAGTCTTATTGTTTTATTGCAATGCACAAACGTACAAATATATTTTAAAACTTCTTAAAAGATATTCAGCGAGTTCTGGTAGAATAATATTATACAATTTTAAATTGTAAACCGAATATAATATTAATAATAAAATATATCATTACATAGTATAAAACAAAGTCGCTTACCGCTTTGATGCGGTTTTTTTAATAAGTAGAGTGATTTGAGTGGAAGCTTTTTATATACAATATAAGGACAAAATAGTAATGAAATACTGACAATTTTAGATACTTTTAATGTGAGGTCGTAAAAAAAATTATGTACAATATTTAGTATCAGTATTTTACCCGTGCGAAGTCCCTAGTTGATATATATATGTATAAGCTTTGTTATAATACTTATATCAAAGAGTTACTGATTTATCTATTGTACCTCTGCTATATGGGCTCGCAGTTGTATTAATATTTAACATAGTCTAGTTCTCGAAAACAGTCACCGCACTGATGTTATAGATTCAGTTAATTATAACTGACAGTCACATTACAGTCATTAAGCCTAACACAGTGGTAGTATATCGATCAGCGGTGTATTGTGATATGGTTTGAGCAACGAGTCACACGCGGCGTTAGTAACAACTAATCGTGATTGGTTGGCCGATGACTGCTCTTCACCGCTAATCCCTTAACTTACTACAGCTTCTATAGCTTATAATACCCATGCAAGGGAGTCTGGCTTTTATAAGACCGACAGTTTCGCATTGACTAATTTATGAACATTTCAATAAATCGTATGCATAAAACATATTATTTTAAAATAATGAATATGACAGTTTTTGGATAAAATTCTAATAAACACTATTAACTAACTTTTAAATATTCTCTCTTGAAATGTGATTTGTGTGATTTTGTAAAATGTATTATTATGTGAATAAGGGCCGATAAAATCGTATTCAATAAAGAATTATTATTATATATTCATTTGTAAAAACCAGTATTTAGTAAATGGTCTTCAAAATATAACAGACAAAGCATATGCTTTTCTCTTATGTATTATTATAATACTAAATTAAATTTTAGGATTTTAAATATCTTTTCTTAAACTTTTATGTAGTTTGCTTATTTTAAATAATCAGCATAATTATATTTCATTGAAACTGAATTACATGCTCATTATACTACGGTTCGAGTTACTTTGGAGTGGATATCTATATATTGGTTTCCATATTACATATATTAATATGAGAATCTGACTATAGACTAATCAGGTTAAATAAACTTCATTCAAGAAGGGTTTTAAAAGGTAGTAAAAGTTTGATTATTTTGTTGAATTCTATTAAATGTAAAGCTATTCAGATGTTACCGAGAATAATCGGTAAGCAAATCAATAGTTAGTCCTTTCCAAAATTTCAAATAAAGAGTTATGTCAAATACGAGGAAATATAAAATATCCTGCCTGTCAGTGAAATTACCAGCATTACGCCTTTTTATCGTCTATAGAATCTTGTTTTGAGTAATGTAGAAGGAATTTGTTTGAAGGAAGTTCCTTTTCACGGTTTAGGCTTAGTAGAGTGAACTGTCAGAGATCGTCACGTAAGGAAAAAGCGTTACGCCCCCTCCAAGTGACTTTTTTCTCTAGCTCTCTTAATATCTCTTTCTGTCAGGTTAAGTAGTCTGTTAGGTTTTATAAAAAAAATATTTTCTGATATTGTTTGAATTATTTTGTCATTGTAATTTAATTATTTTAAACAATCATCTATTTCTTTTAAATATTTCAATGTCTTAATGGGATGGGATGGGATCTAAAATTTTATACCTGTATTTAATATACGAAATATATATCTTGATAGAATATCTAAAAAAAAAAAACAAATAAAGTTTTAACAATATACTTACATATAAAGCCACACACCTAATAATTTTAACATACAGATAATTACGAGAAGAATAGATTAATATTATAACCAATTAAAAAATGTAATGTAAACAACTTAATCAAATGTATATTTATATTATTCAAGTAAAGATTTAATGGTATTAATCGGCTTTTATTTGTTATGATAATCTTTAAATAGCATTAAATTTGATGGACACTAAGCCTTATTCTCTTCATTGATGCTTTAGCTTAAACCTTTGCTGGAAAACTTTCGCTAGCCGAGATAAAATTCTTCGTTTTAAAGAAAAATCAGGGATTAATATTTTTTTTATTTTACACGTCAGAAAATGGTTTGGACTTGATTTTTTATAATTATCTTCCAGCGTTTTGAAGTTTATTTAAGAGATGCTGTAATTTCTTAACGACTTTTATATCATGTTACATTGAGAAGGTACATATTTTTAGTTTAATTATTTTATTTTTTAAATAAACATTTATAATCTGGAAAAGGAAGTAATGTATACGTAGAAATTGAGAACGTCTATATTATTCATATATAACGTAATAATTATAATAAAAGGATTTGAGGTAATAATTAGATCAAAATTATTTGAAGTAAGAGGGAATATTTATTAAAACAAAATAAGAAAGAAAAAAGGCTTTTCTTATAATGACCAAATATCAGCCGCAATATGAATCCGAAATTCAGAAAAATGTCTTATGTTTAATTTAATATGAGACCAATGTTTTTTCATAAAGATACTTAATTTACAAAGAATTAACTCAATAACAATCAGCGAAATACATTTCTTTTAATTCAATTATAAGTTTTAAGGTAAAGTTACTGTGTTTACATTAGTTGAACGCAAATTGGCTCATTATATTAAAAAACAATAAAAGTCTTTTATTACATTGTTCTTTACTTTACAATTAGGTTTATTCTAAACTAACTTCTATCCGGTACGTATGTATTCTTTACATATTAAATTACGTAATATTTGGGGAAAATCTTTGCACATGCATATGTTTTAAACGAAACGGTGTTTCGTGATGGCAATTATAGTAAATTTTAAATTCCACCACACATAAAATGTAATGCCTTCTCCGAAACAATGGAGGTTTTTATTAACCAGATGGTAAATAAAAAATAATGCTTTCCCCGACACATGAAATATTGGAAATGGCTTCTGTTGTAAATATTTAATGGTAACTTAAGACGCGATTGAAAGTAATTATCGTATATGTGACGAACACAATTAAAACATATCTTGAAAATTACACAATTAAATCTTTAAAAACTCTTACGTTTAATAAAATAAATTAAAATAAATTGATTATAGTTCGTAATACGACTAACAAAACCAAGCAAACGCCACCGAAATTTTCATGTTCTTAACTTGTGTTTGTATTTCATTTCATGTTTGGCTGTGAGGGAAAACATTGTGAGGAAATCTGCATGTATGATTTGAATGATATTCTGCTGCATGTTCAACCATTAGACCAGATTGGAGCGGTGTTGTGTAATAAGCTCTAAATATTTTCCTCAAAATGCAAAGAAGGTCCGCAGTGGGACATTTGCAAGCCGTTACTTTACTTTATGTCAGTAGTATTAAATAATTAATTAATATTGGCCAACGTCACATATATTACTCTGATACCAATGTAAGTAGCTAAAGTACTTGTGTTATGAAAAATCAGAAGTAACGACGGTACCACAAACACCCAGACCCAAGAAAACATAGAAAACTATTCAACTTTTTCTACATCGAATCGGCCGGGAATCGGACCCGGGACCTCGCAGTGGCACACTACCCGACTTCCGAGGTCGTCAGTATTGGATGTTATTATTTTATTTTTTTGTAATGATAATGTAAACTATAACAATAAAAAAAATGAAAGAGTATGTCTCTTTCATTTTATTTGCTCAGTTAATTTATCATTTCTTCCAGTCGCTTGCTCGTCTCAACGAAACGAACAATATTCTCGACGAATTTTTGATAACTTAAGTGACTTCTTGCAACTTTTATTAATTTTGTCGACAGGTCCAGTGTTCTAAAAACACTCTATACAACTACACTTTACTGTATATTTGAAGATGTCTTGATAATAATTTCCTAACTAAGTTTGTATAAAATTATTGTTCTTGCAAATAGTTTTTATCTTTGATAAAATCAATTTTATATAACAAAACGCATTAATTGCCACAAGTTATTAACTTCACACATAATCATACATTTATACAAGTACGTTTTTTTTTTAATTTACATGCCTCAGCTTAGAAGCACCAGAAAGGTAATTGCTTAATTTCCCTAACCCTACATAATTTCAGGTTTTTGTTAGCGTTGGAGTAAGTACCACTGATTCAACATATAAGGCCAAACCGTAGTAATACTTACTATTTTTTTGTTCCTGGTTCGCTGGGTCATTCAACACTTGAATGACCCAGCGTGACAGACACAGGGAACATAACATCTCAGTTTCGAAGGTTGGCACATTCGTTATTCAATATATACCGATAATATTTGAAAGAATAAATTGTTATTTTTGATTTTTGTCGTTTAATTCACTATGGATATGAGTAATGTGCGCTCATATCATTTCATAAATATTTTCTATTCTAAGTAAGGTCTTAACACGCAAATAATATCGGGCCAAATTTATGTTTTTATTTTGTGAGTTATTCTATATAAAAACTAGAACCGGTGAACACGTCCAGCGTTTTATTGTTCGGATCACGCACGTTGTGTTCTGTAAGTTTGTGTATGTTTTTTTTTTTCGTATTTAACATCATGTTGCTTAATAAGCTCGTTCGTTTTAACAAGAATAATCTGCACGATAATTAAAATAAAACTGTAAAGGAACGCGTTTGGGCATTTATTTTTATTTTCAAGCGATTGTGAACCCTAATAACATTCCATGTCATGCGGCTGATTTTTGGAAGTTCTTTGGACAAGACTTCATGTTTTCGAGGACTCCAAGTTCTGATTTGTTTTTCAATTTGAATGTACTGGTTATGAACTCTGTCGCAATGTGTTCTATCTCAATTTCTTTCTTTTATATTAATGGGGTAGCGCTGTGGTTAGAATAATTGAATATATAATTAACGAAGATTACTTTTAACTCGGATTGGTTTTAATTTAACCAACGTGGACTGTGATGGTACGAGGTTGAAACTTATAGTTATATAAACAATCGAGAGGTACTTCTACTAATCGGAACGGTACTTTAGAATCGGCAGCAAAATCTCAAGCCTTTGACCAGTAGCTGGATATTTACCAGGTGTTTTTTTTCTAGCAGGAGCTGGATGCGAGCAGCCGGAGAAAGATCACAGTGGCATGCACTTGGAGAGGCCTACGTCCAGCAATGGACAAAAACGGGCTGATGATGATTTTTTTCTAATGCGTTTTGTGTCACTTGTTAAATCTTTATACAGGTTTTGTTAGCAATATTGTCATTGTGTCTGGTGTAGTACAGGTGTAGTACAGAATGACGTTTTCAACTGGGCGTGAATGAAATGCGATGCATCTCGATACATTAAATGTCTCGAACTATGAAATTATGAAGAAAAGTACGAGTATAAAATTTAGCGCCCTTGATAAATTTGATTCATACGACTGACTCCTTGATTTATAAAACTGGTCAAAACAATAAAACGACAACAATAAGCTTTACTTATCCGATATTTATTATCTGATGAAATATACTCTGTCGCCTTTTATTTTTTGTTACGAAGATGATAACTTGATGTTTGAAAAAAAAACGAGCATAATTTCAAAAACGGTACACGTAATGTATGAATTTGATTTGACATTAAAATATTTGTTCGTTAAAATTCAAAAGTTTCCTCAAATTTGTCAATATTTCCATGAATTTAATGCCAATTAGAGGCATTATCGAATAGTGTAATAATTCAGGCTGTAATTTTTATACCAAAACCAACAGGTTCGATTACTGGCGATATATGATTAACGTTTAAAAAAAATCCAATTTAGTTTAGTCTTCAACAAAATCGAGAGTCGTTTTGCCCAGTATATATATCAGTATGTATGTATCGGTGGCATAATATGGTCATACTATGGATGAAAGACTTTTATATTTAATAACTATATCTAAAATAATTAAAGGTGCTTTGAAATTCCGGTCGTTAAAATTAATACCTTAAACAGCTGTATATTATTTTTTAATTTTAGTGTAATTATGCTGAAACAATCAAAAACCCGAAAACATTAACATTATATTTGCAATATGCAACTAATTAAAATTCCAGACCAAAAATAGGCTTTATATATCATATTTAATTAAATGTACATAATTCCAATACCTCAAAATAGATTGGATATTGGAGTTTTAATGTTAAATACCTTTAATAACTATCGTCGTGAACAGCAATTCACATAGTTTATTCATTACATATTTATCATTTCAAAGTAATGCGAGGATTTTTTATTATTTAACGTTTGCAATCTGATATTAAACGATATCACTTATTATTGATTTAATAACAAATTAAACATGATAGGTTACAAAATCGATGTAAATATTTTTTTTACTAATTCTTTCAATCAAAACTATTGTTCAATCATCTATGTCGAAATTGTACATAATAAAAGCTATATTGTTTGACTATTTTAATATATAAGATATGTATCGTAATTATTTATTAGCTTTTAAAAAAAACTTCAGTGCATTTTTATATGCATTAAAATAAATTTCAAAGTCATCGTTGTAGTTGTTGTAAGTTAAATGTACCATGGACATAGTCAGTAACTAGTCTATAGTTTTGCCGACCAGCTAGTTAGGGGAAAATAAATTAGGGTAAGAGATTTTAAAGTACGAGCATGGCATAGAAATGCACAAGTTTCGATTGCAGAAGCAAATTTAGAGTGACAGATTATTGGGATTATTGAATTATATTTAAGCGATAAATTTTAATTCCTTTTGTCTATTTAAATATCAGACTATGTTAGGTTGGCAGATTAACTAGATTATAGTTCTATGGAGGTTTAGTTCTCTCATCGGATGAAATAAATCCCAAAAACTATAATTCACCTATATCGGATATTATATAACTTTTTATTCGAGTTCAAAAGCCTATTAATAGAATATAATAATTTACGAAACACTTAATATTTCAGACAACACGAATGTTGAATATCCTTACTTTTTGGGCACATGTAATAAATCAGAACAAATATTGGTGCGACAATATTATAATCAAACTTATACTTTATGTCAAATAACTTATGAATTTATGCTATTTTTATGGACTTGCTACAATGACTGTAGTATACTATTTCTTGGGTAATCAAAGGTAACTAATTGGATTAAATACTATTGAGCGTTTTAAAAGATATATAAATAGATTTATACTGACGATCGTTAAGCAGTACCAACTTGAATTATAAAATTCGATGAATAGCTATTATTGAAATTAACCTTAATAGGTTAATAATATCCTGAAAATAAATTTCAGGCTGTAATCTAGTACAAGAGATAGAATGTTAAATTCTGTATGTATAAATAGGCTTTTCGTTTTATTAACTGAGTTCTAGTAGTTCAATCAACGTCAATAGACCTAATAGCAATATCATC
Organism: Vanessa cardui; assembly: GCF_905220365.1. Lineage (NCBI taxonomy): Eukaryota > Metazoa > Arthropoda > Insecta > Lepidoptera > Nymphalidae > Vanessa > Vanessa cardui. The sequence continues at coordinate 3,280,436 of NC_061137.1, forward strand.
TTATCTGTATATTATAAACATCTATATTCTAAAGAATTTCCCCGAAAAGCTTTGACAGTTCAAAGCTAAAACGACGACCAGAGGCCTTACGGAAAACAAGAGCACAGAGAACATCAATTTTCTGCATGGAAAAAGCTTTAATAAATGTTAATTAATTTAATAAATAAATTTATTCCTTCAAATCGTTGTCAAAAGAATATCTCGAGGCAGAAAATATAATTCCGTTAAAAGATAATTAATTACCGTTCCTTTAGAGGGTTTACTCAATTTTGTTGAATAAACGATACAGACGAAAAAAGTTATTGCTAGACAGAAAATGACCCCAATAACTTTGATAAATAATTTTGCTAAACTACACGAATCAATCCTAGATTCTTCGTGTAATATTTGGCCTACCTGACGAAGACTTCTCATAAATATAATTAGAAATTTTGTATTTTATTACAATTGTATTATAGCTCAATAGATTGGATTTTTTTTTAACATTGACAGGATATACACAGGATAATTGTACCTGTATCGACAAGAAACTTTACTTGATAATGTATTTACTATACTAGACCTTAATCTGGATCTAGTTTGCGGTTCGACAAACTGTTTGCTCGGATGGCAAAGTCATTTCTAGATTTTTTTAAGGTATGGAATTAGCAGACCACAACATACTCCATGTAACTGAGCTCTGATATTGACGAATAGTACACAGCTTTAATATAGAAATTTTCTGTTCTAAAATATCAATAGCTATTAATCATATTATTATATGACGTCGTTAGCTCCCGTTTAATTGACTGAAAAATTATGCGGTAAAAGTTTTTGATATTCCTCTTTTATCATAAATGAAACAAGAACGTAAATTAATTATTTAATTGATAAACTTTTCCAATAAGTTCTCGTATTACCTCGAAACAAAAGCAAATATAACCGTATAAAATAAATGTAACCGTCTCGACGTTAAAAGTCTATTTAAGTAATAACGCCTTTTGCCATTTGACAAATATACTTATTATCTACTGGCGACCCGACCTAGCTTCGCATGGATGCAATGCTGAAACTAAATATAATATAGAATGTCTAAACTATCAGTGTTTCTTTACTATATTATCGACGTATTATACACAATAATCTTCATCTTGAATTACGCCTTTTATAAAAAAAACTCGCATCAAAATCCTTTACGTAATTTTAAAGATCTAAGCATATGTACATAGGGACAGACAGCGGTGATGATAATGACGGTGAATTAAAAAAAATGTTATATGTAGACGAACGGGCACCCGTGTTAAGCGTTCACCAGTGCAATTGGCGTTTTACGAAATAATAACCATTCCTCACTATAACACCAATGGCACACTAATCTTGAAAGCTACGATGTTATGTTCCTTATCGCTGTAGATTTGCTCACTCATCCTTTTAACCGGAACACAACAATATCAAGTTGCTGCTTGGTGGTAAAATATCTGATGAGTAAGTGTTTCCTACTTCAAAAATTGTCATTTCTTTGATTAACCTTTTGTACGTTACTGTATCATTACTTATATTTATAGCATTCTGATTCGATTAGATATGGAGTGAGTGAGTATATAGAATATGAGTTATTGGAAATTTTCTACGATTTCTTATCATAATCTATGAATGACAAATAAAAGCATATTATGTAACTTTCAATTTGTCGATTTATAAATTAACTACTGTTCACTATCGTCGTATTTAGCTAAGTGTTAAAACTTTTTTTTGTAGTTCATTAATATTTAATTTAATGTTTTTGAGCCTATGTTAACCATTGGTTTTTAATTGTAAGTAAAATTTCTCAATAATTAAATAAATAATCTTTATCATTATGTTGTGTTTGAGTTTTGTATCCTAGAAGTAACGGTTGAATAAAATTAATGAATCGCTGTATTTTTTTATTTATATAAATATACACAGATGCACAATCTGGAAGTACATTAATTATAAAAGTCAAGAAAATAACGAACGCGCAGATGTCGCGTGGCTCCGATCGCTGTGGGGACTTTAAAATTAGATTTCGTTGGGAACTTCGGGTAATTAAAATCGAGTTACTAATTTAAATCACTTTTAATTACCGCTGAAAATATTTTTCAATAAAACTACTTAGCTGTTTACATAATTCTATTTAAGTTTAGATACATCTTAGTTTTAGAATCTTAATTATTTTTAAACAGCTCATTCATTAAATTTTACTTTTTTTAATCAATTAATTATAAAGGCTTAGAATTAATATTCGTTGACTTCCAGGCAGTATTACATACATATGAAATTGTATTTAACTAACATGACTGTATTTTTAAATGTTGTAAAAGAGCAACTACTCTTCTCGGTAGAATCTACTTTTGGAATCAGTGGTAGCTTCACTTAATTAGAGTTACTTTTTTTACACATTGATTGTCGATTATCTATTTTTAGAATATACTGTAATGTAATATTTAAATTTTTCTCTATTAATACTGGCCGGTAAGAAAGAGAATGGTAAGAAATTGAATGCGGCGGCAATGCTTGGTGATTTTTATAATTAATTTGGAAATAATGAGAATGATAGGCTAGATTCAGATATAAAATACGGGATGTATTGGATTAGTGGATAAAATGAATGTGAAAATAGTGTTAATAAATGAATCTGGAAGAATATCGTTGTTTAAACTCGTGACCATCCTAAGAATAGTTGTTAAATAACGATTCAACAGTGGTTTCAAAAGTTTATTTGAATAAAGTATATTTTTATTTGATTGATATACTATGATTTATTCTCATATCAGGGAAACGGTGCTAAGAAACGGAGCACCACACACATAACAAAATAGATAATTATTACGTTATATTGATACAATACAGTGACCTTTTCGCCCTTTATAGTTACGGATACGCTGTGGGATTACGATTCAGCACAGAGCGAAGAACAAGGCGTGGATGTACGTATTATGCTCCACGAGGTCACGCGAGGTCTCCCGAGGTCTTTCAACACGAAGTTACAAAGTATTTGACAAAGGTTAATAATATTTAAGTGCCTTAATTGGACACACTAAAACAAGCTCATTACCTTTAATAATACTATACTTCTCTTTATTACCTTGAGCCTCATTTATTCCGAGAGTGACATGTATGAATTATGACACAACATAGCACAATACATTAAGCTAATTTAATTAAAAGATACAAAATAACTGTCCTTCCGTTGGACTAAATATTTAGCGTGTTATAAAATACGTGGAGCATTCATTTAATATATCTGCAATCTTAGGCTGTAAGTCAAATTTTATTACTTGGTACTGGTTTAAGTGAAACTTTGCAAACAATTCTAGTGTTGTTGACCGATTTTAAAGAGGTTATGGTGTTTTACGTTCCATCGCTCACATCGAGGTGTCTCTACTGTAGCAGACTCTCAATAGTCTATCAAAGCAGTTATTATTATTTTGTTACTAGCTGTGTTTAAAACGCATTGCAAATCAGTATATTGACAGCTACTTATTAAAGGCTAGGAAATGATTTACAATACCTTCTTCCTTAGGCAAATAGGTCACTAACGAATTCTTGGACAATAAAAAACCGAGAATCTTTTTTAGAATTGACTTTGACGACTAAATCAATTACGAAGTAACGTCTTATACAACTACTTCTACAAGTGGCCACTCAGCTACTTGAGGAATGGCTAACTACTTTTTAGCGTTCCGTCGAAAATGTTCGGGAATTTGTTACTAAGTGTAATAAAAGTAAAAAACAAAAAAAAACAATATATTGAACAATCGATCAAAACGAAAAGTATTTTTTGATACAGTCAAAGCTGTAAGTAAAAACAATAACGACCACATTCAAATCAAATCAATTTTATTCAAGTAAACCTTATAAAGCGTTTTTGCATCGTCAACAATTAAATACTACCACCGTTTCGAAAAGCAGCTTCTAGCGAGAAGAAACTCGCATAGTAGCTCTTTTCATATAAAAAAAAATTACAATGCTGTTATTTATAATAATTAGTGTCCTATCATGGAACCCGAGCCTAACTCCAGGAGTTTCTTTCTAAAAAGTACTCTTTTAATGAATATTACGATTTATTTATTGATTTAGTCTTAATAATCTTTTTAAATTTTTTAATAATATATGTTACATGAAACTTATATTAGTTTATAAATATGAAACTTAAATATCTATAACTTGAAACTTAAATATAAATATAAACTTAAATATGTGAGTTAGGAAAAAGTAGCGAGTGAATTTTTTCTCAAATATGGCATATATACATATATAAGTACTAGCTAGGGGTCGTGGATCATATCCTTAATCATAAGAGAGGTTTGTAAGTTATAATAGGTTTTAAAGGTGACTACAACAGTTTATCACTGCGAAGAGCAGTTTGTCACTAGCGAGAGATCTATAAAGTTTAGCGCTCTATAGATCTCTCGATAGGCTATAATAACTGAATATATTCGGAAATGAAGTAAACGATTCACGAGTTGGCCTTTGGAAAAATGTTTAACCTCCTAATTAATTTTTAAAATTGAACCTTTAAATAATCTATGCCGTAGAGTTAAATTAAAGGTTGAAAATGTAACGAAAATATACTAGAGATTTTTTTTTAAAGATTTCGACACTAAAATAGCATGATAAGATGATATATGATATATGATAAGCATGTTAATCCAATAATAAAATACAAGATTAAATTAAGAGTATTTTATTAGGATCATTAAACACGATTACATAATGTAGTTATAATTATTGCTATATTTGGAGTCGGTGTCAGCCAAGAAAACCCTACAGTTTATTTATCTTGACTCGGACTCTAAAAAATAAGTTAAATACGCAATTATTTTTATCACTTTTTAGTGCATATTCATTTGTTTTAAAATAGTGTTTTGTTAGAAGTCAGTTTTTCTTTTTGTTAAAATTTTTTACTTATTATATCTGACTTCCAAAATAAACACAAAAACTAATAAATTTAACTTACAAAAAAAAAAGCAAAAATACGATCGTTAATAAAAAATGAAAAAAAAAGTAAATAAAAAAATTACGAACAAAATACTTTTATACCAAGAAATATAATTTAGATATGATACTCCAAGTGAATATTACTGAGCAATTACGTGCGAACGTAACATTTGGGTTAGAATTAGAGCTCCAGATTATGCTCTCGCGGGTCAGACAAAATTTCATCCACTTACATTGTGAATTTTTCCTTTAACAATTCCAAGCTTTAAATTTTAATTATGTCACGCCTTTGTTATGTTAAAGAATTTTTAAAGTCGACGTAACGTGCTTCGTTCTTTAAATAAAAACGTATTATTCTTGTATCCTTACAATCCTTATTGTTTGTGCTGCAACTCTATGCGGTAAATAGTTCCTAGTTTACGTATATGACATTAAAGATGCTCATCAACAATAATATAGACTCAGTTGTATTAAAGAATATAAGTAATTTACAGAATAAAATATCATATTTATTTTCTAAGTTCAAATCTACTTATTATTTTATACCACGATTTTTCGTTCGGTCCGATATACAGTAACTGTCTGTAAATTTCACACTGCTGGGCTAAGACCTCCTCTCCTTTTGTGAAGAAAAAAATTTATGATATATCTGTAAATCATGTAATAGTATATGACATACCGATAAAACATACACATTAATAATTTAATTACATAACAATGTGCGATCGATATGTATATATTGTTTGGTGTATATAACATGTAAGGAATATAATTAAATGTTTACATAAACAAAATATTTTTCATCGAGATATCAAACTTTACATGTTTGGTAGGCGGACGAGCATATGGGCCACCTGATGGTAAGTGGTCACCATCACCCATAGACAATGATGCTGTAAGAAATATTAACTATTCCTCCCATCGTCAATGGGCCACCAACCTTGGGAACTAAGATGTTATGTCCCTTGTGCCTGTAGTTCCACAGGCTCATTCACCCTTCAAACCGGAACACAACAATACTGAGCACTGTTATTTGGCGGTAGAATAACAGTTTCTTCACAATGTCCCATTCACCGAGGAGTTCGAGATTAATTAAAGGCAAAAATTATGAACATGAAAATTCAGTGGTGCTTACCTGAGTTGAAACCAGCTATCATCGGTTAAGATGTAGATTTAGCATAAACAAATCAAAGTTCAGTATCTTATCGTATAAGGATAATAAAAATCGGTATCATTTCATTCAAACTCAAACTCAAATAACTTTATTCAATATTGAAGCATTACACTTTCTTATTAATGGTCTATTGAAACACTACCACCGGTTCGGAAAAGAAAATACCCTGACCTGAGAAGAACCGGCGAAAGAAACTCAGCGGGTTTTTTTTTTGTTTGTCTCATATATTATATAAAAAATTTAGTATGAGATGAAATAGCCAGGAGGCGATCGTTTCATTCCCAAGGTGTGCTATTGATCATAAACTCATTAATTGTATAGTAACCTTTTGCACACAAGCGTTCCTTAATAATTTTTTAAAATTTGAATTTGAAATTCGAAGCGTCAATAGCCTAGATACTAAATATGGACGTAATTAGCTCTCATTGCACGCGAAATTCTGAATTCGAAATCACATTAATTGAGCTGGAGATTTCGGAAGCTATTGGATTTTGCCGTTCCCATACTATATGTGATGGCGATGGATGGCGAGTAATATCTGATCCGACATTTAATTCCTCCTAATGTAAATCGAAATGAACTCGTCTGTTAACTGACTGCATCTCTTTTGAAGATAATGTTTTGAACTTATTCCATTACGTTGTTCTAATGTGAGTTGAATAAACACATTTGATTATAAGGGCACATGGATTTTAAGAGATTTTGGATACAAATAGTATAAGGACAGTTTTTGTGTACTTAGTTTGAGTTACTAATTCATACCTCGCTGTGTGATTAAGAAAGCGTCGTAAGGAAACTTGCTTAATTAAAACTAGCGACTCGCTCTGTCTTCGCACGATTTCAATACTGATACTAAATATAGTACAGGTTTTTTTTTTTACAACATCACATTGTCGATTTTCGCAAGGCGGCAGGCAGGAGCTGGATGCGAGTAGCCGGAGAACAACCACAGTGGCTTGCACTTGGAGAGGCCAAGTCCAGCTATGGACAAAAATGGGCTGAGGATGATGAAAAATATTAGACTACTTAAAAATCGATTTACGATTATATAACGTAGTTATTGTTTTATTTGGAGCCGGTGTCTCCTTTTTGAAGTCGGTTGAAAAACCGCATCTATATCCGTTGTGTAAAGTTTAAATATCTAAGCATACATAAGGATAGACACCGCCAAGGGACTTTGTTTTAAACTATGTGATGATGGTGATTCTGATTTATTTTGCATTGAAGTGGAATAATTGAAAGTCTTATGGTGAGAGAAGTTCACTTAACATAATTTAATATAATTAAGGCGCTTAACTTACAAATGCTAAATTTTCTACTCGCACAAACAATCTTATAATAATGGCGCACGTTTCTTGTTTCTTAGGTATGTGTGAATACAGTTGTTAAGGTTGTTCTACGTAAAGCAAATGTTTTGCAGATTATCATTAGACCCTCGCTTGTAGAGAGCTTATTCTGAGTAATAAAATATAATCTTAGAACTATAAGATTACGATGCAGCAAGGATTTACAAATGTTTGTATGTTATTACAAGTTAAGTATTGAGATACTTTTTTGAGTAACTCATTTGTACTATTATAAAGCATAAAGCTTATATTATACACTAACAATACATATGTTACCCTTCTTGCAAGATAAAGCATTATATTCTAAAGTTCTGCGTTGAAACCCAAGGTCACTCCAATAGAAAGGTTCATAATATAGACGAAAAATTTTATAAGGAGTGTACATTCCAATAATATTTCCTGCAAAGTTCACTTGTGTCCCCTAAGATTGGTCGCCGCGTGAGATGTCCATATTATCGTGAGTTATAAATGTTAATTTTATTTCCAGCGAATGTTAAATAACACTTATATTAATACCGATAAGGATCAATATTGCGTGACAAATAGTTTGACCAATAGTTACAATGTGAACTTCATTAAGTAAGCGTTAATGTAAACTGTATTACTTTATTGAAAATTTTTGTCACTCTATTAAGAAATAAAACAAGATGTGGCAAAAGCATACAGTAGTTGAAATTTAATATTTTCGAACTATCTAAAGAATGATGTATTTGACGACCTCCGTGGTCGGGTGGTGTGTACATCGGTTTTCATGGGTACGCCACTCCGAGGTCATGGGTTCGATTCCCGGCTGAGTCGATGTAGATTATCATTAGTTTTCTATGTTGTCTTGGGTCTGGGTGTTAGTGGTACCGTCGTTACTTCTGATTTCCGTAACACAAGTGCTTTAGCTACTTACATTGGGATCAGAGTTATGTATGTGATATTGTCTCATATTTATTAAAAAAAAATGTATTGTGTATGGAAGAAAAATATTTAGAACCAATTGGAGATCTCCTTGAATAGAATAGAGTTTGAATCAAACTGGAAGAGACCTTTTTGAAAATATTTTGTAATGCGAGTCAGAGTTGCAGAGTCTAAAGGTTCCTTACAAGATTTACAGGTTTTCAGATTTTTCCTATACTTATAATATTTAATATTTCTTTTAGTAATAAAACTCAATAAGTTTGTTTGGACGTATTGATCTAAAATTTAAACCTAAGACATCTAAATCTGCAGCGGTACCTTGTGCATATAGAACGAAAGATTATTTGTTTTATTTTTATTATTTTATCTTGTTTCTATGGTATAATTTTAATTTCATATGTGTTGACCACGATAATTGATGTACGGATAAATCCAACAGGGTTTTTATTACATCATTACATCGTTTTTAATAACAGTTGAACATAAAATTAAATGTACATTTAATGGATAAAAAAATGCGCACAAATGAGGTTTTAGTTGAAAAAAAAAGGTTTTAAACAAAAATCCTCAAGATACAGAAGTTCTTAAACGTAGCACTGACAGTTATGTGTCGGGCATAACTATGTTGTCGTTGTAAACATGCACCGGCATCGCTTAGATAGCTTTAACGTACACAAGCACGAGCTAATCTTTTGATTGTATTGTATCGTTTGCTTAAAGCACAACAAGTACTGTATTAGTATACGATTTAGAACTAAAACCATATTATTTTAAACATAGAATGTGAAAATCAATCATCTTTATATCACTGCTTAGCATTATTGTGTTTCAGTTTATAATTAAGTATAATTACAGATAAAAAGGTTGTAACAACCAGTTCAATGTTACTTGCCGAGTCACCATCTATAACTACTTACTTATCAGGTTACTTATCAGGTTGCTTGTTTGACAGTCTAACTACCTATGACAATACCTAAAGGTGATTTCGAGTTCAAGTTTGGATAAGCATCAATGACATTTCATTGCTAAAGCAATTTACATGTACTTAATATGTGCTTATCTCTTTATTATATCTAACGCACACATCAAAAACTATATCGAATATTTATATAAATTTATTAATCAATAAGACATTTGAAAAAAGAAAAACGAAAAACAAAACAACAAACACAGTGAAGATGAGCGAATTAAGCGATAATTATGTTGTTCGTTAGCTTTGCATGTGTGTGTGTGTGGCGCATCGTAGTGTAAAGACAGCTTAATGCATTGCGAATTAGGCTGAGTTAGGCCTGGGCTTAAAGAGATTTTCAGTAAGTAATGTTATGCAGCGCAAATAGCCCAATTCTGAGCTCGTAGAACTGTACAAAATACTCTAAGGTAGACTGTTGATTACAAAATCGTAATAATTTCGAATGTGGTTTGCTCACCAGTACTCATAATCTTAGATCAAATACACATATAGAGGTAAAGTAAGGTAATCGGCATAAAGGTTTGAAGAATATTAATAATGATGATAAGACTGAGCAAATATTCTTGTGTCAAACATATCTTTCAAATATTTAAGAACGTTGTCGCTTGATTGAACGTTAAGTCTTAATAAGTAATTTACAATTGGTTGCTTGTATGAACAATCGAACATCGATAAAAGATATCAAAGATTTGAGTGTAATTAAATTACTAATATTGATTGGTTTAGAAAAAAATTACTCAATATATATTATTCAAAACTTTTTCATTTAGACAGTTTACAATTTTGTACAAGTTAATTGAGCCCGACAGTAATAATAAGAATTAACTTCCAATTAAATTTATCACAGTCTTAATCCTGTAATAATAAATGACACTTATGCATAAATCATTGTCATTCTGTTGAATCTTCGTTAATCCTAAGTATATTTTAATTTTTAATATATTGTAATTTAATATCAAAAAAATCATAATGCCAACTAAAAATATAAATACATCCTCTACATAAAGAATACTTATTGTTCGTATAAAGTCTTTGACAATTTCTTGGCTTCAATTATTTATATACTTAGTAACATAATGCCATCTTCTTTACTCCAATGACAAATTACTGCAGGAAGAAAGTGAGACATTAGTCTGACTATTCGCTATACAACGTACATTACTAAGGCCGCGAGTGTATTTCCATGCTAGTATTTTATAAAACAAACAAGTGTGAAAATGTTAAAAGCGTTACGTTGTAAACGGGAGTATTGAACGTGATGTCTTTATAGAAACCTTAATGCTTATAATAAATGAAAACGTAATGTTTTAGAGTAATGTAAATGATTTGTTCACATATTACTGAGCCTTAATTTAAAGGTGAAACGAAAATGTCTTGGATAAAGTTGTTTTAAAACGAACTTTATCGATACTAAAATGTTCATTATTTTAATGCTTTTTGACAATATTTATTTCATCCTCCTACCCTTGTCCCAATTTTATTTGGAGTATGTCTGTCGCAGCATATCTTCTTCTTCCATACTTCTCTGTCTCATGTTATTTCACAAGTAAACATTCTTTCCAGCCATACGTCCATGCTCAAGACCTCCCTCACAACATGATCCTCATTCCTCTGCATAACAAGTCCATACCATGACCGGTTTCCACACAAGTTATTTATTTTTAAAACATTATGGCTACATTTTAAACTACAAATTTTATTTCATAATATTTTATCATTTTAAATAATTAGGTAGATTTAATATCAAAACCTTTTTAATTGGTTAGAATTATCAGAAATATTAAAAATGTTAATTACAATATACCTAGCTTGTGCCTTTACATTCTTGCAACTGCTTCTGAATTTTTATTATGATAAATCAGTAAAGTAATAACAAATCAGCAAATACTATTCAAATTATATAAATAACGGAGGTAACTCTTATATGAAAACAATGTACTTAAAACTTTCAGTAGTAGCCTGAAGGAACCAAGATTAAAATATGATTAACTTAACTGCGGTCATGACTCTAAATGTATGTGCTTACTCCAACGTTTCGTGAGGTTGGATTTTGATAATAATGGTTATTATATTCCATTTGTGGACTGTCCCAGATATATGGGTACATTGTGTCAGAAATTTAATAATTACTCATATTCATACATATTTTCAATGCCACCAATCCTCTAATAAAATTGAAATTCATCTCGACAAAATTCCAAGTTTTACCCGCACCACCAAAATGCCCGAAAATCCACAAAAGTGCGGTTTTCAACAATTTCTTCCTCGCATAAGAACTCCGTGGAATCACCTTTTGGAGGCGGTTTTTCCGAACCGATACGGCTGGGGAACCTTCAAGAAAAGAGCGACACCTTCCTTAAGAACGCAAACAACGCAACTACAAGCCCTCTAGTGTTTCAGATGTCCATGGTTGGTCGTAGTCATATTTCATCAGGTAAGACTCCTGCTCATTAGCCTCCTATCTCATAAATAAAAATCTCCAAAACTAAAGACACCTTTCCCAACAGTGGGGTCATTAATGGTGTGTTGGATTTCATTTTCGTAATTATATACGCATCTTCTCCACATAATTTTGTACACCATTTAACCCTGAACATCCTTAATTTGAATCATAAATGTATGAGATTAAACGTAAAAAGTCATACATGTTGGGTCGAATTAGCGGACGCGGGAGGTCGAAGGGATTTTGTCGAGTAAAGCCTACAAGGGTCGACCCAACCCAATTAATTCTTCAGGCACCTACAGATGCCCCCGGACAAGTTTTTCGAAACGTTTCAGAACATGTTGAGCGAAATTTAATCTGCTGATGGCATAAGGGACCAACAATGTCTCTCAATTAAATTTGGTTACAAGAATTATAATAATTTCCATAGTTGTTTGGTATATATGAACTCTGTTAATATCGCATTAAAAAAAAATAACAACAAACAAAATATTTTTTTTTAGAGTCGTTGTTACTTGTTGACTTCCGGACAGGATAAATTACAAACATATAATTGTAATTAACATGACTGATTTTTTAAATGTTGAAAAAGGTTAACTGCTGAGTTTCTTCTCGGTTCTTCTCGTTAGAATCTACTAAACAAAAGTTGTTAAATGACGATTCTAAAGTGGTTGTAAAAGCCTACTTAAATAAAGTATATTTTGATTTTGATGTTGTTATTACTTTTATTGTTATTAAATGCTTCTCATGCAGATACAATATGTATAATGACACAGACACACAAACACAACTCAAAGCTACTCATAAATCCTCATGTAAAACAACTATCACAAATTTCAAAAAGATAACTTAACTAAAATTGATAAATTGCTTATATTTATTAATTACCCTAATGTTTTTGAACTCCCGACAACATTTATAACCACAAATCATTTATCCATTAGTTTCTGCAGAGTCCATAAATATAGTTCACGTGTAGAAGCAAATTACATCGATTTAATTTACCAACTTTGAAATATAGTCTTTGAAATATACGTATTATTAAGGTTTGACGCTAACGAGTTGCGTAAAATTGAAAACGAGGCGAGGATCGCAGCGGGACGCTTTGAAGAACAAATTGAGGATCAAATTTATTGGGGAAATATTTAGGAAACTAGTCAATTGAATTACCTTGTAATAGAGAACAAATAAATAACTCGCCCTTGGAGATAAATTATGTGGTCTGGGACGCAGTGAAATATAACGTGGTTTCAATGGTCCCTTTTTTTAAACATCGTAAGCTATATGTATTCCATATTTGAATTATAACATATAAAGTTAACAAATTAATAATGGAAAACGTTTTGAAACTACGTTAGTAATTTATACACTTGAGATTTGCGATTAAGATGCAATGCAAAGGCAGGCTGCTCAGTACTGAAGTGTCTAAAGTGACACTTCAGTACTGAGCAGTGACTCAATATAGGGCAGTCACAATTCTGACTAATCGTCTTAAGCATAACGTTGGAACTTTATGAATAACAGTGGAAAACCGTCATCTCTATGTGAGTACGCAAACATATCTGACGTTCTGCATTATATGTATCTTTTGTGTATATTAGACCTCAAGAGTCTAGCAAAATTACTTAAATAACGCAACTTGAACTTTATTGGTAGTTACGTCGTCTATCCACTACGCCCCTTCACGAACGCCGAAACCGTGCTGTATATGATCCAGCGTATATCAAGATCAGCTGGCATTTTTTTTTTTGAATGTATAGGCTAGCGCTTGACTGTATCACACCTGATGGAAAGTGAGATACAGTCTAAGATGGAGCGCGCTTGCCTAGAAGGTGCCTATTCACTCGGGACTTGAAGGTACCCATATTGTAGGTGGTGGGGAAAACGGAGGTCGGGAGGGTATTCCAGACCTTGGCGGTGCGTATCAGAAACGAGGAAGCAAAACGTTTCGTACGTGGCTTGCAATGACGTAATCGTGACACATATTGTAAATTAAAATTAAATACTTCTAAAATAAAATATACGTTTCAGTCACCGTCTCAGGCAAAAACCCTTGCAAAGATCTTATGTTTAGCAAATTAGCAAATTGTCTTCCTATCTTTCTATATAGTAGTGAATATTGCTAAATGAATATTTAAACGTAAAACGCAGTGACTCACTAACAATGTTTACAAATAAACGCTCATTTATGGTTTACACTGTGTGTTTTGCATGTTTTAGTGCCAGCTGTCGAGACTTGTTACACTAATCTGTTTTATATTGCACTTAACCCATTGCGTTCATCCCATTCGTGCAAATAAACAACGCATATCCTGCAAATACAACTAATTATTATGAAGCTACGTTAGCTTCCTCTCACAATAACGCCGACTACCGATTGTTAATTCATTTGTTTCTTGATTAGTATTAATGTATGAGACATTTCTTTTCATCTACAGCTTCGTTTGTAGGCTGGTGGGGGGGGGGGGTCGGAACACCCTGGAGGGACTTCTGAGGTTTTAAGTATGAAAAAGTGGCTTATGTCTCTTCATGGGGTTCAAGCTTGCTTCGTTAGAAATATCTTCAAATTAATTTTCATTACAGGTATGAATTATGAGTTATGTCATTCATCTAAGTGCCTTATTGTAATTGTTTTCAAAGTTCATAATCTGAATTTAAAGGAGATAAATTATATTGATTCATGTTAAAGATTTTGTTGGAATTATTTCGCTAAGCCGCTGAAGAGCTAGATTCGTAATGGCTATGTCGTGAAAGAAAAGTTAGAGAAAATATTTTGGTACTTATAATATATTATACAACTTTTCCATCTTCTGAAATCTGAATCATGAACTAACAAAAATTTGTTTTTAACTTCGAGTAAAGAAAACATCTAGAGTATGTATTATCATTAATTTTATAACTTTTGTTACTGTCTAAACTATTGTAAATACTAATGATTTTTAAATTATATATTTCCTACATATAAGTGCCAGGATACTTTGTTAACGAAGGTGGTTTAGAATCAAATACATACTTATTTGATTCTGAACCGCCAACGATGAAGTCTGATGGATTTTTGATTTGAGGCGTAACCACACTGCCGTTTCAATTATCGTTTCTGTAATAGATTGATGGGACACTGAAATACACCTTTATAACCAATCGTCAAGCGTGAACACTACAAAGAATACCATTATTATACGCAATACACATTTTTAAGCAAATTTAAGTTTCGAATAGCAGGTCAGACTCAGACACATTTTATCTTTTTTTTTTGACAAAGTCTTCTTCTCTTGTTATTTTGAGCTAAGTCTAATTTCGGAGTTGTCAGTTAATACCTGATTACTTTTGTCTTTTCAGATTGCTATCATAGCATTTAATGGTAAGAAAATACATCATATTTAGACTCCTCAAATGTATATTAATTATTCCTTGACATGAAATATTCTTCTTCTAAAGACTTTTTGGGAAATTTAAAATGAAAAAAAAGGAAATATAAATATATGTTGTCCTGTTGTATACGTACATGAAAGTAAAAGTAAGTCTGGTTATAAAATAGATATTGAGATATTCCACCTTTTTGCAGATTAATATAATCGGACAATATTTTAAAACGATGAACATTTGATCTGTGTTGAATTAATTAAAAAAACAACAGATCCTTTATGATTTGTATTGAAAAAAATCTGCATACATACATCAACAGCCTGTAAATTCCCCATTGCTGGACTAGGTCATCTTCTCGCTTCGAGGAGATGACCTTTGAAATCCTTTATCTTTTTAATTTCGCTTTGTCATAGACTACCGGAGTGTCTGTTTATTTTTGTTAAAATGTTCCTTTTTTCCTGTACCGATAAATAATAATAATGAAGCAGTACTCTAAAACAATTCGAATGAAAACTCTCGAAATGACTTATAAGTCAGATCTGGCAGGAAATTGAAAAGGGCGTGCCGTTCAGCGAATATTCGGCGGCGTACAGCCTCCAAAGATGTACCGGATGTTATGTACTAACTGTTGCTGTTCCGTCTGATTACATTTGGTATATAGCATTTACGAATTAGCAAATTATTGGAAAATTTCTTTACATATTTATAATATTACAGTATCTATTGATAAGACGAAGAAAATATAATTGATTGTACTCAGATACAATGTAGCTCTCTACATCTAATTGTCCATTTAAAGAATTGTCTATCACTAAAAATCAATTGATGACTGCCTTAAGCTTAAGTAGTGCAGGTCAGTGACCTGCTCATGCACATCATGGTCGCTGAACGATTGACGCAAGAACGGTGCCATACAAGTTTTGTCTAGTGCGTCTGCAATTAATTGTCAGAAGATTATTCCAGCAACTCTTTGGCTTATTAAGTGGGTAAACTCGTTTGTGGCTTAGTTTTTCGCAAGTTATTGTCATATAAGGCAAGGTTGGTCGGTTTTCCTTCTTCAAAGGCCTTCAACGCACCTGCTAGCCCTCCGGTGCTGTAGGTGTCCATGGGCGGGAGTAGTCACATTTCATCAGGTAAGCCTCCTGCTCATTTGCCACCAATCACATAAAAAACGAAATGGTTGGTTTGATGGAAGATCGAAACTGCTTCGCTTAGATATTTTCGCGTCTTACCTATCCAAATAATTTTGGACTATAAATTAAAAAAAATAGCTCCTGGGAGATACTTTCAAACAGCCTGAAGTACAACGGCAGGAGGACGTCGAAATATTTTTCTAGTTACATACAAATTGCAAACTTTTGTTAACAAATGGTCTTGTAAACATACGACTTTAATTACTATACGAAATTCTACTTGAAGTAACCAAAAAAAGAAGAAATGAAAAATGTTTACAGGAAAATTTCGCTACCCGTATGTTGTCACCAGTATCGTCGTATAGTTCACAATGCAAAAAAGTCCTTATTTTTCTTCCATTTACGAGGCTGAATGTAATGGAGTGACAAAAGTATTCTCTTTGAATAATTAAAGAATTTATTTCGAGAGCTCAATTAGTAGATCTTTATTTTAAACGAAAGGAACAGAGAAAATTAAATGCGTTTTCTTTCAGAATAGAAATTAGTCGAAAATTAGAGAAGCGTCAGGGTTTTCAAGACATCTCTTGCATAATTTATATCGAAGATCAAAAAAGAATGTTTTGCCGTGTCAATATTCAAATGAAAGTGCGTATATTTGTGTTAATAATAAAAAAAAACTTTAAAGAAAAAAATACATTCTGAAGGGTCCATCGCGTTGCTCTATATGGGTTAGTGGATATACGTGAGAAAATTGACATCCAATACGTCTTAAGATATTTTCCTAAATAATGTAATATGAAATTAATTGTAAACCGAAGCTCATAATGCGTCATTGGTCCCTGCCTTAGTTAGCTCCTAATGTACCGGCAAGATTCACACATTCTATATTGAAGAATTACTTCAATTTTAATCATTGAATAAATGTTCTGTATCTGTACTCCAATATAGCAACATTCATTTCATACTTTGTTCATAAAAAACAAACGTGTTCATGTTATTATAAATATTTATTGCCAAATTATTATGTGAACTAGACAAAAACTCAAATTTATAATTAATTAATAATTTATTGTGAACGAGTTTCCATTGAGTTTACCTTACCCTTGAACGAAATTATTATTTGAAACTTACTGAACGCACCCGTAAATATCAAACATGGCCGACCGTTGAATTTTATATAATTGAATTTTATGTATTTAATATAGAAATATATCGATTATTACAATTTAGAGGATATATGTAGTTTACTAAAAATCATTATCCATATATTATATATATCTGCACGAAATTGTTACTATGAATATAAAAGTTAGAACATTCTCTATAAGCCTATTATCAAAAGTTGAATACCGTATGGAATAGCAGCATAAAGTTTCGAACAAGTTCTTGTTTTAGTACCAGTAAAGTCTGAAAACAAAATAAATAAAAGTATTTTGAAAAGAAAAAAAAATGACCCAGTTAATGAAATTCGGTTCACGTACTTTTAGGGTTGTTTAATTTCGTAAATAATTAATCTTACACTCGCGTTGAAAGTGTGACGGTGTTAAATTCTTAATACAACCTACGAATATGCTGTACTGTAAATATATATGATAGAGTTTTTTTTTTATAAATAATTAATTCGATGAATAGTTGTAAACATGCTTAAATTCAACAGCAATTCCGAGGTAACCACAAGGGCAATAAAATTTTTACTCCCAAGGTTGGTGATGCTAATGATTGTAGGAATAGTTAATTTCTCAATATCAAAATATAGTTCATTCAACCGACATCATAAAAAATGTTATTCAGGAAGTAGATAATGAAAAAATTGATGAGTTATTGTTGTTTCGTTGAAATGTCACTGTTTTAGATTAAAATTGTAATACGATTGTTGAAAAGCAGTTACAAGTTGCTATAACGTAAGCTACATTGATAGATTTCCTTTTAGTATAATGTTTTCAAATGAAATTCAAGTTCTTATATATATTTTTTTATTTAGCAGTATGTGTAGGTCATTCTTGTCTATCTGGGTACTTAATACCTTCTTACCGGACATTTTACAACACAAAAATGTCTTAAAGTGTGACTTGTGTAGTATAGTGATGCCACAAGTAACATACAAGCATAGAACATAGACAAGCGATCACCAGATAGCAGCCGAGAACCAAAATATAGACAGTAACAGTCGGCAAATATCCCAATGATGGACTAAGGCCCCCTCTCCCTTTGAGGAGAAGGTTTGGAGCTTATTCCACAACGCTGCTCCAATGCTGGTTGGTGGATACAAATATCACAGAATTTCGCTTAAATTAGTCACAGGTAAATTTCCCCATGATTTTTCCTTCATTGCCAAGCACGAGATGGATTATAAATACAAATTAAGCACTTGCAAGGTGGATTCACATGTGGAGGAATTCCGTCGAAATTAGACACGTGCAAGTTTCCTCACGACCTTCATGGAAATTCATCGCTGCTTGCCTGAGTTTGAGCCCCTAAACATCGGTTAAGATGCACGCGTTCTAACCACTGGGCCATCTCGGATCAGAATAAGTTAGCAAAAAATAAGTATACAGGACATTAAGAGTCATCGGTGTGGTCAGTGCGGTCGTTTACCACTGAATAATCTACATAATTCTCACTTACATTCGTTAAAGAATACCTGTTTGCGGTTCTCATTAATTTATTTAATTAATCATTGAAATGGGTTTACATTTACTTAGTGGTAGGGCCTTGTGGAAGACCGTCTGGCTATGTAATACTTATCAGTTATTCTAACGCCAAACAACAGTACCCAGTATTGTTGTGTTCCAGTTTGAAGAGTGAGTTAGCCAGTGTAACCACAGACACAAGGAGAATAACATAATGTTGTCTTAAATTTTCGATATTATTACTCATTGAAATAAAACTAGTTATAACGGATTTGAATCGCGTATATTTATTATTTTTGACATCCCGACGTTTCGAGCACTTTACAGCGTTCGTGGTCATGGGTAGACTGCAGTCCACCCGATGTCAAAAATAATTAATATACGCGATTCAAATCCGCTATAACTAGTTTTATTTCAAGGAGAATAACATCTTAGATTCCATGGTGGCCCATTTTCTAAGAAATGATAAATATTTCTTCTGGTACCAGCTGATGGTGACCACTTACCATCAGCTGACTTATTTCGCTTAAATAATTTATGAAAAACAAAATTATACTATAGTATTAAAATAGTGCTAAAGTCTGTTATCAGAGGTGACTACTCGACTTTAAACATATTTGTAAAATAAAACAAAGAACAAAAAGTTTTTTTTATTTAGAATTACATTACTTTCGTGTCAATTCGTGTCGTATCGTGTCTCATGGGACAGTTCCATCGAGTATACTGTCCATCACACCTTATGAAGACGCTTAAGGAATTTAGAACCCAAATCTCTTTGTAATAAAGTTTATTTTACAATGTTTAAGTTAAAGTAAAGAGAGTTGGCTGGTCGTAAATGACAGTAAACGTGTTAGTTTTTTGACAGCTAAAAACCTAAGGGACATAAGCCGGTGCGCTGTTATTACAAAGTTTTGATATTAATAGCACTTTCATGTAAAGTTCTATGAACTGTTTATTCTTTATAATTTATTTTGTTGTTTATTTAAGCTAACGTATCGCTCAATACACTGACTAACTTATATTATAAATCTATACTTATAATAAATCTGTAGGGAGGTCAATTCTGTACATGAAATATTTTTCCAAAATAACTATCAGGGGGTGATCAGGGGTCGATACTGATGGCAAAAATGCAATCAGTAAAATTTTTGACTGTCTGTCTGTCTGTCCGTATAACCGTTATAGAAACAAAAACTACTCGACGGATTTTAACGAAACTTGGTACAATTATTTTTCATACTCCTGAGCAGGTTATAGTATACTTTTCATCACGCTACAGTCAATAGGGGCAGGGCAGTGAAGGGAAATGGAGAAGTTACTCCACATTTTAAGCTTCCGTCGCGTGTACAACCTTAATGGTTAAAGCTACATAGAAATTGTGTATTACGGAAATGTTCTCCTTAAAATTAAGTAAAAAATATCCCATGGCAGCCTTTGTCTATCTTTTATGGTTGACTCACAATAACACGTGTCACTCCCAATAGCTTAGTAGTTCGAAGCTTTCTGATTATAATTGTCTATTCCTGCGTTTATAACACTCTCAATCATCCCAAATTAAAAAGTTAACAGTATTAACTATTCCATAAAAAAGAAGCATAAAAATCGGTACAGAAACACCAAAGTTATACATGAAATACGCTAATAATACCTAAAGCTATCGCACGTGAATACTAAATCTATACTACTATATCAATCTCTAGAGTTTGTCTAAACACTTATTTTTGTCGTAATTCGTCATAAGTATTGAATGACATAATTTTTACCATTTTTGACATTTTTTGTCAGTCCGTATGTTCTGCTATAACCCGAGAACAGATGCACCGATCTTTATAAAAATTGGTATACAGGAAAAACATGTGCTTGCGCAAATGATAGGATATCTGAATACAAGAGTGGATGTGTTTCTATGTGTGTCATCGATAAACTCAGAAACTATTTGATCGATCATTAAGATTAAATGAATAAAGAGATTATGCTATCCCCATTGATGTAACTCGCCACCAGGTAGTGCTGAGATATAAATATATCTGCACCATTCAACCGATATTATTTCGCGTGTATTTTTTCACGGGGAAAGTGATTATTTCATCCGTATCATTAAAAATAACCAACAGATCGAGTATCACGTTGCATTTCTATGCCGATCAACCGATAAGTATAAAATATGAAACAAAAAATGCAAATCATTGATCATCATTGAATCAAATAATTTATATAAATAGAAAATACCATGCCATTGAAGAAACAAAATATCGGAACATCAACAATATATGCGCAGCGTCATCCAAAAAAGCTACGGAAACAACACACCAACCAGAAATACGTTTAGAAACAAATAGAATCCGAATTTCTACTTTGTGAGTTGCCAAAACAGTTAGTCAACGTAATGATCAAGTTCAGATCTTCGAAAAAGCATCTTCATTAAGAGATACTGAAAAACCTGACGAGCGAGCCCAACGACTGGATGATCAACGATTAAAATAGACTAAGACAAAAACTAGAACCAATCTCAATAAATCCCGATGTGATCATTGGTTCAATGAATATAGTATGCCCGTATTGTCACGCTATGATGTTTAAAATAAACAGCTTAGTGCTACTCCACTGGCAAAATGTATTTACCACAACTGGTTGAACCACCAGAACTTCTTCTTATCTACGTTACGGGAACTACTGAGGAGTCTGAAATTTTCCTTCTGCATATTAGAAATTACAATTCTTGCTTTGAAATGATATCATTTGGAGCAACAAATATTGTGCAATACAATAATTTCGCGTCTAAGTTTAAAGTGTATCATATGATTGGTTCACTTCTTCCAGTATCTAAATAAAATCTCCAGTTTCTGGACATTTATTCCATGGACAACGTAGAAAAAGATTGATCTTCGATGCATGTTCAGTACCACAACTAATCGAGAAATCATCGCTAAATTTAGGATTATGCTTTATGAAAATAAATGTTTAGTTAAAGATTTTAAAACTGCTTTAGAAGGTGAAACAACAAATGATTCAAAGTCATTATCAATGGAAATAGCCATTTAACGCCATTGAATGCAGAACATGAAAGTCGTTTTAATGCTGCCGTAGCTCCTGAAGTCACAGCTGTAGTTGTTCGTACAGAAATTACAAAACGAGGTATTGTTATCACTAAGCGACACAAAAACAATCAAAGTGTCGCTGAAACACATCAATCGTATGACAATTATTACGATTATTTAATTATGTTTATGCAAGCAGAAGATGGATATCATCTCGGACTGTATGAAAATATTCTCACGACAGGCTCTGTGACATCGAAGAGTTAATTGTATGGATTTTATTTGCGTATCGTAAATGATTAAAGATAATCAATCCAACCATATTCTGAAGTGTCGTCAACTGTTTTAACAATTCATTGTTGACATGTACGCTATGGTCAAGAACGAACGATTAATCTACATTCGATACAAACAATCAAAACTCTGAGCCAAAGAGTACATTTATTTACGAGATACAATATCGAATGATAAAGTAGCTCCTGATATTGGACAAAGATCTTCGTACAGTGGAAGTCCAAGACATATGCACGAATACGCTCTGGATGCTTTGACGTACGTTCGCAAGTAGTGATAAGGTTGTAAAAGTAATAACATCGATATTCGATAGAACCGGATAAAAGGACGTGTTGGTTTGAAGCAAACTTTTACAGACTATAGACATTTAATTAAAAATTTCATCGTACCTATAGAACATCGTATAAGTTTATGGGTGTTATGACCAATCTGCAGCCTATCGAGAACACCACTGAAGAAGATGAAATAGATTACGAATATTAAATATGTTTTTTTTTTAAGAATTTGATTAGACCTCGCATGTTTTTATCTCTTTATTTGTTTCTTTATTATTTGTACAATGTTGATAATGAGTAATTAATTAAAAAATTAAAAAAATATATTTCTGCGACTAATGCCCAGCGAAGCGGGCGGGTATAGCTAGTTACAAATAATATCACGACTTTTGTGTTACACGAATTTAGTACATATAAATATTGAAATTGAGTTATAATTATTATATGTTTCTTATATAGATGGCCCATCATCAATGGTTCATCTGATGGTTAGAAATGTTATAATAATAACCATTCTTTACATCGCCAAAGCGCCACCAACATTGCAAACCAAGCCTGAACACAACAATACAGAATACTATTTTTGCGCAGTAGAATAATAGCCGAGTGAGAGAATCTGCGAGCCGGTGTTACCTACCCAGATCACAAACCCTAGAAGTATATATTCAATACTTATAAATTAATAAGATATTATTATTACTCATTTTAAAAAAAACTTAAAATATACTAATTTAAAATATTATATAAATATACTTAAATTAAATATATTTTTTTTTTATTTTCCAAGCCTGATATGTAAAATATAAAAAAATATGACTGCGTTGGATTAATAAGATCCAGTAGGTATTGTATTAAAATGACATAAAATATAAAAAATAAAATTAAGCTGAAACTGTCATAGATCACATCTCTGAGTTTAAATTAAACATTTGAAAACAAAGCAATCCCTTCCAACCCGGGCACTGTTACAGTCTTTTAAAACTTCTGACATTCCAATTTCGGCAAATAAATCACTTACACTCTCCACCGTCGATAAACCTTTACTTTAAAACAAATTCAATACGACATTTACATTAAAATGTTATATGTGTAAAAGATGTTATATCTACTTTGAAATTAAATCATGATTTTCGATATCTCTGTGCTAAAATAGTAAATTCAATAAGAATCTTACAACAACAACAACAGCCTGTAAATTCCCACTGCTGGGCTAAAGGCCTCCTCTCCTTTTTGAGGAGAAGGTTTGGAACATATTCCACCACGCTGTTCCAATGCGGGTTGGTGGAATACACATGTGGCAGAATTTCTATGAAATTTGTCACATGCAGGTTTCCTCACGATGTTTTCCTTCACCGCTGACCACGAGATGAATTATAAAGATAAATTAAGCACATTTGAACCCGCGATCATCGGTTAAGATGCACGCGTTCTAACCACTGGGCCATCTCGACTCGAGATAAGAACCTTATCTTGTAGTAATTTTGATGAATCGATATTAATTACTATACTTACCCTTAAGTACCCACTTGTGTTAGATCAAATGAAGCAATATATACAATAACAAAATTGTATTGATCTTTAAAACAATTATAAAATATTCATGAGAACGTTGCTACGTCATTAACAATTTCATTTAGGTCGCAAGGGATCATTTGGCAACCTATGACATTTTATAAAAAAAAATATTGGAATCCGTGTAGTCATGGGGACACTTTAGTGATATTTAGTAACTTATACATTGAAAAGGCATCGTACTAAACAACTGCACTACAGCTTTCATGAACCGATATGAACTGGGAACCTTTAAGAAAAGAGCATACTCGTTTCTTAAAGGCACATGCACCCCGGTGATGCAAATATCCATTAGCGTATATCACTTTATTCCAGTGAGTGAGTGCCAGGTGAAAACAATAACTCAGAGCATAAATATTAAGAGATCTTGATATTTATTTGAGAACTAAAGTGGGGTCACTCAGGGATCTACTGTAGGTTCACTTTTTTTTCTCATCTACATAAACGATTAACCGATATGAGCAGATGATAAAGTCATAATTATTACCAACCTACCTACAATCTCAAGATTGTATTGTTTGCTGACAACATATCCTTATCTTTTATAATAAAAATACGAATTAATTTATATAAATAAATATATTCACAAAATAATACTTCGATAAATCCTAAATACATGAAGAAGCACTAGACGTTCTAGCAACAAAAGGACTCCTTAGCCTGATTGCTAAGCTTTAACAAAGTTTCTTTATTAAGTAAATATCTAAACTCTACCACTATTGAACTAATAAAACAAATGAGAACCAACTCGATGAATATTATCAAATTTTTATAGAAATAATTATCTTATTGAAATTTATTTGAAAAGGATATTATTTTGGCACCTATTTAATTAAGTATCGATTCGACAAGTTCATAATACCTTTTGGATGTAACTTTTAAAATAAATATCTTCTGATATATTTTGTTTTTATTAAGATTCTGACTATATATAATGAATTAATCATGGGATGTTTTTACGAAGAAGCGATAGGTTTAATGTCAATAAGAATATATATTTTTTATAATTTGAATATGAAATGTGTATTAAATTTGTCTCATATGAAAATTTCTTTCAAGTTGACGTGACCGAAAAGGTTTCAGCTGCAAAGACAAAAGCTCTTCTTGTCTACAACGTCGAGATTAGTAATAAAAACCTTTCATCGATCATAGTCTCAAGCCGTATACACTGTCTATTATTGTTTAGCTGTGGCTAGACACTACACTAACAAAATAATTACTGATTATTGTTATTGTAAACCTTATGCCCATGAGTCGAGATGGCCCAGTGGTTAGAACGCGTGCATCTTAACCGATGATTGCGGGTTCAAACCCTGCTTGGGTAGCACCGCTGTTTCATGTGCTTAATTTTGTCTTTATAATTTATCTCGTGCTCAGCGGTGAAGGAAAACATCGTGAGGAAACCTGCATGTGACAAATTTCATAGAAATTCTGCCACATGTGCATTCCACCAACCCGCATTGGAACAGCGTGGTGGAATATGTTCCAAAACCTTCTCATCAAAGGGAGAGGAGGCCTTTAGCCCAGCAGTGGAAATTTACAGGCTGTTGTTGTTGTTGTAAACCTTAAAGACTTAACAGTAAAATCCATTAAACGTAGTGTAGCAGTGTCGATTCCCAGCCAGCATGTGGCTGGCGTAGACTCGACATCCTTCTGTGTGTTTTTACAAATAGACGTCATTAATTTCAGCAACTATATTCAATTATACACGTTTTTATACGTGTGTGTGAATATACTATAAAGTATATATTAAATACAAAAAAAAATCATTACAATACATTCAAATAATAAAGAAATTCTATTTTTATACTTCATAGAAAGTCTGCGTTTGGTGGCATCATTACTTGAGGATTTGTGAAAATAATTGCAGCGTGAATTTCATATTAAAATAACACGTTAGAGAGATTGAAATTGCAATATAGTGGTCTATATCGAGTATTAATTATTAGTTACTTTTAAATTTAGCTTATTGTAAATTTAAACAAGCTTTTGTTCACCTAAATGTAATTATATAATAGTTGAATAGTCGCAATTTGTTTTATGGCTAGTCTAGTGCTCTAATATATTAAACAATTTCTGTAGAATTTGAACAAAATTGTTTGTCTTAATTAGCTTTGAATCTTCATTCGTTGTATACACGTGTTAATATTGTTACAATATCAAAATTTTTCTTCTCTATGTAATCGGCATAATATACAAAAAAAAAAAAAAATTTGGTTAACAAAACAGTGGTAGGCTTGCCGATTATTTATCTACTAAAGATTTTGCCAAAAACGTCTTAATTCTCGTGGATGACTGGCACTGATTGAAATATAAATACTGGGCATTACTCACAGTGATAGTAATCAAACATTTGACCATAAGTTGACTAATTTTCTCTAATGGCGTATTCTTAATACAAAAGACACTTGCTCAGGTACAAAATGTCTTATGAATATAGTAAAGCATTATTTCAGATTTAATATTAGTTAACAGGAATTCTATTAAGTTTATATTAGATGGTTGATGAAGTTCTGATAGGTAGATTAGGTAGACGCATTGGCAGTAAATGTCGACGTAATTGTGGCAAACCAAAGCAAACGCATTAATTATAATACCATAATTGGAGAAATTAATTTCACAATCAATACAAAATTACCGACACTAATCATATTCTGACATTGACCATTGAACGTTTAATGTCATTAAGATTTCAGGCTTTCGATTTGTTTATTTGCATCGTTTATCAATACTATTAATTCATTTAAATAATATATCATATTAGCAGCAATGAGAAAGTCAGCACAAAAAAAGGAAAAAAGAAATAATATGTTTCTAAAGCCGAGATGGACCAGTGGATAGAAAGCGTGTATCGCTGGATATTCATGTGCTTAATTTTGTTTATGTTCTCGTGCTCGGCGATGAAGTACGATGAGAAAACCTGGATGTGTATAATATCATAAAAAATCTGCTACTTTTGTATTCCACCAACCCGCATTGGAACAGCGTGGTTGAATATGTTCCAAACCTTCTCCTCAAAGGAGATGAGGTTATATTAGCCCAGGAGTGCGATATTAACAGGCTGTTGTTGTTTTACATGTTTTTAAAATTTCGAGACGATTTACCACCACGGTGCTCCAGTGTTGACTAGTGGAATCTCATGCAACGCATTCAGGTTCTCTCACTATTTTGCCTTCAGCCACCAGCTTTGCGGCCTTGAGATATTAACGTATTGGAAATACGTAACCGATTTTAATTAATAAAAATAGATAATATAACTCAAATAATATTATTCCAATTCACAATAGTTAATTTATAGCTTGTGAAATACCAATAAATTTATTTAAATTAAACGAGAATCAAATTACATATATTAAGGTTTAGAATATGCTTTTATTCCGATTCCATGAATCTGATGCAATAATATGTCCAATATATTACCTGATCAGCTGTTCCCGGTACGCGTGAAAACATAACAAATGAATACACAAACCTAGTTAGTAATTAAATTACAAACAAAATTTGCATTGTTTTAATACCAAATAACCAGATTACAATATATTTAACATTGAGGTAAAATACTGATCGCGCTTTTAATTATTGGCGTTTTAGTGTGTCAGTTATAATAACTAGCCTAACCGATTTTATTAATGGCAACCAATGACAACAAGGTACAACAACTTAGTTCGCTTAACATATTTTAGTGCACAAAAGAATGACACCACAAGTGTACTTTCATAATCCAATATGGCTGACTGACTGGATGGCCAAACTAGCCAGACAGAGTTCAGATGCAGAATCAACAGCTTCGGATACAAGAACGGCTTCTTAAAGCACAGAAGTGTACCTACTTTAAAGCTCCGGGCTATGATTATAAGTATTACTGAGAATTTTTTGATAGAAATTTAAATAAATATTTTTTATCGATTCAACCTGGGTTTTGAACCCAGGACACTATAACAACGAAGCAGTCGACGCAGATAGTTACCTTAATTGTTTCGTTTTTCGTTGAAAGATTTTGGCTTAATACTGATGGTTGGCTGAGGCTGAGGTTTTTCCGAAAAATACCATGCAAAAATACTTTTATATGACTGCGCATTTGCTTGAAGTGTGAAAGAGCATAACCTGGCTAGTTAATTTGCTCGCCTTCGTTGTAAGTAAATTAGATTAACAATAAAACAAAGAACACCAAAAGTATATACATGGATCAAAATAATAAAACAATATCACGAATGTAAAATTAAATAAAGAAACATTTAATCATCACACAAACTTTTTCACAAAGATAAAGTAAAAAGTAAAAATGCAAAAAGAAAATACATCTACATTGTAACGGGCCCATTTAATAAGCAATTCCTGAGGGTTTTGCAAAGTTTTAGTATAGAAAATAAAATTTTGTTTAATGCTGCCGCGAACCCGCGAGCGAAATAGCCCATTTGATCTCCGAATAATGGTCCCAGAGCAACAAACGCCACGTCAATGTGGTATAAAGATGCCGCAAGGAGATGCCAGAAGCTATTTGGAGAAGGGATTATTAACAAATGCGATTTTCTTAATCTTTTTTTTTCATGATATGCATAAGCAGATAGTAATTGGTCACCACGATCCATAGACAATGGAGCTGAAGGTTGAGTACTGGTTTTTAGCAGTAAAATAGGTATCTGATGAGTAAGTGAGAGAGAACCTATACAAATCTCTTCCATCTACTTTTTTATGATAAGTTACGTCTGATTTCTTCTGTTTCTTTTCAAATCAAACGGCTAGACAAATCTTAATGCACACATAATCTCACTATAATTATACATTCTTAGAACATATTATATCACCTCGCCTCATTTTGACGACCTCCATGGTCGAGTGGTGTGTACACCGGTTTTCATGGGTACGCCACTCTGAGGTCCCGGGTTCGATTCCTGGCCGAGTAGATGTAGATTACCATGAGTTTTCTATGTTGTCTTGGGTCTGGGTGTTTGTGGTACCGTCGTTACTTCTTTTTTGTTCGTTATTTCCATAACACAAGTGCTTCAGCTACTTACATTGGGATCAGAGTAATGTATGTGAAGTTGTCTCATATAAAAAAAAAAAAAAAAAAATTGCCTCCACTGGTGAGGGTTGGTGGAGGGCTGGTTCGTTTTTTGCCCAGAGGAAATTGCGATTCAACTGGGAAATGCTGCTAGCATTCTTGTCAACATTCCACGCGGTCAAGATTTATACAGTAACTATTTTAAGTTCATATTTGTATATATTTAAGCATTTAATGTTATTAACTCTTGAATAATAATTAAAAAATATAGTCAATATAATCCAGGTATCTATCAGATTATCAGATAAATAATCTATCAGATTAGTATTCCGATTAGACAATTCAACAACCATTATTTATTCCAAATAAGCTTTAAGTGTCAATTACTTTGCAAAATCAAAAATCAAAATAAAATTAACTTTATTCAAGTACACTTTTACAAGCACTTTTGTATCGTCATTTTACAATTAAGTGAAGCTACCACCGGTTCGGAAAGTAAATTCTACCGAGAAGAATCGGCAAAAAACGCAGTAGTTACTCTTTTTCAACATTTAAAAAATACAAAGTCATGTTAGTTAATACAATTATTAAAATTAATATATCCTGCTTTTAAATTAACAGGTATTAACTCCACGCTTTTTTATCATCAGATAACCGATATATGTTCGTAATGGTATATTATATAAAGATAATATGCAACATTACACTATTAATATTGACCATAAAACTTTATAATTACAAACTCGTAAATTGACACAAGCAATAGTATTCTCGTCGTTAACTTTTTAAGTCTTTTGTTTAAGTTTTATACCGCATTCAATTATAAAACATTTCGTACATCTATGTCACGTAGCAAGGATACCATTTCGCAAGACTTTATTGCATGATATACGAACCTAAATAACGTATTATATTTAAAATTTTCCTCATTTTTACATTTATAATTTTTAATGAAAATTATCTTCTACTATTCCATTAGTATACACCACACAGACCAAAAGGAGCTCAATCATTTTTTTTTTCTTGAATAAAAAATGTTGATACAGATTTTATTTTACTTAATGAAATTGTTATAGGCCAATCTCGTTCTTTTTTAACGTAATAGATGGCAAATGAGTAGGATGGAAAGTGTATTGTTGGCTTTTGAGGAAGAATTTGATCCTAAAGAATCGAGTGGTTGTTTGATACAGAAAAAGGCGCGTGAAAGTATCGTTGTTATTGATACGACGCTTAAAATTCATATCATGCTCGGCTGTCAAGAAAAACATCGTGAAGCATCTAACGAGTGCCTAATTTCAATGAAATTCTGCCACATATGAATTTTCATTAGACCAGCATGTTGGACTACAAAATACCTTCTCCTCAAAAGGAGAGGATATTGTAGTCCAGCAATGGGACCTGCTGTTACTTTACAATAAAAACAGAAACAAGTTACAATCTCTGTCGATGAAGCCTATGATCGAGTAGGATGTACACCAGTTTTGATGGGTAGGACACTCCCGGATTCAATTCCTAGACGGGTCGATGGAAAAATGTGCATTAGTTTTCTATCTTGTTTTGGATCTTGGTGTTTGTGGTACCGTCGTTACTTCTGATTTTGCATTACACAAGTGATTTAGCTACTTGCATTGGGATCAGAGTAATGTATGTGATGTTGTCCAATATTCATATTTATATGAATCAATTTTACTATGTATAGTTAAATATTAGTAGTTAAAAATGTAATGTATACTGAAAAACCTTACCTGAACTTATCGATATAAATGAATACCATCTTTTCTTCAGTCCACTGGTTTATAAAAGCTCGTTACATTCCCAGTGGTTCATAAAAAGGCTTTTAACCTCAAGTTGGAAGTTTAACGTAAAAATAATACACTTCCTTGATCGCTACTCTTATAAATTATATTTCTTCATAACTCCAAAGAGGTTTTTAATGAAATTATATTTTGATCGTTCCCATGTTACCTTTTGAAACTTCTGATACAGTTCAATTACTTCTATATTTAGAATATCTTCGTTATCTTCATAATCAGTTATTTGAATAGTAGTAGAATGAAATTTATGACTAAAAATTGTATTAGTGTGACATTTAGATATATAGCCAAAATGTTCCAATATTTTTACGTCGAATAGAAAAAAATGATGTCATTATCAAATAAATCAAAAAGATTCGTTAATCCTTCACCTCATTAAAATACACTTATATGACCATGCGACCTATATCTAGTAGGTATGGTGATTGAAGAACCAGTAATTATTAATAATAATAAATGATATCATTATACATTCATAACATTCTGGAATTAATTATGATGATGGTAACTGGCCCTAATAGAATGGTGCTGGTAAGGCTTATAAAACGTTAGATACGTGACCTTGATAATGATTTGATAAAATTGGGATGAGATATCGAATCCTTCAAAATTAGATAGGTATTTCGGAAAATGCTGAAGCAAACTAACGTTGAAGTTGAAATGCCAAATTATATATTTGTGCCGTTTTCTGTTGAAATACTTGAGCCTCTGAGTTATAATTGCCTTCATTAGCAACAAAAGGATAGTTCATTTTTCACCCTTATTAATTTCAAATAATTTTTGAAGAAAAATTACCAAAAAAAATGTTCTAAAATCTGTGAGCCTATTAAATTACCGGAAAATCATTAAGAAAGAATGCTATTCCATTCGGTTACTCGGATCAATGTTCATATCGTAAGACCAATCACTTTCCAATTCGTATATCTTGATTGATTATGCTATCAGAAATAGGTTGACCGACGCCGATCTGTCGCCATGACAACTCTGCTATTTGGATCCATTTTATAAAGGCCTCAGTCTTGTTTGAGATACTTCAACAATTCTTGCTTGTACGGTTCATCTTAATTTGGACATATCGTTAAAACTAGCAATCTATGTAGGTCTTATTTCACTTGAAATAAGGGTGATATTACTAAAGGTAGATGTGTAAGGGCATCACGTGTGTTGATTGGCTCTGCTGACAGTTAAGAAGATAAACGATCACCGTCATTTGTCATTCGTGTCCCTCGAGCGTTGACTAGAACTCGAAGGAACATTTATGCATATCACTCTTCAATACTGAGCAAACAGTTTTAGCATTAAAGTGATTTGCTTTTAGGGATATTTTGGGATGAACATAAATAGACATGGAAGCGCTAGTTCTGGGATCGGCAGCGCCCTATTTAATAGAGCTAATGAGAATTTTCGTCGATTGATTGATGTTTTATTAGATTTTCTATTGTTAATTCTGGTATTGTGGAGTCAAATGTTTTAGTTATTTACTTATTTTTCCACATTGTTATTAATTAACACTGTTAAAGTAATATTCAGTAGTAAATAGTCAGAATTAAAATCAACGGGAATAAGGTTTGAAGATGTATTAATTTGAATGTCACCTTCATCGGATCTTAATTTTAGTGATAAGTTGTGTGACCTTTATAATAAATAAAAATAAATAAATAGCGTCATTAGAATTATAGGTTACATGGAAAATAACAATTATGAAACAATTAAAAAATATTAAAATATAGGTACTTTATTTTAATAAATTTTGATTATTAATAGAAAAATATGACACTATAGACGTTTGAATATATTACATACGATCTTTTAACTGTTGAGCATTATAGTTTTTGTGTGATGTTTAAGTAAAACGTATCTAGAACAAATATTTTTGCATTGGACTAGGATACATCCTTGTTTTATTATTGTTTTTTGGAACAAAAATATTTGACGTAATTTACAGTAGACGATGCAGATCGTTGTACACGACGAGAATAAGACTTGAGAGCCTTCACCTTTCTTAAAGACCAGCAACGCAACTGCAAGCTGAGCTCAGGTGAGCCACCCACACGTTTGCCACGTATAAAATAAAAAAAAAATCCTCTCTTTCTCCCTTGCTTATTGTATATATTATGAAATTTAAACAATTTATTCGTTGTTGTTATAATTCACACGAGATGTTATATAACACTTTTATTTCCTTTATAGCGTTTACGTTGTTAATTTAATTCGTTGTCTGTTATTTTATACATAAATCATAAAGAGTAACTTCGAACCATCCAAGTATACCGCGAAATCGCTCGTTTTTTATTTCATTTATTTATAACACTACGCATTAATTATTTCCGGAAACAATATAAAAAAATATATGATAAAACACTCTTGTATATAGATGACATTCCAACGAACAATTCTGATATATTTATGTTATTATATTTTTTTTTCTATGGAATAAGTTGGCGCCGAGCATATGAAACACCTGATGGTAAGTGGTCGCCATCACCCATAGACAATGACGCTGTAAGAAACTAAGAAATATTAACTATTCCTTACGTCATCAATGCGCCACCAACCTTGGGAACGAAGATGTTATGTCCCTTGTGCCTGTAGTAGTGTAAACTAGCACACTCACCCTCCAAACCACAACAATACTGCGTACTGTTGTTTAGCGGTAGAATATATGATGAGTGGGTAGTACCTACCCAGGCGGGCTTGCACAAAGCCCTACCACTACTACTTCACTAATACAAACAACCAAAAACAAACTAGTGGAAAATTCAGTCGACTGAGTTTCTAATCGCTTTCCGTAATCTTGAGACTTGGGGATACACATAAATATTTATAAGAATATGCGTAATAAATGTAAATGAATAAAATATATTACGAGTTTTATCGTTTTGAAAAGTTTTTTCTTAAGATTTGGGTAACTTATACGCACGATATCGAAAACTATCAATCACTTCGAATGGTGAAAGAACTACGAAACGGGTAACCAGATAACATTGACGGGTTCACAATCTCACATCGGTTTCAGGCGAACTTGGATTCTTTTTACATTGTAAGAGTTATATTTAAATAACCAGCATTTTATATATATTCGCTTTGATTTCATTCCATACAATTTTTATCAAAGGGTTTTGTGTTTCGAAGTTCGTAATTTATTTAATTTTTTTTGGATAAATACCGAAACATCACACGGATTTAGCGGTGGACTCTTGACAAGCTAATATTTGGTAGAACATTATTTAAGAGAATATTGTCGACAGTGTAAAAAAATAGTTCAATCATTGTCACGGTGTATACTTAAAAACTTATATAAAATAATTATGTATTAAAATTCTATTTTCAAATATATCATGTTAACTTTATGATATCCCTGTTTAATAGTACAAGAATTTATATTTAAATTTTATATTTTTTATGGTAGTATAAAGAATCAAATAATTGAAGTGATTTTAAACGAAACTAAAATGACTTAAATACATATTATAAATTCATTATATAATTCATTATAAATTCAATTGGATTTTAAAATCATCAGAGAGCTGAGATGGCCCTGTGGTTAGAGCGCGTGCATCTTAACTGATGATATCGGGTTCAAACCCAGGCAAGGACCGTTATATATTTGTGCTTAATTTGTATTTTTAAATTCATCTCGTGCTCGGCGGTTAAGGAAAACATCGTGAGGAAACCTGCATGTGTCTAATTTCATTAAAATTCTGCCACATGTTCATTCCACCATCCCGCATTGGAACAGCGTGGTGGAATATGTTCCAAACCCTCTACATAATGGAAGAGGAGGCCTTAGCTCAGCAGTGGCAAATTTACAGGCTGTTACTTTACTTTACTTTTTAAAATCATAAGACAAAGTTAAAATTGAACAGATTGGCGGACGAAAATGAGCCACCTGATGGTAAGTGGTCTCCATCACCAATAGACAATGACACTGTAAGAAATATTAAATACTGCTTACATCGTCAATGCGCCGCCAACCTTGGGAACGAAGATGCTATGACCCTTGAGCAGTTACACTGGCTCACTCACACTTCAAACCGGAATACAACAATAATGCGTACTTTTGTTTAGTGGTAGAATATCTGATGAGTGGGTGGTACCTACCCAGGCGGGCTTATACAAAGCCCTACCACCAAATGTGAGCAAAAATATTCATATTTTATAAGGTTTTATTCATAACGGAACTTAATGTCAGACTCATTCTAAATATTCAAAAAGGTAATCATGTCGTATAGGCTTGGTTGATCGAATCCACCTTTCTTCGTCTATGTTATAAATATACATGAACCTTTACATTTATTATGTAACAGCACAATACTAAAGTGATGTAACTACCAGAGAATCCCAAGACTTGGATCTTTCTTAAGACCTATTAAAAATTTAAAGTTAACGTCAAAAAGAACATTGATACAAAAGACATATTACTGAATACAAGATCATATTGAATATAAATAAATGTAGACGTTTTATTTGTTGATTTCTTGGCATATATAATATTAATTGTATTTATTTGACATAGTCTGTAAACAAAAGGGTGAAAAAGAGTAACTATTAAGTTTGTTGCCAGTTTCTCGGTAGTATTCGCCTTGTAAACTGGTTATACTTTGCATTTACTTAAATACTGCAATATGAAGATTCAAAAGTGCTTTAATTTGATTGAATACAACTTGGACATAATGGTATATTTCCTTTCGACGTTTTCCTTCACGCCGCGCATGTTAGGAATTATAAACATAAATTAAGCACATAAAAATTCAGCGATGCTTGTCTGGGCTTGAACTTACTGCCATCGGTTAGGATGCACGCGCTCTAACCACTGGGCCATCTCGGCTTCGAATGTCTTTGGTCTTCTTTAAATATAATTAGGGATTAATTCGGTAATTAAATATTACTAAAATAAACTACTAATTTTCCGCTTTATTTCCATTCTACTGATAGGTCAGAGTATATAGACGTTATTGTAAACATTGCTTATTACATGGACAGTACCGCCGACGGTCCGTGAAATTATGCTTTAGGCATCGTGCTAAGCCCACCGTGCAGCAACGCTTAAATCATAAGCGGAAGCGTTTTTAATTTAATATTACTATAATGTATAATATTTATAAAAACTGAATATGATAATTAAATACGTTTTTAGGCTTTTCTTACTCTGTATATAATACTATCTTCGAGTTATTTGTTATTTTTTTGCTACATTAAATACATAATCTTCCATTAACCGATTTCGAAACGTCAACAGAACAATAGTTTACGAGCCGCCTATGTGAAAGTCGCTATTGTCGACCCCCACTCCTAACACAAGTGATAAGTTGAAATGGAGGGGTAAATAGGAATATTAATAATTCCTTAATTACTTTGGGTCATTCCTAATATTCTTTTTTTGAAAACGATTCTTGCAGTATCAATATAAGACCCTACAAGAAAAGAGCGTACTCCTTTCTCAAAGGCTGGCAACGCACCTGCTAGCCCCCTGGTGCTGCAGATGTCCATGGGCGGTGGTAGTCACTTTCCATCAGGTCCATCAGCTCGTTTGCCACCTATCACATAAAAAAAATCGTTATATTAAGGAAAAGTTACATTTATCACCAAGTGACATGATTAGATAAAAAAAATAATGTATAGTCGTAGTTTAATATTTCGTACTTATTTCATTAAAATCGAATTCGTTTTACATGTTTATCGAATCCCAGTGTTTAAATGTTTACATATTTATAAAGATAATGTTATTTATTCTTTACATAATATAAAACAAAGTCACTTTCTGCCATCTATGCGCTTATATCTTTTAAACGCAATTAATTTAAATGTTTTCACCAATAAATCAGAATAATTTAAAATAAACTTTGACGGTGTTTAACTGGAAGTTAAATTTAAAATTAAAAGAACTAACCAATGTTACTCGTGAGTTGCTAGTGTAAAAATATAAAATTTAATAAAAAAAAATATTTATTCTATTCCCATTTGTCTTATAAATTGTACCACATCCAAGCCATTGCGGCGTCCATGGGGTAGATCTTTACGTAATACCTGGTGTTTAGTTTATGTTAAGGGGTGTTTAGGGCGAATGTACGAGGGAAAGAATTTCGTTACGTATTTTATGGTCACCGCCCCTCAATTAGCGGTGAAATTTAAACGATTTTATTCTTTGTAAGCTGAAAAAGTTATTACAATACAACACATACACACATACTACAAAAATTAAAACGTTGAACGTAATAATATAAATACCATCAAAAATTATTAAAAAAATAAACTGACTTCAAAATTGGAAACTAGTAGACCAATGAAACTTACACTGTAAGTTATAACTGTAAGTTGAAGTATACCTAACTTAGATTGAAAATGGTCATCTCAATATGACTTTTTAATTTTCGAGGAATTCGTGGACAAACATAAAAAAGTACACTGTGCTTGGAAGCCTAAATGGATCGTCATATTCAAACATAATTAAATTCTAACAATGTTACATCAAAACATGTCGAATTAATAACCTCCCTTTTTTAAAAGTCAGTTGAAATGGAAGAGATCACTTGATAGAGCGGTTTGTTAACAATGAACAGCATTAATGAATCTGATATTTTAAAACAAAAAAAAAACGTAAGTAATATAATTACAATACAATACATGTGAAACTAACACGTGCAATGTCATGGATCCATTTCTTTATAGTATTAATTGCTAAATTATATATAGCAGACAGTATTTTCTTTCTGTGTATTTTTACTAGCATTTAACACGTGCAAGACATAAAGCATTTTCAGTACAGTTTCAATTATATAAATATCATGTTATCGTCGTCAATACAATACCTTCGGCTGGGTGAGCAAGATATGATAACGTTGCAAGCGGTCTATTTCAAATACTAGTTCTTTGTTCTATAATAATGTATTGTACTAATTTATTTCCATGTGATTATAGTAATAACTAGCTGTGCTCGCGCCCTTGTACGCCATTGAATACGACAAAATAAAATTGTAACAAAACAAAATATGATTGTAGCCTAAGTTACTCCCTATTATATCAGTTACCTGTCAGTGAAAGTCCCGTCAAAATCGGCACAGCCCTCCCAGAGATTAGCCGATACAAACAGACAGACAGACAGACCGCCAAAAATTTTAAAAAATGTTGTTTTGGTATATGTACCATGTATGTCCATTTTTAATATTACAAACAGACACTCCAATTCAATTATATACATAGATGACACTTTAAATGGGTAAAGTGGTTAAATTTTGTCAGGCCTTAAAATAAAATCTAATGTTCATGTACCTGTCACTACCAAATAAAGATCTCCCGATCTCGTATGTCATATATGTAGCTTATGCTGTATAACTTGACTAGTTTTGTTTATATCTTATAAGGCTAGGAATCCAACTCTTGGATAGAGTAGAGACAACAGAAGTCATAGGATTTTTCTTATAGGAAATTTACAGAATAAAGGTATAGATAACAAAAACATTATTTTGTTTTTCTTTATAGAATATACATGTAATGCGATGTTTTGTTTACTCACGGCGAGCACGTTAAGCCTATCGTGTTACATTGTACTTCCATCGGATTAAAAGAGTGAGGAATAAAGAGTACATCTGTATTTGTGGTATAATATCTTAAGTGGGATTCGTTCTCAATTGTGTAAAGCTGCCCTAAAATTAGGTAAGACATTACATCAAATTAGATCAATTGAATCGATGTGTTGATAGGGAGCAGTGATGGATCACTTGTAGTAATATGTGCGTCATAACTGATGATTGTGAGTGTAACCCAGGCAAGCTCTATTCGACCCTTTATAAGTAAAGCGGTAATAAAGTAACAGCCCGTAAATTTCCCACTGCTGGGCTAAGGCCTCCTCTCCCATTAAGGAGAGGGTTTGGAACATATTCCACCAAGCTGTTCGAATTCGAGTTGGTGGAATGCACATGTGGCAGAATTCAAACGAAATTAGACACATGCAAGTTTCGTCGCGATGCTTTCCTTCACATTATAAAAACAAATTAAGCACATGTATATAGTGGTGCTTGCCTGGGTTTGAACCCGAAATCATCGGTTAAGATGCACGCCTTCTAACCACTGAGCCATCTCAGCCAAAACTAATAATCTATACTAATATTATAAATGCGATAGCAACTTTGTCTGTCTATTTATTGTTCTTTAATAGTGTAACCACTGAATTGATTTTGTTAAAATGTTGTATGAAAAAGCTTAAAATCCATGAAAGGATAGGTTTTACATGTCTAACACCTGACGAAGAAAATCCTAAAATGCGAGCGAAACCGCAAGTGACAACTATTGTAAATATCATTTACAAAATACATAAACAAAACAAATATAATAGATACGTTTCAATTTGATGTACATAATATTTTGGTATAAAGTAAACTTTTATCAAAATTAATTAAATACAATTTCGATATATTTCAGGATCGTGATGGCTTTAAAAAATATTCAAATTAAAACAAGAAAATAAAAATTTACATTTTATTCAAATTTCTTCATGACTTTTGCTTATAAATGTAATCTTTCAAATATAATTTAATTTAAATTCGATATTTTTAACTAATGCACCCCTAAATCAAACACTTTTTGAACACAGACACCCCTTAAAATGCACCCCAGCGCATATGATATGGTAGAACGGATCGGACCCTCAACAATGAGCAATCAATGGGTAAATTAAACAACCGCCTTACTTTGACATTGATATAGAAAGAACGGAAAAGACACTTTTTTAAATAGATATCAATTCTATTCATAAATTATCACTTCATAAAAAAGGCATATTATGCGATACAAGATTTTATAGATGATAAAAAAGTGTGGAGTTAATACCTGTTGATTGCCAAGCAGGCTAAATTAATTTAAATAATTGCATTTAACTAACATGACTTTGTATTTTTTAAATTTTGAAAAATAGTAACTAATGAGTTTCTTGCCGATTCTTCTCGGTAGAATCTAGTTTCCGAACCGGTGGTAGGTTCACTTAATTGTAAGATGACGATTCAAAAGTGCTTGTTGAAGCCTACTTGAATAAATGTTACTTTGATTTGATTTGAAATCGAAACTGACATAACAATCCAGTTGCAACTCAAATAAAACATAATTGGGATTGTATCGTATCCGACATTAATAAGTAGAATTTGGGAAATTAGCTTTAGTTTTGAGGCAAATTGTAGAATTTGGATCAGAATAGAAACACTATGAGCTGAGAAGGCCCTGTGGTTAGAACGTGTGCATCTTAATCGATGATTTTGGGTTCAAACCCAGACAAGCTCTACTATATATGTGCTTAATTTGTTATTATAATTCATCTCGTGCTCGGCGGTGAAGAAAACATCGTGAGGAAACCTGCATATGGCTTATTTCATCAAAATTCTGCCACATGTGCATTCCACCAAGTCATTGAAACAGCTTGGTGGAATATGTTCCAAACCCTTTCCTTAATGGAAGAGGAGGCCTTAGCCCAGCAGTGGGTAATTTACAGGCTGTTACTTTAGAAACACTACCGCATCGCAATCTCTTTGAGTTAGTATACCTGGCCTCCTCTTTGGATATGAAAATTAAAATCTTAATAAACAATTTGTTAAGCTTAATTTATCTGAATACTTTTATTTCTTCATTGGTCAGCTGTTGCGTCAACAATCAGCAATGATACTTTTTCCTTAAGTTTAAATAATGTAGCTGAATTTTTATCTACCTTTTATATAAAAAAAAAAATAGTTCTTATATATGAATATCAAAAGTCTGCGTATTCTCTTTAGTGAATAAAAACTTTTCAGATACAGCATTCAATTTTAGTTCCAGTCTTTAAAAAGAGGTTGTGTTGTTAGGTTACGTTTGTTGTACCTACTCCCGACTTCGAAAAGTACGGAAACCCGTTGATTTTAGTTCAGAACTATTTCATATATGTTAATACTAGTTAATAAGAGCGGACAAATATTTGATCACCCACTTATGAGCTATAATATATCCGAAACAATCTATCAACCATTAGCATTTTTGACGACCTTCGTGGTTGAGTAATGTGTATACCGGTTTTCATGGGTACCCCACTCTGGAGTCCCGACTTCCCGGTCGAATCGATTTAGAAAAAGATCATTAGTTTTCTATATTGTCTTGGGTTTGTGGTATCGTTGTTACTTCTGATTTTTCATAACATAAGTTCTTTAGCTACATTGGGATCAGAGTAATGTATGCGGCATCCAATATTTATTCATGTTTACTCATTACCATTTGGTGCTAAAATAAATTTGTTATCCAAAATGCTTCAAAACATAGAATTCTACAATACTCATTATGCTATTATAGTACCACATCTATACAGACTTATATCATTGTCCTTCTCCCCCTGTTTACATAGGTTGAAGATGCTCTAGTGAGTGATCGGCTTATTTCGGCGTAGATAATTAAGTAACGTACAAAGGGAATGCGTTTTAAACCACACCTATAGCTATGACGCCATAACCTATTGTATAACAGTATAAATACTCCTATAAGCCATGTTTATCACTGTTTATCTTGAAATCCCTGTCC
Source organism: Vanessa cardui (assembly GCF_905220365.1). Taxonomy (NCBI): domain Eukaryota; kingdom Metazoa; phylum Arthropoda; class Insecta; order Lepidoptera; family Nymphalidae; genus Vanessa; species Vanessa cardui. The sequence continues at coordinate 3,321,867 of NC_061137.1, forward strand.
TCCTCTCCTAAATTGAATTTAAATCTTTTCCCGGCAATAGAAAAATGGTTGGTTGCTGGTTGGTGATTACACTATTAATAAATACATCAGTGCACAGAATTATTATTTATTGTTTTTTTTTTTTACATAAAAGTCAATAATAAAACTCCTATTCACATAATACGAGCGACTGTCGTTTTTTTAATTTTTCATTGCGCGGGAAAGCATCTTTTTTTTCGAATAATGCTCTAAAATTGATTAAACTTTTTATTTTTGAAATCGATAACATAAACAAAATATGAGTTTATTAAATAAATAACAATTATAATACAAATGTAATAATAACATAAATAAGTATTTCCAATATATTTTTAATAGTTTAGGGATTTTTAATTAAAGATTTACAATGAAAGTACAAGGCTTGGTGGCGACAGTCAGGCCACCCGAAAAAGTCTTTCCATGCAATTTAAACTCTGCGTCGACCCCGAATAAATGGAATAAGGTCACGCGAATGAAAATGTTAAAATGGGTGTCATATAATAAAAGTTATATTAACGAGAATTATTTACATTTGAGATCCAATCACGTATAAACAAATCAGTAGTATAATTGCTACTGTGCTAAACAACTTGGCACAAAGGTGGCAAAATAGCTCCCAAGTATTCCCGTTGATTGGCGAGTCCAAATTTCTGGACCAAAAATGAACAGTGGCAATTCAAAGGTGTTATAAGTTTTTGCAATTACGAAGTCGTCAAGGCAGGTTCATCCCATATTCTACCTCCAAGCTCAATTGTGCAATGGATTTCAGAAAAGTCTGCAATAAGTTGCTTGTTTGCTCTGAGACCTAAAGTCGGTATTTATAACCGTTAGTTGTTAGTTTACCTTAAATGGGGTATTGCTACTATTAAAAAAAGACAGTTATCCTAAGTATTGTTGTACGTTGTCCGGTTGAAAGATATGTCAGCTAGTGTAAAAACATTCACTGGCGACATACGATCTTACTTGTCAAGGTAGCTGATGCATTTGTGATCAAAGAAATGGTTAAAATTTCTGTTAACAATGTATATGGATGTATCCGCTTACCATCGGATCACCACCTCTTCTCTTCCGTCTACTTGACCTATTAGAAAATGTGATTCAATTGGAAACATCACAAATATATTCTTTAAAACTAATACAACATAAAAATTCTAGCCCTAATTGTTAGTCTATGTAGTTTCAAAGGCGTAATCCGTACAATACATGGCAAGCACTGTCAATAGAAAATCCTCTTCAAAGAGCAAAGTCGACATGACCTTTAGTAAATGTTTTCCTTCTTTCTTTATAAGTATAGTGATCTAGCTGGTAAAGTAGGTGCATAAATTTATATAGCTGGAAAACCATTTAGCACACTTTCATCTCCGATCACAGGATCGATTTCCGCTTGAATCCCGCATAAAAAATGGTATTAGAAAATTTAATTGGGTGTACTTCATGCAGCTAGATTATTACAACTTGCAAGCTTATATATAGTATACATTTTATGATTCATTAAATTTCTTTTCAAACTTTTACAATTCGATTTAACTTACGTTATATTTTTTGTGCTAGAATATATTTATATATCTATACATATTTTTAGTCTTTGTAATTCCATAGTGATAAGCCTAGAATATCTATTTTGATACATATAACATGTATTTTATTAAATGTAAATGAATTAATAGTTAAACTAAAGAAAAAAAATAATCCTAAAAATATATTTTCATTTTATATAAATAAATATAAATTTATAAAAACGCCATTATGAAATATATTTATTTATGAATGAACTTTAAATTAAACTGAGTAAATATTTAATATCCACAGCTGAAAGCTAAAATGAACTAAATATCAGATTCATCAATTTTTTTTATTGAAATTATCAAGTAAATTTATGTTTATTTAAGGAAAGGTTTTTTTATTAATAATTCAACCAAGTGGTGGTGCACGAAAAATCAAAATATTAAAATACAAATTTATAAAGTTAATTTACATGCCGCAGTCTCCATTATAAAATTGAATATAATTTTCGATTTATAAATATATAATTATGAAATCAAAAGGTCGACTTGATTTTTATGCAAATGATATTTTATTATCACTAAAAATAGAAGACAGTTTGTGCAAACGCGATAACTCCATTAACGTTCTAATTTTACGATCTATTTTAACACTCTGTATAATGTGAATTTTCTGGCTCACTGTCTAGTGCCTAGATATATGGCTACAGATATGAAAGTGGGAGTGCATATTCCGCCTTTTTATGACAGGCAAATGGGCTACCCATTGGTAAATAGTCACCACTGCCCATATATATCGGGGCGATAAGAAATTGTAATCATTCCTTAATTCTCCTCTCCAGTGCCCCACCAATTTTTCGAACGAAGTTACGAAGTCCAGTCGTCTGTGCCAGTAGTTATACTGTCTCACTCGCTCAAACCGAAACACAACAATACAAAATATTGCTGCATGAGGGTAAAATTTACGTTGAGTGTGTAGTATCTACCCGAAAAAGCCCTACCAATACTTGAGAATAGAAAGGATTTTATTGACAAAAATATTTTCGTAGTAGTACGAAATATGGAAGAAAATCGAAATAAAAATTAGGTTTAAATAGTTATGATACTCGAATTAAATTTATAACTATCACGAACAAGTAGAATCTATAGAGAACAGGTAAGAAATATAGTAGTTACACTAGTTATCACATTGTACGAATATTCATCCCGTATGAAAATTAACGAATACTATTTCGTAGGACTAAATGATGGGGACATATACTCCATGTTAGGAAATACTCTAGAGAGGATAAATTAAAGAGCGGACTAAATTAGTTTATTACAACAGACATAATTAACCCGACAGTTAAATGACCTTGTTGTTAGCAATGTGAGGGAAGTCGTATGGGGGTCCGGCGAACCACTGACTTACTCTTATAGAACTCCCCCCTCCTAAAATACGCGAAGCATTGTTCATGTACTTATATCAACCTAATTTTGACCACCTTTTATTATCTATACATATATACTTTTTTATCAAGTAATGAGCCTCAATCATCAACACTTTTTTCAATTGAGATTTAAAATAATTAATAGTTGGAGTAAGTTCGCTTAGCAGTTCTTAAACCGCGAGCCTTCAGTCTAACTTTTTATCTAGTACATGAAATCTATGTAGTTGTGTCGGCATTTCCGTTAAATATTCCGATTAAACTTTGTACATGCTCGTGTGCGTTTACTGATAAAGGTCACCATTGCTAAAAACCGTTAGGAAGATATCCAATAGTTGAAACGATGACGTCATAAATGGAAAATACAAAGTTTGTATGACTTGAAAATTCGTTATGTATATCGTATATGCAAAGGAAACAGTAGTCCTGGTACTGAGGTCGCGCCTTAAAACTTTTATTACGAAACAAAAAGAAACTACGTTATTAATTTCACATGAAATGTTTGCTTTCAACTAGTCTGAACATGTTAATTATGTTCCAAAGTTTAAGGAGTTGAATGTTACGAAGTTAGCTCTTAGTAAACAATTTATATATCAAACTACCATTGTACAGTGCAGCTTTAGCTGTAGTGTAGTGCAGCTTATTTTGGTTGTTTGGACTACTGCTTCAAATGGCATAAAAATATTAGTAAATAGTTTGTACGCACAATCACTTCACATAACGTTATTCTTCATCATTATAAATCACTGACTTTCGATTACCTATTTAGTATTTATAATAATAGTGTAGTGTTTATAGCAGTTGAAAAAATTAAAGACTAACCAAACTAAAACAAAACCAAACTAAACAACTGCAAAAAATCTCTTCTTATCTTAAAAAATAATAATATTATTTAATTAGGATATTTTTGACCAAACAAATGTAATCAATTTCTTTATTAACATTATTGTCGATAAAATTCAAAGAATAAAAAATATTCCAAAAATGTACCAATATACATTTTTTTTAAAACTTTTGCCGTTCAATACTAGGTGAAGAATGCCTCTCCCATAGAAAACCAACCATTCCGATTTCGGACAATCCTCCATCTCATAGTTGCGATGTCTCACTACAGCTGTCCTACAGTATGTTTGCCTAAGCGTGGTGTCAAGTTGCCTAGAGACATGACCATTGACCAGCCCACTTCCACTTCAGCGAAGTTATTTGGCACGTGATATTGTGACTTTCGCTGTCTGGTTATATCGGATTCTATCTGCCAGATAAACCCTAAGAAGTGCGCGTTCCACTTCTTTCTTTCTCGAATCGATCTCGAATTGGTGGGCCTGTCATATATAGCAAGTCGTTACAGGTACGCAATGATTAAAGAGAATTTAAAAATATGACGCAACCTTCCGACAAAAAAAAATGGTTGTGACCCAAATTTTTTTCCACGCGACTAAGATTTATACTCACACATCTAGAAAAAAACAACATGTGTGTTTGCAAATTTGTTTAACCTAGGCAATTTGCCCATAAAAAAGAACGATCATGTCCTTTTTCCGAGAATTGTATAGAAGATACAATTTAAAATATTTAAAATATAATAATAATCCGTTTAAAACCTTGGTCATTTTACAAGAAAATCTTTTTCAAAGGAGGATTAAGTTAAGACCTACAAAACAGAATCCATTTCTATTCAACCTCATCCTTTACGGATTTAAATATAAAAATATAACGAACCGGTATCGTAATCAGATTAATCAGTGTCCTTAGCTATCATTGGTTTTAGAAATTATATAATTTTTCCCTGAGACGATGTTATCATAATATTATATTGGCTTAAAATGTTTTTTGTATGTTGTAGTTCTACGTAGAAACCATTTTCTGTACACCTTTAATCTACCCACGCGAAACCTATATTAATAATTTCGTGTAGATCTTATAGACCCAACATCATCAACAACAAAAGCCTGTAAATTTACCACTGCTGGGCTATGGCCTCCAAAAAGGCCTCAAGTTGAAATTTAGGAATATATTCCATTGCGTTGTTCCAATGCGGGTTGGTGGAATACACATGTGCCAAGATTTCTATGAAATTAGACACATGCAGGACACACGCATGCAGCCTCACGATGTTTTCCTTCACCGCCGAGCACGACATGAATTATAAACACATATTACGCACATGAATATTCAGCGGTGCTTTCTTGGGTTTGAAGCCCCAATCATTGGTTAAGATGCACGCGTTCTAACCACTGGGCCATCTCGCCTCTTAGACCCAATTGAAACAAATCTGCTGAGTAGTTGGTTTCATACCCAGATTTACTTGCACAAAGTCCTACCTAACAACAAAGAAATATTTTGATCATTAAATACAAATTAATTTTTAAATGTTAGCCTTAGTAGTAAGACGTAAGCGTTTGGTCTATACATATTTTAAAATAAATAAAAAATAAGTACTTTATAAATACCTACATAAAATCTTTGTAAAAATGTTAAGTAAGTATCTGAATCTCGACTAAAAATAATTCAAACGTTTGAAATACCGTTCAGTCAACAGCGTGACGTTAAATTGGTGTTCGTTACGAGTACTTGAATCTGTTTTGAAATCTATTCAGATAGTTCGAATTGCTTTCAATTTAGCAATTGATCGACTAAAAACTCTTCGGTTTCACCAACTCGTAGAGTAAGCACTTACGTCATTACTGAGAGCTGTTCGCTTTAAACCTTAGTGATTTCTAATGTTGTATCTTGCTCGAACCCAGCTCGTTCTAATAGTGGGACTAATTTTAATAAGTCCGCAGATCCTGAGGTCCCGGTGAATAAAAAATATTGAGATTTTCTATCAAAAAATGTCAGTAAATAGTCTGGTGTCTGGAAGTTGCAAGTTTGAAAACTTCCTTAGTTTAAGCACGTAACTTTTCCGGTCGTATCAGATTTGTCATGGCATGGATAGTGTCCCTGTATTTGCACTTACACTTGTGCTTTGTAATATGTCCTAAGTACTATATGTAGCCTACGCTGGTCTCCCTTGAAAATGACCGTTGGAACTGAAATCGGTCAGGATGACATCATCAGGAGTGACTTTTTAGAACTTTGGGCGCTATATTGATTTGTTGACTTAGATTCCTTTATAGCTAAAAGTTTTTATTACAGTTTAAATTATACTAGTTATAAATATATTGTGTTTGAATTTTCATAACGCACACAAACAAATAAATCATGTAACGTATTTGTTATTAGTAACTAATACCGTCGGTGCATTCATAAAATAAACAATAAAATAAAGACTATAGCAGATTAGTACAATGAGAGATATAACGTTACATTAATAATATTTATAACAATACCTAATCTAGTAAACATAACATTTTACTTGCATTATAGTACTAGCGTATACATTTCCCGCTTCTGGGCTAAGTTCTTTGAAGAGCAGGTTTGGAGCCAATACCACCAGTTGCTTAAAACCAAAAATAAATACATGAAGTGGACTGCATTATGGTAAATAAATAAAAAGGTTGTTGCCTCTAAATCACATTTTCTTCTTGAGAGCTCTATCTAGGTCTTCACATACTCAAATCACCGAGAAAAGAGATGTGTGATATTTTATTGTAGGATAAGAAAAGGATTTTAGTTACACTAGCTAACTTTATAGCACGGCGTACTAACGATGCACATTATGCCGTGGCCTACACGAAAGGGGAAGTAATACGTCAAAATCATGTCTTTGACTATTATCAGTGTTTCAATTTTGTTTAAATAGTAGCATTGCCCCATATTAATTAAGGAATTACTAATATTCCTATTTACCACTCGTTTTAAGCTTATCGCTTGTGTTAGGAGTAAGGACGACTATAGACCAAGGAGTCAGATCGTACCTGCGACTTTTAGGCCGTATGTAAACTTTGCACTACTAACGCTTAAAATATATGAATTATTCTAAACACACACATACTAAGTACTATAATAACCAATATAGAAAATATATTTTTGAAGAATAAAAAATCCGTATACATAATAAATTAATTAATTGCCTGCTCTAAATGTTTATAGTCATTGCAAAATGTGTGCGTGAGTGACTGACATAAAGGAGAAGCGTGAACATTTAGTTGGCGCTGCGAGATAATAATTCACAGCTGAATATACTGATACCGAAATGTGATAAATGTTTCCTTATGAAGTTATAAATAGAATTTACTACTGCGAAGTTTAATGTAGTAACAAATCGACCCTTTGCATTTAAATGTGATGATATTGTGTGTATAGCTTCAGTTTTAAAAAAAAAGCAATTGTAGATCTAATAATGTTTGTAATGAAACCTCTTTTGTTGGTTATTTGTTAGTGTCTGTTATGATGTATTTGATAATAATGAAGTTACGTTTTGTTCGCAATCAAGCGCATAATTTATTTAATATAATATTGTTTAAGAATAAATATATTATTGACGAGGATTTTTGTTACGTTTATTTTTACATGTCATTTTTTAGTCATGAAATCGCTACGATTATTTATAGTACAATAAATTATCTCTGGGTAATAATAATAATTATATTACATATATGTACAAAACCGAAGCTTACTTATCTGTATACGGAGATAGTGTACAAGACTATAACATCTTATCTGTATACGTAGTTTCTACTTATCTGTATACGTAGATAGTGTACAAGACTATGACACAACTTTTAGTTTAAATTACATTTATTTTAAAGCCCAATAAAAAGAGTGTAGGATAATTAATTCACGAAAAGCTGGAAGCGTTTTTAATCTCTTCATTTGCATGTAAAAAGAGATTATTGAATTTTTAAGCAATTTTCTGTTTTTGCCGTATATGGGGTATCCAAAAACCTCGAAAAAATCGGACGTTTTCATTGTGTTCACTAATAGCTCTTACATATAATATGAAATATATTTCAAATTATGTTTTCATCACGAAACCATACGAACTGAAAAAGTTATCCCCATTTCAAATAAATAAAAAGTTATGTTGTATGTAATTTTTATATTTGACTTGCTTTTCATTTATAGAGAATATTTTCACCAATTAAAAATTGTACGGTATAATCTGTTTTAATATGTATGAATTAGGCTTATTCTACTGAATAAGTAAATGGTTTAAAAAAAAATTATAATACTATTATAAAGGACAGCTTTTTAATGACATAACAATTAATTTCGGTGATTTATTCTACGTTATATTTTAGTTTACGTTATGCTTACTAATTATAAGCGCGCTTCAAACTTTTGGAGTAGTCGAACTCTCAAATAATTATATTTGAAAATACTTTAAAAAAGCTTGTTTGGTTAACATATAAAAAGAAAACACGTGGCTTTGTCAGATGGAACAGAAGATACAGGCGGGGAGATAATTATGATTGTTTTCTAAGTAATTTACTTGGTCCAAAGTTAAAAATTATAATGTCGTTCAATGTTTTGTGACGAAAAAATTTCATCTAAATAAATAATACACTTATTATTTAATTATAAAAGCTTACTAAGAACGCTGAAAAAGAAGTTATTAAACACTAAATAGAAAAGGACAGTTCAATGGTTTTTTAAATTTTTATTTTAAAGCATCATGTATACATAATAAAATATAGTTTCTCTGACTATATTGCATATAATATATTCCTTGCATAAAATCATAGAAAGGAAAGTCGATCGGAATATAAGGTGTGCTGCACGGTAAAGTCTAGTACTCGCCCCCGGCCCGTTATAAAGGCTTGTAGGGGCAACAGCAAAATTTAATTAGCCACAAAAAACGTCATAATTTTTTTGGTAAAGCAATCGTCTTACAAGAACGCCGTATCTTGGCTTGTGATAGCTAAATGTTAAACTTATTTTGTCTTCCGCGTCTTAAATACGAGATCAGAGATCGATTATAAACACAGTGGCGGATTTACCAATAGGCTAAGTAGGCTGGAGCCTAGGTCGGCAGATTTAGAGGGGCTGCAAATTTAGTCAAATTTGTTATTATTTATATGTATACTGTATACTCGTCACTGTATAGTGGGTTGGAAAAATAATCGAATAACTGACAGAAATATCACCTAGTTTATAATCACACTAATAACGGGAAAAAAACGATGTAATGAGGACGATAGAACACATATCATAAATGTTGCAAAAAAATGCAAGGAGAGGCAAAAATTGAATAGCCTATTAGCGGCAGATTTGTAAATACGTCACTGTATAAAAATAACCAAGCATATGAATTTTCAGAGATGCTTGGCAGGGCTTGAACCCTCAATCATCGGTTAAGATTCATATGTTCCTGCTTCCGTTCCATCTCGGTTCTATCATAGTTATTATTTAATAATATCATTTATAAGTTATCTTTACAATTATAACGATTACTGCAATAGTTATACTCGTAAAGTTCGTCATTAATAAATGAAGATGTTTGTTCTAAGTGAAAAATGATATCCAAGTCAATTTCCAACTACATAGATATAAAGTTGAATTTTTAGTGATTTTTATACAGATTTAATTTTTTCAATAAAGATTTCTTTTTTATATTAAATATTTCTCATAAAAAATATGATTCTTATTTTATAATGTAACTTGAGTAACAAATAAAGATATTAAATTTGAATATTGTCATCTAATAAATAACCGCGTTGTTGCCGCGGCTTTGAACGTAATTTGTTGTATTATTTATTGTAAATTGGTTTCTGACTGTACACTAAGAAGCTTCCCTGAGACTTATGTTGTCTCGGCTTATTGTCGGTGGGTGAGAATAAAGTACAAACAACTAACTTTAGTATATTAAAGATTTCATAGAATATATATGCTTACCTCTAAGAGGTGAAACTCTCGGAGTTTATGTAATAAAATAGTAACTACCAACCAAAAATACATATTTACTATATCCTAGAAATAATATGTCCCAACCAACCAAACTCGAGTCAAAATTGAACCCAAGCTTCTTTGCATTCAATGTCAGGCGTTCTTCCCGTAATTTTTAACTTTATAGAGAGCTTACAACAGCTTACGGCTGTAAAAGAACGCGAGATGATTGCGTAGTCATGAACCCGAGTTCATTTATTTATGAGTATGTACCATCACTTTACGTCTATGTGCGTGCAATATGTACCACACGCACACAGACATTTGCAACTTTTTTACTACAAAAACATTAATCCGTGTACTCATGAAATGATTGGAAGAACAAAAAGGTAGGTTCTTTATACCAGCTTTATTCATCGTGAAAATAAAGGCGTATTAATTTTCGGTTTAGAAGGAACACCCTATGTATTTTCGTAGAGTGTTTATATCTATGTAGATTTTCGAAACATATATTTTGAAGATTAAATTATTTATTTCCCTTAGACTTGTTTACATTAGGGCTTTAAATAACCATAACTTCGTGGAGTGGTGGTAAAAATGGTAGCAGCGTTTCCCCGTTGAATCGCTATTCCAATCCTCGGACCAAAAAATTAACCAGCCCTCCTGTCACCAGTGGAGGCAATAAGGCGAATAGGAAACGAATGTTTACTATTAAATACTACTTATACTAATAACATAATTAGTGGTATAGTACCAGGCACACATTATATGCTTTTTTTTCAGTATTATGACAGTACAAAACAAAGTCGCTTAGTGCTGTCTGTCTAAGTATGCTTAGATCTTTAAAATTACGCAACGGATTTTGATGCATTTTTAAAGAGTAATTCGACAGGAAGGTTTTTGTATATAATACATGGACAATACAGTTAAAACACATTGATAATTTTAAAAGTGTCTAATGTGATGTCGTAACAAATTTTGTAGTATATTTAATATCAGTATTGCACCCGTGTGAAGCCGGAGTCGCTAGGATAACTTAAGAATTTCAATAAAGTCATCGGATGTTCCGACGTCAGCCGTAGAAGTCTGTTATATTGCATGTTACGCTTACGCAAAACATTCTCACCGTTGACACTCCTTTGCATATAAAATATATAATATAAACACGTGCCTCTTCCCCAACTTCCTCTTTATTCGTACTCCGTGAATAAAATCAGTAATCGGTAGATATTTCACGAGATCATACACACGAATGACTCTAAGTTCACGTCGTATACGTTCGTTCAAACTTTACTTGACTGTGTTACTTCTCTTTGAGGATTTGGTTTACGAGTGTGCGCTATAAAAGTACATTGTAAAGTCCAAAGAATTTACAGTCGAATATTTCGACATCGGAAATATCTTGTGTTCGGACTTCCTTTGTGTTTTCAACGACTACTTTGTGACCTATTGTCTCTGCTTTTTTAAAAAGTATATCTTCGATCCATTAAGATATTTTTGAGGAAAATACAGCCAATATGCTACAAATATATGGCATGTCCAAGCCGCTACTTTACAAAGCGGTATATCCTGAGGTTCCGGGTTTAAGCTCTGGATTGATCCATTTAAATTTTTTTGGCTTCTTCTTAGTGCCAGTCCAGTATAGAATTTGGAAACGTATTCCTCTGACTCCCATATATCGGAAAATTCATAAAACATTTGGGTATATTTTTTTCGGTCGTATAGAATATGTCGTACCATGTATTAAGGCCGAAAATTAAAAGAAAGTTCATTAAAAGTCTAGTAAAGTCTACCCGTGACCACGAACGCTGTAAAGTTCATTAATGTTTGTCACAGACTTGTGCATACATACATATATCCGCTCAATTTGCTAGTTTCTCTTGCCGCTGTGTCCAAAGGTCAAGAAATCATCAAAATTTCAGTCAGAAATAAACTCTACCGGATAAAAGTATTTCAATTTACGAAGACTCTAAGCTTACGCTTTGCTTTACTAGATGGAAAAATTTAGAAAATATAAAAATTCTTGGAATTCATTTTACAGTACGTTAACTTGGCGGTACTGCTTTATGCAAGCCCGTCTGATTAGGTACCATACACTATACACTTCATTGCCGCCAAAGAGAATTAATTATTATTTTGTGTTCCTGTTCGAAGGATAATTGAGTCTATGTGCTGTCCACTTAGTATCTGGTGGCCTATTTGACCGTCAATCTACCAATACTGTTAACATCTATAGTTTGGTCATGTAAAGTTCAATCTATTGGCAGTTCAAGATATTCATCAGCACCAATTTTCTTATCCTGCTTATAAATACTCTTTTGAAACTTGTAATCATTTATAAATCTAAAAATTTATTTGTATGTTCATATCGGGAGTTGATTTCGAGATACTTTGACACCGTATTACCGATATACCATAGATCACCTTAAAAATAATATAATTACAAATTCATGGAGGATAATTTTATACCATCCAAATGTAAATCGTTAGTAAATTGCTCGCAATGTATCAACTTCTCTATCGTTTAATCTGTCGTCATTTTACTATTGATTTATACGTTTGCAGGAATTTTCTCATGCTATAACTTATAAAATCAATAGCAAATTATAATTTATCAAATATGGCCTAAGTAATGTAAGTAAGTAAGGAAAGTAGTGAATCTTTATCAATGATTCTGAGATTCATTCCGAAGCAAGCACTACTAATACATCTAGCTCTTGATGATAAGGAAATCTGAGCATGATGGATAAGAATCTGCCACGTGAATCCTTCGACCCAAATCGGAGCAACGTGGTGAAGTGAGCTTCATGTTTATTTTCACAAAAAGGAGAAAGAACCTTTAGGAAGCAATGGAACATTATCAGACTGTTCCTTTAATTTTAATTCAGTATTTAAGTCACAATTGATTTTAATTTTTTTTTAAATATAATAGATGTTCGATATCTATGTAATAAATTAACAAATTCTGATATGCTCGTGCATATTATTAAGCTTCGACCAATTAATGTTTACTGCTATCTAGAAAACTCAGCTGAACCATATTTTTCGACTAGATGTCATTGATGTTGCCAGCGACTACTATCTGATGACCTATTTCAGTCGCCATTTAAACTGAAATTGTATTCCGAATAAATATCCGTAAATATTCACTTTTAAGATATTTTAGTCTGCTAGTAAGTGGGCCGTGTGGCCATTGACTTGCTTACTATTTATTCATACGAATTTATTTACGTTGCGAAGTATACGGCTGATAGCTCAGTTGGTACAATTGGTGGTGGATTTATATGTATATATTACTTGTAATAGGTAGAGCAAAAGAGCCGAGATGGTCCAGTGGTTGGAACGCGTGCATCTTAACCACTATATATATGTGCTTAATTTGTGTTTATAATTCATCTCGTGCTCGGCGTTGAAGGAAAACAGCGTGAGGAAACCTGCATGTGACTAATTTCATCGAAATTCTACCACATGTGCATTCCATCAACCCGCATTGGAACAGCGTGGTGGAATATGTTCCAAATCCTCTCCTTAATGGGAGAGAAGGCTTTAGCCTAACTGTTACTTTACTTTACTTTAGCTTAATCTCTTCCTCTGGGTAGAGGATACTATACACCTCAATTAATAAAATACAATTATTAATATTTATTTAAATTATATTATACGTATTTGATATTAAAATACATTTTTGAAGAACCAAATTAAACTCAACGCTATTCACGATGGATTCTAAAATTCAAACTTGCAAATGGTAGCGATAGTTGCCCAAATAATTATCCAAATTTTATTGGTGCATTCCGTTTAAACGTCATTAATGTGATTAGTTACACGGCCCGAGTTCACAAACACGCGACTATATTTGTTTATTTGTGTACTGTGGACATTCGCTTCACTCATATTAAATGCTTGCTTATATATATAGCTCCATATGTCTGTAGATTTGTTTTTGGTAGCAAGTTTAATAATCCGGCTTGTAGTAGAGAGAACTGCCTTTCTTGATGGTAGGACTTTGTATAGGTCCAATTGGGTAGGTATCACCCACTCGTCAGATATTCTACTGCCAAACAACAGTACGTACTCAGTAATGTTGTGTTCTAGTTTTAAGGGTGAGTGAGCCAGAGTAACTAAATCTTCAGTAAAGAATGGTTATTAACCATTTTTTCATTCATTTATTCATTTCTAATAGCGCCATTGTCTATGGGCGGAGGTGCGGACCACTCACCATCAGGTGTCTCACATGATTATCCGCCAACATATGCCTTAAAATAAAATCCTCCAGGAATTCAGAATAAATCATTCAGAATAAAGTTCTGTATCGAAATCAAATGGTTCTTTGAGTAGAAAATGTTTAGCATTAGTAAATACTGCATTTTAGCCTTCATCTAGATACTGAAGTTGTATAACTTTCATATATAGAATGCGTAGAGCAATTAGATCTTCCAATTTCACATGCACAAATTGAAGACATCAACGGTTCTAGAATTGACGTCATTAACTCATTCGTCGACGCACAGCAAAAGTTTTGTTTAAGTAAATACCAAAAAAAGCCTATGTACTTTGAATCGTTATACGAAATATTTGAACAGATTTTAAATATCCGAGGATATTTTAAATAATCAAGGACCAAAAAGTACTTTTTAAGAATACGTTTTTTCTTTTTTAAATTTGGAACGAAATTGAAATAAAGAATACTTTTATTATGAGGCGAACCACGCACGGTTTGTTATAAAGAGTGTATTAAATATCTGTCTAGATTTTATTTTAAAATATATTTATTGATTTTGAGAAATTATTTTCTAAAATCATTTAGAAAATAATTTCCTAGAGCTGATTCTTTTTGCGCAATCTTCTTTTGTGACTGTTACCTTTAAATCGGCTTTCATTGCGTCGCTCTTATACTTGAACATAGGGTTGGCACATGTCTAAAAAAGTAAAAAATAAACATTGAAATATTACATTCTCTTTTAGGATATTGAATATAAAACCAAAGAATATTCTAAATGTTCAATGTTGTATTATTATATTTTATGACGTAAAGGAATTTATCTAGGAACAAATATATAACAATATATATTAGAACGTATGATGTGTGTACTTAAACTGAAAAGCAAGCTAAAGTAATAAATTTTCTTGTGACAACCCTATTTGTAGTGCTGTACCCAGGTTACAATCTAGGAGTTATTGGGTCGATACATTTGTGAGACTGTTCCTGGCTCTCTAGTAGAAAATGTTTCGTTACTTTAAAAAGATCTTTGAAAATAAATACGATTTTCTAAGAAAGTACCTTTTATGTGAATTATTTTATATAATTATGAATCTAAACTATGTTTTACCCTATTAATTATTGAATTAAATTAATTTTAATTAATATTTTTACAAGACAATGACAATTATTTTGTGTCTATTTAAATTCGAATCGTTAATCGATTAAAAGAAAATATATTTGTGAAATAAGTAAACGGACGTGCAAATGCATCACAATTCGTGGTCATCACCACATAAAGGTATTGGAAGTGTAAAATATTGTATCAATTCCTTACATCACGAATGCGCTACCATATGGGTGACCTAAAATTTTATATCCCTAATGCCTGTTATTACACTGGCTCACTCGCCACTCAAACCGAAACACTACTATTGCTGCTGGGCTGTAGAATAAAAGAGTGGTGACATTACAACATATATAGTCGATATATATAAATTACTATAATCAATTTCTATTAGATAATCTACAAGCGATAAAAGCTTCGCATTAGGTAAAAAACTTTGCACTGCATTTTTTTCAATATCATATAAGACCCAAATTAAAAAATAATTAGAAGTTATTTTATTCATTTATGTTTCCGGTAAAGTTTTGATTAAGCACATAAAGTAAAAATAAACTTATTAAACTAAGTTTCCGTAAAGTCAATAAATCCATCCCAGAGCAAAGTATTTGTTTATATAAAAATATTTCGAAAATAATTTAAGTTTTCTGATCCGAAATCCATTGATTGACTTTACTTAATATTGTAAATTAATAAAAATGAATCCCATCGATCAAAAAGACAATATATAAACATATACAATGGTGTAAAATAAAATTTAATTTCGAATTTAACCAAACATATTGAATAGAGACAAAGAACCTTCTATAAAATTAATAGTAATATTAATAAAGTATTCAGTTTGATTATTTAATAATAATCGTCATTGTTACCCAATGTTTAAATTGAAATGTTAAATTGATTAATAGTTGATTGTGAAATACAACAAAACTGTATGTCATCATAAAAAATATATCATTCATTCTGAAACTCAAAACTCAAATACCTTTATTTAATATATTACATTATACTAATTAATTGAATGACAAATTAAACACTGCCATCGGTTTGGAAAAGAAAATACCGAAGAAGAACCGGCGAAGAAAATCAGCGGATATATTTTTAACAATGTTATTATTTACATTCAATGGACTTTAATAAGACCATATAATTTTTGCTAATTCATTCATGATCTTTATGAATTTTCTTGATGTACTTTAATTCATCGTATTTACTTGTGACGTTGATATATAAGAAAGTTACCGAAAAGTATTCGAGTGCCATCATCAAACACAAGTTTAATGTTTCCTTTTCAATTGAGTTTTACTATATAGCATTGATCACGACGTGACACTGAGTAGGAATGTCTTAAGGGAACTTAAGACATTCAAGCTCAGAGTCCTACTAGTCCTATTGATTGAAAATATACTTAAACTTGAGATATTCGGAATTCGAAATGGCTTTGTGTTGCGTGTAGAATGAAATCATCACGTAACAAGAATACAAAACCAAAGACGTTGTGTCCTCTGAAAACGGTGTGATTGTGGTTGAAGGGTTCAGTACCCTGGGAATGCGCCCTAGGAGTTGGAGACCGTCAGGTCATCACGGTAGCATGCGAAAACAATCCCTTGGCGCTCGCCGATGTGACGGAGAGGATCCCGCTGGATTTGTAGTGAGTATTCCGTTGTTTTGTAGCAATATTGGGTACCGGCGTGTTCCACATACCACTGAAGTAACTGTGAATGATAAATTGATAAACCAGTTAATCAAAAATCACAGGTGCTTGTTCTTGTAATTCATTTTTATGAAAACGTAAGAAGGGAAAACTATTACTAGCATTGTTACAAAGGAAAAAGTTTTCTTCTGCTTGCATTCCCTGAGCTAGAAACTCGAATTCTCACTTTGAAGAGAAGGATTTTTATTAAATTTGTTTTGTCGGTCAAAAACATTTTTTCCATTCACAGATGTTAGTCAAGTATATAACAAAATTAGGGAACCGTGTCTATAGTGTGAGTAGCCTATTTCAACAAACAATAACAGGCCCTTAATTTCTCATTGCTGGGCTAAGGCCTCCTCTCCCTTTGAGGAGAAGGTTTGGAATTCGGTTTGGTGGAATACACATGTGGCAGAATTTCTATGAAATTAGAGACATGCAGGATATTTTCCATAACCACCGAGCACAAGATGAATTATAAACACAAATTAAGCACATGAATATTCAGTGGTGCCTGGGTCTGAACCAGCGATTATTGGTTAAGATGCACGTGTTCTAACCACTGGGCTATCTCAGGTTTTAAAGATCATTTATTAGAATGTAGAGTCAAACCATTTGAGTATCGATTAAACATCGCCAAAGACCTTGAGCCATTTGTAGACACTTAATAGTCTGAGACTTTATTCCAACCGAAATGTGGTATTTGTTTATTATCGATATTTTAGATTAATTGAATTAGAAAAAAACCGAGAGTTTTAATACAGCTTTATGTAATTCAAACAGTCTTGTGGTTTGTCTAAACTGAAATTGAACTTAGTTTAAATAATTAATATACTGTTTGTTAGGTTTAATTGTGAAAGTAACTCTGCCTGTCTTTCTATCGCTCTTTCACTACCAAACCGCTGAACCGATTTTGATGAAATTTGGTATGAAGCAAATTTGAACTCCATATGCATTGGCTTTTTAAATTGGCTTTTTAAAACCATGACAACCAAACGAGGGCGACAAGTTTAACATAAGTAAGGAAATTGGAATTAATATGTTGGGTATTTAACAAAGTGAGCACGCATTTGATTATTAGTATCCGAAAATTACATCAATAGAGCAAATTATTTCTGCTTATTAATTAAAACACTATGCGCCATGAGCTTTGCCTTTGAGTTGTGATATTATTATATTTAAATACAATTTTTTGTTGGTTCGTACTTGGAAGCGTTATTGCGTTTTCGCAATTAGTCAAAAACGCGTTCATTAACTCGCGGTCCCCTTTGTAGGGGTTTATGCATTTAGTTAGTGATTTTACAACATGTAAATTCGTCGGATTTAGCTTTCAGTTATTTCAGTAAAGGACTGCGTGTATTGTCGAAGGTTTTGATTGTGGAAAATCAATGGCAATCTATCGAATGTTGTCCTTTTTTTAAAATCATTTAATTAATAAAGATATTAGCACCCGGCTATGCACGATAGATAGATAAGATAAGATACTAAATATATTAAAGAATTAGCTTATTTACGACATCACATCAGAAGCTTCTTAAATTTTAATTATTTCTTTACTATATGTATTATATACAAGAACCTTTCTCTCGAATCACTATATCTAATAAAATTAACGCATCAAAATCCTTTACGTAATTCTAAAGCATGTCTGTTAGCTTTCACTTTACTCCAATTTAATCACTATCACTCCAATTTAATAAAAAAAAAAACTTCTTTATTAAATAAATGTATTAATGAGTTATGTAGTAGCAGCACTTATGAACATTTTGAAAGATGGTTTTTCCAAAATCATGTTTAGTCCACATTAATGCAGCGATGCGCGATGACGTCAACGATGACTCAGTGAGTCATATCGCAGGTACCTAAAGTCACGATGCGTAGCCCGCACGCTAACACAATGGTTTAACATCCAGGATAGATAAACATTTTGTTCATTCAACATTCAATTTATGCAATAATTGGTTCTGATCGTTTTATTGAATGACTCATCTTGACTGTCTTATTGATATATTTTTTGAAAGTAAAGTAAAGTAACAGCCTGTACATTTCCCACTGCTGAGAGAAGGCCTCCTCTTCCATTAAGGAGAGGGTTTGAAGCATATTCCACCACGCTGTTCCAATGCGGGTTGGTGGAATGCACATGTGGCAGAATTTCGGTGAAATTAGACATATACAGGTTTCCTCACGATGTTTTCCTTCACCGCCGAGAAAAAGATGAGTTATAAACACAAATTAAGCACAAACATATAGTCGTGCTTGCCTGGGCTTGATCCCGCAATCATCGGATTAGATGCACGCGTTCTAACCACTGGGCCATCTCAGCTCATATTTTCTGAATTAAGTATTTATAATTATAATATACGTTATAAGAGGAAGCCTGAAAGTAAATGCGAATAACAGAAAAAATGAAATTAAACTGTTTAAATTTGAATGGACATGTAAGGAGCAGAGAGGGGACACTTGTTACTAAAAGAAGGATGAGTATGAGTGTGTAAGGAGAGTGTGTAAGAAGGAATATGAGAGAGATGTGTGTGAATGATCTGACGATGAATAATAGAGGAGAAAGGAAAGAGAAGACATGCTGTGTTGACCGCAAATAGATTAAGACACGGGCAGGGAAAAGAGGATAAATTAAATTAGTCTTAATAGTGTGCCCAATACACAAATAAATTTAATTTTTTTGTATTAAGAAATAAAGACTAGTAAAGAATAATTAAGAGATTGACTATTCATAGCACTTCCCAAAATTTAAGGACAATAACTATATTAATTTATATATAATAAATCAAATTACTATTATAAAATAAAATTTATAACAATTGTATGAAATTGTATTATTCCATTTCTTTATGCTATAAAATACGTAGCTCCTATTTCTTTTGTTATTATGAAGTAACATAACATTCGTAATAATATTAAAAATAATATAACGAGCTTATGGAATAAGAATAAGTATAATAAAGATATTTTCTTATTATTTACGTTACATATGTACATTAACTTAAAATAAAAAAAAACAAAGTCAAAATATAATTTATTCTATTAGTCTTTTACAAGAATTTTTGAGTCGTCATTTTACAAACTATATTGGGATCTAACACTCTCTCTAACAGATTCTGCCGAGATGAACGGGCAAAAAACTCAGTAGTTACTCATTTAAAATTCTTGAAATGTTTTTGGACGATTGAAACATGTAAGAAAAAATAGCCAAATAGCACCGAAATAATTAAAATGACATAAAATTTAATTAAATGTGAAAGTGAAGAAATAAAAAGATTTACAGAATATATAATAATAGCAGATTAAAAAATAAATCTTTGCAATACCGTTTAAAAAACGCTCGCATTCCAAAGTTGTAATAACAAATTAATAACGTCTCAGCGAATCTTAAAAGCGATCTAACAAAAATAACACAATTAATCCAGGGGAATTCCATTATTATTATAAGTTAAGAGTGGGGCGGTCGTATGGGACTTTACAAAGGAATCTCTCCTTCCGAACGAATGATTCTTATTTAACGGATTTGGTTTAAAACTGGTAACAGAGCGATTGAATTACCAAATGTGTAAAAAAAAACTTTTACTAGGATTTGAAATTAGAATTTTTTTTATTTATCTACACGGGATATATTACCTTCATAGACATTGACAATGTAGTCATATTGATAATAATCCCATAAATCGTCAGTGCGCCACATAAATCATTCCTTTCATCGCCAATGCACCACGAACCTTAAAAACTACGATGTTATGTCCCTTGTGTCTGTATTTACACTGGCTCACTCACCCTTCAAACCGGAACATAACTATACCAAGTACCTACTGTTGTTTGGCGGTAGACTATCTGATGTACGAGTTGTACATACCCAGACGGGCTTGCCCAAAGCGCTACCACCAAGTAACATTGCATACAACGTATAGCTATTTAGAGGTTGAATTTATAATAAAAGGTTATTACAAAACATATAATATGTTATATCTAATGTAACATATTCAAAAATAACGCTTAAAGTTTATAAATTGCATTCGATCAAATAAGGCCATGTAATAATGCATGTCTGTTTCGCACGTGAATAACTTTTTGGTATCGATTAAAATGAGTTATTTGTATGGAATGATCATGTGTTTTGTGTTCACTCGTTATAAAGGGCTTTATGACCCTGGTGCGATCCGTTCGAATGTAAATATGCAACTTGAATCATATTTAAAATGGATTTAAACCTGTTGACAAATTCTTTGTAGGATTCTGGTTTTCTTTTTTTCGTGTATGACATTGAATATTTATTCCTTGACGTTTAAATTTATCTTAGTTTAAATTTCGATTTCTTTTTGTTAATAGCGTTTTACAAAACTTCTTTTGTGGGGACGGTGTCTTGCTCTCAGTATTCCTTTAATTATATTCAATTTACTTTGTTCAGTGTCATTATATGTCAAACATATATCACGCAGGAGTTAAGCTGACCATATTTGTGAGATATATTTTTGGTATTACAATTTTATTCTTAAAATGTACGAACATATTTATTTTCATCGCAGCCGATATTGCAGTTCAATTAAATGACAATAGCGTAACTTCCTTTACCTCTATTAAATAATTTATATCCTGAGCTCATACAATCGATAATCTTAGCTTATACATTCCGAGAGAGTCTAAATTTGAAACGATTTAACGTTTCAAATTTAGACTTAGGTAATATCCATTTGTTTTATAGAGATATACTGTTACTTATTATTAGTATTAAATGTTGCTTATGTGCTACACTACAACTTACAAATACTCTTTTAACAAAATTTAATTACAGTCTACTGAATCTAGCCTAATATTATGAGAGCGATAGTAGCTCTGTCTCTTTCGCTCATCACGACTAGACCACCGACCCGATCGTAATTAAATTTGACAATAGCATATAAATAACTGGATTCACGGAAAAGTAAAGATCATCGGGAAGAATTAACTTGATATAGATTGAATTGCGGGATAAAGCTTGTTATAAGTAAATTCAATTAATCCTACCTATTTAAGAAGGTTGCGAGATCAATAAGATTTTCATTTTTAACGTTGTCAATGTTTTTTGTATTCCTTACATTACCTTTTTTCTACTACTATCAGCATTATGTTTCAAGTTGGTACCTAATATCCCAATGAATCAAAATTACCATCGGTCTTATCATCATCATCGGTCATCGGTATATGTTATAGGTCTTCTCAGTAGAATCAGCATTCCGAAGCGGTAGTAGTTTCACTAAAAACAGTTTATTAAATGATGATTCAAAAGTGCTTGTAAAAAGTGCCTGCTTGAATAAGGCATATTTTGATTTTTTGATTGGCGAAGCTCGTACACCACTGACATTTAAAAATTGACTTATTTTGTGTCTCTGTGAATAATCTATCATTTTACCGTAACCGTAGTTACCCCGCGTTGAGGATTTCGACAACCTACGCGGATAGACGCTGGCATTAGAACAGATCCATCTTCTTTAAAATTTCCATTCATCCATTGAAATGGCCGCTTTGGAGAAAAACAATCGTCTGCGGGTTATTTAAAAAACAAATAAACACAACCCCTTTACATCGTCTTCTATGTATATAATAAAATTGGAGTGCCTGTTTGTATTTATAATCAATAAAAGTATAATTTATTACAATTTTTGTATGTCTATCTGTTTGTTCCGGCTTATCTCCAGAATGGCTTGACCGATTTTGACGGGAGTTTCACTGGCAGATAGCTGATTTAATAAGGAGTAACATAGGCTAAACTAATTTTTTTGTTAAATTCAAATGCACACAAAGTCGCGGGCTCAGCTTATATTAAAACAAATATACTAAATAGGTTATATAAACAACGCACGTCGTATTACATCTACAAAATAAAAATTAATATAAAAACTTGTTCGTATTTTTATTTATTTTATTATTCAAGTAATGTAACGTCAATAATAGTGTCGTTATTTCATATTGCAAATGGACTGAACGGTTCAAGTGAAACCCGCTCGTTCAAAGTAACAAAAGTAATCTTTTAACATCTGCGCCATTCATCCCCATATCCAATTCTAAAGATCGATCACGGCTCAGATTACACTCGCGATACCATTGTCTGATATCAACAGTACCACTTGGTGTGTGTGCTATGGTTTATTTCGTTATTAAATAAATAAATTCTATACTTATTGTTGCCAAATTATTGGGTCAGGTATAAGGAACTTACCTGTTTGTAACACGGCTTTAATACATTTATAACACATTCTTATAGATTAGTAGTTGTCGCCCGCGTTTTTGGTGTTTGTTTGTCATGTGTTAGGCAAAAAATAGCCTATCCTAAAATAGTCCTTCCTTGGAGTTCAAGTTTGCTTTGAGCTGAGATGGCCAGTGGTTAGAACGCGTGAATCTTAATCGATGATTGCGGGTTCGAACCCAGGCAAGCACCGCTGATTCATGCTTAATTTGTCTTCATAATTCATCTCGTGCTCAGCGGTGAAGGAAAACATCGTGAGGAAACTTGCATGTGAGCTTATTTCATCGAAAATTTGCCACATGTGCATTCCACCAACCCGCATTGGAACAGCGTGGTGGAATATGTTCCAAATCCTCTCCTTAATGGAAGAGGAGGCCTTATCTCAGCAGCAGCAGTAGATATTTACAGGCTGTTACTTTACTTTTTTTACTTTACAAGTTTGCTCCGTACCAAATTTCATCAAATTAAACAATTGGTTTGGTAGTGAAAGAGCGACAGGTATACAGACAGAGTTACTTTCAAATTTACATATAATATTAGTATAGATTTTATGCACTATATGTGTTAAGTAAATTAGATATTTACAATATTTCGCCTATAGATGTTATTAACATCGCTTCTGTATAACATATTTAGTTACCGTATAATCAAATAATAGTCAAACGAGTAAGTAGGATGGGTAAGTGTACTCATCACTGACCGTATTATTGTTAATTTTATTTAACGATAATACATGAAATGAACTTTACCCTACACCGTCCATACATCGACACACGACCTCGAACTTATGGGTATTACATTGGGACACTCACTTTTAAAGATTGGTAGAATAATTAAATAATAGGTAAACTAGGCGCACTTCCAATCCAATCCAATCCATCAGCCCATTTCCGTCCACTGTTGGACATAGGCCTCTCCAATTGCACGCCACTGAGATCGTTCTTGGGCTACTCGCATCCAGCTCCTGCCAGCCGTCTTGCGTAAGTCGTCACTCCACCGTGCCCGAGGACGTCCTACACTACGTTTGCCAAGGCACACTTATACAAAAGCTATTAAGTAGTCAGCAAATACAAAAAAAATATATAATTGAATAAGTTGGTCACTTGGGATTCGTAAAATTTCCAGTCGTAACCAAATAAGTAGGTCTCACTGTGAAATAAAAATACATATTTAGTAGGTGTGTGTCATAGTTAGTAGTAACACTAATAGTTAATTGAATTAACAAAACAATACACGCAATTTTAATAATGGAATACATTGTTAAGCTTGTTCATAAAAAGGCAAACAAATATTACAAAGTGAACGGCAAAAAGTTCGAAAGAGATTTTCTACCCCGTAGCTAGTTTTTGAGTCAAACTGCGTGCACATACAAAAGCGTGCTTGCTTTGAAGGGAACTCAAACTCGGTAAAAAAACCTCGTCGAGTTTGCATTCAAAGTAAACAGCTATCTGACGTCCGACGCAGTTTTAGCCTTAAAAAAAACTTATTCGATAGGTAATATTTGTGGTTATGGAGTTGATTTAAAAATATATATATCGAAAAATAAATGGAATATTTCGTATTTCAAATTTCAATGTTAATAAAAATGTACGTATATGTTTTTTTTTTTTATTTTGATACGTATTCGATAAAAGACAGAACATGAAACACAATTACGTAGGATTCCGGAGCACTTGTTGTGTATGAGTTAAAAAAATGCAGCACCGAATCATGAAATAAATTGAATTTATTGTAGCACTTCTCAACTAAACATTAACAATATTCTATGAGAACTGACATTGTAACTCACTCGCAAATTATGAAAAGGAACTACCAGAGTTACGCTTTTTTATTCCCTTGACTGATAAAAAAATAATAACTCTAGCCAACGTCTCATATCACTAATAATATTTCACGATCGTTTAGGTTCCGATACAACTAGTATCGAATTTGTTTTTCCTCGTCCTTTCGAGGAGAAGGTTTGAAATATATTACACCACGCTGTTCCATAGCGGGTTGGTGGAATAATTGTAAACTTCTGAACAATCGTGCTTATTTCCTAACTTTCCGTGATCTTCGGTTGATATTACAACATTTAAGATTTCTTATGTAATCGTTTTGTCCATTTTAATTATTTCATGACCAATTAAAATAATTTAAGGGTCCATAATTTTTCTGATGATATTCGAATTTTAAAATATCTGTTGCGTCCAAGTATTGAGCAATTGTGTCTATAACTCACTGACCAATTTTTTACGAATTTTAGACCACGTTTTAAGAGGCCGAAATTTATCATTTAGTTCGCCTAATAGATGAAGCTAAATTTACCCAATAATATTTTTAAAATACTAAGCGTACATTTCCTGTCGAAATAGTAGTCATGTTAGTGAAATAAAAACCTAGAATCTCATAATGTGATTAACGGGATACAGAAAGGATTCAGAAGTACATACACAATACCAATCCTTTGTTATAAAATATAATTATTTAATCCATTATGTATAAAATTTCATACTATCCTCTATTTCTATCGGATTGCATATCAGTATTGTTGCAATATAGTCCTTATTTGTATTGTGATAAGAGTTATAAATATTAAAGGATTAATCATTGATTCTTGTTGGGAGTTTTCTATATCTGATTGTATTTGTCGGTTCATATTAGTTCAGGCGACCATTATTGGGATAGGGTTGTTTTTGACTAGTCTTTGGGCTGTTATATTATCTGTATTTGAATTTTGTTACAAATATATAAATTTTTCTCGTTTATTTAATTCGTTTCTTTAACATTTTTGAACGTTAATAGAATACAAATTTCACACCATAGTTTGGGTAGGTTTTGATGATTTAGATATTTATTGAAGGATAAATACTTAGAAACTAGATTTAGGCATTGTTTGAAATTAATGTTTGCTTGATTTTAAAACCTCGAATTCGTAGTCCTTCCAATATACAATAAATGAATCAGTAAGATCTAATAAGGAATAAATAATTTAGCTCATTAATTTGCAAAATGTATAAAATTACTAATTACAAACAATATAAGATCCTATTAAAAATTAAAACCTTTATTAATGAGATATAATATAAAATAACATTGAGTATAGTTCAATAAAACGTATTATATTTATTTTATTACAACGCGCGTCCGACGATGGGAATGTATAGAAGATTTTTTCTAATAATCTCTTTATGGTAAATGGAACCAAATACCATGACCCCTATTCTCCTATTGCACTAGACATTTCAAACAATTTTGAATCTTATCTCCTTGCAATAGTGGTTATACAACTGTTCCTTTGTATTGCTACAATATGGACTTATTACCATAATTTCATAACGAAGGGTGCAGGGATTGTAATATAACACGTATTTTGATTTTTTTATAGTCTATTCAACAATGAGGATTCTCATTTCGCATTGAGTAGTTATAATGAAATCAGTGTATATATTGAGATATTAAATAATGAATCGAAAAGTAAAATATGTTTTGTTGACCCTACTTTTTCATTATAATGATACGGTCAGTGGACAGGAACCTTTTGCTTGAACTTTGATTAATTATTAAAATAACACAAGCCATCCATTGTCACGTTCTATGACCTAAAGTCCTATATTTTTTACATATTGTGTTCATTTTTAATGATTCAACTACATTGGGAAACTTAATGAGTCGTAATTAATGAAAAACATTTGTTTGCTTCTCTAATTAAAGGTTATTTGAAATGAAATTGTTTGTGTTTTATTTATTTAAGAATATATGGCCAATTGGACCACTTAATAGTAAGTGGTCAGTGGCTCTTTGATATTGGTGCTGTAGAGTATATTAACGATGGCTTATCCTATCACTGCGTTGCCAACCAAGGGAACTGAGGTTCTATAACTCTATAATATTACGAGGTTCACTTCAGACCGAAATAGCTAATATTGATACAAGGTAATGCTGTATAATAATTTTTGAATGAATGGAACAAGTCCAGATCAGTCTGTACGAAGCCCTTACATTAATACTTTTAAATAATAAGGACTAAAGAGTTTTTATTTATATTTTTTAATAAAATTTGTTTTTTTATTATTTTTTTTGACAATTCATCAGCCAGTATTATTCCCGGAGGAATAATTTTGACACAATAGGAATACTTACGTCACAATATTACCTACAACAATGTTATGTATATTCACAATTACATTAATCATTTCAATAGAATGATAATTAATCATTGTTTAAACACGAGAAATAAGCTTGTAATGCCGTATTTCCGACTCCACGAAGTCAATAAATCCTTCCAAGGTATTTGTCTCTTGTACTTTAGACATTTTTAAGTTTTCTTATTCATAAATTCAAATCGTTTATTAAATATCATAATTAAATAAAAAAAAACCTTTATGTAAACTTAATTTTTTTGTTGGTCATAATGTTGTAAATCCTCAAATCTTGTGAAACTAGGTGTTCTGAGTACAATTTACATTAGGACAGTATAAAAGGTATACCTCCTTTAAATTTGATTCAATTCTATAAACGTCAATTCAAAAGTGCTTATAATAGTCTGATATTGAACATGGCTCTATTACTAACTTGATTTTAATATTTTATCTCGATTTCAATAATTTAGTTATTCAAATTTAATAGAGTATAAATTAGTTGTAATATAATACGTCAATATTAGGCCTATGCCTACAAAAATGTTAGTCAAGTATACTCCTTCAAATCTGTATGTCGCAAGATTTTTATTTTGAAGTTCAAACCGTTCGAAGTGTAAAATTTTCGAAGAATAACTCGCAAAAAAACGCATTGTTGCAATCCGTTAGCTGATTTTAGTATATAATTCCGTCTCCATACAGGTTAATTTTCTTTCCATTGAATTAAGACCGAATAAATGTTATTTATTTGTCTTAGAATAATGTAAGTTTCGTTCTGCATAAAAATAATTGTTATTTTTGTTTTTTTGAATGAATTCTTTACTTGTGTAAAAATAATATTTATATGATGTTTTTAACGTGTAGTCGTAGTTTCAGGGAATATGACCTTTAGAAATATCTAAATACTGCAACATAAGGCCAATCAAATTTATACATACAAACTATTCCATAGTCGAGTGGTGTCTATACCGGTTTTCATGAGTTCGCCACTCCGACGTCTGCGGGTCTCCGGGTTTGATTCCCGGCAGAGTTGATGTAGGTTATCATTAGTTTGCCACGGTAACATGCGTGAGCGATCCTGTGGCGCCCGCCGAGGGACGTTAAGGGTACCGCTGGTTTATTAGTGGGTATACCCGGTGGATCTGGGCGCACTCGGCGTTCAGGAAACCGGGGAGTCCCACACACACGTTTTCACAAGCGTTTTTGTTACTTCTGGTTTTCCATAATACAAAGCTACTTACATTGGGATCAGAGTAATGTATGTGATATTGTCTCATATTTTATATTTATTTATTTAAGATGAGACTATTGTCTTTTGTTTTGTTTGTTTTTACATACCTAAATAAATTTCAGTTTCAAATTTTTAGATAAAACTCTATCACAGGTCAGCCATTTTGTGGAAAACATTTAAAAATATCTACATATAATATAAATATCCGTCAATCGATTTAAAAGAATTAAGAGTACCTATTTAAATAGAGAAGGCGACATTATACATTTTTTTTATAGATTACCACCGATTCTATAAACTTTACTCATGATTTTTTTAAATTATTTTAGTAACTCGCACGTGTCTTCATTTGACCTCTATCACGATACACTTTGTATGTTTTACAATACATAACATTAAAATATTTTTTTATTATGTAGGTAGGTTGACTCTCCCGATAGTAGTGGTTACCGAGGCCCATAGACTAAGGCGCTATAAGTAACATTCTTTACATGGCCCATGTCCCCAATCTTGGAAACTAAGAAGTTATATCTCGTGTACCTGTAATAACACTGCCTAGTAATAAAAATGGTCTAAAATAATTCAACTTACTTGTTACCATGTTATTAGTTTAGAGAAACTGCTACAAAAACATAATAAAATGCTAAACCACATAAAAGGAAGCTCAAATGGAACTATTTACGACTAAAATAGTTAGTCAAATAATGAAAATAGTTTATATTCAAACTTCACAATTTGCTTTAAATTATAAAGCTAGTTTAAAGCCTGGGGATACATTCTGTACCGAAGATGTTGCTTGCATGATTAAGATTAATATTTACAAGAATTATTTACAATAAATAAGCGTCATATTATAATATAAAGCTATAACTAATGCAGCTTCATCCTCTTGGGTGATGATGACTTCCAACTCATTAACAGAATCCTACATATCGATATTTATATTTCCAACATATGTACAATAGGAAAAATTTCAATACAAACTTTTTTCATATAAAGTTAATTTTTCATAAATACTTTTTAGTACTCAACAACTTTCGATAACTTCGAAAAAATAAACTAACCAAACTTACTTCTGTATTAATAATAGTCACCCATTTCGCTCAGTATTAATAAAATTTTGGTAACGACTTATTTTTATGTACAAAAAATCAAATTTGTGTTACGTAAAAAATCACTAAAAATTATTTATCCATAACAGAACTAAACCCACAAAACAAAATTTTGAGTATAAAGATAATAAGCACATTCTTAGTCCAAGAGACAATTATGGTAAAATTAATAATTATTACTTATAATTCGGATATTTTATCAAAAAGATTATTATTTATTTAACATCAAATACACGAAAATTCGCTAAGTATATTTTGACGTAAGATATCAAATTATAATAAAAGCAATAAAACAGGTAATGCTATTAAATTAATATATGAGTAAGTAAAGTGTAAAGTCAACAAACAAACATACAATAGAAACATACCGTTCTAAATTTAAATATTAATAACGTTGTATGAGAATGATAATTATTAAATTCTTAAACTTACTTAAAACTCAACAAGAGTATCATAAAATATTTTACCTGAGTACTTGTTAAATTCAACAATGGCGTTAAAGTTTTGTTTTTCGGCTTTTGTCTTATGCATTTACGACTTTTTATTACTCAGTTGAAAGAAAGTTGAGTGTGTACCCGTGTTTTATTGTGTGCTCCAAATTATTGTGTAGCACTTCTCAAGTGCATATTTCAAGACTACACTTTGCATTGTTGTCTCTGTGTATTTTCTTTTATACTTTAAAAGTAAGTCCATTAAACCTCTCTCGAATATTTTATGCTTGATATTTTGCGTGAAATTACGAAGAAATTGCTTAAAATTAATTTTGGACGTTAGTTTAACATGAAGATATTAAAACGATTTTTTACTATAACAAAATAAGTATATCATGAGTAAAGATTTATTTGATTGTAATAGATAAATTCTTAATCTGTAGAACCCAATATCCAATAATAACATTTTATTTTATTTCAGTAACTATAAGACTTACAGTTACAACCTGAAATAACTGCGAATAAATCCGCGGGTACATTTTGTATATGTATATATATATATTTTTAAATATTTGACAACATCACGTACATTACTCTGATCCCAATGTAAAGCAAAAGCTAAAGCACTTGTGATATGAAAAATCAGAAGTAACGACGGTACCACTAACACCCAGACCCAAGATAACATAGAAAACTAATATCTACATCGACTCGGCCTGGAATCGAACCCGGGACCTCGGAGTGGCGTACCCATGAAAACCGGTGTACTCACCAGTCGACCACGGAGGTCGTCAAATAAAAACGTACAATGCTGAAATAAATTACTTGTAATCGTAATATGCGTTATTTGTAACACGAAATAAGATCTGATTAAAAAACATATTACGTAAAAAATAATTGCCTTATAACTTTATAATTTGAGACATGAGAACGGCCTGGGGCGTGCAGTAATTGCGGTAATGCGAAGGTAACTTTGAATAAGGCTTGGTTACATTACTTTATTATTATGTATCTATCAAAACAATTTTTTTTTAATACAAGCGACGCAATGTACCTACATCCAAAAACAATTTGTATTTGTAAAGTATTTTATATTATTCATTGATTGTTATAAATCATATTATTGTGATACAATTGAGGTCACAGACACGGATCCTTCTATGGTAAGATAGAATAACGGTCTTCATGTAAAGTACATTTCTTGATTGTGAAAATTGTTGTTTAGGAGCTATGATGCTACCGACACTTAAATTAAACTTCGAAACCAAGATATAAACGTTGAACTTACACATAACAGTTCTCAGCCAATCTACATATACTAATATTATAAATAGCTATGAAAGTAAGTTTGTTTGGCTGTCCTTCTTTCACTACCAAACCAATGAATCAAATTTGATGAATTTTGGTGTGAAACAAATTTGAACTCCAAGGAAGAACTCAACTTATTTTTTTGCCTGAAAACCAACCAAATAACAACTAGTTTACAATATATTCTTACAGTGGGTGTCAAAAAACTAAAATCAAAATAATTTATAGCGTGCAAAGTCGGGATTATAAACGAGTATTGTTAAATAAAACTACACGGTCAAGTTTAAATAAACTAAACATATTTATTTTCTAATCCATTTGTAATACGTTTGTGA
Source organism: Vanessa cardui (assembly GCF_905220365.1). Lineage (NCBI taxonomy): Eukaryota > Metazoa > Arthropoda > Insecta > Lepidoptera > Nymphalidae > Vanessa > Vanessa cardui. The sequence goes on from NC_061137.1 coordinate 3,353,366, forward strand.
TACGAAAGCTTGAGTGAAGTTTGTTTTCGATAGCATTAAACAAACACGTTTATCATCAAACGATGCCGACGAACCAATCGTGTTGAAATCAAAATATTATTCCTTAATATCAAAATAGACAGGTGACTTCATATTGAGATCATCAATACAGTATTACATAAAACAATAACCATTAAACCTTCGGGGAATCTTATCTGATCTATTTTATCGAAACGAGGGTAAGTCCAATGTAAATTAAAAATAAATAAGGTAAAATTGTTCGCAGCTGCGATCATACTTTGGCTACGATAAATAAATAAGGTTTGATTCGTTTCAAAGATAATTAATTAATATTTTTACAAATGTTTTCTGTTCGTAAATAAATATTCATTTGATTGATCTATTAGATAAATTAAATGTTAACAAATTATATCTTTACATTTATTAAACGAATGCCGATTATATAATTAATAAAAAATCAAAATAGTTATCGATATTTTGTGCAATTGTAATCATTATTATAGTATGCTTCGATTAATTATAAGTAAACGATGTACGAGAGGGCCTAGCGATTAGAACATGTACATAATAACCGATGATTGCGGGTTCAAACCCAAGCAAGCATCTCTGAATTTCCATGTGCTTTATATATAATTCGCCTCGCAGTCGGCGTTGAAGGAAAATAACGGAAGTGAGAAAACCTAATTCTATGATATTTAATTTCAAACTTATAGAAGACCAACTACGTTGGGCATATTATGGTGCACAAATGTGTGCGTTATCACAGATGCACTTTTTATTCCATAACTCTCATAATCCGATACGACCAGAAAGGGTTCAGGCGCCGGACCAACGACTTTACGTGTAAACATTTTTCCAGACTTCAAATTGTTATTGAGAACCGGAGAACCTAAAACCTTGGCTTCGAAAGAATTTAACCCAGAACTTCGAGATCAGTAACCTTCTATCAAGTTATTAGAGCAACGAAGCAATCAGTCAAATATAAAAAAATAATACATCCAAAAATCGTTCTTATATCTAAGAATCAACTTGCTTCACGCATGCTTTAAAAAAAATTGGTTACGATAATAAAAAAACCGTTGACAAGGTAATAATTATCTCCAAAAAATATCAAATTTGGAAAGAAAAAAAAAATATATAACAAAAAATAACCATTTCCGTTATGCGCTCTGACTCATCCCATCTACATAACCTTCGTTCTGTAAATAAAAAAAAAAGGTTGATAAAGGAATATCGTAGCCGCCAGAAAGACACCGTAAAAACTAGTTTAAGCTATCAATTTTGGGGCCACCCTATTGTCCACTCCCTCATTCCTTCGCCCCATCGCTCAGTAAGTCAGTAGTAAACTCGTTCGCGAAACGGGACGAACGTCTACCGAAAACGCGGAACTTACGAGCGAAAAGCGTTCGATTTACCATTGGAACTTTTACGCGGACTTGCTATTCGCTAATTGTGATTATACAGTGCGTGCCTAAAGGAGTTTGCAACTTTTAATGTTACGGTAAGTTTATTATTTCGGTTCTCCTTAAGGTTGTTAGGAAGTTTAGCGATTTCGTGTGTTCAGCGTTTCTGTACTTTTGTTATCAAACTTCGTTTCCATGTATGGATGTTTTCAGATAATTTTGGAATATAACAACAAAATTTACGACGAGTGTTCTATATTCTTGTAATCATTATAATATAGCACAATAATGGGCTCGAAGTTCGGTTCACATTGAATTATTAATTCAAAAAACATGTTGTATTAAATATTATTGTTGAAATAATTAATAAGATGAGTTTTAATATAAATTAACGAAACAATTGAAAGTCTAGAAAATAAAATTAGAGAATATCTGCTTTAATGTTATATTTTTTATATTTTAAATTCAAAAACGAATTATAAAAGTTATAAATTTTAGCATAAAACAAAGCTTAGTGTTTTTCTTGATATCTCGTAAATATATTAAATATTTATTTTAGTTTTAAGCAATGATTTAAATTTAGAATCTCTTTATCAAACATATTTAATTATTTGAATAAAATCCTTATTATATATTAATTCAAGGATATTCTTACGATTAATTTTACATCATTATTCCACGATATTATATAAAGTAAAACTGTCACCCGTTTGAATGTACGTAGAATCTATTTACTTAAAAGACACGGAGTACATTTTTAGTAACAATAATACAATATAAAATATAGCATAACAATTTTTTTGACCCATTTTTTTTTCTGTAATAATGTTTTAAAATTAATTTTATATGTTATTAACGTAGGCGTATCGTAATCGTAGCATAGTAACCGTTTATGGTTAATTATTATCAATTTATACATACTAGCTATCCGTCCGGCTCTACACGTATACAATAAGGATTTTTATAGAACATTATAACTGTAAAAACCTTATTAAAAATGTAATGTAATCTACATATATTATAAACGTTTCTTGTATCACTATGTTTATTAATGAAAAAGACATTAAAATCTGTTGCGTAGCTTAAAAGATCTGAATGCAAACAAAGGGAAACGACATTGTTTTAATATATATTCAATCTGACTGTACACAAGCCTCTTATGAATTTGTATATACAAGATTTATTCTTCGAATCATAATATTTAATATCCGAAAATTTACCGTTAGCAATATTCATGAAACGTAAGTGATTTGAGAGCTTTTGACGTTTTTATTACAAAAACCCTTAAGAAATCTATCAAAGAATCAGATTTAGTTATATTGAAATATAAAACGTTAAATTTACATAATAAATTTTGGATACGAAAAACTCAAATGTTATATGATTTTCGACGATTTTTCATACCACATCCGCAATAAATTGCTTCGTTTATTTTACATTTATGGTTCATTTTCGTATTATGTAACGTATTTCGACATTTAAAATTAAACTTGAATATTATTACTTTTTATATCACAGTGGCAGATATTATATAACCGCGAGAAGTAAAGATAAACTTCAAAAGCAAAGTTTTGGAATTCGTTATGTCAATACATCTTCTTGTCGAGTTTTTTGATGAGAATCGTAAGTCTACTTTTTATTCATAAATATTGAGTACCTATTACATTTAAAGTATTGCAAAGAAACATTTCAGGCTAAATAGTGAGACGCACTCCGTTTTATAATTAGTAAGTTTTATAATAGTCTTATTTTAGAAATCGGTGAATCTAAGGATAAATGTAAGAACCCAATGGTCCGCCAATGTGTGTTCCAGTTAAAGACATAAATAGTATATTCTTGATCGTATAATGTGTGTGGTGTGATGGAGACCTTTTAACATCATGTGACCTCCTTATACCTAACATCCTATATATTGTGATATAGGTAGACGTACAGTCGAATGGGTCACTTGATGGTAAGTGGTCACCACTAGCCATAGACAATAACTGTGTAAGAAATATTAACCATGGAAACTATGATGTTAAGTCTCTTTTGACTGTAGTTACAGTAACTCAACCTTCAAACCGGAACACAACACTTCTGATTACCTACTGTTGTTTGGATGTAGAACATGTCAGATATTCTCAGAGTAGGTTCCAACATATAGAGACAGGTTTGAAGTACAAAAAATAAGCGAATGTTAAATGAAAAATTTTCACTTGCCAATTTATTTTTTATTTAACATTCGCTTATTTTTTGTACTTCTGTCTACTACTACTATCTGTCTTGGATCAAAAAGATGTCACACTCAGCATGAATGGCTTTTTGCGTTCCGAAGTAACGGAGTATAAGTACCAATGTCTGTATTGTAACAATTTTACTTTTTGATGGAAGTCGGTATTGAACCTTGGACCTTGATATTTATAACCCTACACATATATAAACTGCATTGCATTTACATAGTTTTATTACACTAGAAAGATATAAACTTACCCAATCTTTTTAATTATTTTCGAACCTATTCTATAAATATTAATACATTATATATAAAGAACTATTATGAATCTTTTTTTAATTTAAGAGTCTATATGTAGTAAAAAAATATTTTTAAGCTTCCGAAACCGCATGATATTTTCAATTAAAAAAATAAAAATAAACAATCAGCATGAACAAAAATTTATCGAAATATTTTAATTGTTCAATATTCTGTACGCCGTTTGTATTTGTTGAAATAATAAACACAAGCTTCATTGGAAAACCGATTGAATAAAGGATTTACAACATATTCATTTTCATATACTTTCCAATATACGCTTGTGAGGTACATATGAGTTCGTATTTTATTCATTTTGTAATATTAATCGATTTTTTACTATGGATAAATAATCAAATATCGATAAATAAGATTATTTTTTTCTGCGGTTCATAACATTGCATATATTTTCTTATCGCATCTCACTTACTTCATGCAAACCTGTCTCTATATGTTGGAACCTACTCTGAGAATATCTGACATGTTCTACATCCAAACAACAGTAGGTAATCAGAAGTGTTGTGTTCCGGTTTGAAGGTTGAGTTACTGTAACTACAGTCAAAAGAGACTTAACATCATAGTTTCCATGGTTAATATTTCTTACACAGTTATTGTCTATGGCTAGTGGTGACCACTTACCATCAAGTGACCCATTCGACTGTACGTCTACCTATATCACAATATATAGGATGTTAGGTATAAGGAGGTCACATGATGTTAAAAGGTCTCCATCACACCACACACATTATACGATCAAGAATATACTATTTATGTCTTTAACTGGAACACACATTGGCGGACCATTGGGTTCTTACATTTATCCTTAGATTCACCGATTTCTAAAATAAGACTATTATAAAACTTACTAATTATAAAACGGAGTGCGTCTCACTATTTAGCCTGAAATGTTTCTTTGCAATACTTTAAATGTAATAGGTACTCAATATTTATGAATAAAAAGTAGACTTACGATTCTCATCAAAAAACTCGACAAGAAGATGTATTGACATAACGAATTCCAAAACTTTGCTTTTGAAGTTTATCTTTACTTCTCGCGGTTATATAATATCTGCCACTGTGATATAAAAAGTAATAATATTCAAGTTTAATTTTAAATGTCGAAATACGTTACATAATACGAAAATGAACCATAAATGTAAAATAAACGAAGCAATTTATTGCGGATGTGGTATGAAAAATCGTATGGAATAAAAAATGCAATGCAGTTTATATATGTGTAGGGTTATAAATATCAAGGTCCAAGGTTCAATACCGACTTCCATCAAAAAGTAAAATTGTTACAATACAGACATTGGTACTTATACTCCGTTACTTCGGAACGCAAAAAGCCATTCATGCTGAGTGTGACATCTTTTTGATCCAAGACAGATAGTAGTAGTAGACAGAAGTACAAAAAATAAGCGAATGTTAAATGAAAAATTTTCACTTGCCAATTTATTTTTTATAGTTTGGTACACGGGCCTTTGAGCCATCTGATGGTTAGCGATCTTCACTGCATATACATAGTACTGTAACAAATATTAATCATATCTTACGTCATCAATGCGTCTCACTCAGAACACCAAAATATTACGTATTATTGCTAAGCGACAGAATATATGATGAGTACATATACCTACCGAAACAGCCTTGCATAAAACCTTACTTTCCTACCAAAGAGGATTATTAAATAATCATTAGATATGTTTTTAATTCATCTTATGCTCCGATGTCGACAGTAAGTCAATTTATCGGCAATTAAACTTTTACCCTTTCTTATTACTAATATTCTCCACATGTTGCTACACTTTTTTTTAAAAAAAAATTTGTCGAAAAATCCCTACTAATACTATTCATGTGTAAGTGATGTTAGTTTGTCCTTCTTTCCACACAAACGAACAATAGATCAACGTAACTTTTTTTACAAAACGAAAGTTTGTACGTACTTTTTATACCGGAAAAATATACATAGGCGAAATCGTATCTTTTATGAGTATATTAAGCATTTTCAGTACGTATAATAAAATTGGAGTAGGTACCTGTTTGTAGTATTTAAACAACCGATTTTTACTAAGTGCACATGACAACATTTTTTTTTTCATTTTTTGCATGACCGTTTGTAGCGGCTAATCTCTGGAAAGGTAGGACCGATTTTGACGGCCTTTTCACTGGCTTTTTGAGTTCCTTTCGCCGATTCTTCTCAGGTCCGAGGTATTAAATTCCGAACTGCTGGTAGATTTTTGACTAATCAATAAGCAATTGCAAAACAACACCTAAATTTTGAATAAAGATTTTTGACTTTCAATTTCACAGATAGCTCATGTAATAAGGAGAAACTTGACTACTTTTATTTTAGAATTATTTATAAAATAATAATAAAGTCGCGCTGCAATTTTATAATACTGTCCAGTACTGCACGCATCCCACCACTGCCACATAACTACGTTTGAATAACCCAAAAGCTGCCTAATACAGAACAATACATTTTTTTTTAAATCAAACGCTCACGAATTCGCGGGAATAACTAGTCATCTATAAAGTGTTTAGATGAAAATCAGAGCTACCTAAATATTAACATTTTTTGGCAATTTCGTTTTAGATCAGAATATAACCGTCTCAAAAGAAAAATAAAGTTCCATTCATTACGAAATCTCTGGCTGAGAATCATAAGGCACGTCTTATAAATTCTAAGACGCATATTCAACGGCTAATCTACGGCGGGATTTTGAAAAGCCTGCCTCGGTGGCTTCTTCTTATTATTTAGGTAATATTTTTAGTCTTGAATAAAAGTACTTATTTGTAACTATTTTTTTTATACTATCTAGTAATTTTTGTGTCAAATTTTAATGTTAACTAATATGTTGAGTACGTTATAATTCAGAGGCTTCAGCAAAATAAAAAGTCACATGTAGACATGTTGATTTTAAATGTGATCTTTAAATTAAACTGTATTATATACATTGTTTTTTTCTTGTTTATTAAATTTTTATGACATCTAGATCAATAATATTGGTTACCGTTAAAAAAGTATTTCGTATACCAATGGCTGGCTACCAATGGCTATAGATGGCCCAGTGGTTAAAACGTGTGCATCTTAACCGATGATTGCGGGTTCAAATCCAGGCAAGCACCACTATATATATATATATATATATATATATATATATATATATATATATATATGTGTGTGCTTAATTTGTGTTTATCATTCATCTCGTGGCGGTGAAGGAAAACATCGTGAGGAAACCTGCATGTGTCTAATTTCATCGAAATTCTGCCACATGTGCATTCCACTAACCCGCATTGGAACAGCATGGTTAAATATGTTCTAAACCCTCTCCTCAATGGAAGAGAAGGTCTTATCCCAGCAGTGGGAAATTCCAAACCCTCTCCTTAATAGGAGAGGCCTTATCCCAGCAGTGGGAATGGGCTGTTACTTTACTTTACTATACCAATGGACACAAGCCCGTCCCGGTTTTATTGTACATATAGATTTTATCTGTTTCTTACGACTTTGACCGTATTGAATACACAACGCTACATCCAATATCGCTTCGAAATTTAACATTGCTAACCCATAATATAATTAGAATATAAAAAAAACCTTACGACCAATATCGGTTACAGTGACATTTCTTAACATATGAGCGTACTGTCCCAGAGAAATAAATGATAATAAAGCACGAATGTAAATGCAAATACCGTCGCACATGGCACACACACATACAAATATAATATATTACTATTATATACAATAGACAAGAGCAAAGATTGTGAATAAACGGACGCGACACTCGATACATTTTGATACATATTTACTTTTTCTTTAACATGTTTTGAATAGTAAGCATTCTTAATTTTGATCCGACATTGGTGCAGTCGATGTGATATCTAGAAAAAAATATACGATAAAATGGGCCTTTTTATTAAAAGAAAATGGCAGCTTAATACATTATCACCAACTTATAACATTGGCAATTAAATTTATATAAACCTTGGCTTAAAACTCCAATGCTCGGTGATTTACATCTTGAAAACAGAGATGTCTGCTGTGAATGTAACAATACTGACTGACTCACTATTCGATCTGAAACACGACAATACTGATTATTACTACCTATTTGGAAATTAAATTTAAGAGGAGTAATGGGTATTTACCCAAATGGCTGATGAACCGATCTCATTCAACTCACCTAGTAAATAAAAAAAATATTCCATTCCTTATAAGCAAAAGTACTGTTAACACTTGATTTAATGATATAACTGAATGATTTATTTTTTCTATGATAATTTTTAGTAAAGATACTATTTTTAAATTATTTTGCCTTGGTTTTTATATAGTTCGGAATCCTCTGTATATTCCACAGGGGTGTAATTTTCGTAGACACGTAGACTCAAACTTCGTAGCATTTTAGCCTCATTAGCTTATAGGTGTCGCCTAGCTAGTTGACGCGGGATCAATTTAGTATTTCAAGCTTCAAGCTTTAATCTCATAGTTCAAATGTAGTTAATTATAAACTCTAGTCACTTATAAATAAAGTCTATAAACAATTTGCAATCGATAAATTGACTTAGCTGGATTTGATACATGTAAGCTACGATATAAAAAAAATTAAGAATACAGTTCTAATATTAAGAAATGAATTATTAATTTACTTTGGCAACATAAAACTAACCCTATTTGAATTTATAATATATAATTTTAATGTTTACGTAAGCGATTAACAGTCCTTAAATAAATTTCGCAAAAGCAAGTTCAAACTGCGATTAAAACAAGATTGAAAGATTATAATGAGTCGAAACTTCTGATATATAAAATTAACATTTACAATAATTGAATATTAACAATAAAATGCTATGAATTAATTAGTTAACTGTTATCACATTTGCATAATAGTATTATCCGATTAATATCGTTACGTTAAATTTCCGATGTGCCTTAATTATCCCTACCATAAATATGTTATTTGATTTCAAAATGAAATGTAAATAAGCCATATAGACGGTATGGGTTACATTGTTATTTTACGTATATTTGTAATCTGTTATTATATTTTCAATACGTTATTTGTATTTTATTGTTGATTGAAATTTGGTTATATGGCTTTGTACACACTAAGGCGAATAATATTCACAATCGAATATGTATATGTAAGAGAGGTCTAATGATGATCGTACATTAGTAGCTTTGATTTAATATGTAAAATGCGGAATGCTGGCCAACCTGATAGTAAGTCACTAACGCCTATATACATTGGTGCTCTAAACAATATTGACCATTCGCCAATGCCTCACAATCCTTGGGAACTATGATGATGATGTTATTTTTTATTTTTGTTGTCTTTGTAGTTAAAATATCTTTATCGATAAAGCTATAGTTGCTTTTTGTCAGTGTAATCTAAAATAAACTTAACGATGAAAAGTGTGTATGGTAATGAATCCAAGAGCGAATTCAAAGGCCAAAGCGAGTTAGTGTATAAACAACTGACAGATTATCATCCGAAAAATACAGGTTTCCTTGCGATATTATCCTCTAGAATTATGACAAAGAAAGCTCATGAAAATGAAATGGTGCTTGCCCGAATTGTACTCATAATCTTCTGTTAGGCTTTCCCGTTTTCCAACCACATCATCTTCGAAACTTAATGTGCAATAAATATTTATGTTCTTGCTAAACGTTCTTATATACAATAAAAAAACTAGAGATTTAATAACATACTACTCAGTTCCATAATGAGGAATATGAATGTGAGGTAAAGGCATGTACATATGTAGGCGTTGACTCATACATTGCTCACGTAAGTTGTAAAGTTGAATGGGTTACTAACGCTTAGTGTGCTCGGCTATTTCAGCGACTTTAAATCCTTTCAACACTTTTATAGCACACGAAATTTGATAAAAATATATAGCATTCCAAAAGGATTTTAGACAGTAAAGCCTATTACACTGTATCAGAATATATATCTGATGAAAACGCTGGACTGACGGATTTTTTACATTTCGCGTAGAAATTCGCCAGTATTAAAGTCATATAAATTAATTCTTTTTTTTTTAATGGAATCACTATTTATTTTCATGGCAACTTTTTAATCTCTTTGGGCATTGTTAACAATCTGTTGGCCTAATTCCCTGTCCATTTACATATCCTATAAAACAAATTTAGACGAATATTTTCCAGTCACGTGATCCATTACGACTGAGATTACCCAACTACGCACTAGAGATTACAGTGCAAATTTAAATAAAACTAATTATAACGGATGAATCGCGTATATTAATTATTTTTAAACATCCCGACGTTTCGAGCACTTTGCAGTGTTCGTGGTCACGGGTAGACTAAGAGAGTCATCTTAGTCTACCCGTGACCACGAACACTGTAAAGTGCTCGAAACGTCGGGATGTTTAAAAATAATTAATATACGCGATTCATCCGTTATAATTAGTTTTATTTAAATGTGTAATAATCGCGAAAATTTAAGACAACATTACAGTGCAAATGTACACCTGGCATTATATTTTCAAAAATTATCATAATCTAATGGAACTTCAATCCGAAAAAGCATATTATTCGATAAAAGATTTTATAGATGATAAAAAAGCGTTAATTGTTGACTTCCAAGCAGGATATATTAATTTAAATAATTGTATTAACTAACATGACTTTATACTTTTTAAATGTTGAAAAAGAGTAACTACTGAATTTCTTGCCGGTTCTTCTCGGAAGAATCTACTTTCCGAACCGGTGGTAGTTTCACTTAATTGTAAAATGACGATTCAAAAATGCTTGTAAAAGCCTACTTGAATAAAGTTTATTTTGATTAGATTAGATTTGATTTGAAAAAGTCCGAAGTTCGAAGTTCTACTGAGTCGGCTACTGAGAATTGCACAGACCCAATAATATTACATCAGTCTAAACTGTTGTTTGATTTTAGGTCTTAGGGCTCTGCAGCCTTAATTCTTGCGAGTAGTCAGACAGGGCAGTAACATAACATGCATATATCCTATACCATTAACATATCACCTACGTCTGCTATTAAGGAAATTAATTGTAAATACAATATGAAACGCTGAACCACTTGTCTAGTAAGAAGTGGGACCCTTACAGCTTTTACATCCGACTTTACATGGAATAATTACTTTATATTTCACCCTCTTCAATTAAGATATACTCCCTAAGGGTGTGAATATATCATATTGCATTAAAATCGCTTTAGCAGATTAAAAGTGGAAACTTAATAGATGGAACGAGGGTTATCTATTCATTAAAGCATTTGGAACTATATCTATATTGATATAATTGTAGGCTGTAGCCAAATAGGTCTACGATAGACCCAATCGAAACTTATCCAAAACTAGTCGGTCGCCCGCAAAACTTCAACTTCATTCAAAACTTTTCTTATTTCAAATTTTATTTTAATTTCATTACATTGTAAATCGATGAAACCTTTTTTAAATGATTTTTTTTTAAATTTTATGTGTATATTTCTAAAACAAAAGTAGCTTAAAAAGCCTTTCTTTTACATCAGCTACCAGGCAGTGAAAGTCCCATCAAATCGGTCCAGCCGTTCCAGAGACTAGTCAGAACAAACAGACAGACAGACTGACAAAAAATATAAAAAATATATAATGTGTATACATACCTAGATACGAGTATGCATTCAGTAAAAAGCGGTTATTTTAATATTACAAAGAGACGGTCAAATTTTTTGATATGTATACACTATAACTGAGTTTAAATATTGTGGTGTCCTATAATTGAAGGTACTCCCAATTTGTAATCCTGACATTACATTAATAGATTTTAAAAGTATGTATTTGGTGTATATCTTTGTTTGGAGACTTGCAAATTAAATATCTAAATTCCATGTAGATATGTCTTAAAAATATGAAACACACTATATTATTTTACAGAAAGCTTTAAATCATTGACTCTTCACGATATATTTAAACGAACACCCACGTTCGCATTCCAACACAACATAGTATTAAATATATGATACGCTTAAATTACAATATGTATTTGACTCCGCAAATTCTCGCAAACAATGTATTTCCACTGAACACACTCAAAGCTTATATTTATTAAATAGATTAAATTGATCAGCCTTGTATGTGTAGTAATGAGATCATATTAGTAATAAAAAGTACTCTTATTATTATTGCATTAAATTGCCTTTAAAAAAGAACTGTGCTTTGTCTTCAGTAGAATTTATTATCAAGCTGATATGATATGATTATACTTGGTGGTAGGGCTTTGTGCAAGCCCGCTTGGATAGGTACCACCCACTCATCAGTACGCAGTATTCTACCGCTAAACAACAGTATGCAGTATTGTTGTGTTCCGGTTTTGAGCCAGTGTAACTACAGGCAAAAGGGACATAGCATCTTAGTTCCCAAGGTTGGTGGCGCATTGACAATATTTCTTACAGCGTCATTGTCTATGTGTCCGCCAACCTATTCCATAAAAAAATTAAATTTCAAAACTAATATACCTAAGGGAGTTATTGCAAATTCCTGTTTGACGGAAGCATAAAATTTTATTTTATTCTTTTAATTTTGTAAACATTCTTGAGCAACTAAACTTAATCCTTGGAATATATATATATGAAATCACAATGGAACAGAATAATAAATAACCAGTGTTATCATCGTAGGGTGAACATACATTTTTGATATTTGTTTATGAATTTTTTTTTTACTTGAACACAAATATGTGACGTCACTATCACAAGTCCTACTAAATAAACATCTCTATTTCGTCTTCGTATCAAGAGTAGTGTAAACCTTTGTGGAATTTACTTTATTACTTCGAAAATGGAATGTATATAATGTTGATAGGTCTGGAAGCTCAGAAGTGAGTAATTAATTAGTTTAATGCAAGCGAAACCAAGTGTTTAATTCAGTTAATTAATATTCTTAATAGCAATGCCATGCTATGTAAACAGAAGCTCGCTACAAAATCAACAAACGACGCTTCACTTAAAATGATTATGTTTTTACTTTAGCTACAATGTCCGAATGAAAATGTATAGCTATGGGTGGTGTATGGTATCAAAGTTTTGATTAAATTCAGGTGTATTGTGTTATTGTGAAAATTTAACGGCAGACAGTTAAAACTGCATTTAGACTTGTTAATCTGTAAGTGGATTTTGTTTGTTGTTAATAATATTTGTAAGTGTTAAAATGTACTAAATAACATTTTTAACTAATTAACATTCGGGTAACTAATTAACATTTTCATTACATAGTATAAAACAAAGTCGCTTACAGATGTCTGGCCCTATGTTATGCAAGCTTAGATGTTTAAAACTACGAAACGGATTTTGATGAGATTCTCTTAATAGATAGTGTGATTTGAGAGGTAGGTAAGAAGTTATCATCTGATATTGTAAATAAATACATTTTTGCGCTTACATTAAAAACTATGAATTGTATTATATACTGTGAACGTTGGAAAACATTCTGTAGCATATTTAGTATCAGTATTACTCCTGTGCGAAGTAAGGGCGGGTCAGTAATAAGTCAATAAAATGAGACTCTAGATAAATTGAAATTCGAATCGAATAATAAGAACTTAATAAAACGTCGCAACGAACAAACGTTTAAAAATGTAACGATTGATGATGGAACAGTACAGGTAAAATCTTAGAATTCATAGCACATAATACATATAAACTGACTTCCGTAAAATTTATTGAACGCGATAAAACATTTCCGTTTCGCGCGAGCGGTTTTACTATAAAATGTTAGACAATTTTCTGCCTCATTCGGGTTTTTGCCGGCTGAAACCGGATAAAACCGGATAAAACCGGATAAACAAACGCATGAAATACCCACCAATACAAAACGACTATGAAAGCGATCCTGTTCACAGTTATCTAAATGTAAAAAAAAAACTATAAACTATTAGTTTACACCGGTCAAATGGAATTGTTATAATTTAAGCCACGTGAAAGATGAAATTGGAAAATTAAAGCCTTTGAATTTAAGGAATTTTGTTTATTTTACATTCTTTAATAAATTAATTAACTAATGAAGATGCCCCTCCACGTTAAATTAATAACAGACGTGCATTAGTATGAGTGACGCTCGTGCTTACGGTATATCTTAGTGTGCGTGAGACTAAGTAAATACATTTATATTTTTGTAAATTAAATTAAAATTACTATATGACATATTTTGTGTCGTGTACATACAATACACACATTTATAAAGATCCGATGCTCATTCTATGAATATCAGCTCCCATGTAGATCTACGTGAAAGTTTAAAATTAAAATAGAATTTACGATGACATAAGATAGTGTGCGGAAACATGCAGAACTTTGTTTGATTTGGTACCATTCGTACCTAATAGCTTACCACCCGTACAGATATAGATATAGTACGACATAACTTAGAAGTAGCATCGACAAAATTCGCCAAACCGAACAATTTGTAATCAAACTTAAACTTTACTTCAGGACCTAAGTAAATCCTTGAACCATATAATGAAATGAAATGAAATATAACATATGATAAGAAATCAAAGCCTTTATCTTCTCGACTTCTGAAACAATTCTCACTTTTCTCTTTTTACGTTGAGTTTTTATTTTATTTTACGCCAAATAACAAAGATTAAAGTACCGTGGTGTCCCGATATCTAAATTAATTAATAATTGAGACATGACATAGTTCTTACGGTTGGCATCTCATTGGCAATGCAATTACTCTATACTAATATTATAAATGTGAAAGTAACTTTGTCTGTCTGTTGCTCTTTCACGACCAAATCGATGAACAGAATTTATCGAAATTTGTTATGAAGCAAACTTGAACTCCAATAAAGGATATAGGCTACTTTTTTGCCAAACACATGCCAACCAGCCAGTAAAACACGAGCGAAGCTGCGGCCTCTTATACCCGTCCGGATACGAATATCGCTTAAAAAATAGCAAATTTTATATTATCGTCATAAGAATTTGTCCTAGTATGTGTCGAATGCTGAGAGTTTTGGTGGAAAATTTTAAAAGTAATTCCATGAGTTCCTGCGACAAAATCTCCGTCCAATTAGTGTCACCCATTTATTATTACGAGCTTTAGTGAATGCCGCTTTATGTATGTGGGTATTATCTATTAAGATATAGTTGCCTTTCTATGTTATTTAGTTGCAGATTATTAGGACTATTTATATATAAAATACTTATGTCTTGTAGTGAACGATGGATACGGTTATAACCAACATTCACATTTTTATTTATGAAGATTTCTTTTCAATTATTCTTCAGGAAGAGTTGCACATTGGTTGGAATTGGAAAACGTCAATCTGAAATAAATATAAAAATTCGAAATTTATAATTTATCTCGAGCTCGTCGGTCTAGATAACAAAATGTCACATGTGCATTCATTGGAGCAAATAAGCTCTATATTTGTCTTAATTGAAATAATAATGAATATTTAATAAAGCAGTGTAACATATACCTATACACTATTATTTTACTTTTTATTATGTTATGGTGACAAAAAAGATATTCACTTAAGGAAATCTATTAGTCGTTGGGTAAATATTATCATTTAATTAAATGATATATGCATATAATTTTAATTTATCGACAAATTAATCAGTATTTTTAGCGATCTATAATTTTGGACAGGTATCGATCGGGTCTATGGTACACCTTAGATATTATTCGTATAGATATTTAACATTCATATGTTTTTTTATCAACAAAACTGAATGATTAAGTAAAGTATTTGCTTAAAATCAAAATCGTAATTTCAGAAGTAACATTCTTTTCTTCTTTCATCATTTCATTTCATCTTTCAGTAGGCTTTTACAAATACTTTTGAATCGTCATTTTACAATAAAGTGAAGCTACCACCGGTTCGGAAAGTAGATTCCTCCGAGACGAACCGGCAAGAAACTCAGTAGTTACTCTTTTTTAACATTTGTGGTACCGTCGTTGCTCCTGGTTTACCATAACACAAGTGCTTTAGCTTCTTACATTGGGATCAGAGTAATGTATGTGACGTTGTCCTATATTGAACTATGTAACATTTATAAAATACAGTCATGTTTCATTTCATTTCATCATTAATACAATTAAACGAAGACAATAGCATCCAAATTTTCAAAGTTTGTTGTAGTAAGGTCAACTAACGATACAAATTGGCGCATGAATGATAAATCTGGCAATGATTGTCCTCTCTAGATGCCTGACTATTTTATGTACGGAATTATTTAGAACACCGAAGTAGTGTTTGACGCTAAAGGTTCTCCCGATCCTTACTTCAGACTAATTTAGTAGATGTAAGACAGAAAAAGCTGGTGATATCTCTGACGGTTCTATGAAATTAGCGAAGGTCTTACGGCTTAATGTAAATAATAAAAGCAAGAAGATAGAATTGGCTAGTATAAGTGTATGATAAACAGTGTAATCCACTTATTATATTAACGTGTTGAATTATATGTTCTTGGTTAATTAAAAAAACACTTATAGAAATAAAAATAACCTGCACTATAATTAAATAAATTTTTATTGCCGAGATTGATCGATAAAGCCGAATTCGCCCAGTGGTTAGAACGCGTGCATCTTAATCGATGATTGCGGGTTCAAACCCAGACATACGACTTATTTCAACGAAATTCGCCCACATGTTTATCGACCAACCCGCAGTAGAGCTGTGGTGGAATATGCTCCAAAACTTTTTCTCTAAAGGGAGAAGAGGCCTTAGCCCAGCAGTGGGAAATTAAGAGGCTGTTAATGTTAAACATGATACTATTCTTTTTATTAAATAAAAGTTATGAGCAAGTACAGACTGATAATAAGATACCATGAGGTTGTTACTGATAGCTTTGAAGACGCTGTTACAATCGATCAGTACATAGGCAGACGTAGTTTCAATATTTGTGTAAAATCATTGAAATGAACTGAGGAACGAATATATACCATAAAATACCTATTATTGATATTTAATATATCACAGGTCATTGAACAACTATAAATGAACATCACTTTTACCTACTCTCAATAAACAACGTAAAGTTTTAAATCGAACGAATAAGACCTTTTAATATTCACGACGACTATGTTATTAAATTTCTCAACCAGTAGAGAACAATCCTTTTCAACTTTGATGCAAAAAATAATCATTTAGATTACCCAAGCTAAAGATTAAACAAGCCTTAATTTCTGAAATTGTTCTAGTTTATTTTATGTACTAAGCGATGCGAACGAAACCATAGCTTAAAGTTCGTGTTATCATACAACTGAATCGATCAGCGAAACGTTATTAAACTTTGACTTCATCTGATTCGAATTCATTCGAAGTTTAACAGAAAGGATAAGACCAATTCTCGTTTTCATGTCCACATAATTCCATAAAAGTTCTCCATTATTGTTCGGACGAGTTGATCTCAAAAGTTGAGACAACTTGTTATAAGTTCACCGGTTCGCTTCTAACTCATCGATGGCTACGGATGTGAGGCATAATTCCATATGCACCATTTCAATATCTGACATCACACTGTCAAAAATGAAAGACAAAATTTCCTAGAATTTGAAAACAGTTCATTTTGTATGTTATTGGTAGTAGGGCTTTGTGCAACCGTCTGGATAGGTACCACCCATCAAATATTCTACCGTCAAAAAACAGAGCGTGGTATTTTTGTGTTCCGGTTTGAAGGATCAGTGAGTCAGTGTAACTACAAGCATAAGGGACATAACATCTTAGTTCTCAAGGTCGATGGCGCATTGGCGGTGAAAGGAATGGTTAATGTTTCTTACAGCACCATTGTCTATGGGCGGTGGTGACCACTTACCATCAGGTGCCCCATATGCTAACAAAAGAATAAAAGTAATATAATAAGAGCGATTATTTCGCGAGATATTTGAAGATACAGAAAAGGAATATGTGACAAAGTATTACGTGATACAATTCGGGTGTCGGAAATTTTGTGAGAATTCACAGGTGTAACGATTTAAAAATCAGATCATTGTCTCTAGAGATGATACCGACGAAATTTTGATGCGACATTTTATACATTTTGAATTCACGTTTTTTTATTACAATCGTACGTATTATAAATGTTTTACGTAGATTTGTCCTTCAAAATTATTTCTTTGCTTGAAAATATTTTTAGCTACATATTACATACTTAATATATTTAATTATTTAAAAAAATACCTAAGTAGTATTTTACGTCATAGTGCTATTCTGTAAAATTTAACAAAAGTCTCCCAGTAATCTAAATTTATGGGAATGAAAACATTTTATCACGATAAGCTGGGAAGTGAAAAACGAAGTGAGATCTTGCATAATAGTATTACTGTAAATAAATAAATTGCTTGCTCAGCACACATAAAGGATGTAAAATTTAGTTTGCTTGGTGTTCAGAGCGAAACAATTTACTAAAATTTGAATCTCAACGCAGTTTAAATTAAAGAAGTTTCACCCAAAAGTCTGTAATATTTATGGTTCAAAAATATTCGAAATTTGAAATACTGCCCCAATTATAAAATTTTATACAACAACTTCAAATGATAACAGTAAGAAGAAACGAATTGTGTAGCAACATGTTGTTACGCTTCTAGTTGAAAAGAAGTAAGTTTCAAACGAGGAGTGTCTCACGATACGACTCCTACACGAGAACTTCTGATATCAAACTAAGCACTTAAGCCTGGCAAGGAGCCCTCTTTAATTTCCATTTGAGAATTGCAAAATAAAATGGTCCCAGCAATATCTGAGCAGCTAGACATTACATAATAAACTTCCGCGAGTTCCCGCAGTACGCTTTCAAGGATTTTATACGGATACGTCTGATGAGGGCTTTATAATTCTTTCCTGGTCTCCGTTTTGTGAACTTGTTATTCACTTATGCGTTTTATTGACTTCGTAGTTTCTTCATTCATTTCAAAGGTAAAGGATATAAGATTATAGGTAAAAATTAAATGCCAAACAGCGACACAGTATTATTCTCTTCCATTTTGAAAGGTATATGTATCGTTGTAACTACAGTCACAAGGGACATCATAGTTCTCAAGGTTGGTAGAACGTTTACGATTGTCAGTATTTCTATGGGCAAGGGTTACCCTGATATAGCACATGTCATAGGTAGAATAAGGATCACACCAAATTAAAAAAATCAACACCATTGACATTATAGTGTTAATTTTGTAACATAATGAAGTAATCATTACCATTGGTACATAGATTAATTATTTGATTAATATATATTATATAATTGAAACTCCAACTAAATATTTTACTAACTCAAAAATTTATTAATAACACCCTTAAAACAAACCATCTATAAGTATAAGCCAACATTTTTTTTTAAGTTGAGAAAAATGTTTAAATCACTGAAATAAAACTAGTTATAACGGATTTGAATCGCGTTTATTAATTATTTTTGGCATCCCGACATTTTGACAAATGTCTATCAAACCGCATTGGAGTGGCGTGTCGGAATAAGCTCCAAATCACCTCTAGTAAGAGGAAGACTGAATTCAACAATAAGACATTTACTTAACATACCTATATAATGTTGAGTAAATAGGTACTAATTACATGTTTTGATCACACCTTTACGTGGATATTTCCATTTGATGGTCTGATCTTAAAACACACACAGACTCTATTTATCCAATGAAGAACAAGAAATAATATGTTTAATATATTTTACTTTTAGGCTATTCCTTTATCTGTGAAAAGTTCTTCAGATATTTGCCGAATGAACACGGCCGCTAGATAGCTTCGTAAATACAGGGTTTTCCTTCTATTTGTTTTGTAAAAACTTAATATTCATCCTTGCTTTAGTTATTTTTTTATACATCGCTAAAATTCAGTTTTATATTCTCTGTGATTGACACATTATACCTTAAAATAAATTTCAAAATTATAAGTAAGTAAAGTAGCAGCCTGTAAATTTCCCACTGTTGAGCTAATGGCCTCCTCCCCCATTAAGGAGAAGGCTTGGAACATATTCCACCATGCTGTTCCAATGCGGGTTGGTGGAATGCACATGTGGCAGAATTTCAATGAAATTAGACTTATGCAGGTTTCCCCACAATGTTTTCCTTCATTGCCGAGCACGAGACGAATTATAAACAAAATTAAGCACATATATATTGGTACTGGGTTTGAACCCGAAATCATCGGTTAAGATGCACGTGCCCTAACCTAACCACTGGGCCATCTCTGTTTTTGGGCCATCTCTGCTGTAATTTCAAATTATAAAAAAAAAACAAATTGAGACATAAGGGTTTTTCAACAAATCAAGGATACATTTTATGACAGTGTATCTATCAACATTAACCAGAAAACGTACCTTAGGAACTAAAATATTCATAATTTTCGATTTTATATTAAATAAATTGCTGGCCAAGTTCACGGCCGTTCACTAACTTTGATAATATATAATATTCTGTTTAGTATCAACACGATGCCTACGTCACTAACGTCTATGAATACAAGGTTGTCCTTGTCCCTTGTGCTAGTAATTGTATTAGATCACATATTCTCATCCGTCTGTATATAATCGTGTTGTCACATGTCACATGTATGTACTTCAGTGTCCGATAGTATATATAAGAACTAGCTATGCCGCGACCTCGTGCGAGTTTCGATTAAATTGAATTTTTGTATATAATTCTAAAATAAAATAGCTTAAGTTACATCATCTACATACATATATACATCACCGTTCCAGAGATTAGCCGGAACAAATAGACTGACAGTCCGACAAAAATTGTAAAATAATATTATTTGGTACATGTACCGTGTTTACATAAATATGAATTTATTAAAAAGGGGTTATTTTAATATTGAAAACAGACACACCAATTTTATTATATTATGTATAGACTTTATGATATTTTGCTTCAACAAATTATGTTAACCAGACCGATTTCGACCACAGCTTATCTCAAGTGTCTCTATAACTAAACCTGCTCTCTCTATTCACTCACTTTTATTATCCAATGGGACGGAAAATTCGACATCACCGGAAAGAGTGCAGGTGCACAACCAACAGTTTTATATACTTTCCAGACTTCAGTCAATTACTGAAAATCTTTCCACAGATACTCAGTTACTTTTTATAGGTCCTTGGGTTTGAAACTTTGAACCAAAACCTCGGAATCTGCCTTATATTTAACATAAATAGTCTCTTTCAAGTCAATACTTATTATTTCAAGTGGGTTTAATTAATTTGTTACTTTCAATTTACTTTTGATTTGATGGTAATAGTCTAGGGTAATATCGACATGCATGCCGTGACAGCGAGCGATCTGTCGCTCTTTTATGATGTCAAGCCCCTTTGAGCTATTACTCTCTTGTTAGTGTTTGCATTGCGTATACTACAAATGATTTGTTACATTATTATTAATTTTATAATAAGAAATATTTTTTAAGTAGTAAACTCTATTACGTTTATATTTTTCATATTTGCCAGGCGTCCTAAGCCACATATTATGTTATTTACCCGACGAAATAAATGTAAATTTACCACTGTTGGGCTAAGGCCTCCTCTCCCATTAAGGAGAGGGTTCGGAACGTATTCCACCAAGCTATTCTAATGCGGGTTGGTGGAATGCACGTGTGGCAGAATTTCGATGAAATTAGACACATGCAGGTTTCCTCACGGTGTTTTCCGCCGAGCATGAGATGAATTATAAAAACAAATTAAGCACATATATATATAGTGGTGCTTGCCTGGGTTTGAACCCGAAATCATCAGTTAAGATGCACGCATTTTAACCACTGCGCCATCTCAGCTCCGATACTACAGACGATAATAACTAAAATCAAATTGTTACAAGAACTTATCCGCCCTCACAGAGATAGGTATTAAACTTACGACGCAATCTGTACCCGTTTAAGGCCATCAATCAAATTTTCACGTAAATACTTTACAACTAATTGCCTTAAGTAGAAACTGGATCTTGAACTCCTCAAATTTAACTTAAACTTTGCAAACCTTCCGTTCAGTGATAAAGTCGACTAACATTAATTTTGCAAGACTGGCTAAATGATAAAATACCCTTCAAAATTTACTATGTCCCCAAGTTTATATTGACCACAAATTGAAATTGCTGAAGATTTCAACTTTCAAAATATGCTCGAGTTTATAATTTAGAACGAATAATTAAATAATCATTGAAATATTTGATCACTTTGATGATAAAATGAAATATTAAAGTCACATCATCATCATCATCACATCATCAGTCCACTGCTGAACATAGGCCTCTCCAAGTGCACGCCACTGTGGTCTTTTTCCGGCTACTCGCATCCAGCTATCTAATACTATCGAAAATATTATAGTAATATTTCCGATTAAAACAATTCCACAAGATAATTTTGCTCGGTACTGTTAACAATTCGTATTTGTCTTACGATTAGCGAGCCGGTGTAATCGTTCCTGTTCTACAGATAAATGAAACTTCAAAACTTCAAGAAAACCAACCATTTCGTAAGCAAAACTAATTGTTTCTTGTACAGTAACTGGACATTTACCGTTCAGACAAATTTGAATAGAAATGCTTCAGCTTATCTTGAAATGGGCCGAAGAAATGCTATCAAATAATATTTCTAACATGAAATTGTCCCTTTTCAGCAAATTGTCGATAAAAGTTAATAAGCTATTTGATGAATAATAAAGATGCTTTGTTAAGTGTTAATATATGAATATAAAGTTCAATTCAATGATAGCAGACAAATAAATGTAACTTTGAATAGACGAGATATCATTCGTGGATTTAATATTAATAATATATAGTATTAATTATGGAATCCTGAAAAAAATGAGTTTTGAATGAATTTGAATTTAAATTAAAGTACGGCTTCGCATGAATGCAATACTGATACTAAATATACTACAGAATATACAGAACCGATGATTGCGGGTTCAATCCCAGGTACGACTGAACATTGTAAACAAAAATTTCATGTATAAACTACGATGTAAAATTTCTCAGTGCAATAAAGAGTATTATACGTATATATATATAACATTCTTGTGCTTAATTTGTTTATAATTCATCTCCTGCTCGGCGGTTAAGGAAAACATCGTGAGGAAACCTGCATGTGTCTAATTTCGTAGAAATTCCGCCACATGTGTATTCCACCACGTTCCAGGCCTTCTCCTCAAAGGGAGAGGAGGCTTTGTCCAGCAGTGGGAAATTTACAGCCTGTTGTTGATTGTTGTTGTATATAGTGATAACTTATATTGAAATGTTCGTACTGCATAATATAGCGGAGCTATCGCATAAAATATGTAGATCTAAAGTTCGTTTTTCTTTACTCCTCTCGTCATTGAAACAAGCAAAGTGTTTGTCTTATTTTGGAGACAAGCATTTGTGTTCATAATCCTAGAACAATGATGGATTTGCGATTGTTTTAGCTTACAAAATGACGGGTATTAAATTTTGTGCCGTTATATGGAGACATTAAATTTGTTTTATATTGTGACATGGAATTTGTTTTACGACTTTTGAATATTTGTTTTTCGAATGTTGTTTTCTTAAAAGATTTAGATTGAACACGGTTTTAATAAGAAACAAAAAAGTGACTTGAAAATAAATGAATATTACGAAAATGTTTTTGAATTTCTAAACTAGGCACTTGTTCGTTTGACATTCAATATCTATTGATTTTTTTATAGTATTGAAACGCGCCCAGGATTAAGTCAGGTACATTTTTTTTTAAGCAAGTGTGCAAATATTATTTGGTATTTGTAAGAAAAAAATTCTTAAACATTCATGTAATACAATTGTCAGGTAAAAGGGATTCAGGTAATTTTGCGACTGGTTGGAATTACCGATTCTTTTGTTCAGACAAAAATGGGTTTCGAATTCTTTTAATTTCCGTGACTTGAAGAAGGTTTACAATTTATTGTTTAATATAATATAATGGTTTATTCATAGAACTTATTTTGTATATACATGTATGCAATACTAAGATGGTCCAGTGGTTAGAGCGCGTATATCTTAACCGATAATTGCGGATTCAAACCCTGAATTTCCATAAAGGAAATCGTGAGGAAACCTGCATGTGTTTAACTTCGACAGAATTCCTCCACGTGTGAATCCACCAGCAACGCATAGGAGCTGCGTAGTGGAATATGCTCCTAGCCTTCTTTTTAAAGGAAAGGAGGCCTTAACCCAGCTGTGGGAAATTTACAGACCGTTACTATACTATACTACTATTTATGCAATAGTTGTCACCATATAAACGAAGACCAATAACGTCAGACTTTTATAATTTAAGTTGGTTATGAATGTAAATTTAACTTACATATAGTTTACATCATAAAATCGTCAAGATATTTAATAAAAAAAAACCTATTTAAGCATTACTCTTAACTGCGTAGACAACAAGGATCTTAAGAGATTAATTTCAACGAGAAGGTAGGCTAGGATCGTCTTCAAAGTCTCGAGATCGGCTTACGTAGCACTGGCAAAAAAATATCTAAACTAGTTTTAACCGGTACTAGCATCGTTAGGATTGACATTTAATTACATTATTATGTAACAGAGTTAGTAAGTCCATTGACAAACTAGTTGATTCATATCTGCATACACCGAGTTATTCTGAATTGATTACAGCTTTTGAGTAAAATGTACCTTTTAATTGCATTTTATTAACTTCTACTTTTTTTTTGTTTGAAAACAGACTGTGTAAAGTGTATAAATATTATTTTAAGTCATTGAAATTTGTCTTTGACGACCTCCGTGGTCGAGTATCGTGTACATCGGTTTTCATAGGTTCGATTCCCGGCCGAGTCGATGTAGAAAATTCATTAGTTTTCTATGTTGTCTTGAGTCTGGATGCTTGTGGTACCGTCGTTACTTCTGATTTTCCATAACACGAGCGCTTTAGCTACTTACATTGGGATCAGAGTAATGTATGTGATGTTATCCATTATATATTTATTTATATTTGAGGATCCATTTTTAATGTAGCCCTCAAAGTTTGAGAAGTTACTGATATTTAACTCGTTTCAAATACATTAACTGTCAAGATAGCGTTATAAAGGTTCCCACTTTGTCACGTGGAACCATTCCTTGAAGGTTTCTCACAGCTTCAATTCCTTTTATTCCTTTTAGACTTACAATGAGATAAACCCTTCAGTTTGTAAAGATTCTTGCAATTTGGTTAACCATGGTGTCAATCTGTTAACCAAAACAAAATAATATAATATAAGTGATGTCTAAGCGGAATTCGTAATTTGTTCTTCTAATAGCAAAGATGAAAGGATATTTTGATCCCTCGCCAACTCATTCTGCTTGAATTCCGCGGCGTAGAAAGTTTATGAAAAAATTCCATGTCTTATGAAAAATATAACGTTTAGAATGTTTGGCTGTGACGTCATTTATACCGCGGTCATGTATACTTGACTTTGACAAAGTTCTATCCTTATTTTTTTAAGAACAAACTGTAGTACAAAATGGTACCTTCTTCTTGTAATTAATTCAATTGATGCAATAAAATCAATCTACAGGGGCATGGTGAAGTGTTCTCCTTGTGAAGATAAATATTTCGATTGTTCCACTATACCGCTCCATAGTGAGTTATTGTATATTACAGAGAATTATTCTGAGAGTAAGACATTAAAAAAACAAATGAAAAATCAGTAACATTATAATTTCCCTAATAAGAACCCATGATTCAGTTTAAATCTACGTAATTTGCGATTTGTTTTCTGTACATAACGCCTTATATTAAATTCAACAGTGTAACACGAGGAGTCAAAAATGCTTTCATGAGCCTACTTGAATAAAGAATATTCTGATTTTAGTATTAATACAATGGTCTATCCATATACATACAAATATAAAATATTAACATATTATAATTGTTGTCATGAAAAAAATAAACACTTTTTAAATAAGGTTTCTGATTTCTAATCGAAACTATAAATTATTATTATTTAATTATTAATTAAACTTCAATACAGAACTTTTCTACTGTATAATTTAATTATAATACGAAGATTTCCCATTGTATTCAAATCAATACTCAATTTAAAATTAGCAAGCATTTTCATTAAACGAAATTCAGACATCAGCTCGCTGAAATCAGTGTATTGATTGATACTATTTTAGTATAGACAAAAACAGATGTATGATGAAAGATGTTGATTTTGAACAGGCAGTGTAGAACGAAGGCTTATCTATACTGATATTATAAATGTGAAGGTAACTCTGACTGATTGTCTGTATATCCATTACTCTTTCACGACCTAACCAATGAATCGAATTTGATGAAATTTGTTGTGAAGCAAGCTTGACTTCCAAGGACATAGATTACTTTTTTTTCCTAACTCATGACAACCAATCCCCTAAAACGCGAACGATAACTAGTTTATACTAAAATATAGCCTATAAAACATTATAGATGGTATTGAAATTCTTTCATTAAGAGATTGAGATAATGATCTTCTAAAATAGTCTTATTTAGCATGAATATTTTTATTTCATATTATTTTCTAAAATAATTCAATCCATACAGTAAATTTAAAAACTATTGATTTAGGTTTTTATTTATAAGATTTCAGATTTAACCTTTAAATTATGAATATTGTTGAATAAAAAATTTTAAAATAACTAAATTAATATATGACATCTAGTTGTTTTTGAAAGATAAACTAAAATTTTGTTATAATTACACATATAAACAATCTTTCATCATGTTTAAGCAGAATGGATGGATTTCGTCCCACTATGTAAATTTATTGTAGAAAGGCAAATTTATATACAAGGCATACGGTTATTGTCAAAACAACTACCCATTTTTTTCTATATAATCTGTAGTCCAAACTGAACATATAAAAGATTTGAAATTAAGAACTATAAAATTTTTATCTGTAATAAAAAATAAAAAATTGTCTTATCATGTAATTATATGAAATTAGATATACACAAATGGCCAATAAATACTTGTTAAATAAAGTATCCTAAGAAATCGCGCAATGTAGACAGACGGCAGAGGGCATTTGTAAATTCCCATCAACCCTCTCAGAACCACTTTAGGGTGTTTGGAATAACTTGAATATTTTAGATCTTCTAATTGAAATGCATGCCCGATTCCAGCTACTGTTTTATTCAATAATGTAAAATGTTTATCTAGTAAGTACATTAAATACTACAAAATGTAATCTTGTTCAATGCTCCTTAATAAGTTTAATAAAAGGGAACACTAAATAAGTAAAAAAGGGTAGAAAAAATGTGGAAGAAAAAGAAAAGATATCCATTAGCAATAGGTTAATAAAATATTCCCTAATTCGTCGTAAATATTCAAGTCACTCACAATGACATAATATTTATGCCTTTGAAAAATTCTGTCTAAAGAGACAAAGTAACAACGGAGACGTTCCGAAACAACTCGATAAAAAGTGGCTCCATTTTACCTGCACGAACTTTATCTACAATCGTAAAATTGTCTCTTCAAACATCTTCAAAGAGAGATCAAACTTCGGCGTCTAAAGGCAAAGCTACAAAGACATTTCAATATTAAAATCTATACATACTTTTCCTTTAAGAATTACGAAATGAAACACAATGGAGACAAAGAAGACAAAATGACCACTCTCAAAGAATCTGGACGTTTTGAAGAAATTAAAAGACCTATAGTCAAAAGTACAAAAAGATTTGTATTATAAAAACGTGACAAAAGTTTTTTAATTAAAACTCAAATCGTGAGGGCTAGAAAAATTCAATACAATAGTAATTTAGGGTAACAAAGGATCCTATTCCATCCGGCCTAGTTGCTTGATGAGATCGTTACTATAAAACAAATGACTTTCTACTTATAGTAAATTATAATATAACCTTCTTAGACTTAAACTTTTTTAAAGACAATTACAATAACACGTAAAGACTTTTTTGCATACAAACAAAAAATCATGATCAATCGTGTTTTAAACTTACATATTAAGTTTTGATCTTGAGAAACATTGAAATATTTGGTCTGATATTTATAAAAAAATATATTTATAAAAATAGATTACTATTCACGATTTGTCTTCGTTATATCGAGATAACTTTTTGAATTGTTTGACTAAATTATAATTCATCTCGTTGTCTATACATTATCCAACTGAAAGCACTTAATCAAGCTAGAGCTACATAAAAGGTTATTTTGCCTAAGGAAATACTAAGCCCAGCAGCTGATCAGCAGGACCTTTATTGGCTAAATACTTGTACGTTGTTACATATGATTTAGTTTTCAAATGAAAAAAAATCATTTTTATTTAAAGTCGATGAACTGCAATCGAAAGCAGTTCAGAAAATGTATACTAAAGCGCCACTCCTTAATAAGTAACATCAGTTTTCAACCGACTTCAAAAAGGAGGAGGTTATCAATTCGTCTGTATTTTTTTTTTTTTTTTTTTTTTTTTTTTTTTTATGTTTGTTACCTCATAACTTTTTACCGGGTGGACCGATTTTGATAATTTTTTTTTTGTTTGAAAGGTAGTGCTTCCCGTGGGGTCCCATTTTTTTTAATTTTTTTTCCGATGATGGTATCCATATGAAAACGACATACGTCTTAAATTTGCATTATGTATATGCGCGACAAATAGGTGAATAACTGAAAATCACGTTAACCAATTTTGATAATTCTTTTTTTATTATAAAATATATACTTCAACGGTAATTTGGTGAAAGTTTGGTAAGGTTCTGAGCACAGGATCCATGACAAAGTAGCGGAACGGAAGGGAGCGGAACAATTCTGAGGAGCGCGATAGCGATATTCAGTCGAATCTTTTATTTATAGGTTATTTGGATATTTGAGTCACCTTCCGTAACGTGGGTATGTTTATGTAATTATCATAGTCGAATATTATAATCAACTAGCTACCCACCCCGGCTTCGCATGGGTGCAATACTGATACTAAATATACTACAGAATTTGTTTATTTACGACGTCACATCGCAAACTTCTAAAATTATCAGTGTTTCTTTACTATATTGTTCATGTATTATATACACAAACATTCCTCTTGAATCACACTATCTTTCAAAAAAATCGCATCAAAATCCGTTGCATAGATTTAAAGATATAGGGACAGAGAAAGCGACTTTGTTTTATACTATGTAGTGATGGAACTCCTATAAGGCTCACAGTTAGGGTGCGATATGGTGCAGAATTTCTCACTATCTTTAATCAATTTTGTATATGTGATGTGATGTCATATGATGTACGAAATATAGTTGGTCTTTTTCAAAGTTTTTTTGCTGAGTTCGATTACAGCTCTTTCGAGGGATCCTTGTGGTTTACGCCGCATGACGTATTAAATCCGCATTTTCGAAAGTCTATTTTTGCTTTATTCGCAAGTTTCCTTTGAAATTGTCCTCGAAGTAGTTTCTGACTCATATAAACGGAACGCTTAATCTATCCATATTAAAAAAAAAATAGTTAGTCAACATCAGCTTCACTTAAAATCAAAAAATAAATAAAATTTTAACAAAAAGAAAAACCGACTTCAAACAAAACACTATTTTAAAACAAATGAATATCACGAAAAAGTAATAAAAATAATTGCGTATTCAACATATTTTTTAGAGTCTTCCTAAGTTAAATGAAATGAAAAATATTAGACTACTTAAAAGTCGATTAACGATTATATCATGTAGTTATAATTATTGTTATATTTGGAGTCGGTGTCAGCCACTAAAACCCTACAGTATATCTATCAAAAAACAATACGAGAATACTTTAACAAACATGTTTTTTACAAATTACTTTTTACACAATAATATACTGGATCAATCAAGGGGCTCGTATCGCTTCTTTCTTTTGATTGTTGGGGCAAGGGCACCGTGGCTGACACCGGCTCCAAATATACCAATAACTATAACTACATGATATAATCGTTAATCGACTTTTAAGTGGTCTAATATTTTTCATTTCATTTAACTTAGGAAGACTCTAAAAAATATGTTGAATACGCAATTATTTTTATTACTTTTTCGTGCATATTCATTTGTTTTAAAATAGTGTTTTGTTTGAAGTCGGTTTTTCTTTTTGTTAAAATTTTATTTATCAAAGAACTTCAATAAGGTCACTACGCTTATTTACTTCGACATGAAAGTCGATAGAAGTTGACTTTTCAAGCCGATCTGTTAGCTTTTGTTTGATCCCCAACGAGGTATTGACTCGATAAACAGTTATAGACACTCAAAGCAAACGAGGGTATTGAATGAGTCATACACACGATACGACGTTAGAAACTCCACACCCCACAAATTAGCTAAGTGCACCGGTTTTTGAACCACAATATCAATGACATAGAACCATGTGTCACTGACACTTCACGAACTCAATTAAATTATGTAACCAAATATTTTTATACCACAACGCGACAAGGTAATAAAATATACATATGGGTTATATTTAGGTTGATAAATGTTAAGAGCTATTTAATTCCGGTGTACCGTAATAAAACGCAATAAGCCTTTTGGTGGATAATTAACATTTAATGGACACTGTAATAAAACATATTCATAGACAATGTTTTAGACTTTCATAATGACATCGGCGTTGATACTAGTATTGTATTATGGCTCATTTCAATGTTGGTATATTTTACGGCTTTATTACAAAAATCATCTATTAGTGAAAATAAAATTTAATTGAAATTAAATTTTATTTAAGCAAATTAAATTTTAATTAAGATAAAATAATTGACGCTCTTAATAATAAAAAATAAACCAAAATTTTGGAAATCACGACTTTAATTTAAATTTTTTAATTAAACTTTAATTTAAATTTCGCCTATAAACGTACATAACAATTTTGGTTCAATAAATTGTTACTTAGCAGTTCCAATGTAGTGCATGGACGCATTAGTCGATTGATCAGGCGCTATTTACTTAAACAAAACAATCCGTACGATTTATTTGCTTATTCCAATAATACAACCAACTTACCGTGTATAATACGACTTCTTTTTTAAATTTCAATATACGTAGTATGTTATACTAATAATGCAGATATGTCGTTTTGCAAGTAATACCGCTGAATGTAACTATTACTAGGGTAAAACTGACTTCATTTCAATTTAAAGTAATGAAGATTTTTTCTTTCAAAACTTTCTCCGTGTCAATAAAGACATCTAAAATGAACTCAACGATGAAAGGGGTATAACTATTTTTGTATATCAAAAGCAATATCGTTTAAATGAATTTTTTCTTTGTTACAGATTACTCTACTAAAAAAGCTAGGGAATATGGAGACCGTCATTCAATATTTACTTCTGGCTCTTGCGCTGACCTCAGTGCAAATATCCTTTACTGAAAGCCGTCTAAATGAAAAACGTAGAGATAAAACTGAAAGGAGATATCATGCTGTGCAGGCTAAGGATAATATGTGCGAAATAACAAACAGAGAATCGAAAGTACACTGCTATTGTGAAAACACAGCCATAAAAACCGCTACACGAGCGGACTGCTGGGTTTTTAATGGAGGTATAGACGAAACCGATCCAATCTGGACGAGTTTTAGTTCGCAGCCGTATCTTGAAAGATTAACATTCAACGTAAGGTCAGACGGTGCACTCAAATTCATTCCTTTACAAGTAATCCATCGTTTAAAGAAATTGCAGAAGCTATTCATTCATTACGCGACATTAAATAAAATCGAGAAGAAGACATTCGCAAACATATCCACAGTTAGAGAAATAACATTGATGAATGATAAAATAATGGAATTGGATTTTTCCTCATTCTCAAATCTACCGGCACTCGTTAATTTAACGATAAAAGGAAACAAAGTTACTGAAATACAGCGGGATGTTTTTGTGGATTTACCAAATCTCAGATACCTAGATTTGTCAGCTAACGCCATCAGTGTTACTCATGATGGATGTTTCGAACATTTAAACGTTCTTAACGATTTAGTCCTTGAAGCAAATTTAATTTCTGTATTAACTAGAGATACCTTTAAAGGTCTAGGTAATTTAACGAGATTGGATTTGAGATCGAATAAATTGTCAATGATTGGAGATTTGACATTTTCAGAACTGTGGAATTTAAACGAACTCCTTTTAGACAATAACGAATTGAAATATTTATCTGAAAGGGCCTTTGATGGACTGGCTTTACTTCAGAAATTATCTATGACTGGAAATCAATTGCAATCCATTAACGAGGGACTATTGGAAGGCGTAAGAGGACTGGAGTTATTAGATTTGAGAAATAATGAAATTGAATTATTAACTTACGAAACTGTTAAACCAATTCTTGAAAATTTGAAGATGAAAACGTCGGTCTTATATTTAAGCGGTAAGTCAGAATCAGCAAATATATTATATACATATTTACAATTTTATATTTATTTATTCATCAATAATTTTTACCATTTATTGTAAAAAATATTCTATGAACTTACCTTAATTCCTATGACGGTTTAATGGTCAACGATGTCTATGATAAATATTTATCAAGAAATATCTTTATCACACTGTCAAACGAAGTTAGGACGATGAGACGTTTTGTATGTTTTTTAAAAGATAAGCCGTCTCGAAGTCATTATTTATTTTGTATAAAAGAATAAATAAAATATTAGATAGAACTAAATATAAAAAGTTGTATCTTTACATTGCTATAAATTATCAAAACTTTTTATAAAACACTTAAAGTATGTCATACGATATTTAAATTTAATACGTATTTTAAATCTCATTTATAACAAATCATTCAGAATTTAATATTACAAATATTATTTTCGTTGTCACAAACGTGTTATTTAAGATTTAATAACACACCGTGATTGCTTAGGACACACTCGCAGAAAGATAAATAACTATATTTTGTGCAAACAATGCCACATTCCCTACGGGGTTCTAATCCCCTACCAAAGAGCAAAAGTACCCTTCGAACGTTAAGGACAATTAATGAGTGTAACAGCTCCCTTTAGCGAGTCAACAATGGCATAATAACACGATTTAGGCACAATGAAATATGTATTATTAAAAATCAACAAACATAACGGGCGTGTTCTCATGATAATTTTATTATCGACTTTTGTTGACCGTTGATATCCGTACGTTGGATAAAGCCGGAGTGTTTTTTTTCCACATTAGGCCCCGGATTATTATTCATGTGAGCTTATTGAAGGATTTAGACTATATCGTTGATAGTAATATATAATATTTTTTATTAGAAAGTTCAGATAAAAATGTAAGTGCTATTCTAATTTTCGTTTTTTTTTTTAACAGGTAATCAATTAAACTGCGATTGTCGTTTATCATGGATTCAACTATTGCGCAATGAAACTAAAAGTGAACCTCTAAGGATAGCACTCGACGAAGTAACATGTATTCCTAATACTGCTAAAAACGTGGGTGCTTCAAACGATTTGAATGGAGATATAGTACAAGATGAAAAATCTATTAAAACTGAAAACTTATTCGAACTGGAATCTAGCAGTGACGTTTTCCAACAAGACGGCAATGATGAAGAACTGTATGGAGAAAGTAATCCATCTTATAAATTTGAAGCAACTTTAAAACCAATCCCTAATCAAATTGCATTAGTTGATATACCGACAGAATCATTGCCTTGTCCGGGAGAGCTAATGCAGAACGGAGAAGATTCTTTAATGCTTTCGTCGAAAGATGAAAGTTATTGGCAGCCAAATTCCAGTTTGAAGATATTATCAAGTTTGTCGTTAGTGCTTACGTTAGTAATAATAAGTTTATTCCATTAAGAACAAAATATTAATTAGAATGGATTTCTAAGGACTTGATTCTTAAAACATCTCGTTGTGTTGCTTATTCGAATAAATAAAGAAGACTGGTTAAGGATATGTAATTAAATTATTATATAGAAGACAATTATTTCGATGGTAATGATGAACTGAATCGCGTGATGGTAAAACGAATTTAGGGCTTACATATGTAACATTATATTTCGTAATCGGAAATAATGAACTATGTTGATTTAAATAATGAAAGCGATAAAGGCATTAAATGTTTCAGTTTTATATTGTGAATGAAATATGAATCGGTAAAAAGTTTGTAATGAAAAAAAAAATATATTAATTTTAAAAGCCTTTTTGTATATATTGAATCGAATATTTGTGAAAAGTACTTGTGTGGATTTGTGCACATTATAGTTCTGGTAGTTTCGGTAGCCAACTATTGATATTTTCAATATTCGAAACCACATTTGGCATCGTTTCAAAGATACGAAAAACTTTCAAATAGTAATGTCATGATATAAAATTTATTTTTAACTTTGTAGAAAATTCTCTTTTAGATTAAAACAAATGTCAAATATACGTTTTTATTTTAGAGGTTCAAATATACCAAATAACCATTAACACATAGCTGAATACGATTTCAATTTTTTACAACCAGAAAATTAAAAAAAAAAATAAACAGATTTTTAAAGTTGGTTTGACAACTAACGCGCATTTCAAGTTAATAACCTTCTAATTTGTAAAATTATCTGCAAAGAGATATTCTCTCACCATTTTAAAAATACATAATAATTATAAAAAAATTCATGGACAGTAAATTTTCTCAACTTGCAATTACTACTAAATATTTTATAAGTGGAATCAAGTAAACGTTTATGTGTGCGTTCTACACACACAAAGACATCATCGTAATGTTAATAAGCCAATGCAACATGTAGCATAACTAAACTGCATCCATAAAATATTTGACAAAAGAATAATCGTGGGGTACCTCAATACAGATTTTTTGTCTGTACAGGATCATAGGAACCTTAGAATGATTGATCGCCATAAAACGTGTCGTAGTGACTATTGTCAACATTTCTATGGGCCACACCGCATATTTTTTGTCCTTGAACAAACCAGCTTATAAAATACTTTATACCCCGTGACCAAAGCAATTAAAACTACATGTAACTGTATAATTTAAGTGACAAGAAAATTATTATGACCTCTTTGGTTCCATTCGAAATTTAAAAAGCCGAAGGTTGTGAGGAAGCGTTTCGAAAAATAACATTCTCTTCTAGTTTAGTGTATTGTGATATAATTAGTGCTCCTAATTTATAAAGAGTGTTGATTATAGTCCAGTCAAATTACGAAATGAATAAACATGAGCGAACACAGTTTGGGCATTTTGAGGATCGAAAGGGGGGTGCACCCTGAGCTTAAATTCCAATTTGAGGGGCTGTAGTGAGGTCAGCTCAAGGTCATTTCGACCGAAACGCGTTTAATTCGATATCTCGAGAATGATCACTGTTAGCCAAAAAATTATAGAGACCTTTTCTTTTCCAAATTAAATTTACCAACTTTTTTATTTAAAACTTTTTTTTCTAACATTAATATTTTTCAACTTATGACTCCCGCAAGGCAAAAATTTCATTTTTTTTCCTATTTTTCGTCGTTTTCTCCCCAACCATTGGATTTTATTGAATTTTACCGATCATCAACGTAAAGATCTTTTAATTATGAACAATTTTGTTCTTAAACTTTTTTCTGTAGTGTCAATACCTTCGTAGTTATATATCATTTTACCGAGCGAAATCCGCGCCACTGTCGCAATATAAAAAGGTCAATCGATGAAACTATTTAAAAATAGGGTATTTAATTTGGGTAAATTTTTCGGTTAATTTGGGTAAGAAGTAAATTAACAATTAAAACTGTTTCACACATTTATTGATAAAAAAAATAGGTTATAAAATTCGGAAAGTTAAGCACCCGAGGTCGATGGAAGTGATTCGTGAATATTAAAGGCCCTGGCGGTATCGGGGCATACGTCGTCCTCGTCCATTACGTCAAGATCATCATCGTCGGTAATCTTGGCCATATTGGAACAATAGTTCTCTTGGCAATTATTGCAAATAACTGAGCAAAAGAGGCCGGCCTTTCTGCATCCGCACGCTTTGCCGCAGTTGGTTTTGCATTTGCACGCAATCGATCTCAGTAAATTATCCGGAGCTGGTTGCAATGACATCGTTATTGGCTCCAATCCACGGGGGGTGCGACGCCAGCCCCACTCCTCGGGTTCCAGATAATTTTCCAGCCAGTATTGTACTTGGTAGAAACACCTCAGCGAGTGAAAAAATGCCGCATCAGAGGTAGGAGGAAGGGATTCTAATTTAACCCTCCCACTGCCTGCCATTTTTTTATATCCCTTATATCGGAGCTCGTTGAGATTTGTACAATTCGTGTCACCCGCCTTGCGATACAAATTCAAAATGAATTGTTCGCCGTTTGAAGCGATAGTTGTTTTATCTGCTTTGTCTTGCAGAAAAACTTCAGTTAACGAAACCAAATCCGGAGATTTTTTCAATGCGGTCATTGTTTTCAGCTTGCCTAGGTTGAATGGTGCCGACGTTGTGTCGCAACCACTAATGGCGTGCAAAAATAATAGGTTTTTTGCGGCATTCGGCCCATATATCGGTTTGAGGCAGTGTGGGCTATATGTAGCGTCCGTCGATTTGCCTCGGCCAGGTTTTCTCAAGAAAATGTTGTTGCACGCGCCGGCTGTTGCAGTCAGCAAAACCAGCAAATCCACGTCCTCACCAATAACAACCGCAGCACTATACTCCTGCGAAATTCTCTTAGCCGTACTGATAATTAGACCATCCGCATCCTCTACGGCTTGCTCCACCTCTATGTCTGATTTGATGAGAACCGTTTTCAGTAGTGAGATGAATCTGGTCTTATTGCTCTCGTTGCCTAAAAACTTATCTTGAGTTGCGGTGACGGTCATATTGTCGGTGAAAATTATATCCACACATGGCTTCAACTGGGATCGGCGCAGTCGTTCGGCAGATTTGGTGCCAAAGTTGGAAATATCTTCGGGATAGCCATCGAATACAATTACTACGTCTGTACCGTAGTGTTTTTTTGTGTATGCTACGTATTTCTGGCATATATCGGAGTAGGTAACGTTGCTGCCCCACACAACCCTGTGTAGAAGAAATCCACCGTCAATAATGAATTTTGGGTTCGGCCCTAAGTCCGGAGGTGTTTTTAACGGCAGGAAGCAATCATACAACGTAGATTTTGTGCCGTGGCGCATTCCTTCCTGTGTGAATAACGACATCGGATAAGGTGCCAGCTCGTGTTTTAAGATTTCTTTTAATTCCGTTGGCAAATTTTCAGACAGAGTCATTCGTTGGAATAATAACAGCGGCTGAACTGGAACAACTGGCGCATTGTCATCCACGCGGATGCTGTTGGTAATTGCAGCTAATGGAAGGACTTTTTTTTTTCGTTGAAACTTGTACGTCGCGAATGGTCTTCCGATCATCTCGTTCAACATTTTCGCGCCAACTTCATCGCAAAGATGACAGTTGATTGTCGAGTCGCCGATGGCACCAGTACTTAGTGACCGCAAGTTGCATGCCTCGATGAAAGGTTGGCGCTCACTCAACCAGTTGTCCAGTTTTTCTGAGTCGCTGTTATCTCGCACAATGCGCGACGGTCTAGCATCAACATGCTGCTCAGTAGTTGCGCTGAATACGCCGCAAAAATTTTCGACTTCGTCACAAACGTGTAGCATTGAGATCATTCCTAGAATCCATCTGGATGTTGTGTGAGAGTTTATCCCACGTCCTTGCGTTAGTCCACCAGCTACTTTCATAGGTCGATTTAATCTTTGCTCAATTACCATGTCGGACATAATTCCTGACCACGACTTGTCCGTAAAGTGCATCGTAAAGAAGCCATTAACAAAATCTTGCAGCTCGAAATCAAGAAATTTATCTTGCAAATCCATCATTCTCTGCAGATATATATGTGCTGCTTTTGCGTACAAGAAATGGCCACTAGCGTGGAAATATGGCAACATTTTTTGGATGGTGTCAAGATGCAAGTTCCAATTTCCCGATCTTTCGGCTTCAATGAAGTTTTTCATGAGCGTAACCATACGAAAGTATTGTATCCAAAGTCTTCCGGTCGGGCTCAGCTCTTCAAGTACTTTCAGTTGATTTTCGAATTTCTTATACGCGGCTTCAACAACAGGATTCTCGGCTTCTGCGAGGATGTAGGATCGTTCGGGCCCGGATAAAATCGAATCAAGTTCTTCTCGCTCTTCTTCCGTAAATTCGCTCTCCATGCTGTCAATTATCATCTTGGCTAGCGATTGGTGAACCAGTGTGTGTCCTCTGACAGCCCGAGAATATGCATGTCCAGACAAAATATGGACGACGCTGTTACCAGCGTATATCGTCTGTAGAAGCTCTGTCAGGCCACTGCCATCCATAATGTTTCCTATTGAGCCTAAGAAGGACATCAATAAATGAAACCCGCCCAAACGGAGGACTATTTTACCGACAGGTGAAGTCGAATCAACGCCAGATATAATATCGTGAGCTTTCATGAAAAGCGGAAGGTCGAAAGTGACAACACATCCTTTTTGCCCGGCATCTTTGCATTTTTCGGTAGCCAAACGTAACGCGGTATAAATAGTGTCTTCTTTGGACGGAGGAGCATCGATGACTGGTAATGGAATCACCCTCGTTTTCTTGAATGATCTTTCAGCTATCACTTGCTGCATGAAGCCATTCCATCCACCAATATCGGGTCGAACAGTCCACTTGCCATACAACCATAAAAAGTCGGCAAGCGTTGGAGAAATCGTCAGATTTATCGGACGAATGGAATTGATGTTGAGGGCACAAAGTTCATTCGGGCCACAACGGTTTTCGTATGTCTCGATAGGGATGTGTCCGAACTTTGCTATCTCCGCCGCAGTTAATTTCGTAGATTTCCGCGAGGCAGGTGCTTCGTAAGAGACGGCTTCGCAAGGAGTAACGCACTGTATACCCCCCATTACATGAAAAGTATTGTGGCCATCAATTGTATTAACATTGAAATCGGAATTATCGAAGACAAACTGGGAAAAACCATATACCCCGATTTTTGGAGAATGATTCTGGATACAGCATGATTCAAATAATAACACTTCATTGTAGGAAGAGCAAAATCCAAAAGCTGACAGTATGTCGATGAGATGTTTTGACGCAAATTTCCTGTACAGAAATGTTGCAACTCCCAATTGCAGGGGAGAATGAAATCGGCGAGGTCGAACTGCAGTCATGATGGCATGTGCGATGGTAGTGCAGATAGTTTCCCACTTATTGGTCGTTGAACACTTGTATTTCATTATTAAAGTGCGAAGAAAAACTTTGAGCGATTGTGGAATTGTCGACTCAATATTTTTCATGAAATCGTCGATCGGAGGAAATTCGTCTTGCAGCAAAAGGCCTCGAATATCTTCTAGTATTATTCCTGCTGCTTCTTCGACAACACGTGATCTCTCTTCTGCTGGATTTCCTTTTTTCGCCTTATAAAACGAATCGCTCAAAATTTTCGCACCTGCATTCGTTAAGCAAATAAATGTGCCAAGACGTGGTCGTTCGAATATCACGATATTATCGCGGTACTTGTTTATTAAGTACTTTTTTATGGTACGGAAGTCTACTTCTTCAGCACCCTCGATTTGGTGGGTTATGTCGGAAAGTTTAAATTGACAATCATCATCATTCGATAGCATGTAATTGTATATTGCGTCGACAATGTCTTCGATATTTTCACAACTGCGTCTTCTTTTTACTCCCCTTTTCGGTTTAACTTTTAAATCGAGCCAGCATTTGTGATGGTATCTTGCGCCAGCACCAACATCATCAGAAACTTCTCGTATACGCGCACTCACCGACTGTGACACTTGATCATTTCGGCCCTCCAATATCGACAATATGGATTTTTTCACCGCTGAAAATGATTTTACCGAACTTATACGAATTCGTTGTTTGAGGCGAACGCGTTGGTTCGTTTCTTGAACGTTTTCCGGAATCTTTTCGGTGCAAATAAAGCACGAGTTTTTGAAATCGAATTCCTCTTCATGTGGCACGGGTAAAGGTGTCGGTGTCCGCGATGACGACGAAGAGTCTGACGACAGACTTCGCCGTACAACAGCCGCCGCAGCTCTCTCGTCTCCATAATGTCTTTGACACGAAGAATGCACCCTAATAAATAATTAATACCAGGAGTAAATACTGGAAAATTTTGTGATGATGAAAAGTAATTTTTATAACGGTCAAAAAATAATGAATATTACCTTATACTCGATAGAGAGGTTAACATGCGCTCATGTTCCTTATTTCCCCTTATCACGCTGGCTTTTATAAGTGTTTGTATCCGTTTTTTTTGCACCGTTATAACTTCTCCTTCACTCAACGTTTTGCTGCATATAAAGCAATGTTCCATTTTTATTTTTTACAGCAGCACAACATTCTAAAACCGAAAATACACGATTTTTGATCCTCACTGCGTAGAAGCCAAGAAAACACTGAACAACTGAACGGTTATGCTCACTTCCACTCCCCTTTACCCCGACCCTTTCTTAGGCTAAAAATAGATTTCATGGGACGAGGGTTACCCCAGGTATAAAAATCGAGGACAGATGTTCCTTACTTGCACTAATACACGCAACAGTGTGTCTGTGGATACACGTTGCGACAATGGCGCGGAATTCGCTCGGTAAAATGATATATAACTACGAAAGTATTGGCACTACAGAAAAAAGTTTAAGAACAAAATTGTTCATAATTAAAAGATCTTTACGTTGATGATCGGTAAAATTCAATAAAATCCAATGGTTGGGGAGAAAACGACGAAAAATAGGAAAAAAAATGAAATTTTTGCCTTGCGGGAGTCATAAGTTGAAAAATATTAATGTTAGAAAAAAAAGTTTTAAATAAAAAAGTTGGTAAATTTAATTTGGAAAAGAAAAGGTCTCTATAATTTTTTGGCTAACAGTGATCATTCTCGAGATATCGAATTAAACGCGTTTCGGTCGAAATGACCTTGAGCTGACCTCACTACAGCCCCTCAAATTGGAATTTAAGCTCAGGGTGCACCCCCCTTTCAATCCTCAAAATGCCCAAACTGTGTTCGCTCATGTTTATTTAACCCGTTTTTAGCCGTAATTTGACTGGACTATTATGTAGATAAGACATACTTGTACATATACTATAACATTAGTCATATTGCTTTTTTGTGTGTATATGAAGACGCTGGTTTACGATTGTGTGTATTTTAATAAATATATTTAGTATTGTATAAACTGAGATATTTTTACATTTTATTTTTTATCTATTTTTAATATCAATGTTTTTTAAATATGGAACACTGTGTTGTGAATTTGGTTTCGTATTGATCATTTAACAAATCGATTCAACATTTTTGTTTCACTCTTAAGGTTTCTGGAAAATGTTACTAAAAACGTTGCTATAGTAACTATAAACTTACTTGATGTGAGTTAATGATTTCGATACATTCTGTATATACTGGTAACAATACGAAGCGAGTACTTCCCAATATTTATAGAGCATTCCTCGACAAGTGATGTAAGTAAAATTCGAGTCATTGTTTATTTATGCAAACCAATCATTGGACCACTTGTTGGCACGCGGTCACCAACACTTATAGACGGTGATGCCATAAGAAATATTAAATATTCCTTGCAAAACCAATGTACCATCAACTGTGAGAACTAAGATGTTATGTGCTTTTTGTCAGTAGATACACTGGCTCACTCACTCGTGATGATAAAACAATACTAAGTATTCCTATTTTGTGGTATAATATGTGAGTGAGTAGGTATTTACTCTGACTCACACTAAAAATTTACGGCCTACAATGACACATAAGTTTAAATGTGATTACTGTTTGTTCTTTACACAATATCTTTGAAATTTATTTTCTGTTCTATTTTCAAATATTTTATTAAATCAAAATTAGCCAATAGCCATCATTCATTCGCAGGATTCTATTTTTAAAAATACCTAAAATGAAACCATAATTTAAATGTATAAAACAATTATTTTAGTGCGAATTCACATAAATTTATTGTTAGTTATAACAATAAACGATGATACGATTTAAATTAATATTCTGTGTTCATTTTTAATTATAATTAATAAATATTATATTTTATAAGTATGCCTGGTTATATTGTTTAAATATAAGCTTTCAGTGATTGTAAAAAGTTTGGATTGTATTGTAAAATAAGGGGTAATAAAATTTTGAAAATAAATGTTTTTTTTTATTATTATTTTAATATACATTCCACTCACACAATACTTATAAATAAATTTATGAAATTTAAAATTACATTGGATACAAAATTAGCTCTTTTTTGTAATGAGGTAATTATACTTAAATAAGTACTAATCTGATAAATATGGACGAGAAAATATTTTCACATATGTACCAACTATCGAGAATCAGCTTGTAACGTCGAATCTGTCTTTCTGTTGGCTTACTAATTTACAGTCATATTGCTGAAACGATTTTGATGATATTTATTTGACCGACAACGACAACCAAACCCTAAATCACAAGCGGAGCTGCGGGCAACCACTAAATATTAATAAATACAAATTATTTTATTGTATCAGTGTTACGAAGATATTTTTATCTTGATTATATATTTTGCGATATATTTATCGACGAATAACATGTTATTTCAAGCCCAGACCTTCACATTAACAACACATGAAAAGGATAAAATAACAAAGAGGGAGTTCTGTAGCGAAATATATATATTTTAACGATTACCGAGAATGAATTATTATTGTAAAACAAATAATATTGTCGTGGATATTTTATTAATATTTTTGCGATAATAATATCATAATATATTATCCCACATACATAAAATTTAAAACCAACACACACATGCTTGCTCCAATTTGC
The DNA here is from genome assembly GCF_905220365.1 of Vanessa cardui. Classification (NCBI taxonomy): domain Eukaryota; kingdom Metazoa; phylum Arthropoda; class Insecta; order Lepidoptera; family Nymphalidae; genus Vanessa; species Vanessa cardui. Next base: position 3,395,958 of record NC_061137.1, read on the forward strand.
AATTATCAAGAAATAATACTGTTCATTTAGTTGGCATATGAATTGATTTATTTTAGAACAGCACTGCTCTGTACTACATAACTCTGTAATATCCGGCTTGAAGTATAGACCGATGGAATACTCCTTTCTGGTTAATTATATTTGTGACACACGAATTGCTTTGACTATAATCCTAACAAAAATGATGTACTCAAAAAGTAACCACGAGGAATCGTTTATACAATTAACTTACTCAAGTCATTTAGTTTGTGGAAAATTGTGATTACTAAAATCACTTTCGAATTCGATGATTTATGTTGGAGTACGGTTATATTTTTCATATAAAATGATTCGACTCGAGAATACCACGAATGTTATGTAAGTATACATATATATTAATATTGTAAATGTGGAAGTAAATCTGTCTGTCTGTAGCTTCTTCACGACGAAACCGCTGAACCGAATTTCATGTAATTTGGTATGATGTAAACTTGAACTACAAGAAAGGACATAGACATTCATTTAAATAATTGTATTTAACTAACTTGACTTTGTATTTTTTAAATGTTGAAAAAGAGTATCTGCTGAGTTTCTTGCCGGTTCTTCTCGGTAGAATCTACTTTCCGAACCGGTGGTAACTTCACTTAATTGTAAAATGACAATTCCAAAGTGCTTTTAAATGCCTCCTTGAATAAAGTTTATTTTGATTTTGATTTTTGCTACTTTTGTTACTCGAGAGAAGCTACGACTATTCGTATAGTATAAAATTATCCGAATTTTGTAAAGTTTATGGAAAATCGTCATATTTTTTAGTCTAAGTGTAACAGTTGGATTTCAATCGTATAACCTTTCAAGTTGGGCGGCTTACGTCGTATAGCTAACGTCCTACTGCAGTAGGTTTTCGCACATAAATCAAGATTATCAACCGTGTTACAGTCCAACACAATTCGTCTAATTTGAATGCGCCCTGTCTTGTGTTGGCTTTTGTGGTAAAAGTATTAGGAATATTGCAGCCCTATTCCGATCAAAGAAATAACGCGATTTGCTGATAGTTTTGCTGTATTAAGTTTATAGAAACAGATCTTGAGTAGTACATATGTATATATTATGACATACTCGTATACATCATCTCACTACAAGTATACACTATAATACTGTAATATTCCTTCCATAGTTCCGATAACAGTGTCACCTACATTCCAAACTCAATTTTGTCATGAAGCCATAATAAATAGGTTATTTCAATTAAAAAAAAAACTTTTTAGGGTTTGAATAGACTACACGATGACGATGTTCAAAGTAATTTTAAAAACTAATTTCAATAATACCTTTTTACAATGTAGTGTAGCTGAATTATGGAATTATAATTGGTAAAGGTCACATGAGACAAAGGATACAACAAACAACAACAACAACAACAGCCTGTAAATTCCCACTGCTGGGCTAAAGGCCTCCTCTCCCTTTTTAAGGAGAAGGTTTGGAACATATTCCACCACGCTGTTCCAATGCGGGTTGGTGGAATACACATGTGGCAGAATTTCTATGAAATTTGTCACATGGAGGTTTCCGCACGATGTTTTCCTTCACCGCTGAGCACGAGATGAATTATAAAGACAAATTAAGCACATGAATCAGCGGTGCTTGCCTGGGTTTGAACCCACAATCATCGGTTAAGATGCTCGCGTTCTAGCCACTGGGCCATCTCTGAAAAATTAATTTCAATAATACCTTTTTACAATGTAGTGTAGCTGAATTATGGAATTATAATTGGTAAAGGTCACATGAGACAAAGGATAGCTCGTAGTATATTACGAGAATTTTGAATGAATGTAAGAATGAATGAATGGCAATTATATTTTGCTATAGTGAATAGCAACTGTGGTGTATGATAATGTATGCTTTTGAGTAGAAAGCGTCTTTTACAATTGTCTATGATCGACAGTGACTACTTATCGAGTGTCCCCACCTGGTAGTAAGTGATCGTGGTGATATTATTCGTTCTATTTTTTTTTAATAAGTATGAATTAAATGGAAAAAATATAGTATGAAATCGTTTTATGAAGGGCGGATTTTATGAGAAAAATCCAGCGTCGTTGAAATCGCGTAATCAAAACACTAGAGCATCGGCGTCGCATGCAAATGAGGTCTCGCTTCCCTTATTAAAATCTGTCTAGATTCAACTAAAAATATAACCCTGCTCCCAAAGAAATGAGAATATTTCCTTTATATTCCGTTTAAATGACCGGCGTCTCATCTTACCTGGATTACAGTCTCAAGAAAATCCTCAAAAATAACTAAAGGCACCCAAAGCGTCATTCAGTGTTTACATTTTTTTAAAAAGACCTGAACTAGCCGCATAAATAGAAATATCCTTGGTCCCTTAACATTTTAAAGAGATATTTTATCTCATATCTTCAAAGATGCAAGAAATATTTCAATTTTGTTCATATAAGCTGCTCAATAGCAGTTTATATGAACAAAATTCAAAACAAAAAAAAACCACAGTGGCGTGCACTTGGAGAGGCCTATATCCAGCAGTGGGCGGGTACGGGCTGATGATGATGATGATTATGATGAAACTGCTATTTGAAATTTGTAATACAATACGTCTGTCTATAATTTGTATTTTCGATTTGAACGTAAGAGGAATATTTTCGTTAGTTGTTAAAGATAAGGAATAATTACCATTTAAACTCAAACTCGATACTAAATATATTTTTGTAAACTATAAAAAAATGAGAACTCGTAGTAGTTCTCACTAATCCCCATCATAGCTATTAATGCGATGTTTCGTTGTAACGGTAAATGGTGGCCACCATTATCGTTATTATTCTTTCTTCGAGAAAACTCTGTATCGTAGAGAAAATGAGTTTCGGCATAACACATTTCGTCACCTCGAAGGTATTTTCCGAGCATATTCCGACTCATTCATTCCTGATTGGGTTACTTACGGGTCTTTTGAAGATGTTTCCTTTGGCGTAAATGATTCTACGACGCTTTTGTAACTGCTTATACATGGTCTGGGAAATCGTTTGAAATATAATTCTGAATATCTGCGAATACTATATTAGCTTAACATTTTAAGTATTCAATTTCTGAACGATTTTTTTACGGCGTAAGTGGAATTGAGAAAATATTTTCGTAGCGATATTTTTGAAATATAAATAAAATAATAGTCATATTACGTTATAACAAGGATTGTTTGATGTACATAGGGAATATTGTTATATTAATGTTGTTAAAATTTATACTTATATTAGAAATGTGAAAATATCTCTGCAGATGTATGTCTGTCTGTTTGTCTGTCGTTCTTTCACTCAAATCACAAAAACAAACACACTTGATCTTCAAGGAAGGACATAGGCTACTTTTTTGCCTGACACATGCTTAAATAAATATGGTCTTATCATGATAGCTAATTGTTTCAAGATCATAAGTTAAATTAGTTTACTTGGTGATAGGTATCGAACCAAGCAATAAAACATTGTTGTGTTATGTAACGATATGAGTCGAGATGGCCCAATGGTTAGAACGAGTGCATCATAACCGATGATTGCGGGTTCAAACCAGGCAAGCACCGCTGATTCATGTGCTTAATTTGTCTTTATAATTAATCTCGTGCTCAGCGGTGAAGGAAAACATCGTGCGGAAACCTCCATGTGACAAATTTCATAGAAATTCTGCCACATGTGTATTCCACCAACCCGCATTGGAACAGCGTGGTGGAATATGTTCCAAGACATCTCCTCAAAGGGAGAGAAGGCCTTTAGCCCAGCAGTGGGAATTTACAGGCTGTTGTTGTTGATGTTTTTTATGTAACGGTTTCAAGGGTAAGTCAGCTTTACTATAAGTAAATGGAACATAACATCTAATGACGAGATTAGTGTTACATTGGCGATGGAAGAATTGATTAATATTTTTCATAACGTCATTGTATATGTGAGGTGGTACCAATATGCCATCAGATGGTGTCCATTTACCATCGATACCATTAAAAAAACTGTAAATATTTTATAATAATGCTGCATTATTACTTAGTGATAGCTTCAATTATATCCTACTACCTATTTTTACTTTGCATGGGTAAAATTAGCTTTTTCGTAACCGAATAAAATTCTTTAAATAATGAATAAAGGGCATAAATTTATCAAGTCAAGATTATGCCTGACATATTACACTATATTTTTTCATGCCGTTCTTTAAATCTTTTGAAAAATCGTTTCTTTTCCCCTTTCTTTAGACATATAAATGGCTACTGTTGGTCTACAAATCTAACAGACAAAGTTTTCTTATATCTGTAGAAGTTTTAGCAGTATTCTCTCGGATAGCGTCTGGACCAACGTCGTCGGTTATATAATAAGTCATATCTCAGAAATATACATGTACTTATTTTATACAAATTTGAACTTGAACTAGTTACCATATAAATCTTGACCGCGTGGAATGGTGGCAAGAATGCTAGTAGAATTTCCAAAAATATTGCATAATAGTATCTATAATAAACATATCTGGAACCACGAAATACATAATAACAGGAATGATAACCTCTTAAGGTAGCCTTCATCTGTAAATAGTTTGTTAGAACATTTTTAGACATGCTTCCTCGGATGCTTCGTCGGATTGTTAATGGATTATTTTTTTCTATGATATGCCTTCTCACTATTATCAAAAGTGCCTTTTTGTACTATGAGAAAATTGTTATCATCCGTTTGAAAGGCCTAGGTTATGTGACATCAATTTGATAATGTAATTATTTACCTCATGAGCTATTTACGTCTTGATGCAGGAAGATGGTTTGATAATAATTAGAGACGAATGTAATGGACTGGAGTAATGTGGAAAATAAAGAGACGAGATACGCGAAGTTTCAACTGAAACAAATTTGTAAATCGAATGGTAAAAGAGTCAAATGAGAAGAACACGTTTGATAAAAGAGTACCCTAGGGTTGATATAGTAATATCAACCCTTAGGTACTTCTTGAAGTTTATAAATGTAATAGTTCTATAACAAGAACGAAATAGAGTTAATCTATTGAATCAAAGTTTCAATATATTAATGGGATATGGGACAGGAAAATTGCTGTCGATCATATTTTACTTGACATCTAACTATAGAAAACTGAATCCAAGTTCTAATTTAAGATAAGACAGTTTTAAAGGCTTTTGAAGGTGACTTTGAGGTATCTACGTCGTGTATTGAAAAACAACGATAGTGATTTTCTATAGCTCCAAAACAAAATCGTCCTCAAACATAATCTAATAACAGTAACTGATTAAAATAACAAAACAAGAATTAAATTTTCGGAACCCATCATAAACAAGTCAACGTGGTATATCTTGTTAAAATTTTAACAAGCTTTTAAGATGAAGTAATTTGTTTAATAATAAATATTGGAAATGAACGCCTAACCATGGATACTAAAACATTATTTTCCTTAATAGGCTTACCTATTTATTCCTTGAAGTAATAAATAAGTCAATTATTAATATTTAAAAAAAGAAAAAGAAGTGTCAAGTGTCCGAAATTGACAACTTTGAATTCGATTTCGGAATCTTGTACAACGAAGTCGATAACTTTTGTTTACTTAGGATTTTAAGAGGTAAAAAATCAACTCCATGCCAGAATATATATTAATTTTGTCGTACGCTATGTGAATATCTAATGAGCAGTATCTATAGAACTCATAATAGTTTAAAAAACTTCACCGACATTTTATTTCTTTCATTATTTCATTCATCATTTTTAGAAAGAGAGGCCACTTGTATACCAAAACCTATTAAGGAACCTAAACCAAATATGTTATAAGAACATAAGTATAATTGTAGTAACGGAAACATTATACTGTATTAAGCTTAGAAATAAAAGACAAATTAGATATTTAGCTAATATGATGGCAGAGGGTAGTATCACTATTAGAAACGACGGTTATCAATGCAGAATGTTTTAAAGGAACAACTAAAAACAGAAAGGCGCAACGTGGCCAAGAATTCAACTTCGACCAAGGTATTTCGAAGATTTTGGGACGTTTCAGTTTTGAGAGAAGCCCAGGATCTGTCATCTTGGATGTTCTTAGGGGTTTACCCAATAGTTGACGTCTTTCAGCTGATAGGATGATGTCGATTTTTGATACCGACTACATTTTTTAAATTCTTGGACAGATACATTTATTTATTCCATAAAAGAAAGTATTAAAGATTCATTGGTTTGCTAAAAATGTTTTAGCCTATTTATCAACAGACTCAGTGACATTTTTAAATTCGTCAGCTATAAAACGTTTATACGATTCAATTAATGTATTCAGTTGATTAAAACGCTCCTCGGAATGGTCTATAAAAGACTTCGTATCTGTTTAAATCTGACTGTGAAATAGCTAAATTATTTTTAAGTCACATTCGATATTTGTTTCCTGCTATAAATATTTTGGTTAAATTACAGCTTGGATTTTGGACAGAGTATTTTATATAGTATGCCGAAGTGTATAGTTTTACTAATATATTAGTTTATCCAGCCTTTCACATTAACTTAGAGCAGTGATCAAATTTTTTTCCATTATGAGATTAATGAAGGACTAACTAAGCCTTCAAACAATACTAGCTCCATTTATATTCTCTTAAAAACTCATAAGTGCCGTTACCATAATTTACATCTTCTACTGCAATCCAATGTATTCACATTTATTGCCACTGACTACATATATAACCTTACATATTTGGTCACAAATAACCTAAAACAAAGACAGCTTGTGATACCATGAGACAATTTTCTTTCAAATCTAATATTTATATCATTTATATAATGATGGATCTTTAGAAGAAAAGCAGCATGATACAACTACACTTTTTTTTAAAATAAGTAAATTTAAGTAGTTCATCAGAATGAAGTAGTTATATTTCTAATAATCATAAAGAGGTAACTCAGCTTTGATGTTTAGGCTTTCTGATGGTAATTTTTTTAAATATATTATAGGGTATTAGGTATTAAGAAGAATAATCTCTGAAGCAAACGTTGAACCAAAAAATTACGAGAAACGAAATATGTTTGGAGCTAAATGAATTAGTGAATAGTTGTACGAGATGGACTGGCATGACCCAAGTAAAGGGAAAAAGGAATATATCGGTTATAATGGTTTGATGATATGAAAATGTAGCCAAGATGCCTTCAATGTTGGAAAATAGTTTAATATATATTACCAGTGTTGCAAATGTCCATGGGAGGCGATTATCACTTTCGATCAGATGAGCCTATTGCTCGTTAATTAATATTTGTCAAATAATTTATTTACAGAACCTGTATAAAGTTAATATGGGCAATATAATACGATATTTAATAATGCCAAAAATTTGAAAAATGATAAGGACACAACAATTTTTACATCAATTAAAAGAATACAAAAAATATGAAATACTTTTAATACATATAAAGTCATGTAAATGAATGAAAATTTATTTATATTTCAAAAATAAAAATCATAAAGCGATCTTTTTAATATTTACTTTATTTTTCAATCACGAACTCATTTCAATGGCTTCCTTTTGATTATACAATATTAAACTCATATTACACCATTATTAGATATGGCTGACTAATTAAAACAGGGATTAACTGACGCCATTTTAGTATACTCAAATCAATTAAAATTATATAATATACCAGGAATTGCTGTTTCGAAGCGTACATTTGCCTATAGGTATTCGATTCACTTATAAGTTGAAACACGATTATTGTGGTGCATAAATAAAATTTTAACAAAAAGAAAAACCGACTTCAAACAAAACACTATTTTAAAACAAATGAATATGCACGAAAAAGTAATAAAAATAATTGCGTATTCAACATATTTTTAGAGTCTTCCTAAGTTAAATGAAATGAAAAATATTAGACTACTTAAAAGTCGATTAACGATTATATCATGTAGTTATAGTTATTGGTATATATATGGAGCCGGTGTCAGCCCCGATGCCCTTGCCCCAACAATCAAAAGAAAGAAGCGATACGAGCCCCTTGATTGATCCAGTATATTATTGTGTAAAAGGTAATTTGTAAAAAACATATTTGTTAAAGTATTCTCGTATTGTTTTTTGATAGATATACTGTAGGGTTTTATTGGCTGACACCGATTTTCATATGAAATCGCAGTTCACTTTTTGAAAATGACAGTATTCTTATAATATTAGCAAACTATCACTAAAATTCGCATCAAAGACTGTTTAACTGTTTTAGATAATACTCGGAACAGATCGATACGCCCTCAGGCGATTTCATTTGTTTCAGTATCACGTAATCATTAATTCACACTTATTAATTTAATATTATTTTGATATAAGTAACATGCATGTAATTAATTTCAAACGGCGTTAAACTTTTCAATACAAGTCATATGACAGACATATTGCGTCCACCTAATTTGAATTTGAATTAATTACACGAGTAAAGAACAGTTCTGTACACATGAATTTATACTGCAGGAAATATATATAATCAAAAGGTTGACTTATCTATGAGATCTAGGAAATTATGTTTATATCGGCAGTACTTGGTCACAGGCCTTTCTGATTAGGTATAACCCAGACAAAAAGGACATAACTTCTTGCTTATTCTCTCCAAGGTTGGTGGCGCATTGGTGATGCAAGGAATGATTACTATTTACACTTACCATAAGATGATCCATGTTCCAGTCCGCCTACTTATTTGTCATAATTAGCGACATTTATTAATATAAGAAAATATCATATTAAAACGCAATAGCTGGGCAGATTATTAAGACAAAATTAGTTTTTTTTTTTCAAACAAAACAATTTGCAAAGTTTACATTAAACTGGCAGATCACGGATAGCGTTTTAATACAAGTTTATGTCTGAAACGCCTTAAGCTGCAACATTTTATGTAATTTAGAAGAAAACTGAACTTAAGATATCTTCCAAGAACGAAATAAATTATACGAAACTAGTACTTTTCAATCCAAACAGTTCTCGTCCGGTGCATCTTTGAACCTTTGAGTGATTTAAACTGAGATGGTTTTATACTAATCCAGTTATCCAATTAAAGACTAGCGTATCTGATGTTTTATAAAATATTGAGTCGCAGAATTTATATCAAGCTTCCCGTCTCGTCTGATTATATGTAGAGTATAAGAGTTAACATTGAACGATTAATTTTTTTATTCGATTAACAATCGAATGATTAATTCGGAACACAAAGATAAAACAGAAAAAAATATATGTACAATAGATATCATAGGAAACCCGATTGGAACAAAGGCATACCGACAGTAAAAAATGTTATTAAGAATCACTCAGCTAAAATAAAAAAGAATTAAAATTAATAATATTATAAATAAAGACAATAGAAAGAGATAGAGAAATGAAGAAAGAGTAAGAGCACTTTTTCCTTACGTGACAGTTTCTGGTAGTTCGGTATAATGTAAGCCGTCTAAAAGAATTGTTCTAAAGTTCCTTCGTTTGATTTAAATAGTACATTCTCTTCCAACTTAACTGTATAATACACAGTGAATACATAACTATGTATATAAAATGGACTTACTACTCCAGATTAGTATTTTTGCTCCAGTTTATATATAGTGGAAATGCGTCCCTTTCCTTACGACAGACCTGTGCTTCGCATTTGTGATTGACCCAGGGAATTCTACTAATTAATCGCCTCCTTCATTAAAACTATTAATTTAATTCTATTCTTTTCTTAATGTTTTTTACTATTGCCAAGAGAGGTTACAATTTGGTAATGTAAAGTAGAAAAATCAAAGGCAATTGATGTATATAAATATATTATAGAGAGGAAATAGTCTAATGATCTGATGGTACGGTAATTCGATACGACGGGCGGAGTCCAGGTGCCAGACCAAAGTTCAACGGTTTGACGTCTGGCCACTGACAACTAATTGAATAATTTTTTGCTTAGCATAGGCTTCGAACTCAGAATAGCCGCGAGACAATCAGTATAATGTACCATAGATGACAAAAGTAACCTTGTATTGAAACTCTTACTTCTTAAATATAAGCAAAATGTAATTTGATTGCTTATGAATCAAAATATGATTTATTCAAGTAGGTCAAAAAATAACTTTTAAATCGTCTACATTGAAATCTACCATCGGTACAGAACGTAGATTCAATCGAGAAGAACTTAGTATTTACTATTCTATTCCATTGTTTAAATTATAGAGTTTGTGGCTATCAAATACAATTAAATAATTACATAAGGTAAAAAACAAAGTCGCTTACCGCTATCTGTCCCTATGTATGCTTAGATCTTTAAAATGACACAACGGATTTTTTTTTTCAATAAATATATTGATTCAAGCAATCGTGCGAAGCCTATATAGTATTTACCTAGAAATCTTTATGTTCATACATTTCATTAATATACTCTTGTATTCAGTAATACGAGTATACCTATCTCATTTATGAATATCATTATTTGACACTCGAAAAAAGTGAAATAAAATGTAATAAGAGAGATGACTTATGATCGTCAATCATTCAATTTTTAAATCTTTTATAAACAATAATAATAATAATTTTAATAATTGGTGGGCTAAGTTAAACAAAAACCGTGGAATATTAATATAGAAATTATGACGCGCCCGGAAGGACGTATTGACTTTATGAAGCCGGAAACTAAAGTTATTTTACCTTTATTCGTATTAAATTATTTATTATGTTACAGGTAGTTAATATGTGTTAATTTATTGCGGTCTAACCTCAACACGTAAATTATAAAATGGTGGGATTTCAAAACATTATTAAAGGACACGGGAAAAGTTTGCTTAAACAAATATGGACGAGCTAGCACCTCAGATTCACACGCTGTGAACTTGTTAATAAGGTGTCCAATGAAACTGCGGGTCACTACTTGTTAGAACTACCTAATACATCCTTTACTTTTAACTTTTTTTAAATCACTCGAGCTAGAAATTTATTAGTATCCTATCATAGACGACCTCCGTAGTCGAGTAATGTGTACACCAGTTTTCATGGGTGCGCCCGCGCCGTTCCGTGGTTCCGATTTCGATTCCCTGCCGAGTCGATGTAGATAAGGAGAATTAAATTTCTATGTTATTTTGGGTCTGAATGTTTGTGGTACCGTCGTCACTTCTGATTTTCAATAACACTTGTTTTAGCTACTTACATTGGGTTCAGAGTAATGTATATGATGTTGTTCAATAGTTAATTATTATTATTTATTTCTATACAATCGTCAAACGTCAGAAATATATGTCGTTACTGTGAATACAAATGGTCGTATCTAAAAATTGTATTTTTATCGAATTATTGCTAAATTTTTTTCATCTTTGGTAACAAGGAAATTATCTTTAGATTAATAAAATATTATTAAAACGATATTAAGATTTAAAAATAGAATGATTGAAAGTCGTAAAGCATATCTCTTATTACATTTTATTTTTTAATTTAATTTCATATTAAAAATGATTACATAAATGTTGCCAATTTATTAAGTAATAATAATGTTTTCAAATCTTCTCCTCACAGGAAGAGGAGGCCTTAACCCAGCAGTGGGAAATTTACTGTTGGAAAGGAGTGGGAAATTAATGTAAAAATGTAATGTAATAATGTTTTATTTTTGACGAAGTAGATATTAGACAGTATTAGGACATTACGGGGGATTATATCATTGTTTTATACATAATTCTAAAATAAAACTAAAAGACTAAATTATTCATTATGACATCAGCTTCCAGTGAAAGTCCCGGCAAAATTAGTCTACCGATTCCAGAGATTAACCGGAACATACAGACAGTAAACAGACAAAAATTGTAAAAAATATATATTTTGATTTATGTAACGTGAATACATACATGCATTAAGTAAAAAGCGGTTATTTTAATATAAAAAAATATACTCCAATTTTATTATATGTATAGAAATAATTTTGATAAAACTTGGAAACGAAGGTATTACTATATTAGCAATATAAGATATATAGATATGTTTTATAGAACGTCAAGAAACCGTTATACTGTATGGATATTCTATATCCCTTGTTAGCGTAATTACACTAGCTTAGTTACCTTTCAACTCGCACAATACAATACCAAGTATTTGGTGATAAAACTGACTACTACAAAGTCCTATTATTGATATCGATATTAGTCAAAAGTAGTTGCATTTCTTAGACACATCTATGTCAAACAATACTACAAATAATATCAATTAACTGAAATTGTTTAAAAACTAAAAAAACACGTTTTTAGCACGCACTAAAAATTAGAAAATATTTTTTTCGTACAGACTGTATCGTTCGACAGCAAACCCTTTCATTTGATACCCATATCATGAGGGTGTATTTGAAATAACCTGTCCGCCATCTTGGACGTCCGCCATATTGGATTTATGTCAGGTGACTATTTTTTCGTATTCCTGAAAGCAAACCCTTTCATTTGATATCCATGTCATGGGTGTGGATTTCAAACAGCTAGTCCGCCATCTTGGTGAGCCCGCCATATTGGATTTGTAATGACGTTTCTTTGCTAGTCATGCATTATCAGAGCGTGTGCAAAATTTAATCCTGATTGAAGACCGAGAATTTGTTCAAATTAATCTTCCAAGATTTTCTTACATATATATTTACAAGTGAAGCTAATAAAAGTGTTTGAAAAGGATCATTTTTGAGGTTCTCGTATTAATATTTTATATAACCTACAAGAACATAAGTTAAAACTTCGTAAATATTATCAAAAGATACATCGCTGAACGACGCTGAAGACACAAAAAGCAGGTCACATTATCGCCATATTGTAATATCAATTTCCTTAACATCTAACACGGCTTTCGGAGGAAAATCGAAATAAAATATTGTACACGGAGAAGATATGCGTTTTCGTATTGATATTACTGACATTGTAAGGTCTGGTTGTACGTCCGTTGGGAACGGGAAGGTTCGGTAAGTTACTTGTGGATACTGACTACTTACTTATATATTTTATTATAACCTAGATACATACAACATATATATATACAATGATATGGCTCAGTGAAGTCAATTCAGACAACTAAATCTGTCAAGTGCTTAATTTATCTTGCTCTCATTTATGACAGTACTAGCCGTCCGTTCCGACTTCGCACGGGTCGGCATAAGCTTTTTTAAAATATTTTTACATACTATTTATATATTATTTTGTTGCGTTTTTCGACATATTTTAACTGTCTCTCTATGGAATAAATAAATTAAAAATGTCAACTTATTTACACCAAAACCTCAACACATTATATATAAACGTTCCTTATGAATATATCTGTCTATTAGTAAAACAGCATGACAATCCGCTCAGTAGTTTTGGAGTTTATCGCAAACATAATCACTTTGTCTTATATCATGTAGTGATGCGGTATAGTAATAATCATTTACATTTATATCTAGTTATGTATCGATCTACATTTGACCATTGGTTAATATAGCCGAACCTTTCACTCAAACGGAGAGACTAAAGGACTTAGCGCAATGAAATATTCAGTTCGTATACAATTTTTGACTGCAGTATTCTAAGTTTATGGAACAAAGTTTCTTATCCTACATTATACTTCACTTGGCGTATGAATGCAAGATAAAACAAGGTTAAGAGTTCATCACTATACTTTAATAGTTTGGATTTTATTATTTAATAATACAAATCGTCTTACACACTCAACCTTTTTTTTAACTTACTTCAAAAAAAGGTAATCAACTCAAGTGGATTTTATTGTTCAAATTATTTTTTTATTTACTTAAACTTATCTAATATTATTGTGATTTTATCTCATTTAATATAGTATACAAACCCGATTTCGTTCTAATTAAATCACCTACATCACCTATTTTTATTATATATCTATAACGCATTAACATTTCAATATAGATTACTGGATAGATAGACACTATTTTTCATTCTTTTTTACGAATATATATTTAGCAATTGCATATATATATATATATATATATATATATATATATATATATATATATATATTGATAATTTAGGTATAAATGAACCAGACCTTTGTATATGTCCATAAATGTTTTTAACAGCATTCGCCCCGTAATTTACAAACAATTCCTGGAAGATCTGTAGATCTTTCCGAAACGTCAAAAAGTCGTTTAAAATTAAATTAACTTAATTATTAAGTATAACTTTTCTAGAAATTTGTAATTGATAAAGTTTTTTATAAATTCCTAACTTTAATTACGAGTCTTTTGACCTTTGGAAAGAGAGTTTCTATAAATTAACAAATTTGTGAGAAATTACATTGATATAGAATAGGTTTTAATATTTGGGCACATTAGTTGCAAAATCTGAACGCACATATCATGACAACTTAGCATAGATCAACAAAACTAAAATAGTTCTCGTATTTTAAGACAGTTTGAACATAAACAAACACACGTTCAATGCAGAGCGAGCGTCCAAGACGCCTCGTAAATGGCGGCGGTGCGGCTAAGAAAAACCTAGATTTCTCTGCCGTGTGGAAGCGTTAATGCCGATTTGATATATTGAATAAAAGTTAAAATTATATTTTTATGATGCCTATTGAAAATACAATGCGATGGTGTACCTACTTAATACGGAGACTCTTTGATCATGTACCGCTCTGAAGAAATAAATTCGATCACATCACAGCCTTACGTCACTTCGACTTTTAGTTTCTTAAACGTACCGGTATGATGATAGTTTTCATACGGGGTGTTAAACGCCCCATACCGCACGTATGGAAAGTCAAATAAATCGTCCCCAGCCGCCGTCACATAACGTAAATTACTCTGCAATCATTCGACTTCTGTAATTACAGTTCACCGTGTAAATTACAAGTAATATTTAATGCCATAAACGCTTCACTCGAGTAAAATTTCATTTATACCTTATTTTATAGCGTTCGTACCTATGTTATTTATCTCTTTTTTTTTAATTTCCGATTATTAACACATTGGTTTTTTAAAGAAGAAACGAATATTAAGTCTATATTAAAGAGTAGATTTGCAATTGCTTTTAAAAAAATATATAAGCTAATGTACAATCGGGGTAAGAAAAGATTCGTCACCTTAAGATCTATTTTCGTGTGGTCAATGTGAGCGATAATCTGCGTTACTGATCGAGAATGACATTTTGCGTCGCAATGATTTGCTGTTTAAATTCAAAAGGTACTAAGAGTTAAAGAATTGACAAAGGAATGAATTTGAAAACTGACGAAGGTTTTGTTACGCTTACTGTACATAAAATATGTATATAATATGTATGTATATGTTTTTTTAATTTAAATTTATATATGTATGTTCATATATACTTATTATGAATTCTTTATTAATTACCGCCTTCATGTTTTCCTGATTGACCTAAAGATTGACTGGAAGAGAATGCCTTTAGGCGTTGAGTCCGCCTTTTGTCTCATAACGTTTGTGGTAATCAATAAAGTATGTTAAAAAAAAACTAATACTTATATACAGCTCATTTTGGAGATGGTTTTGCTATTTCAATGCATGTATCAAATTAATTGTAGTTGGGAATACAGTACAGTAGATATTTTACGTTGAGTCCGTGGTCGTATGGTCATAAAGTTAAAGACAAATCAACTTTGAAAGCTTACAAGCTTGCAAATGACTTCTATCTATCATTAAATAGGAATTAATACATGTACCATTAGATCAGCGTGATGGAATAATCCAAAATGTTCTCTACCTTACAGACAATACTCAGTTTTTAATTAAAAAACTATTGAGTCGAATGTAACGAAAAATTAATCAAGTTCATTATGCAATTATGCATTGGGTGAAAATGGTCCGAATTTTTTTAAAAACTATATTGTACGAGACAAGAGTATCGATCTTGTATATAATACATACACATAGATATGATTCGATATTAATATAATTAAACTTTTTATACTTACTTCAAACAAAAGACACTTATAAAATGTATGTCCTTTTGAAAAGGTACGAATGACAAATTATTATGTTATTTTCTCAACATATGTTAATAAATTTATCAATTGCATAATGCATAAGTAAATAACGAATGTATTTATTAGATTGTTTGTTACGTCCTTTTTAATTTTAAATTATTTCCTATTTACTAACAAATTTATGGACCAAAATTGTCCGAAATAAAACATTTTTATTTATTTTTATTCATTTATTTAAAGACAATAATAAAAAGAAAAAAAATACAGTGTGTTTCCAAGAAGACGACAAGCTAGAAGTGTAGCGAAGATCAGCTGATTTTAAATAAAAATATAAAATATAAAATGTATAAATGTAAAATTAAAAAGGCACGGGCAATTGTGAGCCCTTGGATGTTGCAAATTAAATATATAAAAAGATAAGAAAAAATAATAAAAAAGACAAGAAAATAAGGGAGCATATTTAAAAAAATAAGAAAACTTATGGACCTCAACATTTCTTATGTAACCGTATGACGTTTAACGTAACTGTCTATTGTTTTACAGTTGCCGCGATTAATGGAAAGCAAGTGACGGAAATATTCCTTGCAACAGATGAATTTGATAAAAAAATAAATTAATAATTTCTTAAACACATTTCACTGTTGCAAATGCTATGCAATATCAATAAATAATACACAACGATATTAAGTGTTTATAGTATTCATCATAGAAATAGATATTTTTCATAATGTTTTCACAAGTTTTACGTCGCCTGTTTCCGAGGTGGAATAAGCACAAAACTTTAATAGTAAAACTAAGAAACTCATGTATCATAAGAATATAATTTTGGAATAGATTTTTTTCCCAATTAATTGTACCAATTACACTGTAATTTCCACCTACCACCTACTTTTAAATAAAATTATTGTTTATTTTACTCCAACTTAACGCATAAAAATTTTTTTAAGAGAGTCAACACATTTGTAATACTGCATTAACAAAAGCGGACGAAATGTCAACAATATCAAATGTACACAATAACTTTTTGGGACACAATGATTCAATACAAAATAAATTAATTATAGGCATCACGCTTACGTGTTATATTTTGCTTTTGTATCAAATAAGTTTTGGATAGATTTTTAAATTATAACTTTAATTTATCCACTTATGTGTTATCGAGTCGAGATGGCCCAGTGGTTAGAACGCGTGCATCTTAAACGATGATTGCGGATTCAAACCCAGGCAAGCACCGCTGATTCATGTGCTTAATTCGTCTTTATAATTCATCTTGTACTCATCGGTGAAGGAAAACATCGTGAGGAAACCTGCATGTGACAAATTTCATAGAAATTCTGCCACATGTGTATTCCACCAACCCGCATTGGAACAGCGTGGTGGAATATGTTCTAAACCTTCTCCTCAAAGCGAGAGGAGGCCTTTAGCCCAGCAGTGGGAATTTACAGGCTGTTGTTGTTGTTGTTGTCATGTGTAATCTGTATTACAAAGTCATTCTTTAATCAATACAAATTCAAAAGCATTTGGAAATTGTTAAGTCGCCCGATTGTTTTTAATAGAAATGTTTTAATGCGTACAACTTCCATCGCATAACCAAATCGAAATTCCAATTTCGATTATTAATTTAATCGAAAACACAAAAATCATACTATTAAAAAAATCCGAAACTATATCAAAATATTTTTATAATTTTTCGCACACGAATTCACCTCCGACAATATTGTTACAATAGTCCACCCCGCTATTGTTGGGAGGCTATTGTTGTTGACTCAATATAATATTGCCACAATACAAGAATAATCTGCTACCGTATTTTTTACCGAATGTGGGAATCGAATTACAGTTATTATTATTGCATTTGATGTGATTAAGATTTGACAGAAAAATAAGTACGCATTAATTATTATGTTAGGGTAATATAAAATGTTAAGTTATTTTAAAAACAGCCTAATTTAAATTTGAAGTTAAACTATAGAGTAAGAATTCTATAATAATATTGTGAAATAAGAACATTTTCACGGTCGAAGAAAATATCGCACAGAAGGTTGAATTGGAATTTTGTAATTTTTTTCGGTACTATCTACGTACTGAACTGGTGTTAGCTGTATGTTCGTATAATTCTATAAAATGATTATTCAAAAGTGTTTGCAAAAGCCACTTTGACTCGAGAGCGAAAAACATATTTGATTTGCAGTACATAAATATTATCTTGCTGCTTAATTTGATTATTAATTTGAACGTAAACTTCACCAAAACCGCTTTTAATGTAGCATAAATAAAGTTCTAAATTTAAATTTTCATTTTAGATTAATAACTCAGTAATATATTTTTTTTTATTGATATTTCATTAATAATTTCAATGATTTTAAAGAAAAAGATATTATACGTCAATAATGTATCCGATGCATTTTCATTTTAAACATCGTGAAAGAATTAAAATACAATATAATTAAAAACATAATAATAATACTTATTAACACGAAAATTCACGAACATTATAACTTACCAAGCGTATAAAAGTAACATAGACATTTTGCATAAAACCCGATGTTAAATAAAGTAATAAAACTGCAACTTGCACAGTCAAGATGTAGATGTATGGTATAACAGTTTTTATTACGATGTGGCATCGTTTGTTTTTCTTTACACGGTGTTGTTGCACGCAACAAGTACCCTCTCGGATAATAAAGTGCGGGATAAATGGAAACTTTGCAGCGAATTCAAAACATCGTCCCTCCACTACGGTCAGACCGTTTGAATCATTGTCTGATATTGTTAACTATAAAACGGCTTGCGTTTGCTTAGATTTATGTTTTTTTACAGAGGAACAATGTTGTTACGATGTTTATTTTGCTTCTTTAAGCTGACTTATTCGCAAGATTATAATTAGTAACTATAGTACTACTAATAAATAGACAAAGAGTGTTTTCAAGAGGTTTTTATGTATAAAAAATGGTGTACGTGTTGTTTTTTTTTTGAGGAGTTCCATCTTCTGGGGCAAAATCATTGCCAATGTTTGCCAAGATTTTGATTAAAATGCATAAAATGTATAGCCACCATAATACAACCGACATGTAAAATTTACAACGTCGTAGGAAGGTTGTAATTCAATGTGCAAAATTGGTCCTAAACATATTAACACTTTAAATACAATTTGGAATTATGAATTTGTTATTAATGACTATCTATTTTAAATGTGAAAATAACTCTGTCTGTCTGTGGCCAGACCACTAAAACAAGCCGACGTAATTTGATTTGAAGCTAGTTCGAACTCAAAGAAAGGACACAGGCCACTTTTTTATGCCTCAAACTTGACAACCAACCCAATAAAACGCGAGTGATACCACTATTACTATGAAAATGTTTCTATTTAATTAACTTAAATGAATACTTCGCAGTGTATTTAATTAAGTATACAGATTCCACCGTAATTATTTATCGAAAAGTGTTCGACATGTCATGGAGCGCGCGTGATTCGGCAAAATTATTTCGACGGACTATTTTTCGGGTCCTCTACGATCGTGGGAATCGTATTCTCTCCGAAACACGTCGATAATTTATCGATAAATTATGAAAATAACGAAAACATCATTACGTTGATTTTGTACGTTTTCCTGTTATTTTTAGAATTTAAGTCCGCCAATTGCCGGTCGAGATCTTCTGAAGATACATACCACGCTCAATCACTAGGGACATGAAATTTCCACAATGGAATCCTCAACCACGAAAAGCATTTTTTCATTTACTTGTCCATATTTTACCGTACTATAATTTGGTAGTTGATTATGATGCATGTTCTTTGAGTTTGTTTACATTCAAAAGAGGCACATATTGCATTTTGCAATTATTTTAACCAATTTCACAAATAGATATCATTTTTACAAATATTTCAGAGATTGCGCCATGCGACAAAAATGCCTGATGAATGTATCTTTTTTTCTTTACCAGAGCAGGAATTATTGTTTTTTTTTTTTATTTTAAAACTGAAAGCTCATATTGTAGTTTTGCTCTTTTTTTAATCTCTATCTCTAATCCCGCTCTGTCGCCACTGAGCCATATCAGTTGCAATTTATGTATGTACAAAGGTAAAAAATAAAAGCGATACGCAAAAGGTTATTGAACATTTAGTACTGTTATTCAGAAGGATATACATATTCTATTTTTAAAGTTATAACGCTCTTTTACCTTATTGGTAACTTTGATAAATAATTTCATCTCGATAAGAATGTAGAACCGAAGATTCTTGGTTAGAATTCTGGCCAGTATAAATTGCAAGGTTCGCCTGTGATTCGGAAATTACCGTACAGCCTGGTCCTAAGTTACTGTTGAGTTACTGAACACTACCTGCGTTGGAGACATTTATCGTTGTCTTCCGTTGACAAATAAATCTTATTCGATATTTTTTTTACTAAACATATTATTAACAGTACAATATATCATTTTTCGCTTAACTGAATACGAGTTCCATCAATAACAATCGTGCAAGGGTAAAATATAAAATGTAAATAATTTGTACTGCATTGTGTTACATTTTTAAGAGACAGTCAATGTAATTGGGATAGGAATGAAAAATAATTAAAGAAGAAGTTTTAAACTCTCGTTTTATTCCCAATAGTAATTCAGTATTATCAAGTACATCAAAAACTAAGAAAATATATTGTTATTATTAATATCATAGGTAGCCGGACTGAAAAGGGGCCATCTGATGATGAGAAGTCATCTCTACTTGCTTATATCACACCAAGCCCGGGGCACAAAGAAGTTACTTTTTCTTGTAGTTACACGGGCTAAATCACGCTCCAAACCGAAACACAAATGATTTGGTGGTAGAATGTATAAAGTAGGTAGCAAATGTCCAGGTGGGCTTGCAACGAGTAAATTAATTAATAAATATGATTAATATAAGCATGACACTTTTATATATATATATATATTGACCCATAAATAAGTAGTTTGTCAAAATCTGGAAAAAGTCCAAACATTTATACGAAATAACATAAAATCTGGACACTTTGAGACCTAACTTCTTCCACAACTTTGTAAGTATATTTAGCCTCGAAAACATTTGTAAAGATAGCATGTTGTATGTGTCTCTCGTAGCTAGTTGAAACGTAGTTCTTCTAACTATCATACTATGAAAGCGGCTTAAATTTCTTTGAACTTTTGTTATCGTAAAACTTTTAAATATAATTCGTCTTTTTATGTTTATTAAGAAAATAATTATTTCCATTAAACTTATTAATATGAAATATTCACTTTTTATGAAGCAAAATTTTTGATTTTACTCGGTAGCAGGGCTTTGTGCTTGTCAGTCTGGGTAGGGACCACTCACTTCTCGAATTCTACCGCCAAACAATAGTACTCATTATTGTTGAAGAGTAAGTGAGCCAGTGTAACTATAGTTACAAGGGACATAACTTATTTCTATTATCTCGTTGGTGGCCCATTGGCAATATAAGGAATGGTTAATATTTTTTTACAGCGTCTTTGTCTATGGGTGCTAGTAACCATAAACCATGATAGTGTAGGGTGCATGGACTATTTAATTGCTGGAAAGCTGTTTCAACTATTTGACAGTAAAATGACCCGATCTTTTACCAGCGAAATGAATAAGGTTGTAATGTTTTTGTAGTAATTCTGCACTATAATTCCAAGATTCATATATTTCAATTGCAAATATATGCGCTTGGGGTATCTCGAAAAACATTTATAGAAAATAAAAATAAGTCCGAGATGGTTTCACCCACCGGGGGGTTCTGTACCAAATAATAACAGGTTTTTAATTTTTACTTAAATGGCTGTACATTTATTACGGGAACATGTTGATAATTGTATCAGTAATATAATGTCTTTGCTAGTTATTTGAACACCAAAGAGGTATTAGCACTTTTTTTTTCTTCACATTAATTTATTTTATCTTTCTCGTTTGACGGCTGAACGAAGAATACAAGCATTGATTTTATATTTGGCACGATTATAACGGGAAATATCAGTACGTTACTCTCATCTCGCAAAACTTAATGTATATTGAAATAATCCGCCTCATTATTGTTAATGTGGACAAGATAATTTAATATGACTATAACAGTTTTATAATGATCGGGACAGCAAAAAGTAAAGAAATTATTACATGAAAATATCTCATTGTTATATCTTTTATAAAGGCATATTAAACAGTATTTGGCCCAATAGTTAAAGCCTGTACATTTTAACCGATGATTGCAAGTCCAAACTCAGGCAAGCATCACTAAATTTTCATGTGCTTCATTTGTGTTCATAATTTATCTTGTGCTCAGTGGTATAAAAAACATCGCGAGGACACCTACATATGTCTTAGTTTAACAAAGTTCTGCCAAGTGTGAATCTACCAACCCAGACTCGACCTCCTAACCTTCTCCTCAAAAAGAGAAAGAAAGCCTTAGCCCAGTATTGGGAAAAGTGTTTATTTTCCCTTACTCTGTAAAACGGGACTAGCTTAAGGCCCGACCACCTGTGGATATTCTCTATAATTATGTCGGGGAGTGCTGACCTGCAGTGGATATGATCGTACATGAGTTGTAAAAATCGGCTACGTCAGTCACTTGACAACACACAACAAAAATTCTTAATCCCAGTCGCTAGTCGATAAATACACTTTACTTTTACATACTTCCCTATCAGCTTGTCTTATCTAACTAACACAGACTGCGTAGGAAATCCAGGAAGTATCATTTATTTTTTCTGTGTGAAGTATTGCTGTTGGCCTACTGGCCTTTACAGCGTCACTGGACTTTCGGGCGAGTATTAAAGTCCTCAGCCCTGAGGTTGAGCGCTGAGCTCTGATTTAAAGTTCGTCCCGAGGGTGTCTCATATGAGATCGCACCTCGGCTCAGAACAAAGTCGGTGGGGTGTGATTCTAAGCACTGAATGATTCTACAGAAACTTAATTTGGGTCCTCATTTCCGCCGGCGGAAACGCTGTGAGTTTGAGGTGTGTAGTGTGGTTCCCCCTACGAATGGCTCATTTGCGATAGTGAAGCTATCGTCTTAGTCGTTCAGGACGTGGCTAGGTCGTCTGAGTCTGTCCGGAAGAGACAGGAAGTATCGTTTAAACAACTTCTATTTATTATTAACTTGAAACTTAACAAGTGTCTCCGATACAATAGCTCGAAATCATTGAGTTGCTTTGATAATGAACCGAACTGGATAGTGAAACTTTTCAATGCATCGTTATGGCTAAGCTACAATGGCTAAGCTCTCAATTTTGGTCTCATTGTTTGAATTGTATTGTAACATAGATTACTATAACAATAGTGTATTTTAGATTTTTTTGACTCGTATCGTAAAAACAATTGCATGCGAATAGAATGAAATTTTATTAGTCGCTCAATGGAAGGTTTGTTTTCGGCTTAGGTTTTTTTAAGCCCGCGTGTAATTAAATACCGCGTGTTAATTATTCTAACGCAAAGCAAAACTATATAGGTGCGTTGCATTACGAGCTAATGAGTTGATGTAATGACCGCCATAACGGAAATATCTTGTATCCCTTATGCATAATTTGCAAGTTCATAAAGGTCTAATCGTTTCAAATGAAATGAAAAAGAGATTTTAATTTCGTGTCATCTAAAACTATAAGCTTTAATACGTAAACTGGTCCAAAATATCCAATCAAATCAAATCGAAATATTCTTTATTAAACACATAAATATAAATATGAGACAACATCGCATACATTACTCTGATACCAATGTAAATAAAGCTAAAGTACTTATGTTATCAGGAGTAAAAACGGTACCACAAACACCCAAGACAACATAGAAAACTAATGATATTCTACATCGACTCAGCCAGGAATCGAACCCAGGACCTCGAAGTGGCGCACCCATGAAAACCGCTGTACACACCACTCGACCACTGAGGTCGCCGTCGTCGTCGACACGTATCTACGTAAGTCACATTCAAGAAAGATACACAAGAGGCGGTTATTATTCGCTTATCACTAAAAAAGCGATCTCTTCCGAGAACCTTAATGTTAAAACTGTCTGTCGCTCTTTCACAACCAAACCACTGAACCGAATTTGAGGAAATTTTGGTGTTAAGCAAACTTGAACTGCAAGTGTACTTCATATATGCTACGTTTTTTGCCTAACACATGACCAACCCCCTAAAACGCGATCCAAGCCGAGGGCAACAACTAGTTATAAATATATCATAATAGTTCGTGTAATGAAATGAATCGTTACCATGCAATATAATCTTCTTAATTAATTATTATATAAAAATTAATCCATAGTTAAAATTAATATCCGTCGATAAAGCGAAGCGAAATATTTTAAATTATGTAAAAATATGCACGCTAACAATACATTAATAATTCCGTTGTTGAGTCCATCTCATATTTGTATGGTTGTATGGAAATCGATGAATGCATAATTCTTTCGGCCATGCAAGTTTAAACATTGCATACATCGTATGACGTGATCGTTCGCTGTAGAATTTCAATATCCGTAGCCTTAAAGCAGAAAGCTCGATATTAAGCGGCGTACACACACAACTAACATTCACGTCACAGCTATTTATTTTATTTTTGTTGAATATTTACCAATATCGTAAGTTTACTCTGATTTGTGATAAATACAGTTTTTTTTTTATATATAATAGGTAGGGGGATGAGCAAATGTACCACCTGTTGTTAAGTGGTAACCTGTCTGAAATAATGACATTCCTAACCACAATTATACACCGCCACCCCACAAACTGGTTCAACGTTTCTCCTCATCGGTTCAGTTTTTTATGTGTCTCATTCATTTTCATCATCCTTTGGTAAAAAATATCGACGCCCATAACGTGGAGCCTTTGACATTTCAATTTTTTAATATTATAGTTAGGCGTACTCCTGATGGGAAGTGATCACCGATGGAAAGTGGTCATCACCGCCCATAGAAAATTCCGCTGTAAGAATATTAATTCCTTACATCGCTAATGCGCCATCAACCTTAGGAAATAAGATGTTATGTACCTTGTGTGCAGTTACTCAAGCTCACTCATTCTTCAAACTGAAGCTAATAAATATTTAATGATTATCCGATATCTGATCTGATATAGTGACATCTACCCTGATGGGTTGCATAAAGCCTTTCCACCAAGTATGTTCTTATTAGTTTACAAAAAGCGTATAAGCTTATCAATTGTTATATCATCCTGCCTTTATCCTAATTTTTTTTATGCTCAGCGCATGTCTTCTTCCCTTTCCAATCATGCCGTCTCTTAGATCCATCCATCGTTTCTTTGGCCATTTCCTTCCTCTATATTCGATTGTAATTAATACAATTAAAACAGTACATCCTGATAAGTAAATGGAAGATAAATTGATTATTTTTGTGACTACAAATGTCGTATAAAATATATAATAAATACTTATTTTGGTGCGATGTGAGCGCTACGTATCTATGTGAAATGGGTGTTGCATATACTCTTTTATTATTAACATTTCCTAAACGAGGTTGCCCGCCAGTAAGCGAAAAAGCGCCTTTTGTACTGCACATATTTATATTCCATGTAGCTGTCCTATTTTGTCTCATATTTTTGAATTTTGATAATTAATATTTATAATCACCTAAATTACTTGTCTATTGCTATACATTAATTAGTTTTTAGTGGAAACTTGATTGGTTTGTGCACGGCTTAATTGTTATTTACTGTATGTTTACTTGGTAGGGCTTTGTGCTAGCCCGTCTGGGTAAGTACCACCCACTCATGAGTTATTCTTCCGCCAAATAACAGTACTCAGTACTGTTATGTTCCGGTTGTGAGGGTCAGTGAGCCAGTGAAACTACAGGCACAAGGGACATAACATCTTAGTTCCTAAGGTTGGTGGCACCTTGACGATGTAAAGAATAGTTAATATTTCTTACAGCGTCATTGTCTATGGGTGATAGTGACCACTTACCATCAGGTGGGCCATATGCTCGTCCGCCAACCTATACCATAAAAAAAATGTTTCCCAAATAAAAAAAAATTGTGTTTAATAAAAACTAAAATAAATATTCTATAATATAAAATATATACGCTCAGCTTAACATAGTTTTGACATTTTATTATAAATTTGGTATTTTACCGTCCACTGCGATATTAGCATCAATGGAGCAATGTAGACTTTCCATAGCTCTTGCGGAAATTAAAATATGTTTCAATGTTTCCATCGAATTTAATCTAAATTATCTTTGAAATTTTAAATTATTAAACGCAGCTGGTCAGGATATTATGAGGCCGTTAGTAAATAATTGAAAATATTTATGAATCGCTTTATTATTGTGCAATTGAAATAACGTGGGCATTACATAACATCTATACTAATATAAAATTTGAAATTAACATGGTTATTTTTATTAATAAAGTGATTTAATGCGGCGTATTTACCATGTTTTTTATTTTTAGTTGGTGGTTGGTGGAGCGAGCAGTCTCGTGAACAAGACATTCGCAGATTATGCCAAAATATCGAGCTTGTTTTGAAATATATCAAAATGATAGAACTATCGAATAGGGATACCGTATATATTTACAAATAAATCGACATGACATCGATATGCCATCACTAAAAAACTAGTATTTCTTTGCATGGCTAAGCCAGTAACCAACGCGCAGTTCGTTATTTTTAAAATCTTTAAAAAGAAACCGAGCCTCCTGTCCCTTTGGTCCAAATGTTAAAATAAACTTTCAACGACGTTTCAGACTTATTCCCAGGGGAATATTTTGAAATGGACGTCGCGGCTCTCGCTATTGATGCGCTCGACTGAATTTAAAATCAAGCCAGTGTGTCAACGACTGTCATGGACCCGCAAATGTCTAATTTTCATGACACAAATATTATGCCTTGTTTGCTTAATCTATTTTCATAGTAAAGTAAAAGTAAAGTAACAGCCTGAAAATTTGCCACTGCTGGGCTAACGGCATCCTCTCCCATTGAGGAGAGGGCTTGGAACATATTCCACCACGCTGTTCCAATGCGGGTTGGTGGAATGCACATGTGACAGAATTTCAATGAAATTCGACACATACAGGTTTCCTCGCGATTTTTTCCTTCACCGCCGAGCACGAGATGAATTATAAACATAAATTAAGCACACATATATAGTGGTGCTTGTCTAGGTTTGAACCCGAAATCATCATGTTCTTATCACTGGGCCATCTCGGCTTTCTATTTTCATACATAACTCAAAATATTCTATAATAATAATCTCGAAACTCGTTGTAGAACACGATCATGAACTATCAGAAAGTTATATAATATACGTTGATCCTAATAATTATTACAGTGAACCATTAAATCGAGATAACGTCACCATCATCACCATATACATCAATCAGTTTTTAAACATTTCATGAATGGAAATTCTTTCATAATAACTCTACTGTTTTAACAATAACAAGACCAGTCTATCAGAAGCTGATTACATTCGTTCGATGTACTTTATTAATAGTTATAGTAAAAATATATTCTTAATAAGTCTCTGCATCGTGAAATGGAATTATTAAAATGTGATATCGTTATATCCTAGAAATTAAGAATTTAAACAAATCCCATTTCAAAGGATAATGTTTCATCCCAATACCATTTTAACAAGCAAAAAATTACAATTAATGTCATTATTTTTTTGTTTCAGAATGAACTTTAATACATGGAGCATAAGGTTTATAAGATTAGCACAACATTTTGGTGTGTTAATATAATTATACTTTATCTTATTTTTATGTACCCTATTATTGCGCGGAAAGCATGGTTCAGTACATCTAATAAAAGAGATTATGTTAGTTAAGAGTTCGCAAAGTTATACGAATGTGACCTTTATTTCATTAGATATAAGAGCTATAAAGGAAATGTTTTATTTAAGATGTAATTGCCTATTAGGTTTACAATCGCAATAAGATTAACTTTTGTGTTGGGAAAGTTGTTCGAATGGAGATGAGAGATATATCATAATGATAAATGCACATAATAGTAACTTTCTTATTAAGATCTGTATTATGAGTGATCTTGTTGAAATACATTTATATTTTCTACTGAAAAATAAATCCATGAAAATATATACAAGCAGGCTAACAAATGGGCCATTTGATAGTTAGTAATCCACTGCCCATAGACGTCGACATTGTAGGAATTAATTAATAGTATACCTTACCCCCACTACAACTATCGGGAACTCAGGAGTAATGTCCCTTATGGCTTGTATTACCGTAGAGTATACTGGCTTATTCATTCATTCAGTCATCATATATACATTTGTAGAGATGTAGAGTATCTTGAGCAATGAAATAAGTAATGTTGTTTGGTCGTTGGTATAGAACCGATCTTTTAAGGTCTGAGCTTAAAGTACCGACTCGGGTTCATAAAGAGTATTAAAAATGTTTTCAAATAATTTTCATCAACAAACCCGCAATTTAGATGCGAATCTCAAAACAAAGGTGTTTTGAAACACACCGTTGGTACGAAGATTCTTTATATTATATTATCTATTAAATAACAGACATAACAAAACATAATTATGACGTGTGAATCACAAAAATATCAACTAAATAAGATTAAATAATATAATATAAAAGTGTATACGACAGAAAGAGATAGAAAATTCGCCTTGAGACGGAGAGAACGTGAAATTTTCTGCCAGTTCTCTCTACTGTAAGTTAAATAATTTACGTTCCAAATTCAAATTTTAAATTATAATTTTAATGACAATTAACCTGAATCAATAGATTGCTTGCTATATCTTTAATCAACACCCTGTATATTGAGCGTTTGATGTAACGTATGCCATTAAAGCGAATGTGAACGCTATACAGGATAGTAATGTGGGCGTAGATACGTTCATTATCGCTAAGTTAATTTCCATCTAGTAACACTATAAGCCACACATATATGATAGATAATAATAATGTCTCTAAATTTTATCGCTTCAGCTTAGGCTTTATTTAATGGTTATTGTCTTAATATTCCATTTTCGTAATAATTCTTTATAAATATAAACCGTTATAAATACATAATCATTACAAGATATTTATTAATTAATTAAGAATTAGCAGATAAAGTAAGTTGACTGTCTTCTTTATTTTGTGACAAAATAAGTCCGCAGGTCCTGTAATCCTAAATTAGGACGGGCTGATAATAACTCGTTAGTGTGAAAATATGAGTAATCACCCGACGTCAATAAGTTGGAAGTGAGTACAGTCGTGACTCGGACAACACGTGACGTCGTTGTTTCTGCACTTGAACTCTTTCTGGTGGTGTTGGGGTTTTCTGCCTATCGGAGTAAGAGAGAGTGAATAGCAAATACCACCTTTGCGCCATAATAATATGCCCTATATAGTTTCCCTTGAAGTTTGCCACCTTGGCCAAAATCGACCACAAATTAAGATAAAGGCAGAAATAATAATTGTCCCGCAACCTCTTCATTGTGAGGAATATATTCGAGCTTATTCCACCACATTGTTTATGATAGATATTCATTTAATGCACGTAGAATTCCTCACCAATATTTTCATCGGCCACCAAACACGAGATGGATTATAAGCACAATTAAATCATTTAAAAATTATTGTGTTCTAACCTCTTAAATATCTTGACTTTAAAATCGATTTTATTCGTATCTTACGGTGCTACACAAAATATAAACTCGCCGAGTGTTTGCAAAATATCTTATTTAGGTCATATTGATTGTGACTTCTGAGTATTTCTTTCAATTTCAAATTTTAATGTAAAGTTAAGGTCTAGAAGATAAGGTTTCTATGTTATATTTAACAAGCTCCGCGAACTTTCGCCTACGCCAAGCGCTACAACTCCGTCCCGCGAGTGTAATCTTAGGTATATTTTAAATATAATACCTATCTCGACAAATGACCTTTATGACGTCATATTTTACAGACGAAATATTTAAATCTACAGTATAGCTGTCGAAATGCTTGGCCGTTTCAGTAGTGGTGCAAAAAGCTTCATCCTCCACTGGTGACAGAAGGGCTAGTTCGTTTTTTGCCCAGAGGATCGGAATCGCGTTTCAACGGGGCTATGCTAGCAAGCATTCTTGCCACCATCAGCGGTCAAGATTTATACAGTAACTAGTTTTAGTTCATATTTAAGCATTTAATATTATAATTGTTATATTAATAAATGTGTTTAAAAATACAAAAATTAAATCAATTGTAATATTTTAATTTTGAAAGTAACTTTGTCTAACTTTCTGATGGCTTTCACGGTCAAATCACCGGAACTGATAATTTTAATTTTTCTGAACTAAGATTGGATGCCGAGTGAAGTTAGGTCATTTATGACAAAAACCTAAAACTATATTTCCATTTTTGGGGTCCAAGCTGGCTTCATAACAAAATCGCTTCAGGGCTTTGCCAGTTAAAGAGCAAAAGACAAACAGATAGAGTTTCCTTCTGGAAAGAACAATACAATGTCATTTAAACTCAGTTATATTCATGATATTATTTGTCGCCCGCACTTTGCTCGCGTTTTAGAAGGTTTGTCATGTGTTAGGCAGTAGACTATGTCCCTCCTTGGACTTGTGTCATACCAAATTTCATCAAATTCGATTCCGTGGTTCGGCAGTGAAAGAACGATAGACCGACAAAGTTACTTTCGCATTTATAATGTTCGTATATATTTATCTCAAAGGTTATCAAATCAAAACCTTGAATACAAAGGTCGAGCAAATCTCATTCATACTTTCTTTGATAATAATTTATCTGTGACAAATAAAAAAATGTTTCTTAAATATAATGTTGAAAGTGTCATTTATCAACTGTAAAGTAAAGTAACAGCCTGTAAATTTCCCACTGCTGAGATAAGGCCTCTTCCATTAAGGAGAGGGTTTTGGAGCATATTCCACTCCTCTATTCCAATGCGGGTTGGTGGAATGCACATGTGGCAGAATTTCGATATTATTCGATAAATTAGACACATGCAGATTTCCTCACGATGTTTTCCTTCACCGCCGAGCACGAGATGAATTATAAACACAAATTAAGCACATATATATAGTGGTGCTTGCCTGGGTTTGAACCCGCAATCATCGGTTAAGATGCACGCGTTCTAATCACTGGGCCATGTCGGCTCTTTCATCTGAGGCAAATAATTTCGTTACAACTTCATAGATTACAACATACGAACACACATGTCTATAAAATGAAAATTACGTGGAAAATCTCGGAAGATTTAAGAAAACAGATGAGACCGTCTTCGCGTTCCATATCCAGTGAGGCGTGAAATAGTGACGAGATGTTTACAATTGTTGTTTTTTTTTCAGAAATACGACGTTTTGTCCAAAAGCAATCTTCGTAAAACGCAAGGGTGCGGTCTGTTACTTCACTGCGCATGTATGGCGCTACTTCATCGGGCTTTCATATTTTGATGTTAAGGTCAATTTTTGCTAACGCGACTTCGATTTCATTTATTTTTTTAAAAAAAATTACATTTAATTCTCATCAAGAACTAAGGTTAGTGTAAATTGTTTTGTTCTATAAAAAAGGCGATTATAATTTTCATCAGAGAAAACCATAATGATAACAAATGGCATATTTGTTCTCAATTATATTATTATCACTGACCTATTTCTTATTATTATTATTATTATTTATATAAAAAAAAACATGTAAATGTCATAGTTTAATGCATGTCAGTTATACAAAAAGTTTCACTCGGATTGTTTTATAACCGAACAGTTAAGTTTTAGAGTTCTGGAATCCTAAGAATTCGATACATAACTTTCTTTAGGGACAAAGAAAGGCTTTAGAAATTCATTTGATTATTAATTTGCGATGAAACCCATTATATCTATTATCGCAGCAGAGAAATCCAAGCTTAACGAGTGTCATCGTTGCGACGTAAATAATAAAGACGCGGGAAGACTTGCATCTGCACATACGAATGTATACGAACTTATACTTTCGTACTCATTACGAGGTTCCACAGCTTATATCCATATCTTGCGACGTGCAGATAAAAAAACGAAAACAAACAACAAAGACAGTAATAACAATCCTTCGCGTAGCGGTTTTGAATATTCATGCAAACATTTTTAAGCTGTGGTTTTAAAATTTTTGTGACGTAACGACTAGAGAACGTTGCTACTGCTCATAATCAATATTTTTAAGATTGAATATATAATAATATAAAATTATTTATACAAGTAATTCAACTCACGGCATACGTTGCTTTGCGTATTTCAAAGTTTTGTTTAGATATATTATTATAGATCTCTTCACACAAAGACGCGCCCTTCCACGCACCCTCACTTCACTAATTTATCGGGGTGCTCACAAGATGTTATAATGAAGCTAGTTAATTAGATTATAATATTTATTACTAATCTTTGCCGCCCTAAAAGGTGTTGCTTTACTTAGGTAGTACTGCCATCTTCCGATGTAAAATTTTACCAATTCCAAAAACAATAGTAAGTCTACTTGGACTACAGACACGATATAGCATATTAAATCAAGGTTCCGTTTGGTCTCCAGGTTTTTATTTGATTTTATACCAAACATTCATCTATGAACGAGAAAGGGGCCCCAGTGGAGCTCACTTATTATATCACTTACGATTTTGTGGAACCAGCTTTCGCCGACGGTTTTCCAAACTGATACGACATGGGAACCTTCAAGAAAAGAGCGTACTCCTTCAAAGGCCGGCAACGCACCTGCAAGCCCCCTGGTGTTGCAGATGTCCATGGGCAGTGATAGTCACTTTCTATCAGGTGAGCCTCCTGCTCTTTTGCCACCTATGTCATAAAAAAAAACACTGAACACTGACTCACTGTTATATAACTCATCATTAATATAGTAGCATACTGATGATGTATGGAATGGTATATCTTTCTAACCGATCAAATGTGCACGGATAATAAACATTGACCATATGTATAGTATTATATACTCTTAAGTTTCCCTACTAACTAATATATCATAGCAAAAGAATATACTGCTTCTAATATGTGAGTTTATTTATATCTTTTATATGTAATGTTATTATAATGTCATTAAATAACATTTCCCGTGTGCTTACCGTGAAATGTAAGTAATTTTTCCTTAGCGACGCCGTTAGAGCACTCACTGTTGACGTTTAGGCGTATCTTAGTTGTGTAGCAGAAACATTGTCGCTTGTTTGTGTTTTATTTTTAAAGACATTAATATCTACTGTTTCTTTTTGATAATTTATATATAAAAAAAACAGAAAGTTGTTAAGTCGACTCGAATTATAAAATCCTTATTTTTTGTTGGCCTGTGTAGAATACGTTACAAGAACTCCTTACTAATATACTGCATAGATCTGACGCTCTCTTTTTATCTATAGTATGCTCTGTTGAATGTTGGTCGGGATTGAGTCCGTTCCCTCTTCTGAGTAGAGTTCTACTGATTATAAGAAGAGCACTCAGAAAGTGACGTGGATGTGTCATATATAGATGATCCATCCATCCATTTGACTACAATAAAGTACGACCATTGATGGGCAAAAAATTAACATACTCTGGTTTCTCCTTTAGAAATAGTATACATTATTAATTTAGCAATGTAAGCAGGATATCCAAGGTCGTTGTCAAATATGTCTTATAACGAAAAATATTTCGAAAGAAATTTGACCAGAAAATTGTACAGTCGGGGTAAGAAAAGGTTGGTCACCCTAAGATCCATTTTCGTGTGCTCACTATGAACGATAATCTGCTTTACCGATCAAGAATAACATATTGCGTCGCAATGATTTGATGTTTAGATTCAAAAGATATTAAGAGTTTAAAACTTGACAAGGAATTAATTTGAAACTGAAGAAGGTTTTCTTACTCTGACTATTCATAATGTATGTACATTAATATTACTTCATCATTACGACATCCCTTTACAGGTTACTTAAAATAAATAATTTATTATGAGAATTTAATAACTGATATTAATGAAATAAGTGGAAAGACCCCACTTAGAAATTGTCTGGGTATAGCCGAGAAACGCCTCATATTTAATTTATCCTGAGAAAGCCACTTTAGTTTGCCGGTGTAGAGTAAGTAGCTGTATTTTAAAACATCACTTACCATGAACATATTTTATAGAGTTTGACAATGAAAAATTCATAATATAAGTGCTTAATGTAATGAAGCCACACGAATTATTAATCTTAATAGGTAATCTTAATTTTCGATCGTTTTATAGTGGGTATATTATTTTGATATTTTTCAAATTATAAAGAACGAAGGAAATTTTTAAATACTAAGAATAATAGATATAAAGCATGAGAGAAACCCGAAACAGTAAAAAGACATTCTCTTGAAGAATCCCTCTTTAGAAGATCATTAAAAATCGTAGAAACATTGGTTGATCAACATAATTTAAATTTAGCGATATTCAAATTTGTCTCAATTTAAATATTGCGAAATTTAAATAATCACGCAGCGCCTTTAACGGGCCTTTTTTGTTACACGTACCTTATTCCACGTTAGAATATTTATTTATATAATAGGTATAATATCATATGAGACAACATCACATACATTACTCTGATCCCAATGTGAGTAGCTAAAGCACTTGTATTATGGAAAATCAGAAGTAACGAAGGTACCACAAAAACGCAGACCCAAGACAACATAGAAATGTAATGATGATCTACATTGACTCGGCCGGGAATTTCGTTTGTTGAAACTTTCTTTAAGCAATGGACCAAATATGAAATACACAGACAATATAAATTATAAATAAATAAATATGAGACAACATCACATACATTACTCCCAATGTAAGTAGCTAAAGCACTTGTGTTATGGAAAATGAGAAGTAAGGACGGTACCACAAACACCTAGACCCAAGACAACATAGAAAACTAATTATAATCTACATCAACTCGGCCGGGCATCGAACCCCGGACCTCGGCGTGGCGTACCCATGAAAACCGGTGAACAAACCACTCGACCACAGTGGTCGCAATTTATTAATAATATAAACAGGACAATTATAATCCAACGCATATATATATATTTAATGTTTACGCATACTAAGCCATCTATACAAACAAATATCACTCATAGTTGTACAAGCCCTTAATGATTTCACGTAGAGGGTACCTTCATAAGTAAATGGAGGCCCTAAAATATTTTATATAAACAGTTTACGCGAAAATGTTGCTGGTAGGCTGGTAGTAAGATTACAGCCGAGGTGATCTCCCACTACCCTAAACAATAGCAAGTATTGGGAGGCGATAAGACTTTAAGAGTGTGCCGTTGCACAAAGTTATATCAACTTAAGCCATAATATACTTCATTTTAGTAGTGACTCAGTAGTTACTCTTTTTCAACGTTTAAAAATACAGTCATGTCAGTTAAATACACTTATATATGTATGCAATATATCCTGCTTGGAAGTCAACAAGTATTAAACATCAACAACAAGTGGGTAGGAATCCCACATAATCCGTTTTACCAGTTACCTTAAACAATGTAATTATTGCACAAAAGAAATCTGAGTCTTCGTAATATAATCCAAAAGCGATATTAATAACAAAGTCAATAATGGTTGTTAATCCGCCTATATTTTTATGAAATGAAATTTTCCATTAGCCAAAAGTATTTTTTCTTATATTGGAAGCATTTTCTTATATTAATTCATAAGAGTTCGCCTTATAACCCGTGCAAGAAAGAAAGAAATACGACTAAGAAGTGTTTTGAATGTTAATGTAAAGGATAATTATTTTTACGAGTATATTCTTACTTGATACGAGTAAAGGGGTTAGTAAAAAGATAGATATTGAACCGAATTAAGAATATCCCTGAATTAATTTAGTACCTGCTTAAAATGTTTGATATACAAACTGACGTTGTGTCCGTGCTTTATCTTTTTTATCTTTTAAATCAATATATTTAAAATATACATAATTCATACATTAATTTTTTTTCAAATGTTTTCGTAAAATGCCTTGATTTTTGTAAAAAGGTACTTCTGTGGGCTTAAAATATAACTCAAAATGAAAACTAATTAATAATAATTGCTATTTAATATTATTAATTTTGTATAGAATTTACAAAGCTTACATCAAACAGTACCGACCAATATAGAATTACTATTGTTTTTTGAAGTCTAAAGATTAAAGCCCTAGGAATATTTAATTACCGATGCTCTACATTTAGTTATAAAAATTAAAAAAAAAACTTTATCATACATACATTTTTACATCCAATTTTTTTATTCCGCCCGTCTCATGTTACGATGCATCAGAAAATGGGATTTGATCAAAAAATATTTTTCGCCGCATTTCATAAACTATTGTGAAATGTCAAAATAAATAAATAAGTTTTAATTTTGTAGGTAATTACGAATAGCTTACCTTAGTGTCGTTTAACAATCGTTAAATATCTTTATATATATTTATATATATATATATATATATATATATATGTCTCCATATCCATAATTTAACTACTGCACGAAAAAGAGAATGATTTTTTTATATTTTTTATTCCGGTAAGATATTTGGTGAGTGTGTACGGCAGGAAAGCATGTGTATCGATCTGATTTTTTTTTTTCATTAAGTAGTTAACTAAACTCCTTAATTGGAAATGTAAGTCTATATCAAATCAAATCTTAATAAAGCAGAAAATATATTGTTCCTAATTTTATTAGGCAAAATATTATTATCATCTGAATCAATCAAAATTACAATGTTATTATTTTTATTAAAACGTAACGTAGAATATTAATACATTTATGCTACAATTTTCTTATTAATAAAGTTACAAGAAATTCCAATTATAACTAATTTTGCGTGTCCCTG
This sequence comes from Vanessa cardui, assembly GCF_905220365.1. NCBI lineage: Eukaryota > Metazoa > Arthropoda > Insecta > Lepidoptera > Nymphalidae > Vanessa > Vanessa cardui. The sequence goes on from NC_061137.1 coordinate 3,432,615, forward strand.
ACGTCTTAACTGGGTAACTTAGATATCTGCGAGCAAAGATAAATAAAGTTTTCTAAACAAACAAAATTGAATACATGTACCTTTTCTAATTATAATATTATAATCACTACATAGTATAATACAAAGTAGAATTCTCTTTCCGTATATCCATTTGAATGCTTAAATCTTCAAAACCACGCAACGGATTTTGGTGCTGCTTTTTTTAATAGATTGATTGATTTGAGAAAAAGGTATTTGTACATAATACATGGACAATATAATAGTAATTACTGATAATTTTAAAAGTTTATAATGTGATGTCGTAAATAAACAAATTCTGTAGTATTTTAAGTATCAGTATTGCACCCATGTCAAGCTGTTTACTAGGATTTATATAGTAATAACCACATTATAAAAAATGAAAGAAATAATGGACTTACAGAAGTGATAACTAAAAACATCTACATTCTACTAAGTACAGCTAGCTTTGTAGGTTAGAGTAAGAGACTGGCTGCCGCTAATGTATGTGTAAGAGAAAGGAAAATCAGACAGACTGGCGTCGTAACGCGTTACGTAACAAAGCAGCTTACCCTTCCATAAGATGTTCACTTCTATAATAAATAAAGTACAATAACATTCTATAATACTTGAATGAGCTGAGATGGCCCAGTGGTTAGAACGCGTGAGGAAATCTGCATGTATCTAATTTCATCTAAATTCTGCAACATGTGCATTTCACCAACCCGCATTGGAACAGCGTGGTGGAGTCTGTTCCAAACCCTCTCCTTAATGGAAGAGGAGGCCTTATCCCAGCAGTGGAAAATTTACAGGCTGTTACTTTACTTTTACTTTACTTTGAATGTTATTTTTATATGGATTGATACAGACATTACCTCAATGAATACGTATAAATAACTATTAAATCAATGTTCCTATTCGCTGGGTGCGAAGTATAAGGTGGGGAACCACGAAACGATCGCAGCGCGCGTCATGGCCAAAAAAGGAACTTTCTGTGGCGGACGCTGTCACTTTTTACTAACGAGATTTACGTTTTTAGTAAATAAACATGTGCTTCAATGGTGTGGATCTTAGCATCTCCATATTTAATTTCTATCACATCTTACCGTAGCGGTATCTAGAGGAGAATCAGCTGATTAGTGACCGCCAGTACGGTTTCCGTCGGGGTCGCTCAGCCGGTGATCTTCTAGTTTACCTTACTCACAGGTGGGCTGAAGCAGTTGAGAGCAAGGGGGAGGCATTAGCAGCCAGCTTGGACATAGCGAAGGCCTTCGATCGTGTATGGCACAAAGCGCTTCTTTCGAAGCTTCCTTCCTATGGGCTTCCCGGGAAATTATGCAATTGGATTACCAGCTTTTTGGCAGATCGGAGCATCAAGGTCGTTGTCGACGGTGCATGCTCTGACTTAAAATTCGTCAATGCTGGTGTTCCACAAGGCTGCATTCTATCACCCACTCTGTTTCTTCTGCATATCAATGATTTGTTGCAAATCGGGAACATTCATTGCTATGCAGACGACAGTACCGTTGACACCTTATAAACCGACCGCGATAATATTTCTCGGGAAAACGTCCAAGAGAACCGGAACAAACTTGTGTCTGAAATCGAGTCTTCATTAAACGAAGTCTCGAATTGGGGCCGGCTAAATCTAGTCCATTTCAACCCCAAAAAGACGCAAGTTTGCGCGTTAACCGCTAAAAAAACACCATTTGTCGTATCTCCGCGATTTGAGAACATTCCGATAGCCGCTACAGGTAGTATCGGAATACTTGGCGTTGATATTTCGATCCTCGTTCAGTTCCGCGGTCAATTGGAAGGCAAAGCCAAATTGGCTTCAAAAAAGCTGGCGTGCTCAGCAAGGCGAGACAGTATTTCACGTCGGCCCATCTCCTTAAACTTTACAAGGCGCAAATTCGGCCTCACATGGAGTACTGCTCTCACCTCTGGGCGGGTGCTCCCCAGTACCAGCTCCTTCCATTTGACCGCATCCAACGGCTCGAGCGGCTCGAGTTATCGACGATCAAGCCCTTTCCGATCTCCTTGATCCTTTGGCTTTGCGTAGAGATGTCGGATCACTCTGCATCTTCTACCGAATTTTTCACGGGGAATGTTCCGAGGAATTGTTCGGATTAATCCCCGCTGCTGAATTTTACCATCGGACATCTCGCCAAAATTCTAAGTTTCACCCGCACCATCTTGATGTCCGAAAATCCACAACAGCGCGATTTCTCAGACATTTTCTGCCTCGCACAACCACTTTGTGGAACCAGCTTTCGCCGGCGGTTTTTCCGAACCGATACGACTTGGGACCCTTCAAGAAAAGAGCGTACTCCTTTTTGAAAGGCCGGCAACGCACCTGCAAGCCCCCTGGTGTTGCAGATGTCCATGGGCGGTGGTAGTCACTTTCCATCAGGTGAGCCTCCTGCTCGTTTGCCACCTATGCCATAAAAAAAAAATCTTGCACATCAACATGTGCTAAAACTAATTGTTTTCCTTTCAATGTTGTTTATGGTTGGAAAATGTTGTCGTGTGTGATTGGTCGGAATCCAGTTTTTATGATTAATTTGGCATTTTTAACTGAAAATACATAAAATGATGGATTATTGAGAGCACAAGCACTCATAAATAAACATCTGCTATTTACATGAAATGCGTTACTCGATGAAATTTGCTTATTTCTTTACTTACTTCTCATGACGACAGCCATGAAAAATCCGTAATGTACTAAGCAAAATCTATTATTGCGCCATTTTAGACGAAAAATAAAAAAGACTTACCTTATATAGATTTAGAATATTTATTGGAATAAATGTAAATTACAATATTTAATTAAAATTGTTCGTTTATAAATAACTCGTCGTAATGACAGCCGGGCATTTGACAATGCGGAGGCCACCGTATTTGCAACCGCTAGTTGGCGCTGTCATCGCGCACCCAGCGAATACTATTCATAATTATAAATGAAATATTTATTTAAAATTGCAACGAGGATGTCTAAATACGTCTTCCCGTAAAAGTTGTACATACCTGATATTCAATAGTTTGCACATTTGACGGTCAAGCGGAATTCCTCTAAAAATATATTAATTAATCAATTTCTATAATTCACTCTGACTTAACGTCAAACGCTTGACAGACAACCAGCTTCGGTGCCGGGAAGAATTCAATAACGGGGCGAATAAGAGCGTGAGCTGAGATGGCCCAGTGGTTAGAACGCGTGCATCTTAACCGATGATTGCGGGTTCAAACCCAGGCAAGCACCACTATATATACTAGTCAAAACAAAATAAGGGCCACCATGTTTTTTTAGTGGATTAAAAAAAATATGAGGTTAAGGGATATGCAAATGATTAGATTAAATTATTTAATCAATTTTTAATGTAAAGAGCAGCAGATATTGTTTTTTTCCTCTAAAATTAGCATCACTTTCTTTTTTTTTAGAAAAATCGACTTTTTAACCTAAAATACACAATGTGAAAAAAGTGTCCAATTTAAAAAAAAAACTGAAGATTTGTTGAAATGTTAATTTTTTCAGTAACGTGTGTGTCCTCCCCTTTTTCGAACGCATTATTCAAGACTCGAAGGCATACTCTCCACCAGGTGTCGTATTGTCTCCTGTGGGATTTGGTCCCAGCTTGTCTTTAGCACGTTGATGAGCTGTCGTTCGTTAGTTACCGGTTGATTTGTGTGACACAAATCAACGCTTCTTTTTAACAAATCCCACATGTGCGCAATAGGGTTAAGGTCCGGGCCACTGGCGGGCCACGGCAGCTCCCGTACACCAGCTTCTTCTACTGCTCGACAGTAGCTCTAGCTGTATGAGAGCGGGCATTGTCATGCATTAATTGGTATCCTGCACCAATTCTTTGTGTAAATGTCACCACGTGGGGTCTTATGACCTGCTCAATGTACCGTTGAGCCGTTACCGTGCCTTCGTTGAGAATTACGAGCTCGGTTCCACCTGATAGTGAGATTCCGTCCCACACCATTACTTTAGGACCCCCGAATCTGCCACTTTTGTGGAATCAAGCATCAGAAAATCGCTCTCCTTCTCTTCTCCAAACTCTGATGCGACGATCATCACTAAAAAAAATCACTTTGTATTCATCTGTGAACAATGCCTTGCTCCAGTCATAGATGTTCCATACCTGGTGCTGCCTGAGAACGTTAATCGCCTTGCACGATGCGCGGATGTCAGTGGAATTCGCACTACTCATCATCTAAAGAACTGTTGGTCTTTACGCAACCGATTCCAAATCGTTTGGTCACTCACGCTGGTGCCCGTCGCTTGGCGCAAGCGGTTTTGTGAGGAGCGGGCGGTGACGACTCGCTCTCTGCGCGCAGTTAACCGTATGTAGCGGTCTTCCTGTGCTGCGGTTGCTCGACTCCTGCCTGATCCTGGTCTTCTGGTAACTCTCCCAGTTACTTGAATCCTAATCCAAGCATTCTGGATTGCTCGCTGTGAAAAACCCAGCTGCAGAGCTACAGAACGCTGCGAATGGCCCTGTTGAATCAGCGTTATGGCCCTAGTTGTGATTTGTATGTCTATATGTCTTCAAATCCTTGACATTGTTCTTTGAAAATGATAATCAAGCACTAACAAAAAGAATTCCTGTAGTTCACTAAGAACTTGACACTTTAAATGGCTCAATAAATCGACTTCAAATACGGTAATTTTTAGTGACTTCGAAAAAAAATTCATATTCTACCCAGTTCAAAAATTAAGTAAGTGATATACTCTCATAATGTTTGTCAACACTTAATGTAACGCCACAAAAAAGCTTAACCGGTACCGATAGCTTAAAATTTATTAGATCGCTTCAAACGTTAAAATAAAATGTACAGGCTGTTACTTTACTTTACTTTAAGAGCGTTCACGCATCCACGCGTGTTTGACGGATGTCGTAGTTAAATCACAAATTATTTCATCAATCTTTTGTTATTTTATAATTGTTATTGTGTTAAAGATGATTGTAATAGCATAGTTTTGACAAAGTGCTAATATTTCATTAGAATCCTCGCCCGATAAATCATTCTGTATTGTACAATCAATTACCCATTGCGCAATATGGACGAACATATTAGAAGCGGAGTTTCTTTATACTTAATAATTTGTCGCTGGTTTGAAATATAAATAAATATGTATGTTTGTTTCGACTGGAGAACCTTAGGTATTTCTATTAACAATTTAATAGTATAAAAACCGGACAACTCTCGTTGGCATTTTTTGGAATCCCTTGCTTCGAAGCACGTAAAGCCGTTTGTCCTGCGACTTAAATCTATCTGGTATTGGATTGCTATCCTACTGAAAACATGGATATGTTATGTTGACTTGTAGTGAGATTAGTGCCCATAAAATCATGTTCATGTGTGCATGTGCGTTTACACACACACTTGTGTTAAAAATATTTTATTTAAATCACAAATACAAGAACGAGTTACGATTAATATCGCATATAATAACTAGAGGCCAATCCCGGCTTCGGACAAGTGGACATTTTTTTTTATATAGTTTTTTTTGTTGCTTTATTTCGACATGTTACAATAACAATATCGTTCTCGTTCAACGTATTTACAAAAACGTTAATAAATTATAAAACCCTCAGTCTATTAGTGAAAACCGCATGAAAATCCGTTTAGTAGTTTTGATGTTTATCCCGAACATACATATAGTCAGGCGCAGTCGCGGGACCAATAAGACTACGAACTCATTATGTTATGTTACGGTAAATGTGCTATAAATTTTACAGTCATTTACCGTAATAGCTATTAGTCAAAGATTCGAAACGAATAATGTTTAATGGAATTTCCATAGCCGATATTACCTCGTTATCAACGTCCAGTGAAGTGCGTAATGTTATAATTGCTTTATCGTCGTATACCGATCATAGTATTGATTAATTACAATTTAGTGACACGACTGAACTTTGATGTTGCGGTAGGCCTCTCCGGAGTATCGTAGCGTGAATTGTCTTGTAAAATTAACAAATTTGTTTGAGCGTGTTGGGCTGTGATTATATTATTGTAGCTTTATTAAATATAATTGTTGTTGTGCGTTTGTTATGATGTATAGATAATATTAATTTAATAAACGTTGTAAATTTATTTATGTTATATTTACCACATAAATTTAGAATGTAAACACTTTTTGTATCAATTAATTTCTGAGTCATACTATGTTGCTTACAAAAATCATATAGATTATTAAAGTACGTTCTAGTAATAAAAGTCGTAATCATTTACTAATTTACACTATTTTTTATGAAATATATCTGATGGTAAATAGTCACCACCGAACATACACATTTGCGTTGTAAGAAATATAAAACATTTTTTACAATGCCCTTGCGATAATCATAACAGAATTCATAGATACGTGTATTTTTTTTAATAAATAAATAAAAAAAATATACATAAACACTAGACTTTTTTACAAAAGTCAAAAACAAAATACACTGTAACATGATTTAGCATTTAACGCATCACACAAATGAAATGATTAACCTAAATTTCATACATTAAAATGTATTTAATTTTCGTTCAGATAAAAAAATACATATGTCAATATTAAATGATTAAATTTGCATTAAGGCAGTCAGCCATTTCAATTGCTATTTTTGTACGACGGACATTTCAAAATGTACCTTCTAATATCATACATTTTAATATTAGGATATTTTCGTAATGGAGCCGCTGATTTTATGACGAAAAATGCTGATAATTATGTAAGTAACGTTAAGGCTTATAATATGTTGATTGATTGTATGAGTATTGATGGGTTGTAAGAGATTGTATTAGTTAAAAATATGTAATTGTTAAATGATTTTTATTAGCTTATTTAAGCCTCTTGGTTCTCAAGGTTGGCAGACTATCATTGTAAGGTAATGATTAGAATTTCACACATTTTTTAAGCACTGGAAAACATTAGCGGGTGCAAACACATGTTTGAAACATAAATATTGTACAGACGAATTACAAACATCGTAATTTTTTTAATTCGTTTGGTAATCAAAAAATAATTTAAATTCCTGTACGAGCGCTTCAACTACTTCGACAAGGTTCTATTAATAGTCGCTGTCATCGCGATGTCAATATACATATAAGAGCATACTTACGTCCCACAAAAGACATACAAAGACGTATAGAAATGTATACGGCCAATCAAATATTTTTCCATTCTCACTTAGGTCCTTTATTAATGTTTCACGTAATGGTAATTTTGATACTGAAGGAACTTAATACTCACTTATTCTAACATAAAGATCTCGAGCCTCATATCTTAGTTCTCAGAACGGTGTTGAATTGGCGATGTAAGAGGTTGTTAACATTTCTTACGGGGCCTATACCTATCTCTATTACATAAAAAATATCTTTCAGAGAACCATTTGGCAATCTATCATCTTTTTTTAATATACATTTTATCTTTATGTACAAGGAACAATAGTGAGAAATGGAATATAATAGTTGACTAGTTTTCAGTACCTTTGATTTCAAAATATGAAAATCAAACAAAACAACAACAACAGCCTGTAAATTCCCACTGCTGGGCTAAAGGCCTCCTCTCCCTTTGAGGAGAAGGTTTTTGGAACATATTCCACCACGCTGTTCGAATGCGGGTTGGTGGAATACACATGTGGCAGAATTTCTATGAAATTTGTCACATGCAGGTTCTCTCACGATGTTTCCCTTCACCGCTGAGCACGAGATGAATTATAAAGACAAATTAAGCACATGAATCAGCGGTGCTTGCCTGGATTTGAAATCGCAATCATCGGTTAAGATGCGCGCGTTCTTACCACTCGGCCATCTCGACTCTTGGGCCATCTCGACTCTCTATGAAAATCAATAAATCACAAATACAACAATCAGTGTGTTGGTTTATCGAATTGTTTATAAATACCATTACAATTACAAATAATAAACGAACTTAACACAAAAAAGAAAAACATAAACATATTATCCACCCCGATTTCGTGCAGAAAAAATAGGATCGAACTGTGTTTTTACCTCGGCCCACTAAAGCAAGTAGTATCTAAGTAGTAGTAAACTTTTTGCTGATAAACTAATCATACCATTTAAACCTATGACATCATGGTACGCAGATCTTTTAAAAGTCAACTAGATAAACGAGGCAGTTTATATAAAGGTCAGGTCTTCCATAAAACATAATATCCAATGCCCAAACAACAAAAACATACTAAAGAAAAACACGTCTCAAAAATCCTAAATAATTTAAATTCCTTTTTTTTTTTCCTAAAAAATTTTTTCCTAAAAAATTTAAATCCTAAATAATTTAATTCCTAAATAATTTTAAAAATCTTAAACATTTTTAAAATTATTTAGGAATTTTAATACAACATCATATCAACTTCACATGCACGTAAAGGATTTGACATGCCTCAAATATATAAAAAGACCGCGACACAAATTCCTTCTTTTAGCCTCTTTGAGCTGTGTCGTTTTTTTTATACATTTATTACGTCTTTGTTAGAAACGCCCTGTCATTGTGTTTTTGTTGCTTTCAATATTGGATAATGGATATCCTTAAAAAGTCTCAACTGACTTTAGGGAAATCGATATCCCAGTTCACCGGAAAATTAAAGAATTAAAAGGCTATTTCAATCGAAGAAGTGAGGATAAACAAAGCATAGATATATTCTCCAATGTATAATTAGCTCTGCAATATTATATGGACACAATAAAATACATTTTTATTTTTTTTGAAAAACCTTATTTTTATATTTTTAGGTGTAGGTCTTTGTCCCTGGTTAAGTACTATCCATTCTTTAGATATTCTATTCTCCGTCCAACAGTTTATGAGTGAGCCTGGGTCCTTACCCATATTGCTCCTTAGCAATGTTATAAAAGGAATATTTCATCAATATCAAAATCAAATGAAAGAGGATCTATAATTGATCCCTGTGGAACACCTAGTTTTAGCGCAGATTCAGAAATATCTATGGACGGTGATGTGTGCGTATCATACAAAAAAAATACTAATTTTACTTAACTGTTACCCTAAGCCTGAATAGATTTTAGAAATATACGCTATATAAGCTTAAAAAAATTAAGAGAATGCTTTAAAATTCTTAAACTATTTCACGGTAAAAATTATGAGGGCAGTTAGAGCAACCTATGTTTATTCAAAAATAACTAATAAATAAAGAAACAGAGAAAAGTCCTTAGAATAGCATATATTATCTTTTTATCTATTCTAATCATCCTTATCAGCCCGTTCCCGTCCACTGCTGGATATAGGCCTCTCCAAGTGCATCTAAATAATTTGATAAAAAATATATGTTTGTATTTGGAATGTTTAATTCTGGATGTCTCAGATTGGACAAAGTAGGTAGTTGTGATCGGGAAAAAATATTTATATCATCCGGACGAGGTCAGAACATCCTATGGAATATCAATATATCCTATTTCTTATTATTTTAATACCAGTTAACTAACTTTGCCTTTTTTTCAGGGACCCTATTATGTAGAATGGGATCAGTTTGACAAATGTCGAGGTCCGAAATTGACGGATTTGACAAGCTACAGTACGAATATGTCGAAAACGGAAAATAATATTTACACGGGATCATTGAACATGACTTTTCTTGATCAAACAAAGATTGAAGAAGTAAGTAGAATATATTTTTATTATCATTATTTTTAATGAATTAAACTTTTGGCACGGCATACGAGTCGCTTGATGATATTGACTCGTATGCTGTGACAACAAACAGCTGGACGATATAATAATATACCAATATTTCGTAACTATACTATATATAATTATAATTTAAAATTAAGAAATATATGTTTATAATATCCATGAGTACATAAGAGAAGATTTTGAAAGTGACACCGATAGCCGAGAAGTTATGTAGAAGGTTGCTATTATGATATGGGTATGTAACGCGGATAAATGAGGAAAATATTGTGAGAATGGATGTGGATGGATATAGAGGTAGCGATCGATCGAATCGATCAAGGAAACGATTGATAGATTGCGTGAAAGACGACGTGGTTAGAAATAATGTTACTTGTGAGATTACATCTGAGAGAGAAGTATAGAAGGAGAAGACATGCTGCGCCGATCCCAAATGAAATTGGGATAAGGGCAGGAGGATGATATATATCATATTATTATATCAAGGACACTCTATGATTTAATGGTTTTCGTACCCAAAAGGTAACTATTACTTATATTCTGCTGTCCATCTGTCATGAGGTTCCATCTCAAGAATCCTGATAGTATATACTCAGATGATGTATTTGTGTTAGCACTATAACCACAGAATAAATAAATAAATAAGGTGCCTTCCATATAACAGCTATGATGTTTTTGCCGTTTTTATAGATATATATGAGATCTTCATGCTCGCCAAATAATTCGTATAAATGTACAAGTAAGACGCGAGACTTTTTCTCTATTCTTCTTATTTATTAGTTTTCTTCTTATATCAGCTGCGATGTTTAAAATCTAGCGAACATCCCATGAAATTCTATGGCCAAATATGTTTGGAGTTTAGACGAGCAAATAACAACAAACAACAACAGCCTGTAAATTCCCACTGCTGGGTTAAAGACCTCCTCTCCCTTTGAGGAGAACGTTTGGAACATATTCCACTACGCTGTTCCAATGCGAGTTGGTCGAATACACATGTGGCAGAATTTCTATGAAATTTGTCACATGCAGGTTTCCTCACGATGTTTTCCTTCACCGCTGAGCACGAAATAAATTATAAAGACAAATTAAGCACATGAATCAGCGGTGCTTGCCTGGGTTTGAACCCGCAATTATCGTTTAAGATGCACGCGTTCTAACCACTGGGCCATCTCGACTCTTGACGAGCCAATAAAAAATCGAAATAAAGTTATCAAAATTAATGATAATGAATGACATTCAGAAATACTAAGGGAGTTAATAACTGAATTAGATAATATTCTGAAGATTATGTCCTAAAAAAACAAACTGTGTTACTAGTTACTCACAAAAAGCATTTTATCAATTATTGTGCAAACAATTCTTTTTTAAACTAAACTAACGAGTATAATAATTGCTCAACCAATAATTAATTCTGTCAGTATTTTTGTAGGCAGCTTAAGTTAATTTGGTCTATTAAAATTTTAATTACTAGCTTAGATTAATTATTGCCTTCTTTTCAACGGCGAATATTATTTACTTTTTAATGGATTGATTGTTATCGCCACTTATTGACCGAACTCATAATTATACACCGCTCTGCATAGTATTCAAATTTTACACTGATTACTCTTGTCATGCTAACAATCACTCTTTATCATTCTAAGAATACTTACTTTCAAGTATTAGTACCTAGTATTAATCTGCTGCATAAGATTTTTTTCTAATCTCAAAAATGCATGTGAGCATATTTGCTGTGTTGGAAACAATCACGATTTGAATGTTCATCTAAAATGAAACTGAAACTATTTTCGATGTCAAGTATGGAATACGAATACAATTATTTTTTCGAGTATAAAAACGAGATTCATCTTTTGAAGTAAATTGCTAACTTCAAAAATGTGTATTATGGTATTCCATTATACCAGAATTCAAATTAGACGCAAATTAATATGAAAATAAACGGCACAAGCATTTAGAACCATTGTCGATTAACAATACAATTTTAATTAGATCACATTATATCCCATAATTGGCGGTGCATTATCAATTAATAATACTAACACACAAAATTAATTTCCACTTCCCAATAGATTTTCCATTTTGCCTGTGGTCACCTGTGTTTAAATAAATATAGGTATTACTTTTATTTTAACCCGAGCACATCCTCTGGCATATGACTCTTAGCTGATGATTGTGGGTTCGAATCTAGGCAACCATCATTTCATATAATCTATTTAATTTTAATGTTACCATTGAAAAAAATTGTTATGAGTTAATATGTGTATGATGGTTCGAGTGTGAAAATTTAACAGATATACAGACAAAGTTACATAGGCATAGTATATTTATCACTTTCTTAAATTTCATCTTCTGCTCTGAGTATCCTTTGAAATTACAGATTAAAATATCAGTTTACACGATAAAAAACAACGCCAAGACTCTGCTATGGAACTATATAGTCAACAAACCATGCCAACATTACATGCTAGCTGCATTGGTTGATGCACAACTTGGAGTTCGGAATTGTATTGTGAAAAAGGTAATCTTCATCATATGTTTATGTTATTAGACTATTTTTTCTTAATTAGTGATCTTGGTTTTCAGTAAGGTTTCATTATCGGAACTTTTAAAAAATGGTCGTACTCGGCTTCGATCGCCTGGTTTGGTCATGCGCGACATTTATTAGCTACATACAGTATTTCATTAAATTCAATTCAGTTGTTTGACTGTAAAAGAACAACAAACAAAGCTTCACATGTATGTATATTAGTATGTATTTGTTTAAACATTATATAATATTTTAATAGTTTTGTGAGTATATGCGATACTCATAACATTGGTAAAAAGAAAAAAAACAGAAACTTATTACTCCTTTCACTTGGGCAATGTGAATACGGTTTTACAGCAGAATTCCAGGTAACATCCAGAGGTATGTGATGGCATATAAAAAAATATGTTTTTAGATTGAGTTAATGTTTTATAGCACACTTATGGAATTGAACGATCGCATCCTGTCTCTTCCTTTTCAATATTGAATACATGTAATATTATAATAATAATAATCATAAATTGATTAAAAAAATCAGCTTAATTTGTTTCGTTAGTTCTCAAGTCAGCGCATTTTCTTTTCCAAATCAGACAACCACTGGTAGTGTTTACTTTGTCAATCAATAAGTAAGTCTAATATATATTGAATAAAGGAATTTGATTGAAATACACATTATTTATTCAATAACAGCAGTACATTTACTGTTTAATGATTGTAATAAATATTTAAACATGTTTCCAATGGTAGGTAGTCTGGAGTAATAGTTCACTCTCTTGACTATTGATATATGTATTTAAAAATATATTGTAACTGTGGTAAGGCTTCTCTGGAAGTATTTTTTTTTTTTGTATAGTAAAAATCTTTTTGATACGTAAGCTAGCTCTTCTCTTCGTTAAAACGACCCTTGGGCATAATAACAGGTTTCTTAAATCATTCGAAGACTTTTCAGAGGTTTCAATTTTCCTAGAAAACAGAATGTTTTCTAGGAAAATTGAAACCCTTACTTTAATATCTTACTAATATTATACACATAAAATAAATTACAATACTCTTGTGTATTCTATCGATTCATGATGATAAATCGAATGTGTAAAACGTTCAATCTCCTCTAGAAATTAAAAGTAAAGTAGACCTTATTTTGCTTATAATACCGTCGTGTAGGTCGAAATTAATTGGTTACGTTAAGTCGTTTTTTAAATTTAAAAATCGAGGAAGTTCTATTTATTGTTTTTACTTGTACTTAAATGTATGAAGAATGCTCTCGATTCTAAATAATAGGGATATAAAATAGCAAGTTCCACGACGGCGTAGTCAGCTTAAATTTGGAAGCGATAGTGAATATCTACGAAGCGAATAAACAAGATACCTGCGACTATAATGAATACTCTGCACGTCTCTGAACGACTAAGCGTTTTGGTATATCGAATTATTGTATCTCGCGTACTTATACGTATATATTAAATCACTTCTGATTTTTGCTATGATTTTTTTTGTTCTAGACAAACGATAGAATTTTGTCAAATTCAGCATTCTACAGAAATATATCTGGATAACATATTTTAGAGTCTGTTTAACTGTTACGAGCTATTATTAAAGTTTTATGTATGTACTTTTGGAAGCAGTTAGTTCACATCGTTAATGTATTTTATTTTCTATTTTAGGGTAATTACTTCATGGATCTCAATTTGACGTCGTTGATGATGAACTATCTCGGGAGCACGTTCTTTTACGGCGAATATTTGTTCAAAGTAGTTGTTGTCTCGAAAAAGGGAAATATAATCTGTCTCATATTTGACCCAAAATTCAAGAAAAAAACGAAGAATTAAATTATAAAATATTTGTCGATTTTTTTTCGATTAAATTATATTAACAGAAAATGTTTTTCTTTAATACTGTATACACAACGATGTAAACTATTCAATCGATTTTTGTTAAAACTTGTGTTCTGTCTACGCCAGCAAATGTGAATTTAATATAACCTTATTCGACTCATGTAATTTCAGGATCGGCACAGCTTATAAAAAATAATTGCACCAAATAATTATTCTAGAGTATTACGTTAATTTTATTAACTTTCACACCATTAATGGAAGTTTTTCTATTAAGTGCACGCTGAGAAGATCTACAAGCCCATTTAGAAACTTTAGCCACCTGGGCAGGAGATATTACTTCGCTCATATACTAGCACAGACATAGACTAGTCCTGATCCAAGTTGCGAGTGGGTTATCCTGTTGCCTTATATTAAGTCTTTAGATTAACGATGCTGCTCGATTCAAAATCATCATCATCATCATCAGAATTTCAGCCGAAGGACGTCTACTGCTGGACATAGGCCTCCCCCAAAGATCGCCACATCTCCCGGTCTTGTGCAGCCCGCAACCAGCGGTTTCCCGCGACCTTTACCAGGTCGTCGGGCCACTGGAGAACTTTTCGGCTCCATCGGCGATCATTCGATCATCGTCGATTCAAAATATGAATAATTAATCGTAACTACTATTAAAATTCTTATGTATAATCCATTATGGCTTTTCTAAAATTTTCATTTTGTTTGTTACTTCTCTTAGGGTAGTTTTACCTTGAACCAGCTCACGAGGGACAATTAAAATGTATATTGAAATAATCTGGTTCCCTTTTTGTAAACCATTTCATCATCATTTACAGTGTAACAACAGTCCGAAAATTCTCTACTGCTTGGGATAAGGTCCATCCTTTTGAATCTTTTGAATTCTACTACTCCTACTCCATCGCGTACATATGTGGAATTTGATTAAAATTAGATACATACAGGTTTCGTCTCGACACTTTCCTTTACCAGCGCGCACAATATAGAGAGAAGTTATAAACACAAATTAAGCGCACGAGAATCAGTGCTTGTGTTGGCTTAACCAGCAATCATCTCTGTAATTCTGGCCTTTAAGGCATTCTGGGCTTCCACCTTTGAACGGTCAGCTCTGAACCCGCACTGAGTCTCTAAAAGACCCGGCCCCACCTCTTCCAGATTCTGAACAAAACGAGCAACGAGAATCTTCTCGAAGAGCTTGCCCGTCTCGTTCAGCATCATCATCATCACTATTGGTCTAAATGCCGAAGAAGAATCAAGGAGACGCCCCCCCTTTGATAACAGAATCAACTTGCACTCCTTCCACGACTTCGGGAATTGCCCGCTGGACAGACACTCATCAAACAGTTTCCAAAGCCTCCCACCTTGTCGCACCAAGGCGTCGCGCAGGACCCGTCTGGACCCGGCGCAGTTGTTCTGGTCCTCAGTCGGTCGACTGCCATTTCCATCTCTTGAATCACTATTTCCTCTTCAGTCAGAGCTTGTAAGTATATATAGATATTGAAACAGGGATGATGTGCTCGTCTAACTGGGGTCATAGCAGCTCACAAGGACTTAAGTGGTTTATAATCCTTAATAATAATCGCCCATCTGGATTAAGGTATCTTACGAAACTTTACCCTGCGAAAAGAAATGGCAATCACGAGAAAATAAGTAAGAGCACATAATTACTCCGATATCTAAATCATAGGCTATTTTCTCAACCTTAACCATCACAAAGAACCTGAAGATATCTTAACACTTAAATCAATACAAAAACGTAATAAAATAGCATTTAGTTTGAAATGAGCTAAACCATTAAATAGTCGTAGTTAAAACACTTAACAGCCGCCGCAGAATCTATTAATTCTCACGCTAACGTTCGATAAATTAAATTTAACACTTCTAACGTCCAATCGTAGAGCTATCGACCGACGCCATATATTTCTCTTCGCCACATTGAAATCTATGCCCAATGTACTACTTTCAATTCTATTATAGAAACTAAAACAAATAGCCAATTTCAATCACATTGATAGATAATTAATTAAAAAAAAATTAAACCGAATTCAAAATTAGAAACAACTAGTGAACCTATGAAACTACTCGACCGATTTTAATGAAACTTACCCTGCTCCCTAAGTTGATGTGTACAATTCTAACAATGTTTCATAATGAAAATAAAAAAATGATTAAAATGACATATTCTTTGACGATGGCAATTAAATAGAGAGACTATTAGTATAATTTAGAGAGGGTTAATTATTTTTCTTTTTTTTTGAAAAATGTATATAATTTTATCTTTAACTTAGTCTCAATATTATTTTATTACCCATAGATACATCTTACTTTTAACAAATTAACACAAGAATGCCTTACTTGAATTTTATGACATATTTTACACGAATGTTCATATATGTATGTTGAAATATTAAGTACTTCAATAATCACTCACCCGATTCATACAAAAGCCAGCTGATTGCGCCACGGATTAGAATCAGGTACGGCTGTGAATTAATTTGAAACGTGCCAATGATTTACAACCCCTAGTTTGGCGTAATTTGGTTATGGATGGCGTGGCTCGCTAGTTTACTGAGTGCAATTAGCATTTATAGGGTTAAGCATTACTTCAGCCTAATGTACGGCGGCGTTCACGTGTATTGCATACGGATTTGTAACATTTTCAAAATTATCCCGAAGATATGTAAACATGATGGGCCGTTGGTACGAGTTGGCACGTTGCTTATCACTGTGCTTGTCAAATATACTTAATGAAATAATTTTCTAATATATATGTTTTTTTTTTTTTAATTTAAATAATAGTACGATATTTTCTTTGACATGAAATCTCATGACTTTTACGTTGTGCAATATATTTTTATATGTACATTTTTTATTGGATAACAACAACAACGACAACAGCCTGTAAATTCCCACTGCTGGGCTAAAGGCCTCCTCTCCCTTTGAGGAGAAGGTTTGGAACATATTCTACCACGCTGTTCCAATGCGGGTTGGTGGAAGAGGGTTTTTATTGGATGCCGATTTATAATTAACAAAGAAACTTTTACAAAAAGGCACTTCCTACTCGATTAATGCTTTTAATCATTAGATCGGAAATCACTCACCCTTCAAACCGAACCACATCACATACTAAATATTGGTGTTTGGCGCTAAAATAATTGATGAATGGATGATAATTGATGAAACAAAACCACAGCCTGCACAAAGCACGTAATGCAATTGTAATCCATGGTAAGGTCATATGAACAATATTTACAAAATAAGTCTAGCTTATACATTGTTTAGAAGAATATATCATAAGGGCAAGGTTCTGAAGTGAAAGCTCTTCTACTTGTGAAATCAAAGTTTTGATTTTTGACAAATGACAAAGAACTCAAATCAAACGGCAAAGTTTCGTCCGCACTATCCAAATGTCCGAAAATCCAAACAGAGCGACTAAAAGTCACAGATTTCGCCGACGGTTTTTACACACTGATACGACTCGGAAACCTTCGAGAATGTACTCTACATTACTTAAAGGCCGGTAACCGTTCGTGGTTGTCACTTGCCATAAGGTTATCGATGAGCTCGATATTAATAAGAAAATTTAAGTTTTTATTATTTTAGCCCTATTTTAAATTGATTGATCTTAGAAATATTATTAATATGATAATATCGTCATCACTTACTATGAGTAAGCAACTTAATATCACTTAACTTACTTAATTTTCATTAACAAAGAGGTAGGTAAAATATCTTAAAACTTAAGGAAGCAAATTCATTAAAACCAAGTTCCGCAGCTGGTGTAGGTGAAAATATTCATGATAACGAGGCAGCCTGCGATAGGAGTAATTAGGTAGAATGCGGCAACACTCGAAGTTTGTCCCGCGACGTAGGCCACGTGGTGTGAAATATGAAAGAGAAAGCTTACAAAGAAATAAATATACTTAATTAGAAACAGCCTAAGTAACCTTTGCTGTAAATATTGAAAATTTCCTTGCAAATAAATACAATATATATTTTAATTTTATGATAGGATATAATCTTTATAGGCTTAGGCTTTATGTCTTAAGGCTTCTCAGTTTTGCAAAAATAAAAAATATATATATTAGAATCTGGGAGCGATACATATTAGGTACGTATGTGCTAAAAAAAGACATTTTAATCTATTCGATAGAAGTGATGATGAAAATATATCTCAGGGTAAAACAATACAAAACAAAGGTGTGTTCAAAACTTAAATTCACTTTGTGTACTAAGCTGAGTCTTGATAGTTAGTAAATTAAAGCGTGGGTTTTGTAGACATAGGATGGGTATTATGTTATAACTACGTGTTACTAATAAGCCACTGAAAACTAGATGGACCTAATCCTTATTAAAATATAAGGCTATATATTTAATATTTATAGTGTATACCATAATTTAATTAAACGACTATAAAACTTTCACCTTAGAATTTTTATATCGAAATTAATTACGAAAATTTAACATCCAAGACCTCTCAATTTTAATTAAAAATTCATCATTTATTTAATTTTATTTAAATCTACAAGGTTAAATTATAAAGTAAAGCATATTATGATACGCCATCATCATCATCATCCGCCCATCGTTATCCCAATTTACTTGAGGTCAGCGCAGCATGACTTCTTCCATACTTTCCTATGTGAGGTCATTTCACAAGCAGCATTCTTTCCAGCCATATCATCTATCACAAGAGCCATCCATTGTTTCTTATTGAGCTGAGATGGCCCAGTGGTTAGAACGCGTGCATCTTAACCGATGATTACGGGTTCAAACCCAGGCAAGCACCGCTACATATATGTGCTTAATTTGTGTTTATAATTCATCTCGTGCTCGGCGGTGAAGGAAAACATCGTGAGGAAACCTGGCTGTGTCTAATTTGATCATAATTCTGCCACATGTGCATTCCACCAACCCGCGTTGGAACAGCGTGGTGGAATACGTTCCAGATCCTCTCCTTAATGGAAGAGGAGACCTTATCTCAGCAGTGGGAATTTTACAGGCTGTTACTTTACTTTACTTACTTTTTATCCATCAAAAAAAATCAAAAAATCAAAGTATACTTTATTCAAGTGGGCTTTTACAAGCACTTTTGAATCGTCATTTAACAATTAAGTGAAGCTACCACCGGTTCGGAAAGTAGATTCTACCGAGAAGAACCGGCAAGAAACTCAGTAGTTACTGAAAGTTAAAGATTTGAATTTACGAGACGGCAAAGTTAAAAATGTCTGTGGAATTTTATTATAGGAATGGATACCTTGCCCCAAGAAAGATTTATTGACTTTGCGGAGTCGGAAACTTGGCTTTATAAGCTTATCCTTACTTCTAGTGCATATACAATGATTATCATTGATTTTATCAAAGTTATCAATGTTACTGTGAATGTACATGATATTGTTGTAAATATATTGCGACGCAACAGTGAGTATTCCTACTCTGTTAAAAACATCCCGAAGAGAGTCTCTAGCTCCAAGATTATAAATAAACCGAATTGCTCTCTTTTGAAAAATAAAGACAGATTCAATGTCTGCAGCGTTACCCCAAAGTAATATGCCATATGACATAATACTGTGAAAATAACCAAAATAAACTAAACGAGCGGTATCAATATCAGTTAGTTGTCTAACTTTTCTAACCGCGTATGCTGCGGAGCTGAGTCTCCCTGTTAGGGACGACAAATGGGGACTCCACTGAAGTCTGGAATCCAATTCTAATCCCAAGAACATGGTAGTATCGGCTATATCAAGCGGGCCACCGCTTAAAGATATATTATAATTTTTCTTTCTAACATTGGGTAGGGTAAAAACTACACATTTTGTTTTTTGAGTATTCAAAACCAAATTATTTACATTAAACTAATCTTGTATCTGTGATAAGGCACCGTTCACATCGTCATAGTCAGTTTTTTTCCTGTCAACCTTAAAAATCAGTGAAGTATCGTCAGCAAACAATACTATATCACAAATACCTTTAACAAAGAAAGGAAGGTCATTTATATATACTAGGAATAGAAAGGGACCCAAAATTGAACCTTGTGGAACACCCATTTTTAGCGGTGATCCAGTAGACTTTATTCCATTAATGAAAACTTGCTGGATTCTTTGACTTAAGTATGAAGCAATGAGATCAAGAGCCCTACCTTTAACGCCGTAATATTTGAGCTTATAAAGAAGCGTCTCGTGTTCTACACAATCAAATGCTTTAGATAAATCACAGAATACTCCAATAGCATTCTGTGATTTCTCCCAAGCATCGTAAATATGCTTAAGAAGCGCAATTCCCGCATCAGTTGTTGATCGACCTCTTGTAAAACCAAATTGCTCACTATGAAAAATTTTATTTGTACCAAAATGGATAAGAAGTTGATTTAAAATAATTTTTTCGAAAATTTTACTTAAAGATGGGAATATTGAAATAGGCCTGTAATTACTGGGATCGCTCCTATTTCCATTCTTAAAAAGTGGTAAGACTTTACTACATTTTAACAAGTCAGGAAATGAACCCGTGTCCAAACTCTTTATGACTCTTTATAACATCTATTGCAGAAACTGTTTCAAAAGAAAAATCAATAACGCATTTAGAAACATGTTTATTTAATAATCTAGCTGCATCTAATGTAGATGATTTTAAATGAGATGTTATTTTATTAGGTATGTTATCAAAAAATATTTCAAATAAATTTGCAACTTCCAAATCAGAATTTGTGTATTTACTACCTGTGTTTAATTTGATTGGTATACTTTCCTTTTTAGGTTTTCCACTAACACTTCCAATAATGTCCCAAGTGGCCTTTATTCTATTATCGGAAGTCAAAATTTTGTTCTTTATGTATAAATACTTAGCATAAATACATACTGTTTTAAATATTTTGGAATATTTATTGACATATCCTAGAAAGGCTTCGTTTTGATTCCACTGCTTCATACCATATAGGTCGTATAATTTATTTCTACTTTTATATATACCAATAGTAGCCCAGTCACTAAACTTCAATTTTGTATTATTATAAAATGATTTCATTTTGAATATTTTATTAAATTCTATTAATATTAATTCAAAAAATGAATTATAAAGTTCATTTGGATCTTGTGTCGTTAGATCTAAATAAGCTAATTTACACGCCACAATATCTTTAAAACAGTTTACTTTATGAGCCGTTATTGGCCTGTACATTATTTTTTTGAATGAATAATTTCTTTGTGTTCTAAAGAAAACTTCTGACCACAGTGATCAGAAGTTATCAGAAGTCATCGTTTCATAAGTCATGTCTTACGCTATCTTCAATAATATTAATTTAAAAATCGAATCGAATGCGAATACATAATGAAAATATCTTCAGAAATTTTAGTCAGGCAACATTACTACAAGACGTCAACAATATTACATTATAATGTTTTGCTAATCATATATAAATAATTATCTATACATATCATGACGTATATAAATTAATGTATCTAAGTGTGAACCTTACGAGTTCCTATGCCACTTAGTTGATTAAGTTGAAACTTTGTACAGCTGTTGTTGTTGACACTTGCTTGAAGGTTTCTGCCACAATACTATCAACTTTAAATACATAGAAGAATATATTCTGAGTATATCCGTTAAATTATATTTAAATTTGGAATTCGACCGATGATTTTGATTTAATTGGTGAATGGAAATCATCGTGGTATATGAGAATCTGACGCGTGTTATCAACAGTACTCATTGGAGTATACCTCTAACCTTTCTTTCCGAAAGGAAGAGGCTCGAACCCAGCAATGGAATGTAAACAGTTTGTTACTCTTTAATCGTATCACTTGTATAAGTTACATTATGACGTAGAATATTCATAACATACAAATATTATGAGAACTATTTGCACTAAAGCCTTAACTATATACAAAAATAGTTACAATACAAGTGATCGCGAGGAATGTTGGCAAAACGCTAGCAGTATTTCCCCGTTGAATCGCAATTCTAATCCCTTGGGTAAAAAATTAGCCTCGCGTCACCAGTGGAGGCAAGACGAGATGTTGTATTTTTATTAAAGGTTTTGTACTATTTTTCCAAGTTCCAAGTAATTGAACTACATAAGAACACTTGCATAAAAGATATAAGACGTAGTCAGTGTAAACAATACATGTAGCGTTATTATTAGTTATCATATCTTAATGTAACCGTGAGGATAAAGATTACAGATTTTAAAGGTAAGGAGAAGAGTTACTTCTTCTTACCTTTAATCTGACTCCTATAATCACTTTCAAATATGACAGGTGATAATCATTCACTAACTGGTAAATTAAAGTAACAGCCTGTAAATTTTCCACTGCTGGGTTAAGGCCTCCTCTCCCATTAAGGAGAGGGTTTAGAACATATTCCACCACGTTGTTCCAATGCGGATTAGTGGAATGCATATGTGGCAGAATTTCGATGAAATTAGACACTTGCAGGTTTCCTCACGATGTTTTTCTTCACCGCCGAGCACGATATGAATTATAAACAGAATTAAGCACATATATATATAGTAGTGCTTGCCTGGGTTTGAATCCAAACCATCTGTGCTCTTTACTTACTTTTTCACAAACTAGTGGCCTATTTAAACAATTTCCTTAATTAACAAAAATTGAAACTATATTTTTATAAAAAGCAATCATATTTATGTTTTCACCTGAACTGTATTGTATGTTGAATATTTAAAATTAATTACAAAACTCTGTACACACTAAACCCTATACTATTCGACGTAAAATTTTTATGAGTAAGTTTCACGAAGTCAGTTGCTTAAATATGTAGCAACGAATCCTTTGAAATTGTTTTGACTAAAATATAAGAAGATTAAATGGTAGAATTAACAGCGGAAACTATTAAGCGGGCTTTATTCTCAACGAATAATTAAAACTTAAAGCTCATTACGAAACATTATTACCGCTCTGATATTAAATTACAACTCTAGTATTTAGCTTACCATCCTAGTGAATAAATATATGCATAGGTTATTGTTTGATACTGGTGTAAATATATTATGAGATGAGATGGTCAAGTAGTTAGAACGCGTACATCTTAACCGATGATTGCGGGTTGAAACTCAGGCAAGCACCGCTGAATAGGGAAACCGGCATCTGTCTAATTTTATAGAAATTCCACGTGTGTATATGTTCCAAACCTTCTCCTCAAAAGGAAGAGGATGCAGTTGCCCAGCTGCGGGAAATTTACAGGCTGCTGTTGTTGTAAATATACCACAGTATAGTTTTGTGTGTATAAACACAGCTGCACTATTTTCTCATATTTATAAAACAACGTGGGACTGTTCATCATAACTTAAAAGGTAAGAAGCGGAAAAACAACGTAGTGTTCAATTTAATGTCAGTAAAATTCGTTCTCATTTTTTGGACCCTGAGATTTAAACCCGTAATCTTTAGTTGAGATTCACTTGTTTATATCACTGAACTATATCGGCTTTATTATTTATGACGAACGTAGTCTTATATATTCTAATAATGCAATTGTAATTTTAAGTAAATTTTCACAGTTTCTCTCAAACTTATATTAGAATAAAAAAAGTTTTAGATTAAAATGCTAAGTTTATACAGTATATACGAAAACAGTAATATTATCTTCAATTGTATCAAAACAGATAAATTAAATTGATTATAATAAATATAAACTCGACCGCTCGGGAGTTTATCAAATAAGTTAAATTCAACGAGTTTCACCGAAACATTCCCATGAGAGGTGACGGGGAAAGTTTGCGTTTCGATATTTTTCCTAAGTCGGCATTCAATGTTGCCACTTTGCTATAAGAAGATGTAAATCAAATAGGTGGTTTTCGGAAAAATTGACACTTACCTATTTATAAGTTAAAAATTCGTATTCTCGTAAATATCTTTGCTTATGTACTATTTTTTAAGCCAAGACGCTTCATCTGGATTTCATTTAATATTGAAAAAAAAGTATGAACTAAAAGGAATTCCATTAATTATTTTCATTAGTCATTTTAATAGCTATAATGATAATTAAATGTTCTCTTTTAATTAGCCCATCTTAGTGCCATAAGGAATTTAGTGTAGTACATTTTTATATTTGATTATATTATTTTAATTTATTAATTAATTATAGGTTAATACATACTTTGTAAAATGACCATTCAAAAATGCTTCCATGAGCCTACTTAAATAAAGAATATTTTAATTTCAATATTTTGTTTATTGTGTCTTTTTTATTGAGTAACATTTTGGGGTAATAATTTTATTTAAGTCACTAAAATCAATTAAGTTTTGGTTTTGTAATTATTATTATTATATAAATTTCTTTTTTATTCTTCAAATTTGTAATTGATATCTGTAGTGACTTAATTGGTTTATGTATTATCAACCGACTTCCAAAAGGAGGAGGTTATCAATTCGTCTGTTTTTTTTTTTTTTTTTTTTTTTTTTTTTTTTTATGTTTGTTACCTCATAACTTTTCACTGGGTGGACCGATTTTGATAATTTTTTTTTTGTTTGAAAGGTAGTGCTTCCCGTGGGGTCCCATTTTTTTTATTTTTTTTTCCGATGATGGTATCCACGTGAAAACGACATAAGTCTTTAATTTGCGTTATGTATATGCGCGACAAATAGGTGAATAACTGAAAATCACGTTAACCAATTTTGATAATTCTCTTTTTATTATAAAATATATACTTCAAGGGTAATTTGGTGAAAGTTTGGTAAGGTTCTGAGCACAGGATCCATGACAAAGTGACGGAACGGAAGGGAACGGAACAATTCTGAGGAGCACGTTAGCGATACTCGGTCGAATCTTTTATTTATAGGTTATTTGGATATTTGAGTCACCTTCCGTAATGTGGTTATGTTTGTGTAATTATCATAGTCGAATATTATAATCAACTAGCTACCCACCCCGGCTTCGCACGGGTGCAATACTGATACTAAATATACTACAGAATTTGTTTATATACGACATCACATCGCAAACTTCTAAAATTATCAGTGTTTCTTTACTATATTGTTCATGTATTATATACACAAACCTTCCCCTTGAATCACACTATCTTTTAAAAAAAACCGCATCAAAATCCGTTGCGTAGATTTAAAGATATAGGAACAGAGAAAGCGACTTTCTTTTATATTATGTAGTGATGGAACTCCTATACGGCTCGCAGTTAGGGTGCGATATGGGGCAGAATTTCTTACTATCTTTAATCAAATTTTGTGTATGTGATGTGATGTCATATGATGTACGAAATATAGTTGGTCTTTTTCAAAGTTTTTTTGCTGAGTTCGATTACAGCTCTTTCGAGGGATCCTTGTAGTTCACGCCGCGTGACGTATTAAATCCGCATTTTCGAAAGTCTATTTTTGCTTTATTCGCAAGTTTCCTTTAAAATTGTCCTCGAAGTAGTTTCTGACTCATATAAACGGAACGCTTAATCTATCCATATTAAAAAAAATTAGTTAGTTAACATCAGCTTCACTTAAAATCAAAAAATAAATAAAATTTTAACAAAAAGAAAAACCGACTTCAAACAAAACACTATTTTAAAACAAATGAATATCACGAAAAAGTAATAAAAATAATTGCGTATTCAACATATTTTTTAGAGTCTTCCTAAGTTAAATGAAATGAAAAATATTAGACTACTTAAAAGTCGATTAACGATTATATCATGTAGTTATAATTATTGTTATATTTGGAGTCGGTGTCAGCCAATAAAACCCTACAGTATATCTATCAAAAAACAATACGATAATACTTTATAACAAATATGTTTTTTACAAATTACCTTTTACACAATAATATACTGGATCAATCAAGGGGCTCGTATCGCTTCTTTCTTTTGATTGTTGGGGCAAGGGCACCGTGGCTGACACCGGCTCCAAATATACCAATAACTATAACTACATGATATAATCGTTAATCGACTTTTAAGTAGTCTAATATTTTTCATTTCATTTAACTTAGGAAGACTCTAAAAAATATGTTGAATACGCAATTATTTTTATTACTTTTTCGTGATATTCATTTGTTTTAAAATAGTGTTTTGTTTGAAGTCGGTTTTTCTTTTTGTTAAAATTTTATTTATTTTATTGTTTTTTTTTTCAATTTACTGTTATATTGCACTGTCTGTTTCCCGAAAATAAATAAATAAATTAAATAAAAAAATATTTTCTTTCCTTATATAGCTTTATTACTTGTTGTAACCCAGTTGCCTTAATTTGATGTCATATCAATAACTAATAAAAAATAAAAACGTATAGTCCCTATACGTTTTTACTTAGTGGCAGTGCTTTGTGCAGGCCAATTTGGGAAGATACTACCCACTCATCGGATATTCTAGTGCCAATCACCAAGGGTGACTTAGCCAGTGTAACTACAGGCATAAGGAACATAATACTTCAGTTTCCAAGGTTGGTAGTGCGTTGATGATTTTTAGTGATATTGTTTATGAGCGGTGCTCACCTATTATCACAAAAAATGCCTAATCCATGGTTTTCTGTAACAGTTTCTATAAATATAAACATTAAGTAAGTTGTTTTCTATAACTCATTTGAGAGATTTGTAAATAGCATAGATAATTAATTTATAACAACAAACAATATATGAATAGGTAAAGTACTGTCATGGCACGTACTGGCTGTACGCTTAAGATAGAGAGATGTAGCCCCTCGGCTTATATAGTTGTTTGAGCCTGAAGGGATGTCTGTGGTTCGTGTAACTTATGCATTAATAAGTATTTGTAAAAATGGTAATTTCATTGATTCTATATTCAAAAACTTCAATAAGAAAACGTTGAATATATCCAAGTGTCTCTAAGGACGTAAAGGAGAATTCGATAGCGCGAACAGATCAAATATCACCAAGACCCACATTTTACGTTTAATATTATTTATTTATGTTAAACTAACGATACGCCCCGGCTTCGCACGGGTGCAATGCTGATACTAAATATACTACAGAGTTTGTTTATTTAAGACATCACATAAGAAACTTATAAAATTATCAGTTTTTCTTAACTGTATTGTCCATGTATTATATTCAAACACCTCAACTTCACCACCATATCCTACCTTTAAAAAAATGCATCAAAATCGGTCGCGATATTCTAAAGATCTAAGGATCCCTATGTATACAGGGACAAACAGAGGTTAGTAACTTTATTTTAAACCGTTAATAATAATAATGATTGCTCGTTAGTTTTTATGATACATGAAAAAAAACAGACAACCCTAGACATTGACGCTGTTTGATCGAGTATGTATTCTGAATGTTTTTTTTATTACGGAATAGGTTGGCGGACGAGCATATGGGCCACCTGATGACAAGTGGTCACCATCACCCATAAACAACGACGCTGTAAGAAATATTAAGTATTCCTTATATCGTCAATGCTCCACCAACCTTGGGAACTAAAATGCTATGTCCATTGTGCCTGTAGTTACACTGGCTCACTCACCCTTCTTTTTGACGGTAGAATATTTGATACGTGAAAGCAAAAGGGTTTGCAAAGAGCTATATCTCCAAGTTAAATCAAACCAAATATTATAATATTATAATTAATGGCACGCGGACCTCTTTAACGAAGCTAACATTCATTAATAGTTACATTGATGCTACAAGGATGAACGTACTAATAAACACATTACAAACTATTAAACTCGATTAAGTAATAAATACAAAATAGGACTGGAAAAATAAATATTGACTTAATATTAATCCGTAATTTGAAGATAACTTCAAGCAACACGATAAGTACATCGGAGCGTCACGGTAGAATGCGCAAGCGATCCCGTGACGCCCCCCTAGAAATGGGAACCGCTGATTTTTTAGTGGGTATTCGGTACCTTCAGCGCCGGCGAGCACCACATACCAAATACAAATCATGGGGGGGGGGAAATGTCATGCGTTTTTCCAGCGAAAAAAAAAATAACGATAAGTAATCTTAAGTTGAAACTGATTAAGACAAATTAACACACAATTGTTCGAATCTTACCCGTCTTTATTAAACTGACTGACTAACTGTAAACAAATATATGGATGGTCTCAACATATAAAGCGACATTTCTATATAGGAAAAAAACAATATTTTAAATTAATATAAAATATTTTGTAAAATAAATATCTATAAGGAACTATACGCAAATAAAAGATATTGACACATGACAGTATGACATGATATTCACGCATAAATATTAAAGATCAGCCTCAACTCTTGCTAATTTTAATGAAAACATACGATATATAATAAAATCAAATATAGAAAGAGAGGAATACAATAAGTAAATAAATGATATACACTGATTGACGAAAGCATAACCCTTTTAAATTCACCGTAATCAGTTCACAAAAACATTTCAATTAAAACAATTGAATAACTAATGAACTCATAAAATACTTTGATTCGAAATTATTTTAAAACAAAATGATTGATGGTCCGACTGAAATATAATATTTGAACACTTATTGGCCTTTTTGTAAAATTGCTATTTGAAAATTAATGACAAACAGAATCCTTCTTTATGAAACCTATTAATTACTGTAAATGGTCCTCAGTTCCCCCTCCCGTCTCTAATTAATGTACTACTTAACATCCAATCAAGGGATTCGTCAATTTTGTGTCGTCTTCGGACCTTTTAAGATTTCGACATCCATTAACACGGAAAGTGGAATTATGTACATTTTAAAGCATGATGTTTAAAGCAATTGACATCGTTCTTATTTTGAAATTTCTTCTTATTCATTTAAATATTTTTAATTTTTAATATAAGACAACATTAGAACGCGTGGATCTTAACCGATGATTGCAAGTTCAAACCCAGGCAACCACCACTGAATATACGTGCTTAATTTGTATTTTTATTTATTTTATTCATCTCGTGCTTGGCGATAAATGAAAACGCGTGTATGTGACTAAGGAGTCGAGATGGCCCATTGGTTAGAAGGCGTGCATCTTAACCGATGATTGCGGGTTCAAACCCAGGCAAGCACCGCTGATTCATGTGCTTAATTTGTCTTTATAATTCATCTCGTGCTCAGCGGTGAAGGAAAACATCGTGAGGAACCTGCATGTGATAAATTTCATAGAAATTCTGCCACATGTGTATTCCATCAACCCGCATTGGAACAGCGTGGTGGAATATGTTCCATACCTTCTCCTCAAAGGGAGAGGAGGCCTTTAGCCCAGCAGTGGGAATTTATAGGCTGTTGTTGTTGGTGTTGTTGTTGTTGTTGTTGTATGTGACTAATTTTATCGAATTTCTGGCACATTTGCATTCCACTAACCCGCATTGAAACAGCGTAGTGAAATATGTATCAAACCTTCTCCTCAACGGGAGAGGCCCAGTAGTGAGAAATTTTCATTCTGTTGTTGTTTGTTTGTTGTTGTAAGTACACTTCAAATTAGATGACAGTGTAAGTTTCATTGAAATCGGTCGAGTAGTTACAAAAATATTTTTAATTCACTACCTATTTCAAATTTTAAAGTTGGTATAATTTTTATCAAATTAAGTTCATTGGTTTGACCACGAAGGCATTTACAATATAAGTATAAACTTCGAAGGGGAAACAGATAAAAGTAAATAAAAATGAACAAAAGAGTTTTTTCGCAGGACGTTGCTCCAAAGATTCTACCTGAATTCCATTCGTATTATGAAAAATCTACCCAGTACCAAACTCACAGTAGCCCGTGAGCAATCTGCAATTCGATGGCGTCAATAAAAAGTAATTATATAAATTGATGTGCCATTCCTAATTACGATCACGCTTCTTCTCAGTGTCTAACCCTTGTTTGCCCTGAATGACGAACTTTTCGAGTGGGTTGTAATTGAAAGAGGCTGATATCAAACTCTACGCCAATTCAATGTTCTTCCTGATAACGAGCTCTTTCTTATTGGAGTTGGAAGTTTCTGAAATGTTTATAAAGCCTTTATGATTGTATTCGAACGATTCGTTGATTGGTATTTCATTTAGATTTTTAATTAAATCGATTTGCTACTGGTTCTCCTATTAATATAATTAAAATAATATGTAGCATTGAAATTATGCTATTTAGTATACAAGTATTTATTACTAGAAATAATACAGCCTTAATAACTCATCGTACGATGAACCGTCGATGGTTGGGAAACGCAAATTCGATCCAAGGCTCTTAGGCTATTCTTATCTTGGGCTATTTCGGTTCCAAGCAAAGTATGCTAAACTATTATTACTGTATTATATATTTGTTTTGGACATTATGTTTCGAAAGTTATATATTTTAATCAACAAATTTGAAATGACATACATTTATCTGTTGAACATCAAAATATTATATGTTTTGTATAGTTTACTTAAACAAATTGTTTAATATTAAATATATGCATCAATTAAAAATACGAATTTAAATACAACAGCTAAATAATATCTAAAAGCTAGCTTTGCAAATAAACGTGACGCAAAAAATGGTTTACTCAACTCGATATTGAATATAAAACAGTATGTTTCCAATACGCAGCAATGAAGCAAAATTCTTTGGGAACTATTAGTGGCAAATTTATATTAAAATTTTCGCATTATAATTCGCATATTTTAACTACTCCATGTAGCTTCTTGTACCAAAAAAAGAAATCTTTATAACAACTTATTTTTTTAATTATAAATTATAACAATCTTGATAAAAGTGGCAAGTCGTAATGCAAGCCATTACAATTACTTTGCAATTGAAATAAATTTATATGTAAAAAATAACATTCAAACAATGATTAAATATCATATATTAAGTTTTACTATATGAAATTCATTCAAAATTTAAATATACTTATGTATTAATATAATATACTTATGTATAAGTAATAATCAAGCGGGCTTTCATCATCAGCACTCTTCGATCAATCGATCGAATCGACATTTTAAAAGTATGAAACCGAAGGTTTTCATAGATCACATAAGGAACTATACCTAGTTTATCTGTTCCAGCTATTAAGGGGACTACAGGAGCTAATTGCCCTTGAGAATCACGCGCACACACTTACACTAACGACAAAAACGGCATGTCCCCGCGCGCACTACGCTTAGCGAGGCGGCGAGGTTACGCCTGAATATTCCAACAGATGGCGCCGATCGGCCGCGCGCCGCGCCGAGCGAAAGCGAAGCGAAGTCAATTCTATCAATTCTATCAATCATAGATTTCATAAAAATAGACAGGACAACAGAATTATTTTAATTTTTTTGTGTCATTTAAAAAATTATGATAAAATTAAACTGAATTAATTAAATTTAAATTATTATTATTTTATGTACAAAAAATAGTTAATAGACGCCCAATAGCTGTATACGGACGCCCAATAGCTGTATACGGACGCCCAATAGCTGTATACGGACGCCCAATAGCTGTATACGGACGCCCAATAGCTTTATACGGACGCCCAATAGCTGTATACGGACGCCCAATAGCTGTATACGGACGCCCAATAGCTGTATACGGACGCCCAATAGCTGTATACGGACGCTCAATAGCTGTATAAGAACGCCCAATCAAAAAAACATAATCAAAAATCAAAATAAACTTTATTCAAGTAGACTTTAACAAACACTTTTGAATCGTCATTTTACAATAAAGTGAAGCTATCAAGCTACCACCGGTTCGGAAAGTAGATTCTATCGAGAAGAACCGGCACGAAACTGAGTAGTAGTTGAAAAAGAGTATTTTTCAACATTTAAAAATACAAAGTCATGTTAGTTAATACAATTATATAAATTATTATATCCTGGTAGGAAGTCAACAGGTATTACACGCTCCACGCTTTTTTATTATCTATAAAATCTTGTTTCGAAAAATATGCTTTTTTTACCAATGTATTTTTTACAAACGATTTGAATTAACGAAACGGCAAAGTTAAAAAATGTCGGCAGAATTTTATTATAGAATCGGATACCTTGGCCCAAGAAGGATTTATTACCTTTGCGGAGTCGGAAACTTGGCGTTATAAGCTTATCTTCAGTTCTAGTGCACATACAATGATTATCACTGATTTTATCAAAGTGATCAATGTTACTGTGAATATACATTATATTGTTGTAAATATATTGCGACGTAACAGTGAGTATTCCTACTCTATTAAAAACACCCCGAAGAGAGTCCCTAGCTTCATGATTATAAATAAACCGGATTGCTCTCTTTTGTAAAATAAAGATAGATTCAATATCTGCAGCGTTACCTCAAAGTAATATGCCATATGACATATTACTGTGAAAATAACCAAAAACCAATACTAGACGAGCGGTACCAACATCAGTTAGTTGTCTAACTTTTCTAACCGCGTATGTTGCGGAGCTGAGTCTTCCTGTTAGGGATGATAAATGAGGACTCCACTGAAGTTTGGAATCCAATTCTATTCCTGAGAACACCGTAGTATCGGCTACATCAAGACGGTCAACATTGGGTAGGGTAATAACTACATATTTTGTTTTTTGAGCATTCAAAACTAAATTATATACTGTAAACCAATTGTGTATCTGTGATAATGCACCGTTAACGTCGTCATAGTATATTTTTTTTGTTAACCTTTAAAATCTGTGAAGTATCGTCAGCAAACAACACTATATCACAAATACCGTTAAAAATGTCTGCGGAATTTTATTATAGAATCGGATACCTTGCCCCAAGAATGATTTATTGACTTTGCGGAGTCGGAAACTTAGCACGTACAATGATGATCACTGATTTTATCAAAGTGATCAATGTTGCTGTGAATATACATAATATTGTTGTAAATATACTGTGACGGAACAGTGAGTATTCCTACTTTGTTAAAAACATCCCGAAGAGAGTCCCTAGCTCCATGATTATAAATAAACCGGATTGCTCTCTTTCGTAAAATAAAGACAGATCCAATATCTGCAGCGTTAAAAGTAATATGCCATATGACATAATACTGTGAAAATAACCAAAATATACTAGACGAGCGGTATCAACATCAGTTACTTGTCTAACTTTTCTAACCGCGTATGTTGCGGAGCTGAGTCTTCCTGTTAGGGATGATGAATGAGGACTTCACTGAAGTTTGGAATCCAATTCTATTCCTGAGAACACCGTAGTATCGGCTACATCAAGACGGTCACCGTTTTAAGATATCTTATAATTATGCTTTCTAACATTGGGTAGGGTAAAAACTACACATTTTGTTTTTTTAGGTATTCAAAACTAAATTATTTACTGTAAACCACTTGTGTATCTGTGATAACCTTTAAAATCTGTGTAGTATCGTCAGCAAACAACACTATATCACAAATACCTTTAACATAGAAAGGAAGATCATTTATATATACCAGAAATAGAAAGGGACCCAAAATTGAACCTTGTACGATAGCCGAGCGATAGTGATCTTGAGGACATACAGTATTATTTGAGGTGGTACTATGTGGCTGCAAGCTACCAGCTATAAAATGAAGCACTGTTCCCAGTAAATTCATTTTATTAGAAGTACTATCATTTTATTATTGTAAATATAAAATTTGGTAGGTAGACTTTTATGACATACATAAAACAAATACAACAACAAAATAATATGATAGAGAGGACATAATTATTCCGATGAAGTTTTATGGGCAGAGCCACTTGTGCTAAGAGCGAAAATGAGAGACACGATCATATTTACGCAAACCAAATATGAATCTTATTTAGAAATTTTTGAAATCGCCCAAGTGTTTCGCTGATCCTCCGTGAGATTTGTATAACAGTCGTCGGCGTAATCCAGGATAGGAAGCAAAAGATTCGTATTTACATATTATAACATATTGGGCATCCGTATATATATAAGCCTTACGAATATTGGAACAAAATAAACGTTGAACTGTTTGTACAGAGCAGCGATAGGAAAAGAAAGAGACAACAAACCTAAAGCTGGCAACGTCGCACTTCCAAATACAGTCCATCCTGTGAGGACGCTAAATAATCGATGCCATAGGTAAATTATGATCAATATATCTAGGATGCCTTAAATGTATCATCATGGTTAGGGGTTCAAAAATGTTTGGGCATGACTGAAAGACGAATATCGCGGATTTTCTTTTTATCGGAAAACAACGTATCCCAAGGACTTGGAAATCAAAAAACTAAGCAGTATTCATTAAGACATGTTAAGTAAAGTAAGGGGAAGTTGGGGACGTCGTAATGATGCACCACGTACATGACGCCAAAAAGGTTGTAGGATGTATATATATATATATATATATATATATATATATATATATATATATATATATATATATATATATGTTTACTAATTAAATACTCTTACCTTTTCATATTATCTTTCATATGTTCGGCTTTTTAATTTATATGAACGTTTTTAAAATTTCTTCACAGATTGTACTTTATTTCCCATGTTTACAAAATTAAACTTTTATAAAAAATAACTTAACAAAAAAATAAATGGCTAACTACAACTAGACTATTTTAACTTAATATATTTATTTACATAAAAGAATAATATTCGACATTTAATTTACAATTAAAATTACACAAAAATAAAATCTACGAGATTTTATTCGCAACGATGCGGTGAAAAGAGCGACACGTCTGTATAGCAACAGGCCTCGGCCGGCAGTGTATGTACGAGGCGTTCACGCACACATGCTTACGCATTTTGGTCGAAAATAAGAAAATCTGATTTAAAAAAAATCTATTGATTTTACTAAATAATTAAGATAATAAATTTCTAGTATATTGTTTGTAGAATAATCTGACAAAAGACCAAAATTATTGAAGGTATATAAGTGTAGTTAAAAAACAAAAAAAGACTTTTTTAGAGGTAACTTTGCGATTTTTTTCTATCGTACCAAATTAATTACATCATGTTTTCAACACAATTAATAACTAGCATCTATCCTGAAGATTAACATATATTTTTTTCATTTGGTTTATTGCATTGGATTATATACTTTTTGGCATTTTAAAACTTGCATTTAGCTCATGTAGTCCCCTTAAATAGCACACATAATTTCTTGGTCTCTATTTACATAATAATAAATATAAAATATACATTAGTTTACCTATCCTCTCTCTAGTCCTAAGAGTACTCCAGACCCAAAAAGGTGCTATTTGAAATTATCGTGGTAGTAAATATTCATTGTGCATTATATAAATGTCAATTTCATCATACCATCAATCACAGACATGACGTCGATTGTGTCTAAGCTGCATTGATTCAACTTCCAAACCCGATCAATTGCAGGATAAAGATCTGAAGCATAATAATAAAGTGATATGTAAAGTTTCGTATTAGGTACCACTTGATATACATTCTACCGCAAAACAGCAATCCTTAGTATTTTTGTGCTCCGATTTGAAGGGTGTGTGAGTCAGTGCGACACAAGCACAAGGGACATACTGTCTTAGTTCCAAGGGCAATAACGCATTGATGATGTAAAGAAATAACTTTATATAAAGTGGTGACCACTTAGCATCAGGTAACTCATATGCCAGTCCGCTTACTTATTAAAAAAAAAATAAAGACTCCTGGGTAGATTTTTCCTTCAATATTTTATGTGTTAGCATATTTCCTTTCCTACCTGTGTGAAGCAGAAACTGATAGCCATTGTATGTATCCTAACTAAGATAATATGCATATGTGCCTATACGATAAACAACAAATACTACCTCGACCTCTTTTGTCATCTTAAGGATTGAGTATCTGTATTTATGGAATTTTCATTTCAATAAACGTTCCGCCTTTAGGGCGAAGGGGAAAGAGAGTTGAACAAGTAATTCTATTAGTGGCAAACGAATATACCGCTAGCTTGATATAAGCCCTTTTAAGAGGTTAATATTAAATAAACCGTATAAATAATACGTAATCATATAAATATTTATAGAAGCGAACAAGGGACGAAAATATTCTAATATCTCAGATACGAATAATCTTATTAGGTGATTGAAGTCGTACTTTTATTAAAGCTATTATTTAAGTAATTTTCTTTATTTTTGTTTTTTATCTTAATTATGAATAATATTAGTATATGTTAAACGATTTGAAAATTATATGTAAGTATAGATATACATATGTACTTACATAACTTAAATGATGTGCGTCCTGGCTTATATCGCAGTTTCTTGGATATCGTTTGTTTTAAAGACAATTGTTTTTATAAGTTATTATATATTCGCGCCTACGATTTTTGTTTTAATTATATCTGTATTACATAAACATCTAAATTTATTTAATTTTAATTAACATTTTTTTGCCATGTATCAAACTTTTTTTACAATATTTAAAAAGATAAAGTAACGTGTAAAATCGAATGTTCTGTGATTTTCTTTTGTATTTTTTCTTCAATTACTAACCACTAATGAGAACGAAACAATGTATAATTAGATTTCAAGAATTATTGATATTAAACTAGTTTTTAAAGCATTTTTTTTCTTTAATTGAGTTCGGTTTGTTTGAGTTCGGACTCCAGTGTCTAAGTAATAGACATTATAGTTACCAACAAAGACTACCATGTTGGCTGGCTCAATCAACTTTGACTCGTGTTCTTCAAGTCTCGTGTGTGAAGGTCATATGAGCATCAGCACGAAGCATCACGCCTTCATAAGTCTTACTTATGAAGGTGTGTTGACCCGGATTGTAAGGTAACACTGGCCCATCTAAGCTCATTTAAAGTGTAATAAACATATATTAATATTCCCTATGATTGAATCAGCATCGCTATCGTAAAGTCGCATTGTTCCAGATTCCAAATATAGAATTTCATTAAAAGATAAAAACCGAGAGGTGTCGCAGGCACCAGATTGGAATGGAGTTTACATTATGTATTAAGTAATAGACACAATGCAATACATTTACAATATGATTGAAGTAATTAAATTACAAAGAATACAACTAGTATTAAAAATTCAGATAAGACAATATAAAAAAGAAAGGGAAAGCAATTAACAGAAAGAGAGGGAAAATTCGCCTGAATAACATCACGCTTTTTACTTATGAGACGATATCTGCCAGTTCGCTCCAACGTTACCATATAAGTATATTATATCCAAAAAACAAGCCTAAGAAAATGATTGTACGTTTCAATATTTCCATAATGCGTAATAATTAAATAAGTCAAACTTTAAAATGACATGATAAGAATTTAACTGAAATTAAATTATCATTTCCAACGTTCAATGTTTTGTCAAAATTAAATTTTATCTGAATGTAGTTTTGCCATGGCCACTGTTCCGAAAGCAACTTTAAAGCGAGGAGAAACTTTACATTGTCTCCTTGTTTTAAAATTTACTGCTTTAAATCTATTCTCACTTGTCTTGAATACCGAGCCGGAATTTAAACTGCGTTAGTTTTTCTTTGCTGTGAAAAGAAAATTAATTCCGATCGAGATAGTTTTTCGTAAGAACTTTATTAACTTTGGTCGTATAAAAGCAATGATAAGAGACAAAAATACAAAATCTCAAATTTTCTGTGATTTTAGGCACAAAATCTCTTTAAGCACGTGCTTTCTATAATAAATTTAGTTCAGAAGTTATTGTAGACTATTTGTCGCCCGCGTATTTGTTCACGTTTAAGGGGTTGGTCATTTCATGTCGTGGTCAGTATCATCATAACCATTATTGTCATTACATAGTGTAAAACAAAGTCGCTTCCCACCGTCTGACCCTATGTGTGCTTAGATATTTGAAACTATAAAACGAAGTTTTGATGCTGTTGTTTTAATAGACAGAGTATTTCAAAAGGAAGCTTAGTAGAGAAACACTAATAATTTTAGAGGTTTTCAAAGAGTTGTCGTAAATAAAAACATTTTGCAATTGCTGACACTGACTAACCCGAACAATAGATCAAAATAATGCACTACAATATTGTGTACCTTAAAAAGGTCTTCAAGAAAGTCCGCGATGTTATATGCTTATCTTTTATCTCTTAAGCCATAATAACCATTTTTGTTTACTAATTACGAGAAATAATAAAAGAAAAACGATTTGAAGCAATAAAGCATTAATCAAAATTATCTTCTAAGATATTTGGAATTTAAGACTAAAAAAAGCTACTTTCTATCGACAAAAGCACTGTGAACGTTGTAAGACGTTCAGTAGTATATTTTGTATCAGCATTGCACCCTTGCGAAGCGAAGGTGGATCCTACCGATTCAATTAGGTATATTTATATATAAATAAACATCCTATGTCACTTGTAATTCAAACTTGCTTTATACAAAATCATAATTGGTTCCAGTTTGGCGGTTTAGGAGCATACAATGAAAGATATTTCGCATTCATAATATTACTATAGATATTAGAATTTCAAAGTAGAAGTGGTCTACTAGAGGGTACTTGTAGGTCACAAGTTTAAATCGGAGCAAGCTTTGTGATTTCATAGTTATTAATTATATAATTCATCTTCGTTATTACTTAGCAGTAGGAAACGTCGTAAGCAAATATACAAACACAATTATGTCGAAAGCATTTCTCCCACATACGATGCATGCAACCCACATAGTAGTGTGGGGAATATTGTTCAAGACTTATCATAATAATACGTGCACCTAAATATAGAGAAAAATGAAGTAACCACGACGACGACGACGACGACGAACGACGAATTTTATTAGTATCACTTTTATCATATATTATTAGGAATACCAAATAGAGTTCGGAAAGTCTTGTCGATATGGTTGTTTTCAGGACATCTAACGAAGCGGGATGCGCAATGTAGTATTTTTTTAAAGGTATATTTTAATTTTTAAGAGCCGTAGTGGCCCAGTGGTTAGAACGCGTGCTACTTAACCGATGGTTGCG
Source organism: Vanessa cardui (assembly GCF_905220365.1). Lineage (NCBI taxonomy): Eukaryota > Metazoa > Arthropoda > Insecta > Lepidoptera > Nymphalidae > Vanessa > Vanessa cardui. The sequence goes on from NC_061137.1 coordinate 3,471,389, forward strand.
AATTCGAACCCAGTCAAGCACCACTGAATTTTCATGTGCTTAATTTGTGTTCATAATTCATCTCGTTCTCGGCGGAGAAAGAAAACATCGTGAAGAATCCTCTAATCTGTCTAATTTCATAGAAATTCTGCTACATGTGTATTCCACCAACCCGCAATGGAACAGCGTGGTATAATATATCCCTAACCTTCTCCTCAAACCTTGGTCCATCAGGTTGTTGTTGTTGTTGTTGTTTTGATTTTGGATGGGCAAATGTGCCATCCATATTTAGTATTCCTCACATTAATACGCCAACAACCTAGTGTGTGTTAAATCCATTATAGTTATACTGTCTTACTCACCTTCCAATCTGGAACATAAAAATTTGAAATAATAATGTATAAATATTTTTGCTGTTTGTATGTTTTTGAGCTAATGATCCGAAAAATAATTCAGTAACAAAATAATGTGCAAAAAATTGAATTAAAATCCCTATTTCTTAAACTTATTATTTGTCATTTAAACCAATAATAACATATTTTTCATTATATCAAAGGTTAGTAATAAAAATATTTCTATGGAATCTTAGGTGATTATAATAATTTTTCATTCGCTTATTTAACCCTGACTATCTTGCCCTTATTGATGGCTCTAGACGTCTATCTAACAAATTAGCATACTTAAGTATTTTATACTTTACATATCACTAAGGATACACGCAACCAATGGTCATCCCTTAACAATAGAAGAATTAGACAACACGAGACATTCTTGTTTTAGAATAATAATTATTATTTTTTGTATACATAGCACAATACATATAAGAATAAGTGTTAAAATACTAATGAAGTAGGTAACTTACAATTGTTTCGAATTAATTAAAAATAGGCCAACTTATGGTAAGTGAGAAAGAAAAAACAAATAATATTCCTTATATCGCCAATACGCGAACCAACTTTGGGGACCATTTTTTTTTTTTTTTTTTTTTTTTCTCGCTGGAAAAACGCTTTACGCGCTTCCCCCACGTGATGGAAAGTGGGGGGGTGTGTGGGACTCCCCGGAGCCCTGAACGCCGAGTACGCCCAAGCACACCGGGTTTACCCACTAAAAAACCAGCGGTACCCTCTCCGTCTTTCGGCGGACGCCACGGGATCGCTTACGCATGCTACCGTGACGCCCTGACGGTCGGCCCGTCTATACGGGCCTCCAACAGCTAGGGGGGATTCCCAGGGTACTGGGACCCCCCCTGGTCCCTACGGCGCCTATTGAGGCGGAGGGAGAAGGTGCGCGTAGCGCCTTTTCCTTCTCCCCGGTCGTCTTCTGCGGAGCGAGTCAGAGGCGGCATTCTTTTCCCGCTCCCGCTCCGCTGCTTCCTTCTGCGACATGACACTTTCGCAGAAGGAGCGCATCTCCGACCAGCACATCTCGCTACCGAGCATGGCGTTGATAACGCTCGACAGCGAGAGGTCTCCGCCCATACTTGGAAGGAGGCGACCAAGAGCGGCGGCGGCATTGATGAGCCTCGGGCCGAGATGAACAAAATGCTGCCCGAAGCTCCATCGTCCGTCCAGGATCAGGCCCAGATACTTCATCTGGGCCTGCACTTTGATCACCGTCCCGTGGACGGTGATACTCGCCCCTCGTGGGGGTCCTTTCCGTGGACCGTGGAAGAGGAGGGCCTCTGTTTTGGATATGGAGACCCTCAAGCCCAGCATTCCCATGCGGTCCACGGTGAGAGCCGTTCCAACTTCGGCAAGGCGAGCCGCCTCCCGGAAGTCCCGTCCAATCGCCGTGACGAGAGTGTCGTCAGCATAACACAACACCCCCATCCCGGGAAGGACGGGAGCCCGCAGGAGCCAGTCGAAACCGACGTTCCACAGAATTGGGCCGAGGACCGACCCCTGTGGAACGCCGCAACCCACTCGATGCCGAACGATCCTCCCATCGACCCCCGCCCAGAGGACCTCCCTGTCCTGGAGGTACGCCTCCAGCAGTCTCCTCAGATAGGTCGGCACCCCATGGTATCGGAGTGCCTCCCGTATCGTCTCGAAAGGGAGACTATTGAAGGCGTTCGCCACGTCAAGCGACACAGCCAGGACGACCTGCCCCCGGGCCACCGCTTCCGTCGTCCGAGTCTTCAGGGCGTTCAGGGCGTCGACCGTCGACCGGCCCGCCCTGAATCCGTACTGCGCCTCCGAGAGACCCGGACCGACCTCCTCGAGTTGCTGAACGAGACGGGCTGCAAGGACCTTCTCGAAGAGTTTTCCCGTCTCGTTCAGCAGCACAATTGGCCTGTATGCCGAAGGGGAATCCAACGGCCGACCTTCCTTCAGCAACAGGACCAATTTCCCTTCTTTCCAAGGCTTCGGAAACTGCCCGCTGCACAGACATTCGTCGAACAGCTCCCGAAGCCTTGCACCTAGGTATTCCAGGGTGTCGCACAGAATACGCCCTGGAACCCCGTCCGGACCCGGCGCCGTCTTCCTGGCCCTCAAGCGGCCGAGGGCCATCTCCATCTCCCGCTCCGTAATCAGTGGTGGAACCACTGCGTCTTCGGTCACGGAGCGGGGGGCCATCTGCGGAGGGACGTGCTCGCCTGGATGGGGGAAGAGTTCCCCAACCACGCGAAGGAGGAGTTCCGGCGGCATCGTCTCGGTGACGGGGGTGCCTTGGGTGCGGAACTTCCCGCGTACACCGCGGTACGGGCGCCCCCACGGGTCTCGATTGAGACCCGCCAGAAGCTCCTCCCTGGCCTTCTCCTTGGCCTTGCGTATCGCCAGCTGCAGCTCTTTTTTCAACTGGCGATAAGCGTCCAGCAACTGTCCCTCCAGATCCCTGTCAAGGCCGTTGCGTCTTCGACAGCGGACGTAGGCCCTCCGTGCCCGACAGCACGTCGCCCGAAGGTCGGCGATTTCGGGCGACCACCAGTATACATGCCGGCGCGGAACTCTGCGCCGGGTCCGAGGCATGGCCGCATCGCAGACTTCCTTGAGTGAACTGCGCATGCGGCCTGCCAGCTCCTCTGCGCTGGCGCCCTCCCTCCTCCCTGCGGAACCCCACCGCTGCACGATTGCGGCCTCCTTGACCAGCTCTCGATCGACCTGGCAGAGAGACCACCTCGGCAGCGTGGTCGGCACCCTCTGGGGTTCCGCCGGCCTACGAGAGGTGGAGATCTCAAATCGGATGTACCGGTGATCTGATAGAGTCTCCACCTCCTCCTCCACTCTCCAATCAACCACTCTGCGTGCTACGATAGGAGTGGCGAACGAAACGTCCACCACGGAACCCCCGTTATGGCGAACGCAGGTGTGAACCTGCCCCCTGTTGAGAAGGGACAGGTTGGAGAGCAGGGCCCACACCTGGACGGCCCTCCCTCGCGGATTCGTGACAGGGTTACCCCAGGCACGCGACTTCGCGTTTAAGTCGCCAAGAACCATTATCGGTTTCGGTGACTGCCTGGCCACCGCAGCTCTGACCAAGCCGAGATAGATCTCGAACTCAGCCAGGCTGCGGTTAGGGGAGAAGTACGTCCCGACGACGACGTACTCTCCCCACCCCACGACTACGTAGCCCGAACCCCTTTCGATGAGTGAGAGGGGGGGCCCGTACCGCTCCTCGTGAGGACCGCCACGGTGTCGTCCAAGTCCCCCAGCCAGTGAGGTAGGGGAGGGACGAAGTAAGGTTCACAGGCCACCGCCAGGTCTACCTGCCACTCCGCCATGGACTGCAGTAGAAGATCCTGAGCCCCGGCGCAGTGGTTGACATTCGTCTGAAGGAAGCTGAAGTCTGCGCTCATGTCGACATTGCAGCTTCCTCCTCAGCCTGGCGTCGTCCGACGTTATTGGTAGTCTGGGTAGCGAGGACCACCTTACCTTTCGTGATGGGGGGGCTACATTCTTTCGACCCCATCACGTGCCCGGAGGGCTTGCCGGCGTCTGCGCACACTACGCAGCGCAGCTTCCCGGTACATGCAGACGATTTGTGTCCATCAACGCCGCACCGGTAGCAAAGGCTTCCTCGTTCCGCACTGAATGGGCAGAGCATCCTTGTATGGCCTAGACCCATGCACTTGTAGCAGCGCAGAGGGCGCTGCTCAAGCACATACACTCTGGCCGAGCTCCACCCAACTAAAAGACGACCAGTGTCAGCCAGCTTTTTTGCCGCAGTTATTGGACAGGACACGAAGACCATACCCATATAACCGGGTCCTTGAGAAATCTCCCCACACCTTACCGTTTCAGCGGGGCAACTCCCCTCGCGAACGACTGCGGCAATAATTTTATCTTTAGTGACGGAGTCGTCTAACCCCGTCACCTTGATGTCCACCTTTCTTATGGGGCGAGCAACGTTGGCCACTCCATCCAGCACCGTACGGAGCTTGTCGGCTAGTTTCTCTGCCTGTTCCGTCTGAGCTTTCGGCAGCTCCAACACTCTGGCCCCCGTCGCTGAGCGTCGAACTTTGAGCCCACCATTGATCCCAAGGTCTTGGAGTTTCACGCTCTGCTCAGCGCGCTCCAAGACCTGAGCATACGTGATGCCTTTCTGCTCCGCTTCCGGCTGCAGCGTTAATACCACTGCAGCTGTACGAGGCGCGGACAGCTTAGGCTTAGTTGCTTGTCCTGCCTTAGGCACCGTAGGCGAAACTGTGGTGGTTGCAACAGTCGGAAGGGAAGCCTGCTTTCCCTTCTTTCCCTTTTTAACCACAGTGGACCAGGACACCTCCTGGACCATCTGCGGCGGAATTATCACCGACGTAGGCTGGACGCCTGAGGGACCAGCAATAGATGCCGTCGGAACAGCAGGTGGCGCCCGTTTTGACGCGGGTGCAGCTTTCGGCGGTGGAGCAGGCTGGACAGCCTGCGTGTAGGGCGTAGCAATCTGCTGCGCCACCTCCCGCCTCTTATCCGCAGCTAACGGAGGGCGATGTATTTTTGCGGGAGGCAACCGTTCCTCTAGTACGGCAAAGCGTGCGTTGATCATATCGCCGACCGAAGAAATTATGGAGGCTTTAAATCTCTCCATTTGAGCATCCTGTGCCGAGCCGGAAGCATCACTTGCCCCTGCCACCTTGGTCCGCATTTCCGCAAACTCGCGGCGGTGAGCCTTTACCTCGGCCTTGAGGCTGTCCACCTCTTTGCGCAGGCGGCCATTATCGGCGCGGAGCTTTCGCGTCTCCTCGGCTTCTGTCCGAGCTGCTAAGGCGTCTACAATGCCCTGTAGTGCAGCCGCCGACTCCTTCAGCCTCTTTGCAAAGCCTCCTTTTAAATTGGTGGACTTTTGGGCCACCTCCAAAATTAGGGCTGCGCTTCGGCCAGCTTGTGCCCGGAGTTCCTCTGCTCCCATCTTCGTGGGATCTTCGGTGTGTACATCCGAGGATGAGGATTCCTCGGAGTCCACGACAACCTGTGGAGCGTCCTTTCGAAACGCCCGACTACGCAGGGACCGCTCGAAAGCCTCCTCTCTGGCCTCGCTGGCCTTGGCTTTCAGCTCAGCCTTTGCCCGAGCGAGGCCACTACCCCGTCCTTTCGCGGTTTTGCCGCGAATCGCAGGCTTGCTCTTCGCAGCCAACCTCATCTCCGTCTCCGTGTCAGAGTCGGAGTTAAAAATAGCAAGGCCCCCATAAGGCCGTTTTCTACCAACCAGGGCGTCGGACGACAACTCAGTGTCGACGTCCATCGCCGAAAACGAAAAACATCAATCAACAAAACAATAAAAACAAACGAAAATATTTATATATAATAATAAATATTAAACTATAACAAATTAAGATCTAAAAAGATCTATTCCACAACAACAAAAAACCAATCCTTAAACAAAACAAGTGTCCGATAAACAAAGCCAATAGTGCAGATGTTACGCGTCAGAGATAACGAAAACCGGTTTAGCAAGCAGGTGTCGTTTAAAATCATCAATCGTAATATCTTATCGCAATATTCAACACAACCTCAGTCGACGACGTCCGAACGTTGAATCCCCAACTTTGGGGACCAAGGTATTATGTCCCTGGTACATTTTGTTATACTGGCTCATCTACTCTTCAATCCTGAACACAACAATACTAAATATTGCTCTTCGGTTGTAGAATATCTGTCGAATGAAGGTTGCCCACCTAAAATGGCTTGCATGAAGCTTGCAGACACTTCTTTATAATTACGCATCAAAATTGTTCATCATATCCATGATTCATAATATAACAATATCGACATTATTATATCTTGCACGATAAATATATTCTATTATTATAGTTAACTTTCTTCTGTATCTTTTGAAATTGTGTTACTAAAAGGGGCGAATCAGCGATACATATAAAATTGAGATGTTCTATGTTCAATGACCAAGAAATATTTTACCCAGCCAGAGAATATTAATTAAATTTAATACCTTCTACATACCAAAGGACACTACCCAGCTGTTGTATATTAATTAAATTAAATATAGAAATGTCTTAATATAGTATATTTCAATTTATTATTTATTTAAACTTTATGAGTTCGTTCCAAATTTTAGACGTCTTTCCCTTAAAATTTCTCGTAATGAATAATGTTATTCCGCCAGTGATCTGGTGACTTCGGAGGCGAAGTTTGTTTAAAGTTACTTCGATTTCGAATTGAATATTCCTATACTTTTATATATTATTACAAGCTCGATTGATATTTGTTTTGGTGTCTCATTATTTTTTTTTATATTTAGTTCACTAATTTCTTCTTTTAAAAAATATAAAATAGTCTTCGACAATTCGATAATCCAATGATTTAAAATGAACACATTTTTTCTACGTAGTTTTTGTCTATCTATGTAATTTAAACAAACTGACTTAAAACAAACTTTGATTACACTTTTGAATTTTGTCATAGTCAAGCCGTGATGATGCATATATTTAATAAATTATTGATATTTGCATTACTTTGTAAACAGAAAATATATTTTTCCTTTCTAATAATAATATAGTATTGCTGAACTTCGTACAAAGTTGAAAAGCAATTTATTTGATTACTTTAACGGAGAGTCAGTCTGTTATTTTAGGATAAGATACGCTGAATGTAATTCGATACTTATATTTTTCTTTTACTCAAGTAGAAGATATTAATTATATTATTAACAAAAATAATGATTACTTTTAATTTTATTTATTTATTTAAAATTCTTTATTGACCAACAACATAAGTTGTGACAAAAGGCGGACTTAATGCCTGAAGGCATTCTCTACCAGTCAACCTTTAGGCCAAACAGAAAGTCATGAAGGCGGTAACAATAAATTTTATAATAAATACGATAGTAATAATAATAAAACAAGAACATAGAGGTAATATTGTATATATGCATAAGAATAAACATTTATAACTATATATACATACATGACATAACTATATATACATATATACATACATATATTTTATTTAATATTTAAATAAAATATATAAATATTTCAAAACATCAATATCTACAGAATAAACGAATTACCGTTATATATATATTTTATTACGAGTATTTTTTACCCGCTTCTCGAATGGTATATTAAAATAAATTTTAGACTATTAAAAATCTAACAAATTCATACACTTTTAAATAAGCGAATAAATCACTTATAAGTCTATTTATCTTTTAATGAGAATAACTTAAGTACATTGTACAGCAACAGTTTAAGTAAATACGTATTTAAGACGATCCTGATCTACACCGAATAATATCAATCACTATACAAAAGCGAAACTCACGAAAATAAAGGAGCATTCCAAAGTCATTTTCGTTCCCGATCTCAGGCTGCGAGGCAAATCGAGTAGCAATTGTTTAATGTAGTGTAGTCGATTCGATGTCATAATCGAATCATTGGACCGTGCGCTAAATAGGACTTAGTCAAACTTTGAACGTACCTGCTGAAGTAGACGGGGTTTTTACCAGATACGCAGCGATAAAGGATAATGCGTTTATTATTATTTCGTAGATGTATTTTCTTTAGTAGAGAGGTGAAGACTCTTAAAAAAAAGTAGTAAAAGTAACGGCCTGTAAATTTCGCACTGCTGGGCCATTAAGGAGAGGGTTTAGAACATATTCCACCACGCTGTTCCAATACGGGTTAGTGAAATGCACATGTATAGAATTTCGACGAAATTAAACACATGCAGGTTTCCTCGCGATGTTTTCCTTCACTGCCGAGCACGAGATGAATTAAAAAAAACAAATTAAGCACATATATGTATATAGTGATGCTTGCCTGGCTTTGAACTCGAAGTCGGTTTAATGAACGCGTTCTAACCACTGGGCCATCTCATTTCTTTAAAACTCCTACTGCTAAAAAAATCTAGTTGATTTGGAAGTATTACATTTTCAAATCAAATCAAAATACACTATATTGTATAGCAGTAATTAAATCACATAGACACGGTTAAGAAATATATACAAGAGGCGGCCTAACACAGCGATCTCTGCCAGGCAACCTTATGGTAGAGGAAAACAGATATAGAAAGAGGTAGGGGTGTACAAAGCAGATATAAATTTTACAATTTCAATGAAATTTTCCCACATGCATTCAGCAGTTAATAGCTTACTTTAAGAAGTACGAAAAAACAAATTCACTTGGTCTATGAAATTAGTTTAAAATTTCAAATATTTTAGCCACACGTACTAACTGGTGAAGTTAAATAAAAGCGTGATGAATTTAGTTAATAAGTAAATAATCATATTACAAATCAAGGTTTTTAGTAGAAAAACAAATGGCTCTCACGGAACGTTTGGTGAGAAACAAAAATAAAGTGTAAAATAAAATATAAACGTAAAGTTCCTTTGATAAAATCGATTTATTTTTGCTGCATGTAGTACACTCATTTACAAAGAGAAGCAACAAAGAATATACTATACGCTTCAAACATTGGTAAGAACTAGCAGATGCACAAATGATGGTACAAGATCTCACAGAGTCGGTTTTCACATCACAGAACACCAGACAACTGGATGAGACAAGGTAGACAAGCCAATCGATATTTTAAAGCAAAAATCGTAATTATAATTTGATATGTCAATTGGTGAATATTAAATTATTATTTTACTTTGAAATGATTTATCTTGAAGATTTCAAAAAGTATAAATCCAATCGAAAACTCTATCACTAAATTGATTATGTTATCAATAAACATTTTAAGTTATTTATATACTAATATTTTTCATTATTAGTCTAAGTATATCCTTATATATAATAAAAAATAATTACTATCATTCGATGCGGTATTCATAAACTGGACCACTGTTTTTGTTGAATGTCGCAATCTGTAATTAAACTCAGAAATTTCTTGTTGAAAACTGTCAGCTTCTAGATTACTTACGAAGCGTGTAAGATTTTCCAAGTATTTTAATCAAAATGAGTCCCAAAATTATGATTTCGAAAATTTAGAAACATCTGCAATGTAAATTATATTAAACGTTTCAAATTGATAAATGCGTAAACTAAAATTTATATTATATCGTAGAACTGGCATTTTTATTATCCATTTAATCCAAATGAGTTTTAAATTCCCTTTTTTTATAATGGAATGTAAAATTATTTGCTTCATTTAAACAACAACAATAACCTGTAAATTTCCCACTGCTGGGCTAAGGCCACATATGCCTACTCGCTGTCCTAATGCGGGTTGATGGAATACAAATGTGAAAATACAAAATTTCAATGAAATTAGACACAACTAGGTTTCCTCGCTATATTTTACCTCACCGTCGAGCACGAGATAAATTACAAATACAAATTAGGCACATGAATATTCAGCGATGCTTGCCTGGGTTTGAACCCGCAATCATCGATTAATATGTACACGGTCGAACCACTGGGTCATCTCGGCTTGGCTTGATTTAAAGATAGAATCGATTCCAGTAAGAATTTAAAGTTTTCAAACAAAAGCCTATCACTATCACAGCCTAACCTATTTGAATATAAAACACAATCTTACTTTTCTACAATCATAGGTAATTGATTCTGATTACTTCGGGAAGTAATAGTTTTTGAACGTAACGAGTTAGGAAGCCATTAATGTTTGAAGTTGGAAGCTATATGAGCGTTTGAAACAAACTACGCCTATACGAGAGTAACCTCATTTGAGAAATACCTTGAAGACAGACAAGGGCTTATCAAACTAAGTTTGAACATATATAACTTTTATACGAAAATTTTGCAGATAAAAATAGTTTTATTTTGACCTATTTATTTCCAAATTGTTGCCTGTAATCTCATTTACGTTTAAGGGGTCGTTCATATCCTTCCTTAAAGTACAAGCTTTCTTCATTACAAATTTCATCAAATTTGGTTCAGTAATTTAAAAGAGCACTTTAAAATTATAATATTCCTGTGCAAATTAAGTTTTTTTTTTTAATATATAAAGAAATTGTAGTAAAGAAATATAGGATAACAGAATCTACTCTGGAAACTGAAACGTATATTTTGCAAAAATATATATGGCAAAAGACTTGGACCTCAATCAAAAATTTGAAAATCGAAAAAAATAATACGAACTTTATGTAATAATTTATCTAAGGCTTTACTAATACAATTAAATTCAACCACATACAGTCTCTTCCAAATATTTAATCTTGAAGTAAAACAAATCGAAACTATACATAAAAAAAAACGTTAAAAGTGAACTGTACAAAGAAGTAAAATACGTTCACAATACAAAAGAAAAAGGTGCTGATTACGTAGGTTCGCAAAAAAAATATGAATTTCGAATAAAGGTTGAAGCTATTAATTGGTTGCGGTTTTAAACAAGAGATTGGCGGTGAGGCGAGCTTAAAATTAACATTCGTATTTTTCATAGCTCGAATATTCGCAATACCATTCGTTGTAAGCGCAGTGAATAAACTTTAGGTCCGCTGAATATTTAATCACCGTAAATCGTTTTCAGAACTGCTTATGAATAACTATTGGCTAAAAATTCGCGTAATAACGATAGGTGACGTTCTATTGGTCTAAATATATTTCGATTATGAATATGATTCGTTACAATGAAAATGTTTTTTGTTTTAATAGATTCAATAAGACAATACTAATTAAATCGGTTTTAGTATGTACTGAACCACAGGCGTAACATTTAGTACTATGTAATGTTGTGTTCGTAGCAATACTTGTAATAATAGTAGTCGTAGATTTTCTTTACCAGCGGGAGAAGAACTTCTAGAATTTACTATTAGTTTCGCATATATGTCAATATAGATAACGCGCAAAGGAATCTGTTTGGATATTTTCATAAGCTGTAAATATATATCTATAAAACTTTATTAAATATAGAGGTTTTGGAACATATCCCACCACGCTGTTGCAATATCGGTTGGTGAAATGCACATGTGACAAAATTTCGATGAAATTAGACATATGCAGGTTTCTTTGCGATGTTTTCCTTTGCCACCGAGCACGAGATGAAATATAAACACAAATTAAGCACATACATATATATAGTGGTGCTTGCCTGGGTTTGAACCCGAAATCATCGGTTAAGATGCACGCGTTCTAGCCACTGGGTCATCACAACTCAGCAGCTATAACAACAGATACATACCTTGTGTTTTCTTGCACGTGTAACAGCAAATAATAGTTTATAATAAATCAAGACTGTATTTAATAATATATATTTAATACATAAAATTTTCTTCACGTACATAGGTTTATTTGTAAAATTTAACCCGATCTCCCTATTTTAACTTAATGTGGCGTTCGTAATTTTTTTGACAGTTTACAATTTGGTACGATTTATTAAAAACGGTCCTTACAATTAGCGGTAACATAATTCATACGAAATATAAGACTTAATGCCTGGCAAATTATATCCCATGCAAAGGCACACGTTGACTGTATGTAGTATTACCTCCTGACGAGGTTATGTAAATTTGAAAGCAATTTTAGAGATGTCGTTTATCGAGCGATGTAAAATCACATCGAATACGGTATCTTAGGTTCCGCTTTATAGACTCTAAAATATTAATAGTTTATTCTGATTCTTCGGCTTTGTTTTGTGTGGAATACAACCTTTCTTCTTTTATTTTCGGAAAACATGTACATCGGATATGACATAATAAAATAATAATACTTTTTAAATATAATCGCTATTACGATAAAACTGCTTTCGGTATCAATCGGGATATTAGCGCAGAATTGAAATAAAAATCTTTTAATTGTAGTAAATTTAAATTAACGTTTAACAAATGGGATCAATTACTATTTAAATAATTACCATAAGCCGAAATAGTCCAATTTCATCCGACGAAGTTTCATAAACTTTTGTGTTTGCACAAAAAGTGTGTTCTATTTAATTAAATAGTACTAAATTTATATGATCATCATCATCTTCATCATCATCACCACATTCAATCATTTTCTAGCCCTTGCACCAATGTGGCTTGTCATCTTCTTCCGGTCAGTCTTCCAGCTGACATTAGGGCTTTAGACAGACACTACACTCATGAGGTCAACTTGTCCAACGGTAACTCGATATGCGTGATAAATTAACTGCTATTTCGGCATGCAAACTTAGTAAATCCAGTTTTTCTCTAGACAATCTCACTTCTGATATTACCCCTCTCGGATATCTTGCTCCATAGCCCACTGAGTGACCTTGGACTACTTAGTCCACATTTACGTACCATATATGATGGATAAATGATACTCTATTTTACATACCTATGAAACTTGCTTTATGCGTTGTGATCTTATTACTTTTGATACACATAATCCATTAAGCTGATTAAATTATTGATACTAATCGAATTGATGATTACAATGTGACGCTTTATTGCAATCAGTGGTTCAATCTGTGAAAAAGCAAATAAACTATTTAACATAATTGATTACATACATATATTATATATAAAATATACAAATGTTTACTTAATAATCTGATATCAAAGATTTTAATAATTGTAAGTGTGTGTGTTTAGAACTCAAAACTGTAACATGTGCAAATGAAAATGATGAAACGAAAAAACTACACAAATATTCTTTACTAACATTTGCAGTTGAAGGGCATTGAAGTGATAGTAGAAAAACATTTCTAAAACAGACAATAAAACGCTGTGATGTAACCTTTCTCATTGCTTCCTCTAGTGATAGGTAAGCTAGTTCTTTTTCGCACAAATAATCGGTAAAGCATTTCATGGAAAATGCTGGTAACATTTTTACCGCCATTCCATGCATTCATTGTGTACAGAAGCCATTTTAATTTTTATTAGTTTCTATCTTATAATATAAGTTAAAAAAAAAAAACGACAAATTTAAAAAATCATCCTCAAAAAGCATGATGACATGAATGCAAAATGCTCGACCTAAAAATATATAGATTTTAATTCAAAACAACGTACCTCCTCTGTTCTTAGCAAACAAGTTTGCCAATTTTAAAAAATAAACTTTGTAATATTTTTGCTATTTTCATGTAGCACATTACCTACTTATTATACAGAAGCACCGAAGACCGGTCACGTGCGACCCTAACAACAAAAGTTTTGCCATTTTACTTCACACGAAGTCGTGAATGTCAAACATTGGGACGTTATGAAATTTTACGTTTAAACGACTACATCTGCTACACCTGACGCTGGATCTGCTTTGTCGCTTTGATTCAGACTTAATTGTTTAGTTTTATCAATGTTTCAAAATAAAAAATTAAACAACCTTACGTTTAATTTAATATCGTAAAATTTAAACGAACTTTACTTTTCTATGTTTTTGTTTTTCCGCGGTTTCACAGTCTTGAATAATTTGTTTAACCTAAATTATCTATAAACTTAAAAAACTGTATATATGTAATTTCAATCTTTAATTCACAAATTTTATATGCACTTGTGACTTAACCTCACTCTTGTGACCTGCTAACTCATTATTCTGCCGAAATTTGATAATCCCAATTGCGTTTTTTTTTTTTTTAAATATTTAGTTTTTATAGACATGTAATAAAGGTAGACGAAGAGATTTTAGGTTGATGAAGAACGGCGCGTGATAACCCTAATGACCTTGTGATCACGATTGGTGTAACTGTCAAAACGTCGTTGAAAGTTTTGAAAAAATGTGGTCGCGGATGTAACGCGGAAACTTCAGAGCTTTAAATCAATAGTTAAAAAATACTTCGAGCTACTTCCTTCTTATTATTTCTCATAGAAGAAAATATGGTTTCTCCATAAACATAACATATTGTTAAAAATAATAATAAACATGCATTACATTCCTAATACAATACGTTAAATAGTAATTGACTAAATAAATGAACAAATTACAAAGACGATGTGCTAACTTCGAAACATAAAACTATTGGCAAATTTAGAAGTCACACTTACGAAAATGTACCAAGAATTTAAGTAGATACTCAGGCTTAAGTTTAAGTAATGAAAGTAGTCACCAGGTGTAACATATCGAACCCGATGAACGTAAAATGTTCAAAGCGACATTGTCATTCTCAAGTACGTGCGAAGCAAAACTGTTGAGCTTATGTTGTAAACTAATTTTCTATGATAATGGAGATTCTATATAAATAAACTTACTTGATTAACTTAAATTTTAGTTTTTTGAATTTAGAACTACATTTTTTTTCCTGTACCAATTTCATACTGATTATGCATTGTTTACATCGTCAATTTATAAAGTACCAAGGTATCATCACCAATATGATATCATGAATATTTTTGACATAAAAAGAAAGGTCGTATACAACAACAACAACATCCTGTAAATTCTCACTGCTGGGCCAAAGGCCTATCTCTTAATCTCATTGCTTCTTACTTGAATCAAATAATTCAACAGGTGGAATGAAGTCTAAAGAAAAATTTTGGTCTTTTTCTAATTTTGGTGTACACATATGACCTTAAAGAGTCGAGATAACCCAGTGGTTAGAACGCGTGCATCTTAACCGATGATTGCGGGTTCAAACCCAGGCAAGCACCGCTGATTCATGTGCTTAATTTGTCTTTATAATTCATCTCGTGCTTGGCGGTGAAGGAAAACATCTTGAGGAAACCTGCATGTGTCTAATTTCATCGCAAAACGCATTGGAACAGCGTGGTGGAATATGTTCCAAACCCTCTCCTTAATGAGGAGGCCTTATCTCAGTAGTGGGAAATGTGCAGGCCGTTACTTTACTTTACATTACTATTGTGTTTAACAACGGAACTATGAAAATAGACCTATAATAATATGGATCGCTTTTGTTTCCACATTTAAAAATGGGTAGTTCTTATATATATAACTCTGAAACAATACCATTGATAATCGGAAAGATACCCATAGGTCATAAGTGCCTTTAATGTTAAAACTTTTAAATGCTTTTATATTTTACAAGGTCGTTGGTACATTCCCCACGAACGGTGTTGACTACTTACCATCAACCTACTATTAACCTAATTACGTCCGTCGTTTTATAAGTAATGTAATAATAAAACACACTCACGCACTTTCACATAAGCAGGATTCATGGAAAATTAAAAAAAAAAATTAAAATAAACTGTCATTAAAGGTTACCGCAATTGTTATTTTGCTTAAGACATTCCTATCAATATTTAAATGAACGATCTAATATTTCATATTACGCACGGAAATTAAAAAAGCGTGGAGTTAATACCTGTTAACTTCCAAGCAGGATATATTAATTTGAATAATTTTATTAACTTTTTTTTTCTTTTTTTTTTTTTTTTTTTCTCGCTGGAAAAACGCATTACGCGCTTCCCCCACTTGATGGAAAGTGGGGGGGTGTGTGGGACTCCCCGGAGCCCTGGACGCCGAGTGCGCCCAAGTACGCCGGGTTTACCCACTAAAAAACCAGCGGTACCCTCTGCGTCTTTCGATGGACGCCACGGGATCGCTTACGCATGCTACCGTGACGCCCTGACGGTCGGCCCACCTATGCGGGCCTCTTACACCTAGGGGTGATTCCCGGGGTACTGGGACCTCCCTAGTCCCTGCGGCGCCTATTGAGGCGGTGGGAGAAGGTGCGCGTAGCGCCTTTTCCTCCTCCCCGGTCGTCTTCTGCGGAGCGAGTCAGCGGCGGCACTCTCTTCCCGCTCCCGCTCCGCGGCTTCCTTCTGCGACATGACACTTTCGCAGAAGGAGCGCATCTCCGACCAGCACATCTCGCTACCGAGCATGGCGTTGATGATGCTCGGCAGCGAAAGGTCTCCGCCCATAGTTGCCGCAAGGGTGTGCCTCTGGGGCCCCCACGCAGCACACTCGTACAGGGTGTGGTACGCCGTATCCACTGGCGCACCACACTCGTGGCAGGAAGGTGTCTCCTCCCGCCGCGCTATCCCGTGCAGGTACTTACCGAAGCATCCGTGTCCAGTAAGTACCTGCGTCATTCTGTACGACAGTGTGCCGTGCTTCCTCTCGACCCAGCGACTCAAGTGGGGACGGATCGCCTCCACTGTCGCTAGGCCCGCCGTGGGTGACCCCAGATCTTCCTGCCATCGGACGATCAGGGCTTGCTGGGCTAGAGCCCTGATCCGCCCGATCTCCGCCGACCCTGGACGTTCGCCGCGGTCCCTCGCCTCGACCCGGAACCGGTACACTTCCGCGAGCACCTCAGCCTGGAGCTCCCAGGGCGGATCGCCCGCGAGAAGTGTCGCCGCAGTCCACGACACCGTACGGTAACCTCTGATGCCTCTCACCGCTATGACCCTCTGCGGCGAATAATTTTATTAACTAACATGACTTTGTATTTTTTAAATGTTGAAAAAGAGTAACTACTGAGTTTCTTGCCGGTTCTTCTCGGTAGAATCTGCTATCCGAACCGGTGGTAGCTTCACTTAATTGTAAAATGACGATTCAAAAGTGTTTGTAAAAGCCTACTTGAATAAAGTTTATTTTGATTTGATTTAATGATAAGCCGTTGTAATAATATTTGGTCCATTTCCCCTTCTAAAAATACCTATCAGTGCACACAAATATAAATTTTTTTCTTGAATATAAACAAATACAACAGGATAAATACAAAGCGCTTATTATACTGGTCTCAAAATCAAAAATCAAAATATACTTTATTCAAGTGTCTTCTTGTTGAAGTCTCTTAACAAGCACTTTTGAATCTTCATATATTATCCATTTACGTTTTAGACATGATATTCCTTTATCTAAATCCATATTCCTGACATCTGAAAATTAAGCTTTATTCGGAGGGCTCGTTAGTAGTCACAGACGTGAAGATTTATATTTTGATATGGAGTGATATCAAAAAAAAATTATATTCGTGCTTCTCACATTGATATTCTTTTTATACGTATAATAATAATATATTTATTTTTAAAATTAATGTATCACATAGAAGAACAAATTATTACAATGCATCGTCATCATGTTACTCTTATAAAGTAAAAATTAAATTAAAGTAAAGCCTGTAAATTTCCCACTGCTGGGATAAGGCCTCCACTTCCATTAAGACGAGAGTTTGGACCATATTCCTCCACGCTGTTCCAATAAGGGGTTGGTGGAATGCACATGTAGCAGAATTTCGATGAAATTAGACACATGCAGGTTTCCTCACGATGTTTTCCTTCACCGCCAAGCTGGAGATGAATTATAAACACAAATTAAACACATATGTATATATACAGTGGTGCTTGTCTGGATTTGAACCCGCAATCATCGGTTAAGATGCACGCGTTCTAACCACTGGGCCATCTTAGCTCGTTACTCTTATATATTAATTAAATTTAAAAAAAAATTATATATTATTGTAAATGGAACAAAAGTCGCAAGGGGGTTTCTCTACCTTCAACCGTTTGTCGAATCAATACATGAACATTCCACAAGCGAAGCGAATATCGATACTGTGTACTTTGTTTCGGTTTGCGTTGAGTGAATTAGTGTGATTACAGCCACAAGGGACATAACATCTTGGACTAGATTTCTGAATATTAAGGTGCACAGCTGTGTAGTTCTACTGATATTATAATATGGTAGTAATTCATGTCCGTCTGACTATGTAAAACCATCATATATTCTACTGTTAAATAGTAATGTAATGTAATAATTAGTATTCTCTTGTATCGGTTTGAAGAGTAAGTGTAATTACAGGAACAACGGACGTAATGGTTCGTAAGGCTAATATTTATGACAGCATCAATGTCTATGGGTGATGGTGACCACTCACCATAGAGGCCAATTTCCCATCACAATTATGAATACTAATAAGTAAAAAATATCTTAATTAAATATCGGAATAACCTATCAGCTAATAGATGTAAAAATGTTTTTAAACAGCCAAAAATTAATTCCATATTATTGATGTTTTATATGTTGGTAGAACTTTTGTCAGTCCATGGTGAACACAACTGACAAACACTTTGTATTAACTTATTCCTGTTTAAACGTTAAGTGAACTGGTATTACTAAAGGTTTATACGTCACATACTGACGTTGATATCCTTTAGAATATGATAGCTGAGATCTCATGGTCAGCGTTCCATTTCAATTTGCACTGACTAAGTGTTCGTGATAACTGTCAAATTAATTTGTTAAAATAACAAAATAATTTATCTATATTGATTAAGAACAATGCTGGGTTTGCCTCAATACAAGTAATGTGTCGCCTCACTTAAGAAAAAACTGACCTTATATACAAACGATATTTTATTTTCGTCTTTTCAGCTGAATAGTATTGTAATCTAACGACTTCGAGTATCAGAGTCAGCTCGCATATCCTAACTGAAGCGCTGCAAAAGCGCACTAAATGTGTTATTATAGTAAAACGCTGAGCGTTGTTAACCCTCGGGGTATTTCTTACATACTCAGCTATATCCAGCTATTTGAATAAAGCAATGATATTTAAAATCGAAAGAATTGGGTTAGTTTAAATTGGAATTGTAATTACTCAGAGAAATCATTATTTAAATTCCAAATATGAAAATGGAGATAGATTGGCTTAAAGCGATGTTTTTTAGAATATTAATTGAGTTTTTACATAATATTTTCGATGGGATTCGAGTGGGCACAAGGTCAAAGTTTTTCAACCGATGGTATAAAGACATCACTTGGAAAGAGGCATTTAGATCGTTGGATCACTTGAGATTTTTCGCAGTATTGATTTATACAGTAACTATTTTTTATTTTCATTTGTAAGTACATAGTGGATAAACATTGATCATTTTAAATTAAAATAATAAAGTGTATATAATAAAGCTAACACTAATTTGAACCAACGTTGGATCAAGATATACATAATATTATATCCATCGAATTTGCAGCAGTATTTACCCAATATATCTGTTATCGCTCAAATTTCTAGTCTTTGATATTGGGTTCATCGTATGTGTTGCTTGTAATCCATAAGACGGGTTTGACGCTTTGAATTTGACAAGCTATGGGCGAGGATGTTGAAGGCTTAACACATACGATGGACATAGTATGAGCTACATATACAAACAAAGCAATTTCATTAGTTTTGATGAAATATCCAATCATTGCGAGTACAACATAATAAAATCTGATGTATATATTGAACAGTATATAATTCCGTATATATGAGGAGCTCAGATTCCCTAGTGGTTTGAGTACGTGAAGATTAAAAAAGATAGATAAGATATTTTTCCAAGATTGCAGATTCGAACCCAGGTATACACTACTGAATATTAATGAACTTCATTTATGTTTCCAATTTATCTTATTCTTGGCAGTGAAGTGAATTTCTTGGCATAGTGTAGAAACCTACATGTGTTAAATGAAATTCACATGTACATCAGCCAACGTGTTATAATAAACTGTATACTTTCACCTAAAGAGGAGATGGCCCAATGGTTAGGTCATGTACATCTTAACAGATGATTGTGGATTAAAACCCAGGCAAGCACTACTGAATTTTGGGCTCCTAACCATCTACTCAAAAGAGGAGGCCTTAGCCCAGCAATGGGAAATTAATAAGCTGTTATTGTTGTTGTTGTCTGCTTCTCATCAAAATTGGAAGGGACCCAGCATATACCAATTATAAACAGTTATTTTCTGTGACGTCATTTTAGTTTAAAGTACATTGTAACCACAAAATTCACTATCAGAATGTCAACAGGCGAAAATAAGTACATTACGAAATTGCCCCGGCGACGAGGAAACCATTTAAAGTCACTCTGTTTTCGTCCCCTGTCGTTAAACGAATCCTCAATCACACCGAACTAGTAATCGAAGATAACGTTTTTCCATTGAAAATCCATTTTATGAATTAGTAGTAATCTAAGACAATTTTATAAGAAAAATTGTAGAAATCAGGTCGACTTATAATGAACTCCTTTGATCAATAACCTTAGCTAGGAATCCAAATTTAAATTAATTATAAGTTTTACTATATTTACGCTTTGTATAAGCAAGAATTGTAATATTTTACGAAAGAATATCTTAAGAAAGAAGTATCTCTAAATTTCCTAATCTTCAAGAAGTAATGATCAATTTAAAATTTTTGTTTACAGATAGAAAACCATATTAATCCTGACTCATATAGTATACAAATTATTTTCATCTCATATAATTTTCTTAATTAATAAATTGCAATTATATTTAACCATCTGTTCATCCATTAATAAGCAATTCTTTATATTCCTTTGTTTCGGTTAGAAGAGCAAATGATAGAGCGTAATTAAAAGAATAAAATACTGTTTTAAATTGGTCACCTTTTTTGTGAGAAATCAATTCAACTTTTGACTATAACAATGTTTACGGCTATTACTTCTAGCACATAGACTAACGTGATGTATATGAGATATATTACTCATCTATGTCCGAAAATCCAGAACAGGGCGATTTCTTAGATATTTTCTGCCTCGCACAACTACTTTGTGGAATCAGCTTTCGACGGCGGTTTTTCCGAACCGATGCGACATGGGAACCTTCAAGAAAAGAGCGTACTCCTTTCTCAAAGGCCAGCAAAGCACCTGCAAGCCCCCTGGTGTTGCAGATATCCATGGGCGGTGGTAGTCACTTTCCATCAGGTGAGCCTCCTGCTCATTTGCCACCTATTTCATAAAAAAGTATCTATGTCTCTAAGATAAGCCCCACAATTTTTTTATAATTGAGAATTAATTTTTAGGATCATATATATACCTTTAAAACTCAGATATTTATGGATATATTCTAATTATTAATTGGCTGCCGTGATCAAGAGTTCGTGACCTATTTAATT
Source organism: Vanessa cardui (assembly GCF_905220365.1). Taxonomy (NCBI): domain Eukaryota; kingdom Metazoa; phylum Arthropoda; class Insecta; order Lepidoptera; family Nymphalidae; genus Vanessa; species Vanessa cardui. Next base: position 3,492,478 of record NC_061137.1, read on the forward strand.
ACACAAACTTATACTCAACTGTTTTTGTAATTAGCTCTCTGTATTTCACCTTCAAAAAGCTTCAAATCATAAACCTCTGCGGTCTAAATGCATTCCAAACAGTTCTCCTTAGTCCGAGGTTAACCTACCTTTTCTGAAAGCACAATTGTAGTGTCGGATTTAACTGAAGTTTTAATTAGTTGCAATTGTGAGATTGCAGGAGTGTGGGGTCACGGGCATTATTTGAATTTCTAATGACATACTTCACTGGGGCACTAAAACTACTAGATGGTGATTCTTTTCCAATTAAGAACAAATTGATCATTCTAGAGGGAAAAGTTTCAATGAGAAAGTTTTACGACGAACACTTCGAATAAGTGTCGTTATGAATAATGAACCAATAATCACAAATTTTGAACTCGAATAAAAAAATATCACTGACTACTTACTGAGTGAGAGATCAAATTATTCTTATTAACTATTTATATATTATTTAATATTTTTATGTTCCATTTTTATTTTTATTTCAGACATTTGACGCCCAATTCTGGATGAAAGCCTCTCCCATAGAACACCAACCATCCCCATATTGAGCAGCCCGTATCCATCCCACATTTTGGCAGGTGAAACATTTAAAACCTTTATCAAATTACCCATCCACATCGCTGTCCTAAACCAGGTTTGCCTAATTTGTCATGTTCTATAGCGATATCTATAACAGTCTTTTCAAGAAATTCCAAATATTCTTCGCAGACTATAAATAAGATAATGGACATTTATTTAAAAAAAAAAGACATAAGTCGCTCACATGAGAATACACATTTATGGTAATGTAGTGTTCGACATTAAAAAAAAATGGATAACCTTAATTACAAATTGATTTTATTCATAAAACCCAATTTCAGAATATGTAACATGAATGACAAATTCACTCAACTATTTACAGGTTTTCAAGACTTATTTTGCTATATTATATTCTTCAAGCCCGTTATAAAAATACTTTATACCAACAAAAGCACATTCTTTGAAATCTTTTTAAGTAAAACCTCTTAGGTAGCCATTATTTCTGAAGGAGATTGTTAGGCTTTGTAACATTTTCTAAACAGGTTTTATATTTCAAATACTATAACTATTCACTATTTATGGAGGCATTTCTAGTACCATTACGTGGAGCAAGTTATTTGGAAATAGTGACCTGATTAATATCAAGACCATTATGTTCAAAAATTCTTATTCATTACTATTTTTGTTGGTGTTTTATGTGTAAAACCAATTCTGTTATAATTGCAATAAATACTTACTTAAATTAGGCTTTTAATAAATTTAGATTAGAGGAACCGTTGAGAGGCTCAATTGTTACTTTTCTTTGATTTATATAATTAATTTATAATTATTATGTGCCTATGTCTGTCTCAGGTTTAAAAATGATATATATATAATTGTAGTTGTAATAATCGTACTAATGCAATATTTTATAAGAATCGTTTCCATTATTTGATTGTGTGTTATTTATTGATTTACTAGTGACCCGCCCCGGCTTCGCACGGGTGCAATACTGATACTCAACATACTACAAAATTTGTTTATTTACGACATTCCATTGCAAACTTCTAAAATTATCAGTGTTTCTTTACTATATTGTTCATGTATTATATAGAAAAACCTTCATCTTGAAACACTCTATCTATTAAAAAAACCGCATCAAAATCAAAATCATAGTTTTAAAGATTTAAGCGTACAAAGGGACATAGGGAAAGAAAAAGCGACTTTGTTTTATACTATGTAAAGAAGAAATACCCTAAGTCACGTCATTATATCTATACTTATAAAATAACACAAGTTATTAAACTATAAACACGAATTAATCGGAAGGGCATAGGTACTATATAATCTCACTCATGCATCCATCAAAAATATTTATTTTATTGAATTATAAAATCAAAAAGTATCATCTCAGTTACTTTTCGGGGATTAACCCGTATTCTTCGACTAAGATTCACATATTATAACCGGCAATTGACAAATACATATATACATACATTATAATAAAAATTGAACAAACTAAATAATGAGTCTCCTCATAACAAAGCGTAGCGTGATAAACAACAACTATAATACATAATAATACCATTAAAACCTATCCATTTCCATAAACGTTCGGTAAACAATAAAACGCACGTGTGGACCATAATTAATCCATTTCTATTCATTTGATTTTATGTCTTTATTAGACTAAAAGGTTGACTAAGTTATCTGGTACGTTTTTGGAATGTAATTAAACCATTTCACGCGGCCGAATTACATGTAAGTTAATAGCTGGAGTGTACTATTAATTTTGAACCTTATTACAACGATTTAGAGTTTCAATTAACTTGCTTGTTTACATTTCATACAAAACGACGGAATGTCCTTGGTGGCAGTCATCTCTGGATTGTTGCCACAAGCAGTAAATATGTAAAACAAATCAGTAGCTTTTATGATAATAAATTTAAAAGATATCTAACCATCAAAGGAAATAATAAACTAAGACCAAAATGTCTTACAAAACACAATAAAAAGTCCTCCTCTTCCTTTCCTTTTTTGAGGGATTGGAACATATTCCACCACGCTGTTTCAATGCGGGTTGGTGGAATGCACATGTGGCAGAATTTCGATAAAATTAAACTCGTGCAGGTTTCCTCACGATGTTTTCATTTACCGCCGAGCACGAGATGGAATTATAAATATGTTTATTTACGATATCACGTAAGAAACTTCTAAAATGGTCAGTGTTTCTTTACTGTATTGTCCATGTATTATATACAAAAACCTTCTTCACGAATCACAGTATAGATTCTGTTGGCTTTTGTTTCAGCGGAATATCATTATAAAATCGATACAACAGAAGCAACTTATATATCTTCAAACTAGAGTACAAGAATTTTATTTTAAGTAAAAACACCATCGAACGCAGTTCAGAGTAGCTCTTAAAGTTGATCGGATTTTTCAAGCATCGACGCAGATTGACAGTAATTGCGCGTCAAGCTATTATGGGGTTGTGGTTTTTAATGGTGGGCGAAACAAGCACTGCAACGTTGCTACAAAGAAAATCTTTGTAAAATTAGAAATATTTGACTGAATACATTTTACTTTGACTTTTATGTCCTCACACTATACATATATTTGTACTTAGTATAACAAATATACAACAACAATAGCTTGTAAATTTCCCACCGCTGGGATAAGGCCTCCTCTAGCTTTGAGGAGTAGGTTCGGATCATAATCCACCACGCAGTTCCAATGCAGATTAATGGAATACAAACGTGGGAGAATTTCTTTGAAATTAAACACATAAACCTCACGATGTTTTCCTTCACCGAGCACGAGATGAATTTTAAACACACGGATTTAAACCCGCAATCATCGGTTAAGATGCACGCGTTCTTACCACTGAACACAATATAAAAACATATGCGGAATAGATTACACGATACACTTTTTCAATAGAAAGCTTCCCATTTCTTTCATTATTTAAATTGACATTATTACATTACGAAAGTGCGCTTGAATAAATGATAAAACCACCCATGACATTTTTTGATATAAATACTTTATAAAATATTTTAATAAACATTCCAGCTGTCCAAAACTGAGGTTAATATATCCAAATCAGATAGTTTAACCCTTAACTTTCGGGGAGTGAGGCCCCCAAACCGCGACGGCGAGGACTGTGGGCCGAGTCGCCCACACCTTACATCACTGTTTCTAGTAAAAAAACAACAGTAATTTTTTTTATGGTATAGGTTGGCGAACGAGCATATGGGCCACCTGGTGGTAAGTGGTCACCATCGCCCATAGACAATAACGCTGTAAGAAATATTAACTATTCCTCACATCGTCAATGTGCCACCAACCTTGGGAACTAAGATGTTATGTCCCTTGTGCCTGTAGTTACACTGGCTCACTCACCCTTCAGACCAGAACACAACAATACTGAGTACTGTTATTTGGCGGTAGAATAAATGTTGACTGGGTGGTACCTACCCAGACGGGCTTGCACAGAGCCCTACCAAATATAATTAAGAAAAATGTTATCAATGTTGACGAATAATTCACGATACGAAAAAGTTTAGTAAATTATTATATTTGCTAAATACTATCTCGATTTTTGATATTGATTTTTCCAATGAATTTTATAATTATTCTTAAGTACTTTAATTATTATAAAATATGTTATGAAATTAATTAAAATCCTTAAAAGTAACAGCTGCTAGAAAATTGTTTATTGAAATATTTCATCGTTTTGGAGATATTGTTATTGAAAACTAAAGATTGTTTTTTGTATGTTCATATTATGACAATTTTTGTATGTTTATATTATTATATTGTAACAATCTTAACCCCAAAGATTGGTGGCGCATCGGCTATGTAAGTAATTTTTTAAATTCTTACAATGCCATAATATGCCTTATGTCAGATAGCCCATCGGCCATATATCGGCTATCTATATTATTACTTATAATAGTATTAATGTATTAAAGATTTCCATATACTCGTATATAGCAAACAGGTAACTTGAAAATCGAACGCTAACGATTCTACCTTTCGTTCGTTACATGAAAAAAATAATATTATTTTAATTTAAAATATCTTAATACGTATTTGTTGATCCATAAACCAATTTCGATTCCAAAATTAATTAAAGTAATTAAAGTTTCTTCCATGTGTAACCGAATCGTAACCCCGCTTTCCGGAAGACTTCCTCCAAGGGTTAACCACAATTGGAAGAGGGGATCTAGCTTAGGAGTTTAAGCGGAAAATCGAGTAATGAAAACTATGAAAATTGTTTAAGTGATAAAATGTTTGTATTTTATACAAACATTAAACTGCACGTATGTATCTTATTATAACTCTTCAGGCTTAAGAACTGAGTTACTCCTTGGTGGTAGGGCTTTGTGCAAGCCTGGGTAGATACCACTCACTCATCAGATATTCTATCGCCAAAAAACTGTATTCAGTAATGGTGTATTTAAGTTGAAAGGGTGATTGAGCTAGCGTACTACAGACACAAGGTATATATAGTACGACACAAATTAGATGTAGCATCGGAAAATCGAATGGAATGAAAATAAAACCGGTTACTGCCGAATTACACGACCAATAGAAATAGCTCCCTATCGCGCTATTCGACGCTATTCGTCGCCATAGATTCACGCGTCAGAGAAAGCAAGTGCATGTAAATCGACGCGTCAAATTGACGAATATATTAGGTCATATGATATTACAAGTTATTACGTTTGGGCAAAGATCATATTCGCATGAGAAATAAATAATGATAATTTGGGATAGCGCACTCAATTCGGATGTGATCGATTTTACGAATTTTGCCGATGCTACATCTAAGTTGTGTCGTACTATACATAACATTAAGATTTTTTGTAACTATGCTTCCCAAAGTTGGTAGTGCATTGACGATGTCAGGAATAGTTCATATTTCTTGCAGCGCCATTGTCTATGGGCGGTGGAAACCAGGTGGTCACTTTGACCATCTGATAATAGGTATCATCAGGTAGTGGTAACAATTTGCTCTTTTCTAGACCCTCAAAAATAAGGATTTTTGGAATGTTATAATTTCAACGTTGGAGTTACTCCGTACTAATCTTATCTCTACAAAGTCGGGGCAAGCAGCTAGTTTAGTATTATGTCGTATATAACATGATTTAGATTCGAAAGATACAGTCAATAAAATTCAGACAATCATATACAACATTCAAGCCAATAAAATCACGTCGACTAATCGAGTCGTAGTTTTTTATTAACAGAACTAGCGGCCCGTCCCAGCTTCGCACAAGTGGATATTGTATATTTGTTAGTATTTTTACCTTTTATTTACATATTTTTGTTACTTACTACCGACATGTTTAACAATTGTCATTGTATTTCAGCTTATTTAAACAAAACGTTAATAAATTATATACCCAAACCTTCCTTATGAATCTCACTGTCTTTTAGTGAAAACCGCATGAAAATCCGTTCAGTAGTTTTCGAGTTTATCGCGAACATACAGACAGATGAGACCGGAGGATTTGGTTTTATAATATATAGTGATAATTATAATAATATACATAAATATCTGAACGCTAAAATTGGAACGACTGGTAGCATAAATCATGATTACAAAAACAATGTAAGCAAATTGCTATAGTCTGTAGTATTATATTTTTGAATAATCATTATTAATTACGTAATATTTTGAACCGATAATAATAATTATTCGTAGACTGAAATTGATTTTTCATTTTATTAATCGAATTATAATTGAACTTAGAATTATATTATCTGTGGTAATAAGATAGGTCTTTTTGGCGGGATTTTACTAAATAGGACATTCGAATTTCGAATGAAACAAAAAATGGCGGCCTTCTAATTGATGATTCCAAGAAATACAATGATATATAAACAGATGAACAACTTACTTATTCGAAGTGTTGTTTTGTAACATGTTTTATTTTATTTGTACTTTTATACCATAATGTATTAAAAACATTATTGTTAAAGTTTCTAAATCATTCGTTCGTTCGTTCAGTTCACATCTTACACTTAAATCGCTATCTCTTATGATGTCTGGCGCTAAGTGCTTATCTTGGACCCCACAAACCTAGCCCTTCAGCGCTGGTATTGAATGAAACCAACCTCAACCTTTGTATTTGACGAACAATTCATCGCTTTTATGCCTTATCTTTGTTAATTAATTTCATAGTGTAACTAGTTTATTTATAGATGTAACTATTATAAGATCTTAGATTATTAACATGTTGATTGCCACAGCTGAGAACGATTCGAAAAACAAAATCGCCAGAACTACATGTTTACTAGTGAAGTAGTATATCGTGTAGTGAATTAAGCGTAGCTTTTGCACAACATGATAAAATATATTTATTGTTGTAGATCTTTTGTAGTGCGACACTGTATATAAATTATTTAAGGATTAAATATCTTAGAAATAAAGAAGCGATTACTTTTGATAAGAAAAAAAGTTATTTTCATTGCTGTAATTTGTTTTTTTTCAATCTTTGTATCTCTAATCTATATATATTATGTAAACGTGTTATTGATAAGTTTTTCAATTCAAAACATTATTCTACGTCACACTTAAATAGTTTAACACACACAAATGTAAATGGACAAACACATTTAACAAATACAAATAATATTGTTCATTAAATCTAAATGTGTGTGAATGGAAAACACACACATGAGTATTTCACTACACACTACTACATCATAAAATTCAAATTCTCGACTCAATGAACTTAAACAAAGCGATGTATCAGTAATTGCTTCACGACAAACAAGAAACAAAAGCAATAAAATAACTACATTAAACAACTGCCGTATATTATAATATCGAACATTAACTAAATCGAAGAACCGTTAATGGTTCTCGAAAGCCACATATATCACCATTTATTAAAGGTATAAAAACTTACTTCGTGGTCTTGCATTAATTGAAATACATCTATTGTTATATGTAAATACACGTATATAACATCGCGTTGCTCTGTAAATTTATATAGGGTTACGATTTAAGAACGAAACTGAGTAATTATTTTATTTAGTGGTAGAAATTGGTGCACGTCTGCTTAGGTACCAATAATCATAAATCCACCGCCAATTTGTAGTACTTAGTATAATTATATTCCGGCTTAAAGGGTGATTGCGCCAGTGTAACTACAGGCACAAGGACGATGTAAAGAATGATTAATATTCATATAGCGCCATGATCTCTGGGTGATGTTGACCGCTCACCATCAGCTGACTCATTTTCTCGATATCATAAAAAAATATTAGATAAAGAATTAACATTAAAAGCCTCATGTTAAGGACATTTCCTTGTGTACGCCAGTAATTTGTTCGAAAGACACATGGGTCACGCTGCTGGATATATTTACAGGTGTTAATCCTACGTACTTATGTCAGCAATGATACGATTCCGAAGCTATTCTGATGCAACTTCGATTATTCCTCACAAGCAAATATAATAATCATAATAAATATTGGACAACATCACATACATTACTCTGATCCCAATGTAAGTAGCTAAAGCATGTTATGGAAAATCAGAAGTAACGATAATACCACACACACCCCAACCCAAGACAACATCGGACTCTAATGACCTTTTTATACATCGACTCGGCTGGGAATAAAACCTCGGAGTTTAGTGCCCATGAAAGCCGGTTCTACACGACCACCGAGGTCGTTATCAAATATACTCAGCTTAGTAGTAACTGAGCATCAATCCTACTTATGTATATCAGTTACGATAGGACCCCGACTATATTCTAATGCAATTTTGACCGAACCACAACTAGATCGTTGCGTTCGTTGAATACGAAAATGGCTGAACGGATACTGCTACGTTTCGATTCGATTACGATAATCAATTTGTTAGTAATTTAATTTATGCAATTGAAATGAATCAATGAAACTATATTTAAATAAAGTCCAATTCAAAGACTAAACATTGATTTAAAATAGGAACATTAATAACTAATTTTCAAGAAAAAAACTAGTAACGAGTTGTAAAGACAAAACCGAAGAAAACGCAAGACGATAAAAACTACTCAAAAAATATTCCTTTTTTACTTAGAATAGTTCATTTATGATTATAAAATTTCTTGTAACGTATTCTTTGTTTTAAATATGAATTACTCAACTTCTATTGATAAAGAAAACGAAAAAAAAAAAACCTAAACTACGAATTCAATGTGCTTCAGAAAGTACATTGAATTGATAACCTTGTATAAATATTATGTATAAAATAAAATACATGAACACTCATTTTCTAAATTTCATTTCAATATCATGTAATCATGAGCACGTCTTTATCTTATTTTTACTCAATATAAATACTATCAGTTTCAGCTCATTGTCCTAATGATCATATCTAATCATATAACAAAATTGGAGTGTCGATTTGTAATAATAAAATTACCGCTTTTTAGTAAAAGCATATGCAATATGCATATCTAAACGATACATATGTTGAAATAACATTTTTCACAATTTTTGTCTGTCTGTTTGTTCCGACTTATCTCTAGAATGGCTGCTTTTGACGGCATTTTCACTTGCATAGAGCTGATATATGCGTAAGAAATAATTGCAGCGTCACTATATTATAATTTTATTTATAACTATAAAATAAAAGTACCCTAAATCTAAATACGATTACCGCAAGTACTACTCGTGTATGCTACCGCTCCGTCGTCACGTTGAATCCGTGCAACAAACGACTTGATATCACAAAAGCAGTCTTATACAGAAATAATAAGTTATAGTAAAATCTATGAGTAAATGTAAAGTAACAGCCTGTAAGTTTCCCACTGCTGAAATAAGGCCTCCAATGGAATATGTTCCAAACGCTCTCCTAAATGGAAATTTAAGAGAGGGTTTGGAACATATTCCACCACGCAGGTCCAATGCGGGCTGGTGGAATGCACATGTAGCAGAATTTCGATGAAATTAGTCACATGCAGGTTTTCTTCACCGCCGAGCACAAGATGAATTATAAACACAAACTAAGCACATATATATAGTGATGCTTGCCTGGGTTTGAACCCGCAATGATCGGTTTAGATGTATGCGTTCTAATCACTGGGCCATCTCAGCTCTAACCTATGAACAATAACTTTTTAGACCACGTATTCGAAATTGTTCACCTTGTAAAAAAATAAAAGCGATCTTATTTCAAATATCTTCAATTGAAACATAAGAAAGTAAATATGCCTTACATTTGTAACGTTGTCAGTCACTTCGCCTCCTTGTATATCTCGATTACACCCACGTATAGTACGACACAACTTATATGTAGCATCGGCAAATTCAATAAAACCGATTACTGCCGATTTATATACAACCAATGAAAACAAGCTCCCTATCGCGCCATTCGACGCTATTCGTCGCTATAGATTCTTGTGACATCGACGTATCAAATTGACGAATATATTAGGCCATATGACAAGTTATTACGTTCGTGTAAAGATCATATTCGCATGAGAAATAAATATTGATAATTTAGAATAGCGTACTTAATTCGGATGTGATCGGTTTTATGAATTTTGCCGATGCTACATCTAAGTTGTGTCGTACTATTAGTGATTGTAAGCCGCAAATAGTATTTTCCAGAAATGTTTTTCATGTCAAATAGTTGTGAAGTGACATATTCTATTTTGTATCTTTATATGTGGGAGTTATCGATTGAATCTTCAATTATTGAAACTTAAAAAATATAACAGCTTACCCCCACTTTACTCAGCTATATTACAGATTCTGTCATACAGAATGCTTAAGATTTATTGGCCCCATCATGGTGATATATAAACTTTCTTATGGAATGATATAAGGCCTTCTTCAAATCAAATAAAACCAAAATAAAATTTATTCGAATAGTACTAGCATTTTGAATCGTCATTTAACAATTAAGTGAATCTATCACTGGTCGGAAAGTAGATTCTACCGAGAAGAACCGGCAAGAAACTCAGTAGTTACTCTTTTTCAACGTTTAAAAAATACCGTCATGATAGTTAACTTCCTCAATAATTGAGCTAATGTACACTGGAATGATTTTTCAAATTCGTCTTTAAGATTAGCACAATCAATATATATAAAACTGTTACGTTACTTAGTGACTGACAGACAACGCACAGCCTAAGCCACTGGACCAAGAGATTTCAAATTTGGCACACGTATGCCTTGAGTACCCTAGAGGTGAACTAAGAAGGGATTTTTCAAAATTCCTTCGAGACAGGGAATAAATGGGATTTATATTTTCGAACCAAAGTAGCTCTATCTCCGTAACTATATTATTAGGGGTCTAATTTAGCATACAAGTAGGTTAAAACAACAACTAAAAACTATTTTAGGATATTTCAGAATTCCCAAGAGATAGGGAATAAACGGGACTTGTTTAGTATAAGCATTGTACCTGTGCGAAGCTGGGGTGGATCGCTAGTCAATTATAAAAACAAACTCTTCAGTTTTATAATATTAAAATAGATTGTATGATTGTATGAAAGCATCATAACTTTTTATGCCATGAAAACAGAGTGTCAGAAATAGCAAAACATGTATTGTAGGCGATTCGAGCCCAAATTTCAGTATTGCATTTCTGTACAAGGGTCATAGCACTAAATCCAAAATAGGTGCCGAACGGGGACACTTACAACGACAAGTGGTTATTTCGTTGCGTCACTCGATCCGATATGTAGCTCTAAATGCATAGAGCCCGTGTAATGTCGTGCGGAAAAAGGATAAACACGGAAATATTTTAATGACTAACTCTAATGTTACCTGTATATCCAAATGGGATAAATGCATTTAAATAGAGAAGACAGTAGTAAAAAAAAATATTAATAATTTGTGACTTCTATTTTTAGTTACTCTTTGGAATTTCGTTATATATATTTTGTATAAGATATTTTGTCAATGGTACTGTTAATTTGATTAGTATTGTAGCTACTTTAATAACTTCAAGATAATATTGATCTGCGATACGTAATATGTAACTATGTATTTGCGTTAAAGAATATTTTCGGAGAAAAAGGCGGTAAAGCTAAAAGACTATTTAGCGTCTAAGAGACAAATATGTTGATAGAGAAGCAAGCAAACATACACAGACAAAGACTGCACACATAAATAAAATGTGTATATATTCCTACAATTAATATTATAAAACATCAAAATAAGTTCTAAAAAATTATTAAATTAAAATGTATACGATTTCACTTCAAAATAACCTCCCTAAAAACTACTCTCAGATCTTCGTATAAAATGGAGCCATGCAAATTACTTATACAAAATTAAAGCGAAGCGTCGCATCCCGGATTCGCAGACAGACATTTTGAGAACACATTAATCAACTTTAACTTGTTCTAAGATCCGACCACATATTTCCATTGTCCCCGATCGCACTGACAGAACTAGCAAGTGAATTGTAAATTGTTCACTGCACCCAAATGTATTTTCGCTCGCTCCGAAATCGGCCCCGATTGAATAAGCAACTGATATCGAGATTTGGGCCACGCCTCGGTAAGCCTGCGTCACATAAATGATGTTTATATTTCATTTGGCTGAATGTGTAATCGGTGATTAGGAATTGTATTGATTTAATTGTAAAAAAAAAAAAAACAATATAATATTCCCTATTTAAATTTTACAAATCATGCTCGTGTGGACAACTACGACAATGTAGTGTGCATGTGTGCACCTCTCAACTTACATACCTATGTTATTATAATAATTCATAAGAATACATACTGTGGGAGAGTCTAATTAAAGCATTGATCAAAGCAAGACGTATTCTCATTGTCCCGACATCAGATGGCGACCCTGCCAGCGCGGTGCGCTTGCTCTCTAGCATGCGCACCGCCGCCGTTATATAAAATTTGTTAAAAGAAGAAGATATAAAGAAAAAAAATGAAATACTCGAAAATCGAACTATTTTCACTGCCAAGATGGACGATTAAATAATGAAGACAAGAAGAGGCAAGTGAAATTTAATAATAAAATTATTTAAAAAAAATCATGTCGAAGATACAAGAACCACATTTAAAATATTTTGTGAAATATTAAAATTAGATCAAGATGAATATCAAAATAAATAAGAAGAAGAAGGAAGTAAACTTATTTGGAGCCGAAATGACAAAATTTACTTCGTAGTGAAAAAGAAAGAAAAGAAGTAAGAAGAAATAGAAAGAGAGAAAAGAAAAACCTTAAGAAGACGAGGACATTACAAAAAAGAAAATGAAATGAAGAACGAGTGTTTCCTGTCTTACTAAAATAATCTATAGTGAGTATAAGTGTAATTTGAAAAAAATATTATAATTAGGTAATTTCTCATACTTTAAACATTTTGTTTGCATCAATTAATTTTATGTAGTTATTGCCGTAACTCAAAAGTATTTATAAATTGTATCTTTTAAATATGACATCAGCCAGATTCCAATTACTGTCACCTAAGCATTTCTTTTATGGGAATGGAATTCACAAGCTTGTATGCGTGTTACGTATTATGTGTCACCTCGGTATCCAAGTACCTAGCTATTAGTAATTTTAAAAACTAAATTGAACTATAAAAGTTATTAGTTGATTTATAGATTTTTTTTTTAATAATAATGATGTATCAATATTTTATTTTATATGAACAAAAAAAAATCCCTTGTTGCTAGTGTTTTTAAGAATAACTTAAACAAATTTTATGTTATGCCATAGCTATTTTGAGATTAAGTTAGTTACCTACTCGGAAAGACAAAATGAATATAAACCCTAATATTGATGAATATTTATGACGGATGACAAATTTTATCAGAATATTAACATTTTCAGCTATGATCGGACTGATTACCCGAAAATTGGGAAAATGCTTATTATTCTGATAATAATTACAAAGTATTGTGAAAAATCAAATATGTAGTGTGATATGGAAAAATATATTATATAAATATATAAAATTGTGTCTGCCAAATATCTTAGGCATGTTGTACGCGAGTTCGTGACATGAAAGTATTGAGGCATTTTAAAGGCACAAAAGAAATATAAAATGTATAAAGATATCCTGAATAAAATAAATATATAAAAGGTAGCCCAAAGTAGGTGCCTAATAATTTGAAAAATTATGTTATTAAAGGAATGAATGTATGCATATGCACTATGCAAAAAGTTATATTTAAGTGACTTTCACTAATTGTTACTTACTTATTTACTTAAGTAAATGATATAAACTATGGAAATGAACTTGGCCAAAAATAAAAAAAAAGATTAAAATGAAAGGATTTGACAATTAATAAATGTTATTATTATAACAAAAACTAATCAATGATATACAAATTTTAAACAGGATCGAGACAAAAAAAAGCTTGGTGTTATGGAAGGAATAAGACAAAAGTTATTGTATAAATACTTTTTTTGTCTTATAATTAGTTTAGGTGCACCTAGTTCTAAAATAACGTTAATATTGTTTGTATTAGTATCTTGCCTAGATATAAAAATTACCATTAATTAAATATTTGTATTAAATTAGCCTAGATCTAAGAATATAGCTTAGCCCTAAATATTAATTAATTTAATATATACTTCTGTATTAATTTTGCTAAGCTCTAAACATATAATTAAATATTCAATTATGAAATACTTATATCGATTACTTTAATTACGTCTAGGTAAAAAAAAAAAAAGAAAAATCAATTGTATTGACAATTCGTTTTAATTTTGCTTAGCTCATTCAAAGATTAAATTTGTTTTATTATTTAAATTATTGTTAATTAAAAAATGTTTTTAAAGTGTAATACGCATATTGTAATATTTAACAAATTTTGAAAAAGTGTCGATTAAGTTTTTCTTGTATTAACTATTTCTTGACTTAGATATTATTGTCGAATGATTAAAGAAATATGTAAAAAAAAAATGTAATTGCAAAAGAACAAAATTGTAAAACAAAAATTTTACTGTCGAAATTTTTTTTTTCCAATTGCCATGGGAGGTGTAGTGTGCATGTGTGCACCTCTCAACTTACATACCTATGTTATTATAATAATTCATAAGAATACATACTGTGGGAGAGTCTAATTAAAGCATTGATCAAAGCAAGACGTATTCTCATTGTCCCGACATCAGAACAACAACCTGTAAATTTGCCACCGCTGGGCTTAAGCCTTCTCTCCCTAGGAAGAGAAGCTTTGGAACATATTCCACCACGCTATTCCAATGCGGGTTGGTGGAATACACTAGTGGCAAAATTTCTATGAAATTAAACACAGGCAAGTTTCCTCGCGATGTTTTCTGCACCACTGAGCACGAGATGAATTATAAAAACTAATTAAATACATTCAGTGGTGCTTGCCTAGGTTTGGATCCGCAATCATCGGTTAAGATGCACGCGTTTTAACCACTGGGCCATCTCGCCGGCCATAAACAATTAGTTTGACGTATCAACAAAATGACGTTTCGTTTCACGCTACCGGGAAGTTGCATTTGTTTTTAATTTTGTATTCTATAATGCTTTTTTCTACGCACTTCTTCTGCCTTTTGTTTTACAATCTGTGTGTCGTTTAAATTTTTTAATTATTATAGAAAAAAATCGTTTATTCGTTTCACGGTGAGTTTCAAGTTTCTGCTTGCTCAGGAATGAACATCACGTAAAAAAAAATATTTTTTTATTTAACGCATCTCAATTAAATTAAATTAAATAAACAAGGTAACATTTATATATTTATACTAAAAATATGTAAAAAGACTTAGTTCAAGCAATTGTAAAATTTAAAAAAATGTGGCTCAAATCTGCTATATAGTATAAATGAAATAAAGTAGAATACAACTACAGAGAGATAAAGTTTAAATGCAATTCGGTTCAGTGTATATATCAAGATTCTAACACCTTTGATTTATTTAAATAGTTTTTGCAAAATTAAATTCAATACTAATAAAGTCGCCAAAGTTTCATCACAATCGAAAGATTAGTGTAGGAACACATAACGAACAACATTAGTATGTATACATATATCTTTACCTATATATATCATAATGATACATTAGGATTAGCAATGATCACATTTCCGACTCAGACTCATAAGGAGGATCGTATATTGTCGATAAGTCCTTAAGCCAGTACACTTCGTTTCGATACTTATTTTCATTTCAAGAAACTGAATACACTAGTTATCTTCCCGTGTACTCTACTTATATGTTATATACTTAAAGTTTTCAAACAAATATATACTGCTGTTAATAAAAAGACATTAATATTTTAATATTATCATCCTCTTACCCTTATCTCAATTTTATTTGCGGTCGGCGCAGCATGTTTTCTCCTTTCATGCTGCTCTGTCAGACGTCATCACACAAGTAATATTCTTTCTAACGCGTCTAGCGTATAGCGTCTTTCACACAATCTATCCATCGTTTCCTTGGACGTCCTCTACCTCTATATCCATCCACATCCATGCTCAAAGATTTCCTGACAATATTTTCCTTATTCCTCCACATTACATGTCCATACCATGATAACCGCTTTCCACATAACTTCTTCATTATTATGAATTCAAAATATAATAAGACTTTACTTTTTATCGTATTTGGAAAGTTCAGTGAGTTAAATTTATTACGGTCGCATTAAATAGTGAAAAGATGGGGCGTGAAATCCGAAAATTTTCTCTCAATTCTGGACCGGAAATAAGTGTGGACCCTCCATCGGTTATGTAAAAGTCAAGCGCAGGAACCAAAAACATCGACAAATAAATTTTCACAAAGGGTACACTTCACTATTGTCCGTCTGTGCGGGGCGTTTTAGTATAAAGGTGTTTTCAGACGTTGATGTAATAACGCATAGTTATCTTTATATTCAAAACTAAACAGTCAATTGTTCCAAATCTAATATAATATTTAATTAAAAATAGTATAAAATAAAGTCGCTCACCGCTGTCTGTCCTTATGTATACTTAGATCTTTAAAATTACGCAACAGATTTTAATGTGATTTTTTTTTAATAAAAAGATTGATTCGAGGGGATGATTTCTGTATATAATACATGGACAATATAGTAAAGGAACACTGATAACTTCAGGAGTTTCTAATGTGATGTCGTAAATCAACATACATATTTTATAATATATTAAGTATCAGTATTGCACCCGTGGGAAAACTAATTAGATACCAGTAATTAAAGATATTTTTTATTATTTCAGCTGAAGCAATTACTAAACGCATATACATAACAATTAACCACAAAGCAGAAGATACAGCGAGTTTGGAAATTTACCCGATTTAAATTTGGAATGTTGACGTGTCAAGCAAAAGTTTCATGTTCCTTTTTGTTATATCACAAAGAGCAATCATCAGGTTACATCTGAGAGGACGCAAACCGTATCGAATGTGAAGAGGCTTCATCGGACAATGGTCAGGACTTCTATTGTCCAATTTGAGTTATTATCTACAGTTTTCCTGCTGCCTGATCTTTACGCCTATAATTTATAAGTCTTTTGTTTAATATTAATATAATAATTTAATTACTAACATATAATATGATAGAGTTTTTATCATTTTTATTGTTTACAGTTGTTTGTATTGCTGTGTTTCAGTTGGAAACTCGAATGAGGTACTGTAATAACAATGTAGAGGATTAGATATATAGAAAGGTATATAAAGAACAAATGTTATATCAGATATACACATGAATAAAATATATATTAATATTGAAGAAAGTTAAAATAAATACGAATTTTATATTTAAATCTTTTGAATGATAATCATCTAGAAATCATCAGCACACTTGACATTCCAAAATATTGATCACTAAGCATATGTTGTTGGTGTCGCAGTTAGTAAAATTCATAATTGCATACACTAGTATAAATTAAAAAGTATAGTAACAGCCTGTAAATTTCCCAATGCTAGGATAAGGCCTCCTTTTGCATTAAGGAGAGGGTTTGGAACACATTCTACACGCTGTTCCAATGCGGGTTGGTGGAATGCCACGAAAATGAATTGGTGGTGGCCACGCGTGTGGCAGAATTTTGATGAAATAAGACACATGCAGGTTTTGTCACGATGTTTTCCTTCACCGCCGAGAACGAAATGAATTATAAACACAAATTAAGCACATATATATAATGGTGCTTGCCTGGGTTTGAACCCGCAATCATCGGTTAAAATGCACGCGTTCTAACCACTGAGCCATATAAGCTCTCTACACTAGTATGATTACCTTGAAATAGAGAGCACGCCTGCAAACAACGGTGAATAAGACAGGAAAAACAAAAGAGATTCTAGAAAGGAATCCAAAGATTAATACTCCTTGTATGCATATTTGGTGTTGTAAACTTAAATTTATAAAGTAAGTATATTAACTATATGATCTTATAGGTGACATACATTACGGTGCCAACCTTTAGATAAAATTGACCATAAAGTAATACTTTATGGCCCACTTCCGCAAATGCCTTCCTGTTCATTATCAATAAAAATAGTATTATTTCCTGCCCCGAACCTTCCATTTTACTAATGATAAAAAAAATGAACCTAATTAATCTTGTCTTAACAGTCTGATAAGGAACTAAAGCGATAATGAGCTTAGACCGAATGAACTATTTCTTTGAATGATTAAGGATTTCATTCTTTATTTCATATCCGATACGCCATGAATAGCGGATTAATTCTCCTCACATCCATCCATCCAAGAGCCCCACAGAGGGCTCAATATATGAAGGGAATTGAGATAATTAAACTGTCCCCATAATGACCCATAAAAGGCCAACGTGTCGTCCAATAATTAAACCTGCATCTGTTTATGTAAATAAACTGTTAGTAAACAATATTTGGCTTGAAAATATTTGCCCATATTAAAATAACTATTACGAATATTTATAATTTTAAGGTTAGATTTAGTCTGATTCGAATGTTATCTTAGTAAGAGTTTATTATTAAGCCAACTTAATAATGAAACAAAAAATATATAAAATATATAAAAGGATAAATAGCCTATAAACAAAATTATAAAACGCATTAAGGGTTTTATGTCTCTACTAGCTGAACCTGCGGTTTTACTCGCGCGAAATTTAGAAAACTTCCAATCCCAATTAAATTGCTTTAGAGATAGTATGAGTTCCAGCATAGGATATACTACTACTTTTTTAATTCACCCCTCGAGGGAGTAATATTGGGGGTGACCTATAATATATGAAAAGTTTGCCTATAATGTATGATAAATCTCACGCAGATTATATTAACTTTTAGTCATTGACTGTAAGATATATAGATGAATCTTACAGTTAGTGGTTTATATACCAATTCTGACATATAATTTGTATTACTTTCGGAAAATATAAATTTAAAGATAGTCATAGCTTTAAATACAATTAATCCTGTAATATGATATACGTAATATCTTTAAAAAAACTTACAAGAATAATGAATATTTGGATTTCGATATCGATTTTATTTTAAGTACCTTGTGGTTATATTTACATTGACCCACTTACCATTCTAACGAGACCTCGGCAACCCAATAATTAGTAATTGCATAGCGTTTGAATTAAATAAGCTTTACTAAGCTAGCTATATAATCATTGTGTCTTTTACAAGAATATTTTCATGTTTATTGATACAACTAATAAAGAATAAAAATATTAGAGGTTGATTTCGTTATGTAATCTGTATAAAATAATAACAAACACAAAAAAATAAATTAACAATGTTTAATAATTAAATGACAATAAAAAAAATATCATGCCACATCTGTATTCAACCAACCAGCTTTGGAACAGCGTGTTGGAATATGTTCAAACCAGCTCCTTAGGGGAAGAGGAGGCCTTAGCCCAGCAATGAGAAATGTACTGGCTGTTATTGTTTTTGTTGTAAATAAAATTATTAAAAAAAATATACGTCAATTAAAACTATAAGAAAAGTATTTTTATATTAGAAAGAGAAAGAAAGGGAGAGGTTGTCGGGGGGAGCATAACGGTTTTCTATTACGTAAGTTTGAATAGTTCTTTATTTAAAGAAAAATATTAAATTTAGACGTCACTATTTAACCATACGCGGAAAAATATAAGGCGAACAGAGGCGGAAAACATAGCTGAAAGTTACATAAGTCAACGTCGGTCGAAATTAGCTGGCGTCCCGATTCGCTGACAGCAATTAGGCCTAAAATAAGAACTTATAGCGAACGCGTTCGAAACGTCATCTGCGCGGCTACAAATTTTATCCACTCAATTTCAACTCTACTACGTCTAGTAGCTAGCTTATAACGAAGATTGGAAGGTTCCGGGTTCTATTCCTAAGACCAGCCAGAAAAAAAATTGAAGTAGTTTTTATAAGCAGTAGCATATTTGTAGTTTGGACATAATGGCTGAAATTCTTTCATTTGATATTCATGACTACAGCTCAATTACTTGTTATTTACATCTTTAATGTTATCTATGTATTTTATCATATGACGTGTTAATTCTAGTCAGAAAGTTTTAGGAAAATTCTGAATCATTTTTCTGTCGTTTATAAATAATTTAATAATATTTCTTACTGTTTAAAATTATTTATCTCGAAATATATACAACAGCAATGACAATAATGTTATATTATATAGAAATATTAGAGCGTTCGTAAAAATAAATTGATTATACTAAAAATTGGAAAACGAGTACGCGACTACACAATAATCTGAAACTTATAACAAATATATCTTGTATCTCAAAATAACAATTCGAAATTTCCGTAGTTTTCTGTTCGGTGGAAATATGAACAAAAATGGAAATGAATGTTCAAACTCGTTCGTTCGTAAATAGAGTTTATGATACGAAACGAGAACTGATTTGTGTTCTAGATTTGTAGTTCCGCATACATTTCCCAATTAAATTTTAACTTACATTTGTAGAAACTGGTCGCTGGAACGTACCGAGCTGGTGCAGTGATCGGCCTCCTAATAACCTTACGTCAACAACAACGAATAAACAAAAAAGGATCGCAAAATGTGAGTTAAGTGCAGTCGGGGTAAGAAAAGGTTCGTCATCTTAAGATCTATTTTCGTGTACTCAGTATGACCGATAATCTGCTTTACCGATCGAGAACGACATATTGCGTCGCAATGACTTGATGTTTAAATTCAAAAGGTACTAAGAGCTTAAGACTTAATAAAGGAATTAAAGTGAAAACTGACGAACGTTTCCTTACTCTGACTGTACAGGGTACATTTTAATTTAACTGATAAAAAAATGTTCTACTGTGCTAAATTTTTTATCAAGTAAAATTCGAGCCTATAGTTTAAAAAATAATTTGACGATTCAAGTATACTTTGCTGTATAGTTTTTTACCTGGATGAAATAGATTTGGTATAATTTTGATTTGAAGTAGCTTGCATCTCAGAGATTTGCCCTCAATCCCCTATCAAGCACGCTTAGTCTTAGTAGTATCCAGTCTCCATTTAATCAATTAGCAAATATAATTATTGCCATTTAAAAGTTTAAAGCATATTGTCTTATTTAATATAAAATATATAACATAATAGATTTCCTAGTAAGCAACACTATAACATTGTAATAAGTGGTTTTTACTTCTTATAGCCAATAAGCTCCAAATCTTCTCCTCAAAAGTTGAGAAAGTTTTTGCCCTGTATTTAAGACTCATTTTATCGTTTATCTTATATTTTATGGATGTCGGAATATCCGAAAGCCGCCACGATGGTGAAACAATAAGCATGTCATATATGATACCAGGGACAAGGTAAGTGGTAATAATAACATGCTTATTCCTAACAAAATTTTAGTAGTAGTTGACTAACTAAGAGGTGAAAAAAACAAATACGATCGAGACTTAAATATTGCAAATAATGCAACGTCTCATCTTATGTTGGTAATAAGAAACATTAACAAGATATCCTCACGAAAAATGGGTTGGTGCCATCTTACAGTCAACTCTACACGCGCTCATTGGTCAAAAGGTTTTTCGGCCTTCAGTTACATATTCCCGTCTCTTTTTATTAAATTACTGCCTCAGGTAGGATAGTGTCGCTAGTATGTTACATGTAAAAAATAATTCACTATTTCAAACAGCTGTCAACAATATATAGGGGTATATAACTATATACCCCTATAAACTTAATGTATACAAAATACACGTAAAATAATATCTTTTATATTATTAGGTGTATTCGTGTGCGTAAGATGATTATTTAAAAAAGTAATGACAGCAAAAGACATATCAAATTATTTTTATAAAAAATAAATAAAAGATGCTGAATCGGATGATATAGTGCAGTGACATATTACTGCACTAATAGTTAATTGGTATATCTTGGCATATATTGTTTCATGTTCTGGTCTGATACATATCAATAAGAGGTTAGTACAATAATCAACGCCTGTGTATAGATTAAATTGTACCACAGTCAGTCGCTAATCCACTTACTAACTTTGGTCAATGTTGTTTGGAGGTTTAATCACGTGATCTCGGTAATACAATCGAAGGCTTTTACGAGTAAACCAGTTTTACGCTAGTTATGTATAAAATAAATTAGCCGAGAAAACAATGCTTATTCGACTAGTAAATAGACCTCCTAAGATATAAGGTGGAAAGGTCAAGAGGCTAACTCACGAGCGAAATTAAAATTTTACCTTTTTTTAAGTTGAATATGTACTTCACAACTGAATTCTCATGAGCTCAATTTGTGTTTATAATTCGGCTCATGCTCGACGGTGAAGGAAACCATCGGGAGGAAACCTGCATGTGACTAATTTCAGCGAAATTCTGCCACATGTTATCCACCAACCGCATTGGAGCATCATGGTGATACGTACTCAAATCTTCCCCACAAAGAGAGAAGAGGCCTTAGCCCAGCAGTGGGAAACTAACAGGCTGTTAATGTAATAATAAATACATAATTAGAAGAATTACAATAGGAAGTTTAATGACTTGGATATGTTTTCTTGTTCGCTCAATACATTTAAAGAGAAAGTTAGTATGCATTTTTCAAGTTAGTATGCATTTAGTCACAGTTTAACATAACGCATAGACAACGACGCTTTAAGAAATATTAACTATTCCTTACATCGTCAATGTGCCACCAATCTTTGGAACTAAGATGTTATGTCCCTTGAGCCTGTTGTTACACTGGCTCACTCACGCTTCGAACCGGAACACAACAATACTGAGTACTGTTATTTGGCGGTAGAATTACTGATGAGTGGGTGGTACCTACCGAGGCGGCCTTGCACAAAGCCCTACCACCAAGAGCAAAGCCCTTCCACCAAGAACAAAGTTCTACCACCAAGAGAATTTTATATATATTCACCCAGATTTTTAGTTTGGTTTATTATCCTTTTGAATTTTAAAAATTAATATTTATAATTCACTAAATTGCTTGTTTATTGCTATACATGAATTAGTTTTTAGTGGAATCTTGAATGGTTTGTGCACGGGTTAATTGTTATATAGTGTACGTGTTGTTTACTGTATGTTTCCCAAATAAAATAAATAAAATTTTAACAAAAAGAAAAACCGACTTCAAACAAAACACTATTTTAAAAAAAATGAATATGCACGAAAAAGCAAGAAAAATAATTGCGTATTCAACATATTTTTTAGAGTCTTCCTAAGTTAAATGAAATGAAAAATATTAGACTACTTAAAAGTCGATTAACGATTATATCATGTAGTTATAGTTATTGGTATATTTGGAGCCGGTGTCAGCCACGGTGCCCTTGCCCCAACAATCCAAAGAAGCGATACGAGCCCCTTGATTGATCCAGTATATTATTGTGTAAAAGGTAATTTGTAAAAAACATATTTGTTAAAGTATTCTCGTATTGTTTTTTTGATAGATATACTGTAGGGTTTTATTGGCTGACACCGACTCCAAATATAACAATAATTATAACTACATGATATAATCGTTAATCGACTTTTAAGTAGTCTAATATTTTTCATTTCATTTAACTTAGGAAGACTCTAAAAAATATGTTGAATACGCAATTATTTTTCTTGCTTTTTCGTGCATATTCATTTTTTTTAAATAGTGTTTTGTTTGAAGTCGGTTTTTCTTTTTGTTAAAATTTTATTTATTTTTTGATTTTAAGTGAAGCTGATGTTGACTAACTAATTTTTTTTTAATATGGATAGATTAAGCGTTCCGTTTATATGAGTCAGAAACTACTTCGAGGACAATTTCAAAGGAAACTTGCGAATAAAGCAAAAATAGACTTTCGAAAATGCGGATTTAATACGTCACGCGGCGTAAACTACAAGGATCCCTCGAAAGAGCTGTAATCGAACTCAGCAAAAAAACTTTGAAAAAGACCAACTATATTTCGTACATCATATGACATCACATCACATACACAAAATTTGATTAAAGATAGTATGAAATTCTGCCCCATATCGCACCCTAACTGCGAGCCGTATAGGAGTTCCATCACTACATAGTATAAAACAAAGTCGCTTTCTCTGTCCCTATATCTTTAAATCTACGCAACGGATTTTGATGCGGTTTTTTTTAAAAGATAGTGTGATTCAAGGGGAAGGTTTGTGTATATAATACATGAACAATATAGTAAAGAAACACTGATAATTTTAGAAGTTTGCGATGTGATGTCGTATATAAACAAATTCTGTAGTATATTTAGTATCAGTATTGCACCCGTGCGAAGCCAGGGTGGGTAGCTAGTTGATTATAATATTCGACTATGATAATTACATAAACATAACCACATTACGGAAGGTGACTCAAATATCCAAATAACCTATAAATAAAAGATTCGACCGAGTATCGCTAACGTGCTCCTCAGAATTGTTCCGTTCCCTTCCGTTCCGTTACTTTGTCATGGATCCTGTGCTCAAAACCTTACCAAACTTTCACCAAATTACCCTAGAAGTATATATTTTATAATAAAAAAAGAATTATCAAAATTGGTTAACGTGATTTTCAGTTATTTACCTATTTGTCGCGCATATACATAAGGCAAATTTAAGACTTATGTCGTTTTGACATGGATACCATCATCGGAAAAAAAATAAAAAAAATGGGACCCCACGGGAAGCACTACCTTTCAAACAAAAAAAAAATTATCAAAATCGGTCCACCCAGTGAAAAGTTATGAGGTAACAAACATAAAAAAAAAAAAAAAAATACAGACGAATTGATAACCTCCTCCTTTTGGAAGTCGGTTGATAAAATAAGATTAAATAAAAGAAACGTCAAATATTATGGAAATATGAAATGAATTTTGTTAATCAACGTCGTTTTTGAATTCTAACTCCGATTCGTGAAGCGTCAAACGAATCCCGAAGTTTTCATTAAATTCCAGTCCGAGTAGAAATATGTCACAATTCAAACCATCATTACAAAACTTAACCGCAGATGAAAAACATGAATATTTATTAAGTCTATCCGGGGTACAATGCCGGCTCTGTTCTCGGCCATGATTGACAGGTTAATTTACGCCTTGACAGTCCGCCAGCCTCCATGTTGAATGACACATCGACTCGACTGATTCGGATTTCTAAAAATTGTAAATGTTTGCATTAGAAGGACTGAATTCTGACAAATGTTTGGAATGTTAGGATGGTGATGTGGTTGAAGCTATCATTGTGAGTTTATAACGTTTGTTTAAGTGAAATATATCACAGGAAAAGAGTTAATATTATGTTTACGTATTATGTTAATAAATATACACTCAAATTTGACCTTGAAAATTTCTCGTGTGTTAAGAGAAATTTTCATATATATCTTATTGGGCTATATTTGCAATCAAGTGTATTGATATTCCGAAAAGAGTTGAACTCCTTTCCGCACAACTATCCGTACCTACAGGAAATCATAATGATAATAACCTACAGAAATTCAGCTAGGGGTATTATAGTTCTGTGTACTGTACCCTCAAATAAAAAGATATAAGATATAATACTTTAAAGGTGTCAATGAAATTACAACAGGTGAGCCGTAAATATCAATCAAGAACTTAAGTTCTTGATTGATATTTACGGCTCACCGGCTCACAGTTGTATCAACTCTTCAGCAGAAAATTAATTTTCTGCTGAAGAGTTGATACAACTACTCATCATATCAACCGCTCCATTGCAGTTGAGAATATATATTGACATTAGGAAATTCTATAGTATCTATAAAAAAATACAGTACATTTTACGTTTAAAGTAGTGAACCTCATCGATGGTCTCTTTCATTATTTTACAGTAAGTTATTACGACGAAGCGAATGTATTAATTCAAAATGTGTATTCAGAATCATTGAAGTAGTAGGTAGCATAGGCTTTTACAAGCACCCTTGAATTGCAATTTTATAGAATTCAATTTAAACTATTCTCGGCACGAAACGTAGATAATAGCAGATAATAACAGATAAGAAACTCAGTACTAGTTACTTTTTCAATACGTGAATGAGATACGAAATAAAATATTGTTTCTAATTTGTTGTTCAGACAGGACTGTCTGAACAACAAATTAGAATATTATTGAATAATAATGCGCTCTATATTGATGTTTTTTTAACATATAACATATAAAATTTTAGTATTATTACACAAATAAAGACCTTGCCCACGTACTCCTTTAACAAAGTAACTAAATATGTATATCTAAATATAATATTTAACAAAGATAGTATAACAAGTTACAGAATATATATATTTAAAAATACAAAAAATAATTTACTTGTACTACACTGCGTAAAGGAATTCTTAAGGCACTTTGAAGTTCACCTTTAAAATTAATATTCGCCTGAGAAAAAGTTAAAAGTAGAATATTCAGTGTTCAATTTTCTTTGTTTATTAAAGAACAGATTTTACTAAATAAAGCCGACTGCGCCTGCTCTCCGAGGTGATTCCTAGACCGTAGAAATTTATAAAGGTTCCGTGTTCTAATTACTAAATATAAAAAATACGAGTAATCTATATTTCTTTTGATCAAATATTATGCCTCGTTGATCTAGTGATTAGAAATTAGGCCACAAATCCCCATGTTCTGGTTTCAAAGCCCAATTCAGACCGATAATACAGAAGTTGGGTTTTTGTATCGATATCTCTTAATAGTAGTCCAAAGTCTCGAAGTTGAAAGTGTGTCTCGGAGAACACGTAAACCGCCCACAGCGTCTGTGCACTCTTTCCGATCGTATCGGATTTCCCGTCCCACATAGAAATCATTTGCGCACATGTTGACGGGCTGCTTGTTTAAAATTTCCATAAATTCAAAAAAGTGAACGTGATAAATTAATTCAAAACCTTCCTTCTCCTCAAAGAAAGACAAAGCCTTAACCCGGCAAATGGTCATTTACAAAAAGTTAACTGTTACTTACTTCGATTATTCACAGACATTTTTCTTCTATTAATGTAATTTTATATTACAAAATAATACGTACAAACGGATTCATGAACCTGTTACTAATAAATACACTATTAAACTTTAAAAATAAAAACGGCGAATTTCAAGTAAAAAAGGCCCTCAGCCTTTTCTAATTTAGACGACGAAAAGAGTCGTCGAAAATAAGTTAAGGCGTGTGACGCTGGATAGGCAGGCTGACCGTCTAGACTTCACACTGGTATAATTAGAGTTCTATAACGAGATATTTCCCAAATGGTCGTTCGTCTTGTTCCATACTACACTTTACGGGTTATTTTTTTTTCCAATCAATCAAAACCAAAGAAAAGGGTCTAGTGTTGTACTTTTGGTTTTGTAATTAATATTTAACGTAAGCGATTACCTTGACCGAAATTTACTTGCTCACTGCTCAGCTATTCAGACTATTCTGTCCACCAATTCGAATACCCATCATTTGACGTTTCCGTTCTAACCTCAGTCAGTCGTTTATCTTCACTCTTCTGATTTAATTGAAGTGTTAATTTATAAAGTATTCAAAACTAATTCAGTGTAACTACAAGTACAATGGCAAATAAATCTCCGGTTCCAAGGTTTGTCTCAAATTGGTTCGCCAATGCCCAATTCAATATGTCATTGTCAATTGGTGACCACTTTCCAACAGTTGGACCATTTGGAATGCCACTAATGCCATGAAAAGGGGATTTATTCCAATACATCTAAGATGTTAATAATCATAAATATAAAATGTAAGCTGTTGTAATCATTATGTCTAATTATTGTTCTTGCACTGAAAACTACTAAACCAATGATATTTAATGAATTTTGGACTTTTTTATGCCTAGCCTATTGAACCCTTAAAACGCGAGTGAAGATGCAAACGCTGACTAGTGTTCAATAAAACTATACAAAGAGATACAAGCAAGTATATTAATATATGTAAGTATATATAGCTTAGCTACTTTTGTACGAATTATGATAAAGATAGAAAATGTTATTCAAGTCTTTCCTTAAAATGAAAATAGGGTTACCAGTGCGAATAGAGTGCAGCAGTCAGTTCCATGTTCTCGTTACATTAACGGTAAATGAGTTGAGATATAAATCAGAACCAGCTTCCCTTTTGTTTAAAAGATAATAAATAGTTATTTTTCCCAAATAGTTTGTGACACTGTCTGGAAAAAAAACTTTTTCGCATTTTGAAATTAGAATATCATGTGTAAAAAAATATTATAGAATAGTATTTTTTCCAAACCCTATTTCCAATGTGTACATATTGTTTTCCTTTCTTCGTCAATACTAATAAAATAAAATTAATTAGATCTACAAAGATTCATTATATTTGATGTCAGAAATTCTAAAGGTATTATGTAAAGAGTCCCTAATTATTTTCTTTTTTAGGAATCAGATCTCACAAAAAATCAGTCATAGGACTTCACTGGATTTAGGATCTTATTTTTCAAAGCGCGTTTTCAAAGTTACTATTGTAGTTGTTGCCAACAGCCGTAGAACTATGCTGGATGTTAGTAAATACTATGAAAGCACTAAAATAAACAAAATAACACAAACTTCCTGAAGTGTTCCACGCACATATTGAAATTCGTATGACTGTTTTCCGCACAGATTAAAAATAAATGAATATCATTCAATTTGATAACATGTAAATAGCACAGTAAACACGTTGACAGATAATATATGAAACATTCACGAAGCCGTTGAAAGTTGATAAACAGTTCACTAGAATGTGAATTAATCGCGTGTCAAGCGAGTCCTCAATCACCCTGTAGATATTGATGGATGAACACGGCAGTTTGGGAACTATCAATCATTGTATCGAACAAGTGAGCAATCGATTATGAATGTACACAATCAACTATTTACATAAGGAAATTTTATAAAGCGCTGTTAACGCTTGAAGATCAGATAATTTTTTAACCGATATAAAATGAAATAAGAAATAATGATGTGTGCTTTATATAATGGGTTCAAATAGTTTCCGCTGACAAAGCGATATCTGAGTTCATAAAATCAGATTACATTCAGTATTGGAACGTAAATTAATCACATGTCAATCGTGTTCTCAATCATCCTGTATAGCTGATGGATGAACACTACTCTGGTCGCTATCGATCATGATTGTGAACAAGTTTGAATGTATTAATGCAAGACCGTTTGCAATTACAAACATTAATTCGAGCTATTTAGATTTTAACTGGCTTTAAATCCTGGCTGAGTCGAGATAGCCCAGTGGTTAGAACGCGTGCATTTTACCCGATGATTGCGAGTTCAAACCCAAGCAAGTACCGCTGATTCATGTAATAATTTGTCTATATAATTCATCTCGTGCTCAGCGGTGAAGGAAAACATCGTGAGGAAACCTGCATGTGACAAATTTCATAGAAATTCTGCCACATGTGTATAACACCAGCCCTCATTGGAACAGCGTGGTGGAATATGTTCCAAACCTTCTCCTCAAAGGGAGAGGAGGTCTTTAGCCCAGCAGTGGGAATTTACAGGCTGTTGTTGTTGTTGTTAAATCCTGGCATCGCACCGGTGATTTAAAGGTTTAAGAATACTATTTATTGAGATTTTTCGTGAGCCTGATGAGATTTCCTATCGACACGTACTTAAGACCAATTTATATATGATTTTTATTTACCTTTTATTTCTGCACGAATTAATAAAGACTAAAATATTACGGAACATCTAATTAGGAAACTGATATTCTTGACAAGAAACGTAATAGCCGATAAGTGTCCTGCTGTGTGATCTGGTGACAAAATATTTGGTAGAGTTTCATCCGATGCGTGCATATCTTCATCACGATTTTTCTTTTATAGAAAAACTTTTATTTGGGTTGAGATTCAAGTGTCCTTGTCTCTGGACCAAAAGCTTCGGTTACGAGATATGAAACCTGCTTGCGTCAGATAATCGCAAGACTAATCTCAAATTTTACATATGTCAAAAATCCACCCTAAAATGTTTTCTCATCGTGTTCAAACAAAAGGGCCAATCCTTATACTTATTATAACTGCAAAAGTGAGTCTGTTTGCTTGTTACGGTTTTACAGCTAAACTACTCAACTAATCATCAAGAAAATTGTATGAAATATGTATGCAATTTTCTTGATTATCAGAGGTACATTAAATATGCCCAAAACTCACTAACATGCAGAGAAACCGCAGGCGGAAACCAGACTAATAAATTACGGTCGTGTATTCTCACAATGTCATGAAAAAATAATTTATCAAAGTGAAATTCCTAAATAAGACTTCTTAACTTTAACTGTATAATTGTAAAGAAACGGTTTCCGTACAATTATGTGGAGCGAAAATGGGTATAATAAATCAAATGTGAAGAGCCTCTCTACAACACATCACACAATGAGTCAGGGAAGCATTAACACTCTCAAATCCGGCTTTTACATTAATGTGTTTATTTATAAGCAATTTCCTTCCCTCGCTGTGGAAACATACGGGTCGTATTTGCGTGACTTAACGCCATTTATGCTGATATGCAATGAGCATTGGCATACTAGGGAAAACCTTATTAGTTACTAGCGACCCTGTCATCCTCAGGATGCAATAATTTTGTAAAGAAAATATCATATCAATTACAAAATAGTATATAAATATCAATGTATCTTATACCCACTATAATAGTACTCTGGTGTTTTTTTAGAACTTGATACTGAGATTCCAACCTCCCTCATATAAACAAACAAATTTAAGTCAAGTGTTATACTAGCAACCAGCCCCGGCTTCGCACGTATACAATATTGGTACTAAATATACTACAGAATTTTTCTTATTTCTTTACTTCATAGTCCATGTATTCAATAGAAAAACCTTCCTCTCGAATCACTCTATCTGTTGTAAAAAACCACATCAAAATTTATTGCGTAATTTTACAGATCTAAGCATACGTAAGGACATGCAGCGGTAAGCGACTTTGTTTTATACTATGTAATAATGATGATTGGTATTTATAAGGTCATTACTATTTATTTAAAAAAAAATGGTATATAGCGGTTTTTATGCAGTAATGCCTGTGTAGATATGATCATTGACTATGATTAGTTACACCCCAGTTTGTTTGATACCAAACTGGGGTGTAAAATTATTATTTTATTACCGTTTCTCTACAGAGGGTAAGACTTTTAAGTAAATAACTAGAATTTGGGTAAACTAGCTAAGATAAGCCCGATACAAATACCACTATACGCTATTAATCTGTAATATGGATCATTGTTACTTAGCCAAGATTTTATTAATTTTTTTCTTGAAAAACCTTTTAAAAGAGATCTGATATGTGTTTTTTTATATCAAATCAGAAGCAAATGGGAAAATAAGCTAGCTATTAGCAAATAGCCAAAGACCTTGGCACCGTAAGAAATTTTAACCATCCTTACTTCCCCAATGCGCCAACCTTGAGAACTATGTTGTTATGTCCTTTGTTTTGTCTTAAACCTGAACAAAGCAATACTTAGTATTGACATTTGACAATTAAATGTACCATAAGTGGACCACGTCACCAGCGAGCTAGCACAAAGTGTTACCTTTGTCTATTATCTTTTTTTTATGGCATAGGTGGCAAACGAGCAGGAGGCTCACCTGATGGGAAATGACTACCACCGCCCATGGACATCTGTAACACCAGGAGGCTTGCCGATGCGTTGCCGGCCTTTAAGAAAGGAGTACGCTGTTTTCTTGAAGGTTCCCATGTCATATCGGTTCGGAAAAACCGCCGGCGAAAGCTGGTTCCACAAAGTAAATCTTTTAAAATAATTACAGTATGTATAACAAAAATGTGTTAATATGTATCAGTACTAAAAAAATACCAAATATATTCCAGATTAAATAATAATAGCATCGTTCATAAATTAAATAGAAGCCCGTATGTTTCCAATCACAATAGATGTCGACTGGGACCATTGATAACAGGCGGGAAGCGGCTAATACTCGTGAGGGTGCATTTTTTGATGCACTTCTATTATTATGTCGGTAAATCTACAGAAATGTGTTTCAAATGTCATTTGATTTCTGCCCATTATTGTATAGCTTTGCAGACATATGTGTTTATTGGGACAAGCATTTTTCTTTATCGCGTTATCTTCATTTACAGAACTCTAGTTGGTGGTGTTTTGTTGTGTGATGATTCGAGTATGTGTTGGTACGTTTTAGCATAAGTGACGTCATTACTGAGTTTTTGTCTTAGTGTGCGTGAATACATTTACACAAAAATAAATACAAATAATATTATGCTTGTTCCTACACGCCAATAATTATTAATTATATGTTGCGTCTTCATCAGTAAACATCAGGGCCCAGATCTATGTTATGTATACATATAAGGTTCGTGTAAATATGTATATTAGGTTAATTTAAATCTTTAGCTTATATTTATAAAGAAACATCGAAAACAAACGAAAAGTCATGAACGATTAATATTGTTTGTCTTAAAAAAATTACTCAGAACTTTATCATTTATGAACTGATTCGGATTTTTTTTTTCTGTTTGAGAGGAAATACTTCCCATTCGGTTACATTTAAATTAGAAGAAAAAATACCACGCCGCAAGGTGTGAAAATATAAAAAATATTTATTGATTCTTTTTAGAATGTTATTTGAGTTTTTTTATTAATCAAATTATAAATCCGCTAATAAATTTTTTTTTTGTCATTTTGACTTTGATAATGGTCAAGTCGCTTGATACGAGTATAGATAAATAAACAGATCTTGAGATTCTGGATTCAAACTGGTCTATCTGAAAAAAGTCATTAGTTAACCATATGGGCCACCTGATGGTAAGTGGTCACCATCACCCATAGTCAATGACGCTGTAAGAAATTTTAACTATTCCTTAAATCGTCAATGCGCCACTAACCTTGGGAACTAAGATATTATGTGCCTGTAGTTACACTGGCTCACACACCCTTCAAACCGGAATACAACAATACTGAGTACTGTTGTTTGGCGGTAGAATAACTGACGAGTGGGTTATATCTACCGAGACGGGGTTTCACAAAGCCCTACCACCAAGTAAACGAAGTAACTCTATCGAATATTCGCAATAATAATCTGAAGTCTGAAAGCGTATATACTCCTGTGCCTCGGAAAGTACGTAAATCAGTACTCATCCTGCGTCTTAACTATCCGTACACATTCCGATCGTGTCATGGCCGATCGATTTATGACAATTTTTATTTGCGCGCATACTTGTACCCTGTAATACACCCTGAGTTACCTAGTCTCCCTTGTGTTGGACCGTCGTAGCCACTATTGGTGAGGGAATCTAATCATAATAGAAGTAGATTGTTCTATCAGTTAAGCATTACAAAACATGCTCATTTATTAATATAGATATTATAAGATTAATTCAAATAAGAAAATGCAATTCGCATACAAAACCACGTTTTGAGTTGTATAAAAACCTTAGCTTCTTATTAACTACACAGCAGTGTGAATACAAAAAAGTCATAATATTACCGAGACGGTTCGCATGGGCTTGGATAAATATTGTTCAGACTCATTTCGCCCACGACAATATTTGCCTCAAATATTTTCTTCCCTTTGTGAATAATCAGGGAGTGATCTACTTAAATTTAATAAATGCATATATATGTTTAGGTTATAATGTTTTATTATGAGTTCGTTCCGTATCAATTCGTTTTATAAGATATAGTTAGAAGATGGTATTTTTTTAACTCAAACTTTATTAAGTATTAGTTGTCTCCGCAGCTTTTCTTACGTTTTAGGTGTTTGCCATGTGTTATGCAAAAATCTAGCCATTGTCTTTCCTTGGAATTTAAATTTGCTTCATTCCAAATTTCATCTAATTCGATTCAGCGTTATTGAAATAACAACAGACAGATAGACTGACAGGGGAGTTACTTTCACATTTATAATATTAAGTATAGATAGTATATACTTTTAAATATTTCATTTACGTACGATGTATTTTATAATAGATATTTTTATATTGTATACATTTTATTATGCAGAGAGACCCAAAAGCAAAATAAGAGTAGAATGAAGTAGATAAAACTAGCAGATCGTAGGATCCATGTAAGCGTTGCTGAATTTTTAATACATCTTTTAATTGGTTCGTGTATCGTATGTATACTTATATAAATTTCTGTCACATTTATATTCAACTAATATAATGCAAGTATAACATGAGATCAGATTTATTTGGCATACTAAATGGTTACTCAATGGCTTTCCTCTGGGAATTCTTAAAGAAATCAATCTACTATTGCCATTGGCAATGTTCGAATAAATGATACTATAATTTAAAAACCCGCGTCAAAAAAACTATGTAACTTACCTTATCTTAATCTGTTGCTTCGTAAAATATAAATAAACTAACAAACATACGTGACCGTTTATAATATAAGTAGGTGTAGCTGGCTGTAATAATGCCTAGGTGGTTGCGATCTTGGGAAATTCTCACAAAGTTTGAGAAGGTGTGAACACTTCACAGGGTATTCGGATACAACTTGCTTAAAACTTTGGTCAGTAAAGTCACTGTTAATATACTTGAATTTGGGTTAAAATTTAAACTTAATACCGACAAATTAAGTGTTAGTTTACGTTTCACTAATCACCAGTTCTCATAGCATTATATTAATTTAACTATCTGAGCCCGCGACTTCATGCATTATTGAATTTAATAAAAAAATATATTATTCTATTTCCAGATTTTACTATAACTTATTAATTCCGCAATAGACAGCGTCGTTAGTGGCATTGAGTATTTGGACAATGCAGCGTAGCTTTATTATAATTTTATATATAAATCTAAAATAATAAGAGCTTAAGTTACTTCTTATTACATCAGCTAGCTGTCAGTGAAAGTCCTATCAAAATCGATCTAGCCGTTGTAGATATTAGCCGGAACAAACGGTCATACAGAAAGACAGACACACAAAAATGGTAAAAAAAATATTTTGGTATATGTGCCGTCTATACATACATACATATGCAGGCAATAAGAAGCGGTTATTTTAATATTACAAAAACAGACACTCCAATTTTTTTATACGAGTATGTATAGATTTATAAACTTTTGGCTACTTTACTTTACTCATCGTCACACACACTAGTATATATCTTTGTAGCACAAATGTCACTCACACAAATGCACACTGACATTTTAGCGTGGAAGGGCAGGCCTTCTTGAGTTTATAAGTATATACATATAATGTATGGACTAGAATTTGTGTTAATAATATATGTAACATTGGAGCATTGTGGTCGAATAAGCTGCAAAACCTTCATCCCTAAAAGGAGCAAAGGTTTGCCAGCTGTGGGATAGTGATGCCTAACGCAAAAGTACTTTAACCCTTAACCACCTACCTGCGGTCTCTGAGACCGCAACATATTTTTAAATTCAAATATTGTGATCCATGTGTGTCGTACGAGAGTGCGCGTCTATATACCTTTTCTACACATCCATGAGTACCGCGCTTGCGCTCGGCGAGTGTAGATGTGAGCGCGTTTGGCCAGGGTAAGTAAAAATATTTCGTCAGCGGTCTCTGTGACCGCTTGTAGGTGGTTACGTGATTTCTTTTTCACCCATCGATTTTATTTGTTTGAGTGAAAATGGATAAAAGAGACGAAATTATATATGGATGGTTGCAACAGGAGATGTCAGACGAAGAGATTATGCTAGACGAAGATTGTAGTGACGTGGAACCCCATTCGGTCGAGTATGCTACTCATGTTGAAGATTGTGAATCCGAATCTGAGATTGAGGGTGATGATGATGAAATTTCGGTGCAAGACAATTTATCTCAGCCTGAACCAACAGGTACAGTCTCTTCAAGACCAAGATCTTCATCTAGGGTCTCGAATGAAACTGATTCTTCAGATGAAAATATTCCGCTAGCCGAAAAAAATATGCTGCAACTGCCGCGAGAAATTGTAAATCTTTGGTGGTTGCAATTTTGTTGAATTTTATAATTAATATTTAGTATTTTTATTTAATTACATAGTTAAGGCCCTAAGCTCTTAGGAATAAATCCAAAGAAGTAGATTTTTAATGTTCCTTATGTATTAGATCTCATTATTTAAGAAGATAATATTTTTGTGTTAAAACTACTTGTCTTTAAAAGGTTATAACAGATCTTAAGATTTTATTATAGTTTATATTATTTAAAAGTCTACAATAAAAGTCTAAAGTATAAACAAGTATTTTACTCATTTAAATCCTTTGTTAATGCTATAGAACTCGAATTTAGGGTGGTTTTATATGAGCGGTCTCCAAGACCGCGCGTAGGTGGTTAAGTTACAGAAATAGGTGGTAGGTGGTCAAGTGTATTTATTGAAATTTAATTAAACGTCCGACCGACAGGAGTCAGTGAGTTTACCCTCCTAACCGAAATACGTCGTTACAGAATAACACACTAACTGTATACACATACATGAGTGAATTATTCTGATTTTTTTTGTTTTAATATGAGACAACATCACATACATTACTCTTATCCCAATGTAAGTAGATAAAGCACTTGTGTTATGGACAATCAGAAGTAAAGACGGCACCACAAACACCCAGACCCAAGACAACATAGAAAACTAATGATAATCTACATCGACTCAGCCGGGAATCGAACCCAGGACCTCGGAGTGGCATACCCATGAAAACCGGTGTATACACCACTCGACTACGGAGGTCGTCAATTTATAACGTTACTAGCTGATGCCCGCGGCTTCGCTCGCGTTTTAGGTTATCGGCTATCATGTATTCGGCAAAATAGTACCCTACGTCCTTTCTTGGACTTCAAGTTTGCTTCATACCAAATTTCATCAAATTCGGTTCAGCGGTTTGGTCGTGAAAGAGCGTCTGACAGACAGAGTTACTTTCACATTTATAATATTAATATAGATTAATATGATTTCAAATTTAAAGAAATAAAGGATTACACCGCGATGTAGTTTGTATTAATTAAAAAATAAATATATTTCACGATTAAGATCTAAAACAAATATGTCACCGACTGAAATATATCTTGTCTGAGAAAGGTAAATAAGGAATGGGATAATCCAATAAAATTTTCCAATTTCGCCTTTTGTCGGCACCTGCGTCGCTTGCCATTGTGAAATGAATATTTCGCAACAATTCCTATGCAGGTCGAGGAGACCGCGATTTTTATTCTCACATATGAAGTTTTTAAAAGCAAATATATGTATATGAAATTGGGATAAGGAAATTTCAAATCTTTTTCTTTTGTTCCAATAATACTAATGTGCATTACCCATTAGCCATAATATTAAAAGGTGTACTTCACCACATTGACATTCGTATAACACCGATCGATCTGAATTCCGATTTACTTTTTTTATTTTATTCGGGAAACAAACAGTACAAATTAACATAATTAAAAAAAAACATAAAATATAAATCATTGACCAATAAAGATTCCACAATAATATAATACAAAGAATAATGCGAGTAAGTAAATTACAATTAAAAAAAAAATCTAATACATTAAATAAAAAGTAATATCATATAAACAGAAAATAATTAATAATTATAGTAGAATTTACAAAAATAAAAAAAAAATTTACAAAAATTTACTTTACTTTTAGTATGTTCAGTCAGAGTAAGAAAACCTTCGTCAGTTTTCAAATTGATTCCTTTATCAAATCTTAAACTGTTAGTACCTTTTGAATCTAAACATGAAATCATTGCGGCGCAATATGTCATTCTCGATCGGTAAAGCAGATTATCGCTCAAACTGAACACACGACAATAGATCTAAAGGTGACGAACCTTTTCTTACCCCCACTGCATATACATCGACGTAATGTGGTAATCAAAATATCCCATATTTTATTGTCAAGGTCAGATCGAAGATTCGTATTCGTTATCATAGCATAGTAAGACAATACTTAAATTCAGATCAATCGGAGTTATGCGCTAAACGAAAATTATCCCTATTAACTGCGGTCGTAGGTATATAAAATTTCAAAACATGAAGCGGCGAAATTCTCCGTTGACACCGTTTCCATTAACATTTCACTTCCAAGGCAGATAGTGATCGAGAAAATTAATATACTTTAGTGTATGTTTGTCGATTTTTCTTTTAAATCAAAATTTAAAAAATAAAAAAGTTTCAAATTTAAATAAGATCATACAGCATTCGACAATTTATCATTATTTGTAAGCTTCATAACATCTGGACCGTTTCAGTAGTCTGATAAATAAAACATCACTTAGATTCACTCGAACAATATCGCCCATACGCTCTTAGAGCACTCAAGCACTTGAGCGCTTTCTAGCAAATAATTACTCGTTATTTGACGCTTGAAACAATTGTTCTAATGTTTTCACTAGCACTCAGGCTTTTATACTTACCGTGATTAATAAAGACTAATTGTGTGAGTTAGGATCATTGTCTTAGTATCTAATAGTAAGTGAATTAAATGGATATCACCTATAAATTGAATGTTAAAGATATCCATTGTCACCGATTGAGTACAAATTGTTTGCTTCTAAAATATATGGTAAAATCGTCATCAAATCGGGGCCATAAAACGTTCAGACTATTTAGAAAAAACTCTTCAAGGTTACACTCCTCAGAGCCACCAAAACAAAAACGCGTAACCCTAAAATTCCAGATTCATGATATATGTTAAGCCACGAAAGACCGCAGCGGCCTATCTCATCGGTGTAGCCCATTTCATAGATGATATGACAGTGACTGACAGTGCTTTCCTAGTCAGGTACTTCCATATAATCCGACTCAAATTATTTTCTACCGCCCAACAGGTGAGTGAGTTAAACTACACGCACAATTGACGTAACATCAAATCTCCTAAGGTTGATGGCGATTAACTATATGCGGAATGATTCTTTTATTTTTTTCCTACAAGACTAATTTCTATAAGGAAGTGATAACCGCTTTCAAGCGGGTGGCATGTGGCCCATTTGTCAGCCGACACCAAACACTAGTGTGCACGAAATACGTATCCCATATAAATGGTATATTTCCTTATACTCTTAATCCAATGGGACGATAATCCATCATGATCAGAGGCAGGTAAAATTCCATGGCTTAGTATATTTTCCAAACTAAGGGCTGATAATCCAGATATATTGACAAAAGTTCAATTAAACTCTATTGGGCCGACCCGGGATTTGAACTCAGGACCTTGGGATGTGTAAGTTTATGAGAGAGCCTCTGGACGATTATGGCAAACCTTTAATGTGCTTTCATTTTACAAATATAAAAACCTTCAATGAATCGTATCCAAAAGTTTTTAAATGAAATTTAATGTAATAAAAAAGTAATCCTTTTAAATATTAATATTTTTCATATAGATGAATACAATTGCATTTACATTTATAATTTCTATCTAATATCAATTTTCTATTTCATTAAATCATTTTGAATAATAATAATTCAGTGAATTCAGTAAAAGTAAACCTGCGAGAGTCCTCTTGCTTAACTCTTTGGAAACCCTTGATGAGAAGATTGGGAACTTATCCCATCACGTTATTCCAATGTATATGTGTCCATGTTGAAAATTTTTAGCTGACACATGAAGTTTTCCACACGTTGGTAGCCACATGTTGGTGGATTGGTTAGTTGGCTGGTTTGAGATGAATTATAAGCACAACTTGAGCAAATGAAAATTCAGTGATGCTTGTTTGGAATACTAGCAATTCTCCAAATCAAATAAGGAATTACTGAGATACCTACCTATTATTTAAAATAATCTCTTGTGTTAGGAGTAGGTACAGCATTAGCCCAAGTTGTCAAGATCGATAGTGAGACTTTTACATCGATAAGCAGCCCTTAAGCCACCGCACTATTGACGCTAACATTGTGATGCATTGTGATGGCTTTAAAACAGCAATCTTCGTTTGTTCAGGAGATGTAGTCACTGAACCATCTCTTCTCTTTTATAATATTCATAAGCCATGAAATAAATACGAATCGATCATTTCAGACGAACGAACGTTCATTGAAGATTAAGGGTCGTAATGCGAAATCAATTTTAGGGAAAATACAAAGCAATGGGGCTATTTCGTTTGGTTGAAAAGGGTCCAGGGATAATGCCTGATATACATATTGCAAATTCTATTTTTAATACAACTAAATAAATATAAGCGTTATCATTCCCGTATTTTTAGGTACAGCTGTGTAATATTATGTTAACGGTCTCTTTCATTGGAGATTTTGAAATAAACACCTTGGACCATCCAACGTGTTAATTTCCAAACAGTTTCATTTTTCACAATCAATAAGCAAATTTATCGCTTCTATATTTCATGAATATTCCTTTTACTTTAAGTTTACTCAAATTTTTTTACTGAATTTTATTTGAAAAAGTTGAATTATTTATTTTCTGATTTTTAACTTCCCAGGATTTGTTTACAGAATTAATAAGTTATTATAGTAAAATTTGAATAAACAATACAATATTTTTTTCCTAAATTCAAAAGCGCCTTCGACCGCTTTTGAATGTTGGGTACATCTAATAATAATTAAATTTATTTCAATCTTTTCTAAACCTAACCATTATTTGACGCGATCAGTCTTATGTTATTTAAAACTTTAATACAGAAAAGTTGCACTAAAACTGTATACCATTTGCGCGTAACTTTTTGATGTGCCAAGATTTATATCTTTAAATATTAAACGGAATATGATTTTGTAGCTTGAAGCTTCCAAATGTAAAACGAAATGAAATATATCCAGATAAACTTTTCTTACATTTACGATTAAAAAAAATGGACACGTTCCAAAAATGAATCCTTTTTATTTATATTTGAAAACATATTCATAACAAACATCTGAATTTAATTCACAAGACATTATTATATTAAGCCTTTTTGCATATCACAAAGAAGACAGATAAATTCTCGTCAAAATATATTATTTCGTCTTTCATTGAATAAGTTTGAATTGCTGGGTTGAGTAGTAATTGGGCAAAGTCGACACTAAATGACGTAGAATCAATCTCAATTTTCAACGTTTTGTAAGTAAAGTGGCAGTCGTTTTGAAGGCTTTCTTTAAATTTGGTCGTTGGAAACAGGACTTTCTTAAAACGACCTGCAGAGAATAATATTTCATTTCAAACATTTTGTTTAGGATTTTATATAAATATATTTTTGATGAAAACTTACTTATTTTCACATTGTTTAAAATTTAAGTCTTATAAATATTTTTAAATGGATAAATTTAAAGGTCAATGTTAACCTTCCCATTAGTGCTGATAGTATTTAACCGACTTCGAAAAGGAGGAGGTTCTAAATTGGACTTTACTTTTTTATATGTTTCACGCAAAAACCAAAGAATATGAACTATAAGGAACGCGAAGAAATTGTAGATTAAGCAGCTAAGCTAATACCAGATGACAAAAAGTAGACTATTTTATTAATGTTTTTATTTCCGACTCACTGAGCGAAAAATGAAACAAACCTGAAGACGATAAACCTAGCCAGGTGATGGGGATAAGGAATTTGTTTTAGAAACATTTTTACCATATCACACCAAATGTTTCGACTTCAAACGGCACCCAAGATATTTATTCAGAAATAGTGACGAATATTTGCGTAGTCTGTTCGCTTCAATGTTTTCGAGTCTCTAGCCTTAAAACTATTATGTATTTATAATACAGAGAAGCAAACCGTACTTGCTTAATACCTAAACGCTATGCTTTTATACCTAAGTAGTTTGAAGATATTTTACCTTTAATGCAATTCTATCAAGAAATTATTAGTCCAATGGTATTTCCATGACCAGGCACGTAAAGCCATTGGACTTTTATAACAGCAAAGGAATAAAAAGTACTTTTCCGAACACACTTGTGCAGTATAATGTTTCCTCCGCAGTTGACTAGTCTAGGTTGAGTTTGGAGTCTTTTGTTTTAAAAATGATTACATCCGTAAATACAAAAACTAAAAGTTAAGCGCAGACTAATGTTTAGTTAGAAAAACTCGTGCCAACCATTCGCCAGTTAGTTAATCGAAATAACAACATTGTGCTGCTGTATTGATCATATCGTGAGTGACCCGGTGTATCATAAGTGACGACAAAAAAAGATCGTGTAAGGGTGAAAAAATTGGTATATATTTCTTACAGCATCAGTACTATCTGTCTGGACAAAGGTACCATGCCATCGGTTGGTTGATTTGATCGCCAGTCTCACTAAAATCAATTCAATATTTACATATTTAGACAATAAAACATACTACGTTTAGAATTTAGCTATAGAAAAGTTGAGGACATCCACTAGTAAAAAGAGCAACAATATAGAATCACACTCTCACCACAGGTGCACTTCTCACAGAATATTGGAAACATGTTCAACATTTTCACACAATATTCTGAATAAATTTCGTAGAAAATGTCGTATTTTTTCTTTCTAAAATTATAAACGTCAGTGAATTTTTATCTAGCATATAAATCTACAGATATATAATTATAATATTATTGAGTTTTTCCTTTTTTTAAAGGAATTAATTTAAAGTAGATATCCCAAGTTAGGAAATTGGTAGTGTTACGTTCTCCTGTCTCGGAAGCCACGTTAAATCTTGGTTATAAAATTTTATACAAACCCATCTGGGAAGATATCACAGACTCATTAGATATTTAACCATCAACCAACGAAAGATAATATTGCTGCTGTATTTACGTTGAAGGCAGAGTGAGTGAGTGTAACTACATAATATCTCAGTCAATCATCAATCTTCGGAATTGGTAGCGCATGGACGATGTAAAAACTGTTTAATATTTCTTACAGCTGTCCCACAACATTTTCTGTTTTTGTTTTAAATTTTACTTTTTTCTATATTTCAATTTTGTAAGTTGGATGTTTTGTTCTTACATATAATAATATTAATATTTTACATTTTATGTCAACGAAAGAACGGGAAAATCTGTCTTATTATAATTGTTTTAAAAATAGAACGCTTTTGGCGAATAAAGTATAAACCATTTTTTCGAAAAATGAATGAAATATAGACATACTGTACTTCAAACTTTTAAATTTTACCGGTTTTGAACAGAATCCTGAAGAAACGCTCAGGACACGTCACAATAGTAATAAAGATAGATTGAGAGAAAAATATCCTAACAAATTAAATCCGCATGACAAATGCTGGAACAAACAAATGTAGCGGATAAAATGTTACAACAAGCATTGTACCGTTTCACTTTAAGGGCCAATTTCTTGTCGTCCTCTCTGTCTTGTCTTCTATAGTGCCTTGTGCTAATGTGCAGATTCTATAAGAATTTCTAAAATTATTTTATAAAAAATCTTTAAAGTGTTAACTACCACTACCTTTCCTTTAATTTTAGGGATCTTGATTTGACTTGTACGCCGTCACGGCGAGCAGCATTTGAAACACCACCAAAAAGGAAATAAAATAAAATATAGAAGCAGCTTGTGTTAAAACTATGAAAATATATGACGTAATTTTAATTAGCTATTAAAACATAAATATCGCATTAAAGCACACTATTAATTAAAGGTTTTAATTTTAATCACTAAAAATAATCATGACATCGAGTACTATGAACATATTCGTATTATATTTAGGAGTTTTTATTAACGTTTGTATTTGTGATTTTTATGTGGGTATGTTTAAAAAGAATGATTTTTTGATTGCTCAAGACCGACTGTACAAAGAAAGAATACCGTATAGATCGATATATGCGAAATATGGAAGAATATTCAAATGTCCGGTAAATATATATATTTTTTTCAATTATAACATCTAAGGCACTTCGTCACATAGACTTTCTATAATTAAATGTCATATCAAATGAAAAAAAGTTTAAAAGAGATGAAGCGATAAGTGATCCGCATTCAGCAGTTTTGATGCCTTTATTTTACTTAATTAAATATTTCTTAAAATAATATGAGTTCAGAAGAGTCTTGTCAAATGCTCTTCGCATTTAACAAGACACTCTTTAACATTATTACACCCTTAAATATTATGGATATACATAAAAAAAACAATTAACCTATCTGAACCCGAAAAAAGTTAACATTCTAAGTTGTAAATGGAATCTGACGAAACTAAAAATAACTATCTTCAATTTCAGATTACTTACTTCCGGGTAGTAGATCGTCTCGGTATAGGACGAGGACCTGGAGTAGAAATCATAAGAGGGGGTCTTGGACAAAAATACCTCGTACTGCGTTTAAAATCTCCGTATAATTGCCCTATATCCGTCAACATATACATTGGCTGTGCAAATAACATGCCTATCAGAGCGTTGTCACATACTTCAAAATCTACGACAATATCTGCTTCTGAATCTACAAAATCCATCGCCGGATCTGATTCAAGTCCATCTTCGTCAACTGCAAA
Source organism: Vanessa cardui (assembly GCF_905220365.1). Classification (NCBI taxonomy): domain Eukaryota; kingdom Metazoa; phylum Arthropoda; class Insecta; order Lepidoptera; family Nymphalidae; genus Vanessa; species Vanessa cardui. Next base: position 3,536,638 of record NC_061137.1, read on the forward strand.
ACAATCCAATACAAATGATACAACAATAAATCCAGCTCCTGCCAATAATAGTACTTCTTAATTTGCAAAAACATCAATAAAAACTACGTTATACGAAAATGTTTTTATGTGTGGTCACATTTGCTCATACCTAATATCAGTGGACAGCACAGTTCATTCTCATGTTAGTTACTTAAATACAATTACTGTCTATTGACATACAAAAAAGAAACATATGAAATCATATATTAATTAATTTATTTTATAATGATAAATGGAAATCATTCGACTCTTCGTCTGATAAAGCATACTGATGAGGTCACGAGAAATTCTAGCAAATGCCCTTTGAATATTTAAAAAACGTGACCATGTTGAAAACATTTCTTGAAAAAACTAGTGGATTACTACCTAATACTCTCGGCGTAGACACATTAAACTACTGCTTATTTGAAAAATAATAAAAGAATTTGTAATAAAATACCATATTTTTTATTTTCATATAAATTCTTAATACAAATCTTTGCTGTTATTACAAATGAATAGTCGATTGTAGTAAAGTCGAGTACTTTAGCTCTTCGGGTTGTAATTATGAAACAACTCCAATAATACTGCAAACAGCACTCCTTAACACACCGCACTAACAATTTCCAAGGGATTCCAAACTTTTTCATTAGCAATTTTACTTGGAGGTGGCGCTAACTACAGTCTGCGGCTTACTTAAGTTCTAGTCATTCTTAGTTTATTTCTCGCGATGAAGCGAAGAAAACTAAAGTTGCTTGAAGTATACATATAGTAATACAAAGTATTTTTAAAGCAAACAATAAAACAACACTAAATATAAATGTTGTATAGGAAAATACTTAAGTATTCTTTTGTAAAACAATGATGAAAAAGCGGGCAAGTAAATGAATAAAAACTAAAGAGTGGTTTTAAGACCACTTACCGAGGTATAATTAGTTTGACGATACATTGGCGGTGCATTAGGTGTTATTATTATGAAAAATGTAAGGAAATATTTTTTATGATGGTATGTATATGTTTTATGTTATAAGTACATGGGCCACCTGATGGTAAGTGGTGACCACCGCTCATATACAATATTGCTTTAAGAAATAACCATTTCTTACATCGCCACTTCGCCACCAACCTGGGATCTAAGATGTTATGTCCCTTGTGCCTGTAGTAGTACACTTGCTGACTCACTCTTCAAATCGGAACAAAAAAATATGAGTATTTTTTTGTTCCGATTGCTGTTGTTTGGCGGTAGAATATTTTATGAGAGGGCCGGAAACTACAATAAATTTGAATACGTTTATAGTAATTTTCCACCAGATTCGACGTTTAGTATTTAAAATTATATAGAAAGGGGAATATTTATTGTAACTTTTTATAACAATAAGTACTTATATTAACAATAAGAATAAATCATAACCAAGGAGGAAATTCATAACATTTACTTTAATGGAAAAATAGAATAAGTTAAAGAAATCTGTATAAGCCATTGTTCGTTATGTTTAATATTTCTACAGATTACACATAAAGTTGTTCAAATAATCATAACATGAAATGATATTACTATAAAAGGGTGCGGATAAAACATATATTTTAATTGTTAAAGGTATTTCACAAGCAACTATAGCCATGGTATTGATAGCTATAATTTTATTTTTTTTAATGTCTCTTGCCTTTTCGGATACGAAAGACAATCAAACATTAATCTCAAAAGTCAATAATTCAGACAATTATAAAAAACAAAAAAACTATTGGCAAGATGACCCACACGAGGTTCAAGATTTAATACGAAATTTGACTGAGTTAATTAATTTTAAGAAAAATGTTAATAATTCGAAAAAGTACTGTCAACATTTTAAGACATGCTCTGATTGCAATAAAAGCACCTGGCACAAATGTGTATGGTGTCACAACTACGGATGTACCGACGAACCATCGCAATTATGCCCGAAGTTAGACGTAGATAAATTTCAGTCAAGAGACGAATTATGTCCAAAAATATATCACGAAGGCAAAGGAAAAATTCTTATACCATCTGGTGTCAGATCAAACATTAAAGTAAAATTACATACTCCAGATCCTGTGATACTTGATAAGGAAATTATTTGCCAAATAAAACTAACCGATCGTCTCACTCATCTCACAGGACTAGTATTGGGTGAAACGGTTTACTGCTACCCAATCATTTTGACTACTAAAACTGGCGAACAAGTTGATACAGGAACAGTTGAACTGATTTGGGGAGGTTTCACTCCTGTATCAAATCAAATCCCTATTGTTGTATACAAGTGTGAAGCAATGGGCTTTGACTGTGGAACCTGTAGAAAGATCGAAATTGAATATGGCTGTGGATGGTGCGATCGTTTAAAAAGTTGTGTGATTAGTGATAAATGCAGTGAAGATTACATGAAGTGGACCCTTAATCGGATGAATTGTAATGATCATAGCAAGAAATTGTATTATATATAGGTTTTATACTAGTTGGACTATTTTAATAAAAATTGGTTTTTTATAGTAATTATTTCATTATAACATTTTAGACTCGACAGTTTAACACAAAATTGAAACTTTTCGTTATTTTGAATCGAAATAAATTTATAAAAGGCGTCACCAAATTTCTCGAACAAAATAATGCTTAGAAATTTAAAAAGAAATATAGGAATCAGAACTCGTATGGGCGTTATGAAAAGGATTTTTTTTTGTATAAAGATTTCGTGTGTATAAAATTAAAGAAAAGCTATAGTGTCAAAAAATTTTTATTTTTTTGCAATGAAATGCTCGAGAAATACAAATACAAACAAATTGTTAAATTTATTTTTAGTTCACAAAAGTAGTATCAAAGCTTTTGCAGTGATATGCGACAATTCTGAAACTATTAACTAGCATTTTCAAGGGAAAATAGGTCACAAAGTCCAATTTAAACCTAAAGACTGTCTAGTAGTGTTTAGGTTTCAATTGGACTTGAGTGTGAAAGACAGATTTTGTAGAAAAATGCTTTTTGATTGCAATTTAATATTATGAATTTTCTTTATTATTTCTTTCCATTGTTTTTCAATCATTCCATTCGAATGAGCTGACATGGCCCAGTGGTTAGAACGCGTGCATCTTAACCGATGATTTCGGGTTCAAATCCAGGCAAGCACATCTATATATATATATATATATGTGCTTACCCGGAGTTTATAATTCATCTCATGCTCGGTGATGAAGGAAAACATCGTGAGGGAACCTGCATGTGTCTAATTTCTTCGAAATTCTGCCACATGTGCATTCCACCAACCCGCATTGGAACAGCGTGGTGGAATATGTTCCAAAACCTCTCCTTAATGGAAGAGGAGGCCTTAACCCATCAGTGGGAAATTTACAGACTGTTTCCTTCTTTGCTGTCATTCGTTTGTCAGCCAGGAATATTACACTACAAAAAGTTTGGTTGTAATTATGCAACCTGACTAGTTTCTTTAAATAAAACTTCGAATAAATCGATACAAGAAAAGATGAGGAAGACGAAATAATATTATACATGAATATCTCAGAAATAATAACAAACAAATCCAATCTCAACTAATTGGTTACAGGAGAAGTTTTACGAGATTCAAACTCAATCGATAACAGAACTCCATATTCATACATGGAGTTTTGTTATCGATACATACGTATACATGTAACGCGTATAGTTTCAGACATTGAGTCGAAGATTAGCCTTAGATAAAACACAGTACTACACATACAATTAATATGATGCTTTCATATAAACATAGGACAAATAATATTCTACTCTTTCTGGCATTTCGCCAATGTATGTTCCAAAATTGAAAGGTAACTGTTTTTTGGAAAATATTATTGTATCCAAAGCCTCACTAATATCAGCAACCTCCATTACTACTAAGATGATCTAATAAGTTGTAAATGGTGATAAGTGATCTTCTAATAAATGTAGTTATATATGTAGTATCAACATATTTAATATTAAGGTTGCAGTTATAAATAAGTCGTAGATCATAAATATGGAACACCTCTTCCTGAATTTGGTGCGACAGTGAGTTAATAAACTCATAATAATAATTTATTGATGAGATCTAGCAATATTAACACTTACAATAAGAACATCACAAGTATGTAAAATTTGATCCTGCAAATAGTGATCATATACCAATGTTATTTTGCAGAATTTCAAACGAGGCGATGTTTGGATCTTGCGAATCAGCATTCATTAGTTCATTAATTAGTTGAAACTAAATTACTATACTAAGTAAAAACTTACTAGTAAATAAACATTTGAATATTTTCATATATTTATGAATCCGGACTTCTACGTACAAATACTTTTCTTAGTGGAATTTTGTTCAAGCTCGTTTGGTTAGGGACCATACCCTCATTAGGCATTCTATTGCCAATCAACAATACTTAGTATTGATGTGTTTCGTTTTGAAAATTTAGTGAACCGGTGTAACTACAGGAACTAGTTTATGAGTGCTGGTGACCACTTACCATTTGTTGGCCATTTGACTATTTGCCTTTTATATTAAATATTTTATATGTATATAGACGGGAATCTAATATGCGATTTAGATGCTAGTCTCAATATCAATATCGAAGAAATAGGAAATTTAAAATTCAAATGACATGAGTTTCTTATTATTATATTCCAATTTATATTCTTATTATTAGAAAACACATGCAACGGTTTCCTCTTCAATGATATTTTCTCTAATTCTAGAGCAAATAATATTTACAACAACAATCACGACGGCGGAGCAAAAGTTAAGAATAAAATAAATTATTATTATTCTTGAACAAAGCGGCGTCATTCTTCTATATTATCCATTATTTTGGTACGATGTGATTTGATCGAATTTTATTTCGTCAGTGCGGTATATATAGTACGACACAAATTAGATGTAGCATCGGAAAATGCAATGGAATGAAAGAAAACCGATTACTGTCGATTTACACAACCAATAGAAATAGCTCCCTATCGCGCCATTCGACGCTATTCGTCGCTATAGATTCACGCGTCAGAGACTTCATATAAATATATTATATCAAATAGACGTCACGGCCTCCGCACGACTGACAAATCTAAGTTTTTCTTAGCCGCACCACAATGGAGACACATACAAAGCACATTAGACCGCTCCGTATTGATCGTGTTAAAATAATATTGAAATTTATATTTATATTAAGGCAGATGTTGATTAATTGAAATTTTCAGAAAATAATTCGTGAAAAATATTTACAAATAATCAAGTTAACCCGTTCCGTGCAGTGTAATATCTCAAGTTGGTAGACACGTAAATCACTTATTGCGAGCGTTCGTTGCTTCACTTTAGATTATTACGGATGGCATCGATTTGCACACTGAATTATGGTCGTTTATATATCAGTACATAACTCGCTCTTCACTTTATATAAGTATATAAAACGATGATCTAAATACAAAGAACAAGAAGTATCAATAAATATTAACCTTGCTAATACAATGAGCCATGAGTGGTTAGAACGCGTGTATCTTAACCGATGATTGCGAGTTCAAACCCAGGCAAGCACTAAATTTTCATGTGCTTAATTTGTGTTTATAATTCATCTCGTATTCGGTTAAGGATAACATCGTGAGTGAAAACCTGCATGTGTCTAATTTCTGCCACATGTGTATAACCTACCCGCATTGGAGCAGCCTGGGGAAATATGCTCCAAACCTTCTCCTCAAAGGGAGTTGAGACCCAGTAGTGGGAAATTTAAAGTCTGTTAATGTATTGAAAACGTAATGATCCTAAATGCGTAAATAAAAAAGATAAGATTTTTTTACAAAAATAATTGTAAACGTAGAAATGTTTTGACAATTTCCTCTAAAGAAACAAATGTCTAGTCGTGTTATCCTTTCGTTTTTATTGATTACTTGGATTGTGTTTTGTTTTTGATCTGCCTGTACGTTTTTATTTCCATACAGCTTTAAAATCGAAATTTCAGGATTACAATTCCCTTTGCCCTTTTTGGTTGTTGCGACTTTTCAGCTTTACAATATATACTCGAAAAACGTTCAAAGTATATTAATTGAAAAAAAATTATAAAACAATCATGACCATTTCCACTTCTACTCATGTACAGAATAAATATCAGATATTAATTTCTATTTGATTTCGATATGAAATGAAACTGAATCTCTGCATAGTATAAAGCAAAGTCGCTTTCTCTGTCCCTATGTCCCTTTGTATGCTTAAATTTTTAAAACTACGCAATGGGTTTTGATGCCTTTTTTTTAATAGATAGATTCGAGAGAAAGGTTTTTGGATATAATACATGGACAATATAGTAAAGAAACATTGATAATTTTAGAAGATTGTATACATGAATTGTATGTGATGTCGTAGATAAACAAATTCTGTAGTATATCTAGTATCAGTATTGTACCCGTGCGAAGCCGGGGCGAATCGCCAGTTATTAATAAAATTGAAATTATTCATCATTATATATTAGTTACGAATAGACAAAACAATATCCTGTAACGTATTGTATACGTTTTAATGAACAAACAGAGTACAATAACATCAAAGTTTTTGATAAAAAAAATTCGTACCGGCATTAATTTGGCGTTGGATGCAATATGTCTTTACAAACTTTCCAATTTACACAATCCGATCGTAAATCTACGGAGCTTTGTCTGAAATTTTAAAATATTACCGGTGTGGCCGACGCAGAGCCGGTCTAAGATAGCCCAGATTACATTTTAAGGGTTGAATGATTTATATTGTACAGTTTCGGTTACACAAAATCATTTCACGATCAGTGTGTTATTAGTTGTAACGTATGCCGTATAAATTTCGAATAAAAAATAAAAAGTACCGTTACTGCTAACGAAAGAAGATCAACAGATCGTTAAATGAATATCATTATTTAATAATACCAGTATTATTATGTTAAATTAATTAGATTAGAACCTCAGTAAGTTATAGTAAGTCCCATGTAATGCGGATGAAACACTCGTATTTCCAAAGAGGTGGATTCGTGGTTGACCTTGTTTGACTGGTTACCGATAATGCACAGATCTCACACTGTGCCTGGGTTGGAAAGTATTACGGGTTCACTTTTCAGTATAAAGTTTGGTCCCGCACTGATTTATTAGACCGAGGGGTTGCACCTATTCAAGCGCATTAATTCTACGAAAAAATATTATTAAGGATATTTTACAAGAATCGGCCCAAAATGCCCTTGATAATGACATTGATCGGATATTCTATTCTTTATAAAAACTCATATAATAGATACTAACCTAATACAAAGCGAACAAATACGTTTACGATTAACGAATATAATTTTAAATGTTTTAAAATTTTTGCGAAACGAAAAGTTAATACTCTAATTAGTTTTTCAATTACGATTACTGCGAAAAATAAAAGATTTAACAATGAAAAATTAATAAAACTCAAATAAAACCACTTCAAACATATTCACGCCTTAAGCCCCAATACCTGAATTGCACTTAATCTGAGCGCTCAACAAGTTAAAATAATCAGTATTTACATGTGAAGTATGTATTTCGCATACATTTTTTCTCGCTAACTCGAAAAAAATAATATATATAGGACGACATCACATAGATTACTAGTAGTTAGCACTTATGCTATGAAAAATCAGAAGTAACGACGGTACCACAAACACCCAGAAATAATATAGAAAATTAAGGAACTTTTTCTACATCGACTAGGCCGATTTTTCTACATCGATCATACCCAGGACCTCGGAGAGAAGGCGTACCCTTGAAAACCGGTGTACACACTACTCGGCCACGGAGGTGGTCTAATATAATAATATATTTGTACTTAATATCTCTAAGATAACATAACTATTGATACTATATCTCTAGAACTTGATGATAATGTAATTAATATCCTCTAGAGCTGAGGGAAAATCTATTAAATTAACGACGTCTAAAAGTATTTTTTACGAGTGTGCTGTAAATATCAGGTCCGATTCCAGGAAAAGATTAATTGTTATGAATTTTTATGACGAAAAGAATTTATATTATTTACTTTACAAAGCGAACAATTATCTTGTAAAGACTTTTTATGCCACTTTAATTCGATTTCATTCGCATATCCCTTTCATAGTTATATCATATAATATACGTATATGATATTTATCAAATAAGTGTCACAATACTATTTCACTTTTATTACTATTACTTGGCGGTAGGGCTTTGTGCAACTGCACTCATCAGATATTCTACCGCTAAACAACAGTACGCAGTATTGTTGTGTTCCGGTTTGAAGGGTGAGTGAGCCAGTGTAACTACACAGGCACAAGCGACATAGCAACTTAGTTCCCAAGGTTGGTGGCGCATTGACGATGTAAGGAACAGTTAATATTTCTTACAGCGTCATTGTCTATGGGTGATGGTGACCACTTACTATCAGGTGGCCCATTTGCTCGTCCGCCAACCTATTCCATAAAAAAATTAAGAACAAAAATATAAACTTACTGTATTACAGAGGATTGACGCATTGATGGTTATATATTTCACAATACCTATGTCTGTGGACGGTGGTGACCACTTGTTATCAAGTGATCCCTTTGTCAAACGTACCCAAATCAAATGAAACACCAATGCAGGTGCTACTGTTAAATTGAAATATACGCAGTTTTAAAACATTTTTTTTATAAATAAGTGATGAGCTGAGATGGCCCAGTGGTTAGAGCGCGTGCATCTTAACCGATGATTTCGGGTTCAAACCCAGGCAAGCACCACTATATATATATGTGCTTAATTTGTGTTTATAATTCATCTCGTGCTCGGCGGTGAAGGAAAACATCGTGAGGTAACCTACGTGTGTCTAATTTCATCGAAATTCGGCCACATGAGCATTCCACCAACCCGCATTGGAACAGCATGGTGGAATATATTCCAAACCCTCTCTTAAATGGGAGAGGAGGCCCTAGCCAGGTAGTGGGAAATTTACCAGGCTTTTACTTTACTTTTTACTTTTATAAATATGTGAAACAAAAGTGATCATATTTTATTTTTAAATTAGGAATTACTGATGATTTTTCGTTGTAATAAGGATTCAAAAAATATATATACGAAATGTGCAAGCACTGATTCATTTAAACATATTTAACGATAAGGAAAATTGACTTTTAACTGTTTGTGCTACACAAATGTTGACTAATATTTGCACCTACAAGTAACTATTTTTAATATATGCATATCCTAATGTTATAAATCCAAAAGTCTTTTTGTTGCGATTTAAAATTAAAAAAAAAAGTTATGAAGTAAGTTTGAACCCATTACAAACTACATTCTTAAAATTTAAATTTTTACAGTAACTAGTCTTAGTTCATATTTGTATATATTTAAGCATTTAATATTATAAATTCTTATGTAAATCAACTCTGTTTTTTCATAAAAAAACACCTAATGAAACCAATCCTCTAAACGTGAGAAAAACAAAGAAACTAGCAGATAATATTAATACGAATCAATTTATAAGAACAAAAGAGGCAAAGAAATATTATATTAGTATGATTCGTACATCACTTTATCAATATACTTACCAAAGGGCACATCGTTTATTAGATTTACCTTTCAAGATAATGAATATGTAAGGAACAATATGGGATCGGATTGACCCGAAACAAGCGGATCAAACTGAACAGATGCTGCTGAATCTGCTACCTTCATCGGGTTACATTACTTGAGAACAGGGAATTGGTTGGATGTGAGAATATATACATTTGGATGTGGCATATTAAATATTACAAAAAATCTATACTAATTTCATAGATACTAAAATAACTCTATATATATGCTTGTCTTGTGAATCTTAATGAAATTTAGTATGAAGCAAGTTTGAACCCCAAGAAAGAACTTTCACTTTTTTATATAAATATGAGACAACATCACATACATTACTCTGATCCTAATGTAAGTAGCTAAAGCACTAGCAAAAGTACCACATACACCCAGACTTAAGACAACATAGAAAACTTTTGATAATCTACATAGAATCGGCCGGGAATCGAACCCGAGACCTCGTAGTGGCGTACCCATGAAAACCGATGTATACAGCACTCGACCACGGAGGTCGTCACTATAATGACATTTACATTTAAGTTTTTTAGATTTCATACTTAACACACGTCTTAAAACTTAAATGGATTGTATAGATTGTATAACTTAATTATCTAAATATGATAAGTCAAAAATAGTTAAAATATATATTATATACATTTTATTTCTAATGGCATATAATTATACATCATTCTCACAAGTTAATCTTAACAATGATTGCTTTCAAACCCGAACAACCCCTGAGCTTTCCTGTACTTAATTTTGTACAATTAATCTTGTGCTCGGCGCTAAAAAGAAAACTCGCTAGGAAACCTCCATGAGGTGTCGGATGAAATTATGCCATAAATTCAACAACTGGCATGGGAGCATGATTCAAATCCTGCTCCTTAAGAGTATAAGACGCATTTGTCCAATATGTCCAACTGAACAAGAAACTCTTGCGTTACTTGACCTGCTTTATATGAAAAAATAAATCTGAAATTGACGTTGAATCAATTTTAGAAAAACAGTTATTTACAAGCATAACGTCTCGACTTCTAATAAAATTGTATTAAACTTTCACAAATTGATAACCGTCTACGAACGAGTAACGAGTGTAATTTGATATGGAGTAAAATGCCTTCTTCAAATAATTTATCTCCTTCACCTTAAAGACTGATCTAAGTGTCTAGACATAGATTTTCACAAATAGTTCGTCGAGTATATTGCGTTGTAAAACCAACGCTGACAGCTGAGTGGATGAAAGATCAAGCGGTTTGGTTCTTCGGATATGGATTTGTTTGATGTTTCTTTCTTTACCATTTCAAAGGTAAGAAAGAGACAGATATCTTTTTATAAATACAACTTTGTACGCTTCAGGGTTTCTAGGAATTGTAATTAATCCTCCTCTCTTTTTGAAATGTTGAGCTTTGAAAAGTAAACGTTTCTTCGAATCCTTTTAAGGGGTAGGTTTTTTATCAATATTAAAGTCTCGGTACAATTTTCTACATCATTTTTTGCTTGTAATTATTATTATTATGTATCATATTACAAGCAACGTATATTCATTAACTCAAGACAAATATATTTTTCACGAATACGAGAACTTCGATATACAATAAAATGACTCGTTGTCACCTGCTTAACTTACCTTTTAGGGAGTAGGTTATCATGTTTTTGGCAAAAAATTAGTCTATGCCCTTCCTTCTGAATTTAACGGAGCCCTAACAAAATATATCATTTAACACGATTTTTTATAATAAAATTCTAAATATCAAACTACATAAAATGTTTCAGATCCCTGTTAACAGATAAACCAATAGTTCAAATCCGTCAATGTTGATAAGCCTTTGGTTGCGATAAAGACAAAAAACAGCGAATAACATAATCTTACGAGACGTTAAAGAGTGTATACAAAGGTGTTTTAGTATTATCCGGTGCAATCCAGTTTGGGGGTTATTCTGTTTCTTACTTGTTACCATGTACAGTTAGTAAAGAAAGTGATAAACGTAGAAATAATATAACCAAATCTACAGCTCAGATGCAACGGGATAAAGTCACTTACAGATATGTACCCGTTACCCAGAAGTGACTTGGTACTTTGGAATATTGATTGTAACAAAAAAAGCCCGCTCAAAAGGGTAGCCCTTAAATATTTTTTGGTGTAAAACATCTATTGACGCAGCTTTCGTTTAAATATTACGTCAATTTTTCATTTCAGTTATTCGAATTAATTACCATCAAAGTCAAAATCATAATTCAATAAGAACGCATTAAACTTGATTCAAAATCTACCCCCTCATGAAAATTTTTCGTATAATATTATAATTATTAATACTAAACGCCATTCCTTACACTAGTAATATTTCATAAATAAGTGTATTCCATTACGCTCATGATGACAATTATGGAACAGAAATACGAAATATTGCTATGTTTTTAAATACCTGATGAGTAAGGGTTAATGCACTCATAAGAGTTTTTACAAAAGCCTGCCATCAATAAGATATGTATTTGTTTTCGATTGTTCACTCTCCATTGGATATTAAATGAACAATATTTCAAATTATAACGTCATAAACTTAAAGTAAATTTTGGTAAAATTTTGCCTGTGTCAGATATCACATTAAGCCGCTGGATGGATTTCAATTAATGATATGAAAAAGTATCAAAGATTTCACGTGAAACGAGAAAGACATATAGACAAGTCATTCGAAATTCGATTTTTTCTTTATTGAATTTTGGAGGCAACTGTACGTCACAGAGTAATCCCTTTACGAACAAATAAGCCATTGGATTAGGAAATGAAAGGGAAATGTTTGAAAAGGAACGAAGCCTAAGATCTCGTGGATTTATACAGAATGTTTCGAAACAGCTAGAAATGATAGCTTAAGTCCTGCCATCTTTCGCGGTCTTTGTGAGATTTTTCTTGTATAATACGTTTAAACTTTGCGGAAAAGGTCCGCTTTTATCTCCGTATATTTATATTTACCTTGTTACCGTAATCTGCGATGGACCGATTAAGATTCTTTTTAAATGTATTTTACATTTAAAACCATTAAAGTTAAGCCTTTTAGTACATTTTTACTCTTCATTTGAATTTTTTTATCAAATAATCGTATAGAGGTGCTGTCTGATTCAATTAAAAAAAATGTAAGTCGAAAACAAATTACAAATAACTATAGTGACAGTGACAGTGATCAAAATGCATCGAAAAAAGTTTTACTTTAAAAAGAACTGAGATGGACCAGTAATTAGAATGAGAGCATCTTAACCGATGATTGCGGGTTCAAACCCAGAAAAGTGGGGAAACCTGCATGTGTCTCATTTCATAGAAACTCTGGCACATGCGTATTACACCAACCGGCATTGGAACAGGGTTGTGGAATATGGTCAAACCTTCTCGAAGGGGAGAGGAGGCCTCAGCCAAACAGTGGAAAATTCACAGGCCTTTGTTGTTGTTATAAAGAAATGTTATATTCAAATTTACGCTGCTAAGTTAAAACAAACTTTGTTTATTAAGTGTTTAAAGAAACCAACCATCATTTTACAATGTCGCTTAGAAATTTGAAATAATTTTGAATGTATATTTAATATATTCACTCATTATTGACAATGTCAGTGCTTTTTATTTTTCACTTCAAGACAACATTTTATTCAGAAATATAATCAGAATTTTCATAAGAGAATTTGCATTGATACAATTTCGTACAAGACTGCTTTCGAGTTTTAATAATACTACAAGATACTGTTTCAAAGTCGAAACATACTGGTCGAACGTGAGAAAATTTAAAATTTTAATAGACTTAAAACTAAATAAAATAAAAATGTACGTATACAACCACTGAGATTAGAACTAATATACTATACTAATAGCTATTTAAAATATTATTATTGAACAATGAATACATAACACATATACTAGAATATTTCTATATTAAGAACAAATCACTCAAATATTTACATTTTATTTAAACCAGTTACAATAAAATTTAAAGAAAATTTCGAAGCCTATTAATGTTCCACAAAACACATACCAAATTTAATAAAGCATTATACATATAATATTTAGACGAACGTGCGATTTTTTTATCTAATGATAAGTGGTCATCGCCCATTAATATTGACGGTGTAAGAAATATTATCCATTCCTTGCAATGCCAATGTGGCACCAACCTTGTGAGCAAAATTTTATGTCCCTTGAGCCTCACTTCTTCAAATCAGGAAACAAAATACTGACATTATTTGGCTGAAGCTAATTGCTATTTGGGTGAAGAATACGAGTGGGTTATTCCAACTCAGATGGGCTCACATAACGCCCCACTCGTTAAAGTCAATATCATCGATATTAGTCTAAAATTTTCTATAAACATTTCCAATACGCCAATTATTGTACTCCGATAGGACTGTGCCAGAAACCTCAACGTCAACAACTACTACACACTCATGCATAGATGAATGGTATAGGAGCCAGGAGAGAAATATTTACACAATATACGTATAACTAGTTAAAACTAGTTTTGGCCGTGTCTTCGCCCACGGCATGTTACAGCATGTTAGATTACAAGAACGTTCGGGGAATGTTCCGAGGAATTGTTCGGATTAATCCCGGCTGCTGAATTTCACCTTCGGACATCTCGTCAAAATTCTAAGTTTCACCCGCACCATCTTGATGTCCGAAAATCCACAACACCGCGATTTCTTAGACATTTTCTGCCTCGCACAACCACTCTGTGGAACCAGCTTTCGCCGGCGGTTTTTCCGAACCGATACGACATGGGAACCTTCAAGAAAAGAGCCTACTCCTTTCTCAAAGGCCGGCAACGCACCTGCAAGCCCCCTGGTGTTGCAGATGTCCATGGGCGGTGGTAGTCACTTTCCATCAGGTGAGCCTCCTGCTCGTTTGCCACCTATTCCATAAAAAAAAAGAACATTGAAACTAAAACAAATTATACTAATATTATAAATGTTAAAGTATGTCTAGCTGTCTGTCTGTGTCTCTTTCACTACCACCACCAACCAACCAAAACCAACCAAACCAATAAAACGAATTATTAACTATAAAGCTTACTTAAATTTTAAGGAAGGACATAGGCTACTTATTTGTCTAACGCAGAACAAAGAAACAACCTAAAAAGCGAGCAAAGCAACGTGCGGCAACTAGTTACTAATAAACGAACCCCAAAACACAAACTCGTGCAAGAAACAAACATCTATTTAAACGCAAGTTCGTAATAAATTAATTATATTACATAACTTGTATATTATCCTATTTCTAAAATTGATTTAATATCGCTAATGCTAATTGGATTTAGTATATCTAGACGACATAATTATAATTTATATAGATTATTTCAAATATATTTTTATAGCTTACTTTTAATAGATAACAGTTTAAAAATATATTATTTATTAACATGTTTTGTATTAACTATATTTATGTTTCTATCTATCTCAATTAAATATGATGGTTTTGTAAATCAAATCTTCTTACATGTAGTTTCTACAATCGAACAGCTATGAATAAATACAATGAGCCATTGTATTTTCAGACAAAACAAATTTGATTCTTCACTCGAGATGTATAGCATCACAGTCGCATCAGGACTCCTGTAGAAGAGTTCGTCAGTCACCTCACACTCACAATGATCCCCGAGAGCGTACGGGCACTTCCACCGTATATCAGCTACCTAGAGGAATCCTCTGCCTCGGGAACTCCTACCATCATCTAACATCTGCACCACTTTAGGCATCGATGACAACGATGTTTAGAAGAACGATAACCACCAGATATGACTACATTGGATTGGAAACTACACGGATATAATGACAACATTGGGTCAACTAGGCCCCGACCTTACGGGCAGTTGAGGCTACCGGTGAGGAATTGCCCAGATGAAAACCGCGATGCCCATACCTGACTAGACCTAACAGTATAGATTATGGTATAGATTATGATACCTTCGTTATTTCTGATTTTCCATAACACAAGTGCTTTAGCAACTTACATTGGGATCAGAGTAATGTATGTGATGTTGTCTCATATTTATTTATTTAATGTAATATCCATACATTCCAAATTTCTTATCAAGACATTAATGAGATCTAGAGATAGGAAGAGCCAAGAATTCTACGCTGCCGTTTTTAACCCCTAAGGGCGCTCATTGATATTTACATTTGGTGTCCTATATTTATAATATAGTGCAAGTATCAAATTCTCAATTTTAAATGCATAATTATATACAAATATGAACAACCGTTGGGGAAAACGCATTCTAGAGTGGGCAGGCAGGATCTGGATGCAAGTAGCCGGAGAAAGACAACAGAGGCGTGCACTTGAGAGGCCTATGTCCAGCAGTGGACGGGTACGAGCTGATGATGAAATATGAACTAAAACTATTAACTCTATAAATCTTGACCGCATAGAATGATGGCAAGAATGCTAGCAGCATTTTCCCATTGAATCGCTATTCCGACCCTCTGGACAAAAAACGAACTAGTTCTCCTGTCATCAGTGGAGGCAATGAGGAGAAGTGTTATATCAATGCAATATCAATAATCAATACAATTTATTTTTATTAAGTTTCAATTGTAATTCTAAATATTACCGTCAGCATGATGTTAAACATACCAAACACGCCTAAATGTTTCCAAAAATGAAATTTCCGAAAATCCTTGGTAAAATGTATTTACATTCACTTAAATCTTTCCTTGAAACATTTTCTCCGAATTTATGGAAAAAGATAGCTTGCCTGTGACATATAAAAAACATACGAACCACATCTTCTTTAGGTTTTTATTATGCGAATGCATTTCAGCTGTAAAATCACGTATCAGTGCCGCATTTTTTATTCGAATGAGGTTTTAACTTGCGACGTTTTTAATGTTTTTCTTCCTGGAAATCTTCATATCTGAAACACATTTTAAATTGAGAATATTATATCATGATTTGATTCTAAATATTCTGTAGTTTGTAATTTTCAAACGAATTAGCTTAGTGGTAATAAACGTCAAATAAAGAGCTAAGATGACCCCGTGGTAAGAACGCGTGCATTTTTACCGATGACTGCAGGTTCAAACCCAGGCAAGCAGTATATATATGTACTTAATTTGTGTTTATTATTCATCGCGTGCTCGACGGTGAAGAAAAACATCGTGAGAAAACCCGCATGTGTCTAATTTCATCGAAATTCTGCCACAGTGCATTCCACTAATCCACGTTGGAACAGCGTGGTGGAATAAGTTCCAAACCCTCTCCTTAGTGGGAGAGGAGACCTTAGCCCAGCTGTGGGAAATTTACAGGCTGTTACTGTTTCCGTAAATAATGACGCAAACATACCCAAAAAATCCCCTAGAATTGTACCGTTACTTGGAAAGGACAAAGTGTTATAAAAAAATACGAAATAATGTTCTTTGAAATTTGATTATTCAAAAAACAAAAGTTACAAAAGATCATATAATTAATATAATTCATTACCAAACGAACTTAGTTGTACGTAAAGTTCTATTGTAATTATACTCACGCTGAGTCCGAACAGATTAGTGCTGTAGAATTAGGTACTCGTATACGCAGAGTTGGTGAATGTAAACGGAAATATCTATCCACATGTTTAATCTTATTATTTATTTATATTCATAGTATCATACTTAGTACCTTCTATATCTATACTAATATTATAAATGTGCCATGTCTAAGCCTATGGTACTCACCATCACGTGACAATTTTTCTACGTATTTCGGAAGGCAATAAAGAAGACAAGAATTGGCAAACAAAATATTTGAAACAATTGCGAAAATATCTATACCTCGACATATAAGACTTCTTATTTCACGTAAAAAAAAAGTAAGTAATTATTCGATGTTTGCTCACACATTTTTATATCTGTTTCCTATAAAACTTAAAACAGATTGTAAATTATAATAATTAATTACATTTAAAATTGCTTACGTAGTTGAACCAGCTTTCTATAACATTTCATACATTTCTAGAAATTAAAACATTTCTAAAGTAATATTAAATTTTATAACAGAAATTATACTTGAATTTATATAACTGCTGTGTAGTTAATATCTTGTTACTAAACCAGTAATAACTAGTTAGAACTAGCGGGCTCTAAGTACCGTGAGTTTCAATTCACTTAAATCTGAAATCATGTTTAACCTTTGCATTTTCAGATAGACATTTGTATTGTAAATGAGACAACATCACATTCCTTACTCTGATCCCAATGTAAGTAGCTAAAGCACTTGTGTTATGGTAAATCACGATATTAACGGTAATCACAAATCGACGGTACCACAAACACCCAAAGACAAATATCCAATACAGATAGATAATCCAAGACAACATAGAAAACTAATGATAACTACATCGACTCGGCCGGGAATCAAACCCGGGACCTTGGATTGGCGCACCCATGAAAACCGGTATACACCACTCGACCACGGAGGTCGTCAATTACTTTTATTTCCATGCAAAAAATACAAATTCCAAATAGCTTATGAGATGTCCATTTCTAAAATGAACGTTACTAAATTGCCTGTGATTTTGCGATTTTATAAAAATTTTGTGATTTTCCCCAACAGTTGACGGCACCTGTCGCCTTCATTTCGAAACATTCGACAAATCGTCGAACCTCTCATATTTTGTTATGCCACCCATTAAAATATCCAAATAGCCTGAATATTAAAAATACGAACCCTTCTTTCACAGCGCTGATAAAACTGGGTCGGAACATTTCGCTCTTAATTATTCTATTCGTAATAAAACAATGACGTAATCATATTAAACTGTATCTATTAATCAAATTGTTGTTTATCTTTTCGAGTAGGACTTCCGACAATAACAATTTTCAAGGTCGAATTAATATCAGTCGCGAAAACTAAGTTGGAACAAAATATGAATCAAAGAGAAAAGAAAATGACTAAACAATAAAACGATGAAAAACAAAAAAAAAAGATGATATTTTATTAAGAATGAAACAAATCATTTCCAGGAAACGAACACAGTTTTTAAGTTTGAGTTTGCTTTTTATGTCAATAAGAAACTTTTGCGACGGATGCTAGTGTCATTACCTAACTTGGAGAGTACATTGACCTCCGGACCGTTCATAGACTAAAAATTGATATTTATTAAAAAATTATATATTCGCTGTATTATTCTAAACGTCGAATTAAACCTGGTTACGACTTATTCTGAAAAAAAAAACACAAACGAGAAGAACAACCTAATAACAAAAATCTCATTTAATTTATACTAGCGACCCGCCCCGACTTCGTATGGGTACAATACTGAGACTAAATATACAACAGAATTTGTTTATGTACGACATCACATTACAAACTTCTAAATTTATCAGTGTTTCTTTCCTATATCGTCCATGTATTATATACAAAGACCTTCCTCACGAATCACTCTATCTATCAAAACAAAACCGCATCAAAATCCATTGCGTTTTAAAGATTTAAGCAAACAAAGGAACATAGGGACAGATAAAGGAACTTTGTTTTATACTATGTAGATGGTTATTTTTATTATTAAAGTTATTGATTACGGGATATTTACATGAGTCTCGTGAACAAGACATTCGTAGATAATGTCTAAATATCGAGCTCCAACGAACAAAAGTAAAAAAAACATGGTAAATATCCCGAAATCAATAACTTTAATATGTAGAAATTTCTTGTATGGAACATCAAAAATATCAACAAATATAGCCCCACTAATTTCTTCTGTTTATTTTTCTTTATATAAATAAACAAAAAATTTAAATTTGTAAACAGGAAAAGTAATTCAGGAATATTATTAGAGAAGACTAAACAATGGCCCAAGAAGGATGTATTGACTTTGCGGAGTCGGAAACTTGGTGTTGTAAGTTTACCTATGTAAATTAAATGTTGTAGAAGAGTAATTACTTACTTCCTTGACGTTTGTTCTCAGAAGAATCGACGTTCCAAAGCGGTGGTGCTTTAAAATTAATATTTTCCTGTTAAATTACGACTTTAAAGTACTTGAAAGACCCTACACGAATATTATTTTGACATTTTTGGGTACTTATCTCATCGTCCTTTATTCATTAAATTATTGTTTTTGAATCTTCCGATTTTTATCATTAATAGAATAAGAAATGTTAGAATAAATATTCCAGGACACATATTACGAAAATGGGTACATTTCCCTGTTCCTATAAAATAATTAAATCCTCGGTTGTTTTTGACTGTTGCAAAGAAATATGAGAGTAATATTTACCATTAAAATGTTCTTAATAAAACATTCTTAGTAATTGCGATATGGTTCCAAATTCATTAAAATTGTAATATATTATGCCGTGTATTTTACAAACGCTTCTGTTTATTAGCTCCGAAATAATATGAGCCCCTTTCTAAATAACGTCGTTATAAAATTAATATTAAAGTTTAATAAACGTCTACGTCAACGTAAAACGTTTGAGGGATAGATTAGCGACTTAAGAGATTACAAATACCACTAGATTATTACACTAGAGTTCAAAATAAATATACAACTTAATTAAATAAAAATAATTTAAATACATATATTATGACATTGTTCAATATCGAACAACACTTATTATTCTAATAATCAACATACACTTTTAAAACAAATACACACACACTCACACACATACATACACACCCGCATACACATACAAAAAAACACTAAAATGTATAAATTAACATTGTAAATCAATTCCCAAAGAGGCCATTCGAATGATCTCAAACAGCTGTAAGTTCGTGATGAAATATGTATCCTGCTTTTCCAAAACCTTCTGCAGCGTCAAGTCACCATAAAAATATTATTTTGAAATCATTAAAGACGACGGATTGGAACAACGACAGAATTTGGAATCGATGAGACCAGTAGAAGTAATCCACATCCCTTCAATCAGTTGAGAAAATTTCTTAATTCATAGCTAAGAATCTCAAGCAATCTTTCGAAAAAAAACCAAATCGTTCATACGTTTAAGACCTACAATGTTATAGCTGTTTAACTTATAACGCCTTTCTTTTGCATCGGGATAAAGAAGGCTGTTAAATTGATCGTCCTTGTATTCAATAGCATAACCCCACAAGGGAGCAATTATTATTTTATTAATTTCTTAAGCATTGTCAGGCTACGGTTTCGAGGGTTCACCTGATATATAATTAGCGAGAAATTATTAGAAACTTGAGTACTCTCAGAATCAAGGTATGCCGCTATATGAATCATCTCAATCTGAAATATGTTATCAAATTTATAATTTGTGTAGAGAAACATTCAAAAATTGATATATTAATTTTAAATCAAATTACTTTTTTGTTCCATTTGCTGTCGAAACGCTTGGCCCTTGGAGTAGTGTTGCAAAAAGCTTCATCAAAACTATAACACCTCACCTCATTGCCTCCACTGGTGACAGGAGGGCTGGTTCGTTTTTTGCCCAGAGGATCGGAATTACGATTCAACGGGGAAATGCTGCTAGCATTCTTGCCACCATTCCACGCGGTCAAGATTTATACAGTAACTAGTTTTAGTTCATATTTGTATATATTTAAACATTTAATGTTATTAATTCTTATGTTAATAAATTATATAATTTTAAGTACTTAAATTATTTCTCTTAAAGCACATGTGGAAAGATAAGATATTACTGACTCTTATCTGGTTAAACATGAGGATTTCACAATAACATAGGTAAGTACGACACACCTACTAATTATTCTATCAACAAACATTAAATATTGCTAATTTATATTTCTGTACAACAACGTACAAATCATTCCTCTCAAGATAATCCTCTGGTTAAACTGTGAGATTATTTATATAATAATGTAATATACTAAAACCTCTTTCGAAATGCGCTCCCTTTTTAGTAACTTTTATGAATATTACTTTCATAGTTTTTCTCTTAGAAATTTAAAAATGTCTCATTCTTATTAGTACAGATTTCGGTCCGAATTATTAGTGAGCCATTAGACGCAAGGGACGTGACTTTTGATCCCATTGAAAGTATTAGTATACAATTATATGAGAAATAAAACGGACAATTGATACAAATAATACGAACTATTTAAACAATTAGTAGTCGTTTACATACTTTCTGTTCTCTACTACTACTATTCTCGTCTGCATTACTTAAATAAAAAATAATATAATCTCATTTAACTACAATCGAAAGGTTTTCAAGAAAATGGGTGACCTGATTACGTCACAGTCTATAAAGATTACCACTAGTACGGTGAACCAATTCTTACACTATTAATATGACATCAAAGGACCTAAGAAAGTCTAACTTAGTCTTAAAACCTGAAAAACATATCATTTATATAAGGGTAGAATAAAAAAACACTTCGCAACTACCTTCCGGACATCTAGCACATAATACTCATACATTAAATAAAAAGAATAGTATTACCTAGAACAAGATTAACTAACTGCATTCATTATACAAATGACTTAAGACAGTAGCCATAATATGTGGAACGGCCTGTTTCATTAAGACAATGGGTTTAAATTGCAGTGGTTAGACAGATGGACGGAAAATGTTCTGGCCAAAGTCATAAGCTTAAGCGTTGAAACAAATTTAAGTAGAAGAAGATTTATGGTTCAAGCGGAAATACACAGACAGTCTACATTGGAAAAGTATACTCCACAAATATTTACTTGATGTACAGGATTCTATATAAGCTCGTCTGTGAAGCTACTTGCAAATTCCATATTCTACCGACAAATAGCAATTTTTGATATTATTTTATTCATGATTATACATGGTTTGTCAAATCGGGCAACAAAAACTTTTTTTGTAAAAGGGTTTCCAACAATGAAATATAGTTCGTATCATCGCATTTCATTTCTAGTTTTTAATAAGACAAGAATACAGAAAAATGAAATGAGTTTGTCAAGGTTAGCCTTTAATGCTAGAAACAATATATGTTTATACTATGTTAGTAATTTATTTAAGATTCAGAAGAACTTCCCCTTAGACAGTGCACAGGCCACACGAGCATAGCCCTCAACCCAGTTTATCGATGTTCACTAATCATCTTCAGTATGACGTTGGTGTTAACCCACATTTGTATCTTTACAATTCCAGTTTTCCCAACACCGTGAAAGAGTCGTACATTTACACACGCATCATATCATACCTGATGCATCCCATAACAATATTGGGCGAGGCCAATCTGTCATTCGGCAGCATTATTATATTACAAAAAATGTCTTGTCATTGTCTGTAGATAAAAACTACTCAAAACACATGTGACTCAAAAACAAACGTACACTTAATAAAATGAGAATTATAATACCACCAAAATATCGCTCACTATTTCTCTATTATATAAAAATAAACAATAATATAATAATAAAATATAATTAAACTAACTTGAATTTGTATTTTTTAAATGTTGCAAAAGAGTAACTACTGAGTTTCTTGCCGGTTCTTCTCGGTTGAATCTACTTTCCGAACCGGTGGTAGCTTCACTTAATTTTAAAATGACGATAATGCTTGTAAAAGCCTACTGGAATAAAGTTTATTTTGTTTCGATTTGATTTGAACGTTGAAAATTAATACTTTGGTAAATGAGTTGGGTATATTGTAGACGATATAATTATCAAGATTATAAAGCCCAAATGTTGTAACTATTTAGTAAATTCTACATAATTTATAAAGCGATTCTTCTCAGAGAGTCTGCTTGGTTTATTTTTGTATCTAGATAGATAGTCCGAGCTAAAATCGCAACGAAAAAAATAGTAAGCAAATGTTGGTAACGAAACCAGAAACCAAATATTATGACATTTGATACGTCTCAAACAAGGACGCATCTAAAAAAATAAAAAAAAACGTTTGTTTCAGTTTTTTGTAGTGCGACAATCTATCAAAATCAAATCTTATTAAATTGCCCTTCAAATATATTTTTTTTTTTTTTGAGAATATTCAAATAAAGAACCATTTTGTTTTTTTTATAATCACATATAGACACTTTATTTTAAATCGTTTGACTCCTTAAAATATTTTGTATAATAAAAATCTGTACATCGTTTAATGTTATGTATTTATAATACTATATTATAATACCTAATGACACTGATCAGAAACCAAACCCACTGTCCTTAATCGTAATCCTGCAGATCATTAAGCTAAATGTTTAATATTATTTAGATTTGGCTCGCAGCCATATTAGGTATTTAGTATTAACATAAAGTTTAATGGTATAATACAAGAACATAACTTCTAAATATGTAATAATATTCTCATGTGATATAAAACACAGACAGTGATTTTGTGAAAAAAGAACATATAAAACCTCATCTAATAAACCTCTATGTATAAACGAAAAAAAAATATTAATGATACTAAATAATATACTTAAATTATAAAAATAAATTTTTTCTTGTATACTTTCTCAAAAAAATTACTAATCCGTTTGAAATTAAACTTTAATATTATTTTAGTTTGCAAACTATGACTATAACTCTCATAATTTTTACCAAAGAAGGATAACTTCGAAAAAACGATTTAAAGTTTTATAATAAAGTTTAAATAAAGTTTGTTTCGAATCCAATAAGGATTCATATTTGTATTGTGTAAATAAATAATGCCCTTAAATTTAGAAAATCGAACCAACGATTTTAAAATACTACGAGATATTTAAACGAACACGTGAAAATGTACGCGAGGCGATTAGAATTGCTTTTATAATCTGATTGGCTAGAAAACATCTCAAGATTATTTTTTATACAATCAGATTATAAAACAAATGTTAGAATAATTTAATTATTGAATAATTTTATTAGTGGCCCGACTTGTATATAACCTCTTTACATTCAATTAAAAAAAAAACAAAATCGCTGTAACTCATTTCTTACGCTAACCTGCAAGAGATAGACGAGCAAACAGAGGCATAGTTAATTCCCGACCACGGAAATAACGCGCATTAGTCAACTGCAGTCGGTTCGTGTAATGAAGCTTCATATCTATACGTTTCCAATTATTTAGATTACATCCAACCGTAGCAAAGAATAGTTTAAAGGTATGTTGAAAGCGTTTGAACGATTTAATTAAAATACTTGTTAGTCTTGGAATAATGGATATCGGAAAAATTACAGACTTTTTTAATATTACTGGAACGGTGCATGTAAGTTATTTGAAGAGATATTTCATGTATAGTGAATTTGTTAATCAAATTTTTAGGACTTGAAGATTAAATCCAAATTGGGCAAACAATGTTAGAAATAGTCAAGTATGCAAAAGATTTAAGTGTTTCATCACTCATTCTCTAAATCATTAGAATAAGGAACATGACACGATCCGCTTTCGATTGAACAGAAAAAAAATTCTAAGCCAATCCTGCTAACAATTTTTTTTTGAAACAATTATAATTATCCAATATTTTATGTTATTTTATATTTTTAACGATATATGAACATGTACTATGAGCTCTTACCCATATTGTAATTAAGCTTATCTTCAGAAATGACAGCAATGTCAATAACCTTCTGTGTTCTGCACTAAGCATAGTAATTAAAGGCAGGAATTAAATTAAAATCAATACAATTTTACAAAAAAAAATCAATTATCTCCTTTAATTGGTTTAGCGTAATATTCTCTTTATTTAAGTAATCGATATTTCTATTTACTTACTCCTTTTAAAAGAACATCTCATGTTAAAATTTTACAATATGCTTTATGTACTCCTCTCAAACAAAATAGTGCTTGTTTCTTAAAATTTCTCGTCACTGCAATCTGCTTTCCGAGACGGTAAATTTAAAGTATTAAAACAACCTATTTAAAAACAAAAGTTCACTAGACTTGCAAAAAATGATTTAATTTTTTTGCAGTTTCATAAATTCATAAATATTAAATTGTTAAATGAAAATTAAAAAGTACTTGTAAAAGCCTACTAGAACAAAGTATGTATTGAATTTGAATTGATTTGTCTAGATTCAATTTGCCTGACATAAATTTATTATTAACTTCTTATTTTGTATTTAATGCTCTTGGAAATTTTTATCACCTATTTTTGTATCCATACAACACACTTATATCTCATTAATCAAATTTCATTATTTGTTGTTATGATTTGAGAGATGAAACAAATCACAAACGAACACAACATTTTAAAATATAATGAATCAAAATCTGAACACATCAAAACGTACAGACTCCAATACAAAAATCGGACTCCCAAAATTGGTTCCATATAACAACATCGCAATTAAAAAAAAAAGCTTAAAGTCTGTTGTAAAATATATTCTAATAGTCCACCATTACCTCCTACCGAACGTAAACATTGTTATACGGCCATTAATGTAAAGCATCCAGAATAAGTAATGTTGTTGGCAATTAGTATTCCACTATTTTCCGATTTTATTGAACGTGTACAAAATTACAGTTATTGAGTTCGGTGTTTTCGATTTTACGATGTTTGAAGTATAGGTTTATGGTGAAGACGAATACAATCAATACCTTTAATAACTCTAAAAAGGTTTTATTTAAATATATCATCTAGTTAGTTATATAACGTACGATATTCAAACATAATTGGTAGTATTATTTGCTAAAGAATATTGTACAGAGATACCTGATCTTATATGTTTATATAAAGTAGGTCAGACGTAATTAGTAATGTCGGTTATACCTACTTAGAATTTTCTGTATTATTTTATTTGATAAACTTAATTATTGTATCATATTAAGAAGTACTTTTTTATGTAACTAAAAAAAACTACTTGATAATATACTTGGCAAGGTTTTATGTGTCAGGTAAACCACAAAATCATCAGAAATTCTACCACCAAACAGTAGTACAGTGTTGTTTTAGTTTCACGAGTGAGTGAGTCAGTATAACTACAGGCACAAGGGACATAACATTTTAGTTTCCAAGGTCGGTGGCGCAACGGTGATGTAAGGAAAGGTTAATATTTTAAGGTTAAAGGTTAAGTTTTTCTAAAAGCGACATTCGCGAGGGTGAACACTTATAACAACAACACACTTACAGGTGGCCAATTTTCACGTCCACCTATCAATATAATTTAAAAAAAGAATACAAAACTTATACAAAATTGCAGGGCATTGCAGACGGAGTACAATAGATTATTATATAAATAGCTGCGCTCCGCTATTGACGTTACAAGCGTCCCTTTTATATTCTTGTATAATATACAATGTTAGCTATCATCTTGGTTGGGGTTTAAGGAAGCCCTTATTAAATACCATCCAGCTTTATCAATTGATTGAGCTGAGATGGCCCAGTGGTTAGAACGTGTGCATCTTAACCGATGATTGCAGGTCCAAACCCAGGTAGGGTTTGAATCAGAAAGAAATCAGCACCACTGTATATATGTGGGATATAGTTAGATTTAATGCACAACACGGTTTTTTTAATTCATATTAACTTTATTATTTCTTCATCAATCTTAGTGACAGACAGAATACAAAAAAGATATATAAACTATTTCAACATATATATGTGTGTGCTTAATTTGTGTTTATAGTTCATCTCGAGCTCGGCACCTGCATGTCTAATTTCATCGAAATTCTGCCACATGTGCATTCCACCAACCCGCATCGGAACATTGGTGGAATATGTTCCAAACCCTCTCCTTAATGGAAGAGGAGGCCTTATCCCAGCAGTGAGAAATTTACAGGCTGTTACTTTAATACTTTTATATCAATTCTTTGTAATACTAGTTTTGTTCAATTTGAAGAGTAAGCAAGCCAGGGTAAATACAAACACATGGGTATAACATCTCATCTGTCAAGATTGACAACCCGTTAGGAATCTTAGCAACGAAAGCTATTGACGACCTCCGTGGTCGAGAGGTGTGTACACCGGTTCTCATGGGTACGGCACTTTAGTTTCCTATATTTTTTTGGGTCTAAGTGTTTGTGGTACCGTCGTTACTTCTGATTTTCCATAACACGAGTGCTTTAGGTACTTGCATTGTGAACAGAGTGATGTATTTGATGTTATCAAAGAAAAAAAAATTGACTCAACTCATTGAAGATAAAGGACAGAACCCGAAGCTTGAATCCTTAGACCAACAACGACACCGTAACAACATAGCTATATCTGTAACAAGCAAACAATTTTATACGTATGTTACCAAAAATTTAGAAATGCAAGAATTAAATTTCTTACTATAGCTCAACGTAAAATTACTAGCATTCCATTTTTGAAATTAAAAAGCAGAGAATAACTTTTGACGCGACTACAATGTCACAAATTGTAATGAAATTAATGAGAACCTCCTGTACTTAAAAAATAGCGTCTCCACAAAGGCACTGCTTATATGACTGTCGAGCTCATTCCTTTGTAAATTTTGACTTTATGTCGCGAAATAGAGCAATGTAGTACGAGGCACGATTGAAAAACGACGATTCCTTTGATACTTTATTAAAAAATACGACTACACGTGTGTTGTTTATTAATTTAACCTTTGAATTACTTTTTTATTGATACTTGTACCAAGTTTTCGCTAAATTAATCAAGATAGCAATTATTACTAACATAGCTTGTATATTGACAAACATATATTTATAATTGATTTTTTGATAAGTTCGAGAACAAAATAAATGAAACATTAAAAACATTTTTACATAATATAAAAATATTTTTACATATATATGAATATAATATAACTTTCTTTCAACCGGCCTTAAATCAACAAGTATAAAAATACAGTAGAATAATTGATAGTAGTTTTAATTTATCTTGCAATATATGACCTGAACAAACTAAGAAACAAACATTGCTAGTTAAAAAAAGTTTATACCAATGCCTGCCTGTTAACCTAAAAAGAGACTAGTCTAAGATTACAGCTACTCGTAAAAAGTGATAGAATTGAAATCGGCAAGTTAAAAGTAAAGACTTTAAAAATTGAGAAGCTTTGAGAAAATCTAAAATAATTGTACCTTAAAAATAGCGTGGTATATAGAAGAAATTAAATATTTGTTATCTTATTTTTAATTCCGATTTATTTGTCGTAGGCGACAGTATAAACTTTTGACAATTACAATAATTTTTTACTAAAATAACCGATTTAATTCGCTTGTTATTAATAATCATTTGAATTTAATTGTAACTCATGATGAGTTTATTTTATTACTTTTAAAATAGTGATTAACACACCTTTTGGTAATTCGTACACCTAAAGACATGAGGGTCGTAAGGTTTGAACTCTATCTTATATTGGTATTGCGCCACCAATTAATGTAGGTGTTTTCCCATGTGCCTGTAGTTACTCTGAGTCAATACTGACGATGTGATTATTATAAAACACAATTTTATCACATGAACAAATCAAATTTACCTGGCATCATTATAATAGTTTCAAAAACTAAAAAAGTATACAGTTTTAGCACACACTAAACATTTAGTTTTATGACTCAAGAGTTTTCCCTTTGCCAAATATTCATTAGATCGCAGGTTCGATAAATTGAAAGAATAAATTAAGACTCCAAGATTTTCTTACATATAAGTGAAGCTAATAAAAACGTGTTAAAAAATGATTTAATTTCCGCGATGAGAGCTTGGACTACAAATTGTATGTATTGTACATCTAGTGTTATGGTGTTGTGAGACTCGCGGGTAGCATTTTTAAAATGTTTCAACTTTGTCGCGTTCATTAAATCATTGTTATCCTGTCTAGTTTTTGCTCGTTGGGTTCATAAAAACTATTCTTATTTTAGAGTTAAAATGTTTATTACATTTTTTATTTATGAATTACTATCATACTTTAAGGATTAATGTATTCGTTTTTAAATTAAATTTTATTAAAACGATGTATAGACTGATCATATAGTTGTTTAAATGGAAAAGCATTATTTATTCTATGAATAAAATAATCAGGTATACTTTTTTGTATTATATATAAAGCTTAGGTTTGAGGTTATTATGTTTTATTTTCAAATCAAATCACACAAAAAACATTTTAAAGAATTACCTTGACAAATGTTCTACTATTTCCAGGTCGTCCCACCATACACTATGTTATTACACAATATTTTTAAAAGAAATACAAATTAATGATTACAGATGAGAATAATATTACAATTAATGAAATACGTTTTGAAGACAAATTCGTATGATTCGACAAAATACAAGACTTTAATTATTTTTCTTGTTAAATTTCTAAACGTAATGATTGTTTTCAAGTTTGTTTTACTGATTGATTGATATAATGAGATGATTATGTCGTAAAATAAACTATAGACTATTTTTTGTGCCTCATTAAATATCAAAAGTTTTTTTTTTTATATTTTAAGTCGCTTATAGAAACAACAACAAACAACAACATCCTGTAAATTCCCGCTGCTGGGCTAAAGGCCTCCTCTCCCTTTGAGGAGAAGGTTTGGAACATATTCCACCACGCTGTTCCAATGCGGGTTAGTGGAATACACATGTGGCAGAATTTCTATGAAATTTGTCACATACAGTCTTCCTCACGATGTTTTCCTTCACCGCTGAGCACGAGATGAATTATAAAGATAAATTAAGCACATAAATCAGCGGTGCCTGCCTGGGTTTGAACCCGCAATCATCGGATAAGATGCACGCGTTCTAACCACTGGGCCATCACGACTTTAGAAAAAAGGGTGGGTAATAACTAATTACAGAATATCTCCCTAGCTATTTTTAATCTCGGAAATTCAAACTGGAATGGAAAAGCACAGTACCAAGGTCTTTGAATTCCGTCAGTTCGTCAGATTGCTTCAAATTTCTCGACAAAAAGTCCTTACTTATTATATATATATTTGACACCAAATTGTTTGCCTGACCAAAAGGTAAATAATAAATAGTCTTTGCTATCACGTAGCTGGGATAAAGACGTCCTTCCTCCTGTTATGTACAAATAAACGTAGGAAAATTTCATTTAAATATATATCCTGGTAAAATCAAAGTTAAAATATATTTTAGTCAGTAACGCTTTTAAAAGCACTTTTGGAATCGTCATTTTGCAAACTATTTTAAGTTAAAGTAGTATTTGATATAATTTGTAATCCAGCAAACTTAAACTCCAAGAAAGGACATAGGCTACTTTTTTGATTGACACATGACAATCAACCCCTATAATGTGAGTGATGCTGTATAACTAGTAATAAAATATAGACGGCAACGTCTTATAAACACTAGGCACGATCTGAATGTTTGTGAGCATGTTCAACGTACAATACCCAGCTCACCCATCTCTATATGAAAGGACGACGCACGCTGACAGGTGCTCAGAGATATTTGTAAGTATACCTGACCTCAACTGTACCAATCAATCTCTTTCGTGTCTTCTCCTTCCTACGTGACATTGGCGAAATAATCATTGCCTTGTCGGCACAACTAAAAGCCATTAAACCAAGAATTGAAAGTATACCTGACGAGTGTTGCCATGTTGAGTATACGATTAATTTGTTAATTAAATCTAAATAACGCAAAAAAAATTAAATTACATTTGAAGAAGTATTTTCATTAAAAAGACAATAACGGAACCTATATACATATAAAATAAAAATGTATGCTATTGACTTTTGAGTAAACTAATCGCTTTAATACCAAATCATTAAAGTGAAAAAAAAATCGATAATACTTCTGTAACATAAAAGCGAATAGGGTAATCTCTAAAGGACATTCTCTACTTACTTAATAATCATGAAAAAACTCTCACAGTCCAAAAGTTTATTGAGGGTTTATATCGAAACGCGTTTTATTGTTTCCTCAAAGAAATTATATAAAAGAGATATTATCGAGGAAATTAATCCGTAAAGTTAAATGGAAACTAGAAAGTTGAGCTCATGGGAAAACAGTCTTCGGAATTTCTTCCTACTTAACATAGATTGCTCAAAGACCGCACTACGGGTATAACAGAACTGGGAGAAGTTACATTACTTCGTTTATGAAGTATTTCGTTTATTAATTATAGTCATATTTATGTAAATTACAATTCAGTAATTAATGTAATAAAAGTCACACGTTTAGAAATTATTTAGTTAATTTCTTAGAGTGAGCCAATGTAAATTAAGCCACAACAGACTTCCAAGGTTCCAAGGTTGGTGACGCTTTAAGGTAAGGTAAGGAATGGTTTATATTTTTTACAGCGCCAATGTTGGCTTTGGTGATGACTTAGCATCAAGTGGTCCATTTATTGATCCGCCATAAAAAAGATAGTTTACATTATATTTAATAGTGACACATACAAGTGAATGCTATATATATTTGTTCGGATTTAATTAAAATTCTGTATAGACGTTTCAAATCATTTTTCATCCACATGATGAAAATAAACTCGTGTGAACGTATACTGTAATGTAATAAAGGCAAATGATACATTATTCCCTATTGTGTAACGTCAAAACTATAATGTGATAGAATTTCTCAATCTTTCTAATTCACTAGAACAATTTTCGATAAATACATAATATGTACTTACGTAGAATCCCTAATACACATAATAGGTTTAAAAGACTTTTGTATTTACATTTGTTTTTGTAATCCCGAGAAAATATGATAATGATATTATATTCGACGAAAATAAAAGCAACATATTTTATCCATAACATTTTAACATCATAACACTTACTAAAACAGTATCTTTAAATGGAAGATATTATTCGAAAGGAAAAAAAACAAAAGAGATTTTCCTTTAATTCCCATGACGAATATATTTTTTATTATCTACTTTTTCGCCTTTATTTCGTCTCTTATTTTTAGACTCCTCAGAGGCTTCTTTATTATTTAGATAATTTTCTGTTCTTTTCAATGTTCTTTACATGTACGACAAAAAATTATTCAGTGACTTGCTGGTTCCGTTGCTGCTTAGAGCCTACGACTTCAATATATAGATGCTGGTTCCTCCCGGCTTTACACCGGTATAATAAGGATGTATACAAAACTTTTAGATTGAAAAGCAATTATAGAAAGAAAAAAGTACTGACGTGTTATACCCGATTGAAACAAATTTCTTTCAGCATTGTATTATGTATAACAAACACAATTACATAAACTAATATTTTTGTAGGTTGACTTTAATAGATTAGGATGTTATAGAAATAAGTAGACAATGATAAATACAGGCAGTGGCTGCGCAAGATCGAATCTTAATATGGTAAGATGCAGTTTGCGAGGCCCTTGTTTTTTTCAGTACTCTGATCCTAATGTTATGTTGTACTTTTTCAAATTTCGGGTGCGAGGCCCTTTGCAACGCGAGGCGGTCGCACACACCTCCCACGCCTTACGCCGCCACTGGATACAGGGAAAAGACGCAGAACAGAACAGAACGATTTTTCCTGGCGTGACAACTTCTCCCAATAAGTATATTTTTCGTGTTATAACAGTTATCATTATTGGCTTTTCCCTATCAAAATGTTATACATATAACCTTCTTACTTCACTAAAATTAGAACCTCATTAAAATCTATTGCGTAGTTCAAACGATCTGAGCATAAAAATGGAGAGAGTAGTCACTTTATTCTATTGTATATATTCAAGTTTTACCTATAAAATAAATCATTAAATTAATAACGTCTTAAATATTAGATTTCAACAATACTTCTCTCGAACTTCGTGATTATAATATCTGATACGGGAATATTTTTGATACACAAGTTTTAATTGATAGGCCATACTAACAATTAAAACTTGAAACTAACTTATGGTTCATTAAATTATTTTTAAATTAAACTGTATTCCGAGTGAAATTTTATATATTATTTATCATTATCATTATACAGTATAAAACAAAGTCACTTTGCGCTGTGTGACCCTATGTATGCTTAGATCTTATAAATTACACAACGGATTTTGATGCTTTTTTTTTCAGTAAATAGATTAATTCTAGAGGAAGGATTATACCATAAAACATGCACTACAATATAGTAGAGAATAACTGAAAAACTGTGAACATTGTGGGACATTCTGCAGTATATTTAGTAACAGCATTGCAATCGTGCGAATCCGTGGTGGGTCGATAGTATTTCAATATGAATTGTTTCACACAGACACGTTACGATCTAGCGAAGACCTGTTGAAGTTTCAAGTTTACCTTACATAAGTACGTCATATTATATATTTTACTTACTTCTTATACGTATATTAATAGCGTTAGCTGATTTATGTCCCAGTGTTTATGGGACGATGACTGTGCATAAACAAATCGGTTATCATTAGTATCATTATGAAAGCTTCAGCCGTAGATGTGAAAAAAAATTGTCACAATTTAATTAAAAATTATTTTAAAGAGCGAAAAAATGTTACTAGCTGGTTATAAAAAAATAATTTAATTTATTTGACATTGTAAATTTAATTGAAAAAAGGTTTCATCATTAACAACAAAATTAAATGAAACAACCCTACGATTTGAAATACTTAAAAATATTTTGAATAGTAAACGACCCTAATACTCTAATCTATCCATAAATAACCTTATTACTAACATACAATTAGTTCTAAGAAAGTATTAAGCTTTTAATAATTACGATTCACATTGCGTAATTCAGTCTTATCCAACCTTATTAGTTATTTGGGACCTAATCATCCTCACGTTCGTGATAAAGACATTCTCGCTCCTAAAACATCTGACACATGACCTTAATTCGAAATAAACATCACCCAATTAATAATAATTCTTTTTTATTCCAGATATTTCTAGTCAGGTCTTAAGATTAGGTATAAATGTACTTTTGTTAAAATACTGAATGTGTTTCATTATTTTGGAAATAGTGTGCATTTCGGTACAATAACAGTACTCAGTATTGTTGTGTTCCGGCTTGAAGAGTGAGTGAGGCAGTGTAATTACAGGCACAAGGACATAACATCTTAGTTCCCAAGGTTGGTGGCATATTGACGATGTAAGGAATAGTTAATATTTCTGACAGCGTCATTGTCTATGGGTGATGGTGACTACATACCAGTAGGTGGCCCATATGCTCGTTCGCCAACCTATACCATAAAAAAAAAAAATTAAAAAATATATCGGTAGATACTGCTTGATCATGTTTCATCATTACATAGCACAAAACGAAGTCAGTTTTTCAACCGACTTCCAAAAGGAGGAGGTTATCAATTCGTCTGTATTTTTTTTTTTTATGTTTGTTACCTCATAACTTTTCACTGGGTGAACCGATTTTGATAATTTTTTTTTTGTTTGAAAGGTAGTGCTTCCCGTGGGGTCCCATTTTTTTTATTTTTTTTTTCGATGATGGTATCCGTGTGAAAACGACATAAGTCTTAAATTTGCATTATGTATATGCGCGACAAATAGGTGAATAACTGAAAATGACGTTAACCAATTTTGATAATTCTTTTTTTATTATAAAATATATACTTCAAGGGTAATTTGGTGAAAGTTTGGTAAGGTTCTGAGCACAGGATCCATGACAAAGTAACGGAACGGAAGGGAACGGAACAATTCTGAGGAGCACGTTAGCGATACTCGATCGAATCTTTTATTTATAGGTTATTTGGAGATTTGAGTCACCTTCCGTAATGTGGTTATGTTTATGTAATTATCATAGTCGAATATTATAATCAACTAGCTACCCACCTCGGCTTCGCACGGGTGCAATACTGATACTAATAAATATACTACAGAATTTGTTTATATACGACATCACATCGCAAACTTCTAAAATTATCAGTGTTTCTTTACTATATTGTTCATGTATTATATACACAAACCTTCCCCTTGAATCACACTATCTTTTAAAAAAAAAACCGCATCAAAATCCGTTGCGTAGATTTAAAGATATAGGGACAGAGAAAGCGACATTGTTTTATACTATGTAGTGATGGAACTCCTATACTGCTCGCAGTTAGGGTGCGATATGGGGCAGAATTTCTTACTATCTTTAATCAAATTTTGTGTATGTGATGTGATGTCATATGATATACGAAATATAGTTGGTCTTTTTCAAAGTTTTTTTGCTGAGTTCGATTACAGCTCTTTCGAGGGATCCTTGTAGTTTACGCCGCGTGACGTATTAAATCCGCATTTTCGAAAGTCTATTTTTGCTTTATTCGCAAGTTTCCTTTGAAATTGTCCTCGAAGTAGTTTCTGACTCATATAAACGGAACGCTTAATCTATCCATATTAAAAAAAATTAGTTAGTCAACATCAGCTTCACTTAAAATCAATAAATAAATAAAATTTTAACAAAAAGAAAAACCGACTTCAAACAAAACACTATTTTAAAACAAATGAATATGCACGAAAAAGTAATAAAAATAATTGCGTATTCAACATATTTTTTAGAGTCTTCCTAAGTTAAATGAAATGAAAAATATTAGACTACTTAAAAGTCGATTAACGATTATATCATGTAGTTATAATTATTGTTATATTTGGAGTCGGTGTCAGCCAATAAAACCCTACAGTATATCTATCAAAAAACAATACGAGAATACTTTAACAAATATGTTTTTTACAATTTATCTTTTACACAATAATATACTGGATCAATCAAGGGGCTCGTATCGCTTCTTTCTTTTGATTGTTGGGGCAAGGGCACCGTGGCTGACACCGGCTCCAAATATACCAATAACTATAACTACATGATATAATCGTTAATCGACTTTTAAGTAGTCTAATATTTTTCATTTCATTTAACTTAGGAAGACTCTAAAAAATATGTTGAATACGCAATTATTTTTATTACTTTTTCGTGCATATTCATTTATTTTAAAATAGTGTTTTGTTTGAAGTCGGTTTTTCTTTTTGTTAAAATTTTTATTTATTTTTAATAGAGTAATTCAAGAGAAAGGTATATAATTATGTATGTATACATGCACAATACTGTAAAGAAACATAGATAATATTAGAGGTTTCTAATGTGATGTCGTTACCATGTCTCATACATATGTATATATTAGGAAAACTTCAACATATCTGTATAGGCAAAGGAAGAGCAGGCCTTAGCCCAGCAGTGGGAAAATTAAAAACTATTGTTGTTATTAAAGTT
Organism: Vanessa cardui; assembly: GCF_905220365.1. NCBI lineage: Eukaryota > Metazoa > Arthropoda > Insecta > Lepidoptera > Nymphalidae > Vanessa > Vanessa cardui. Next base: position 3,573,113 of record NC_061137.1, read on the forward strand.
ATTCATTTCGAGATATTTACCATGTATTTTATTTTTGTTCGACCCACGAGGTGTTCACGAGGCTCTCGTGAACACAAGACATTCGTAGATAATGTCGAAATATCGAGCTCCACCGAACAAAAATAAAATTATGGTAAATATCCCAAAATGAATAACTTTAATAATAATAACCATGTTAATTTAAAATCCTACTATGGTTGTTGTTGTTGTTGAAGTTTGAATTCAGAACGTTGAAATCTAATAAGCTAGCAGCTAGACTAACGAGGGGTCACATTATTGCTATAAATAATATCTGTCTGTGAATCGAATGTCAAAGAACTTGTCAATTTTAAAGAAATATTATCTAAATTGCTTTTGATTAGTTGAAAGAGCGACATTAACTGATATAGACGTCATTGACAATTGTTATTTCAGTCGTAAAGACTTTTTGTAAGATGCTACGCGTTGACAAATTGATCTCATTTGGATTCCAGGGAATTCATTGCGGAACGCTGATGAAAATAACAAAGCGGGCTCGAATATACCTAAATCAAAAGACATGTTTGTGCCCTTTGTATGCTTTTGGACCTTATTAAATCCTTGTACGGGAACATGTTGAAGTATAAGAGAACATGTTAAAGAGAGTGATCGTACAGTCAGAGTAACCTTCGTCAGTTTCCAAATTCATTCCTTTATCAAGTCTTAACCTCTTAGTACCTTTTGAATCTAAACATCGAATCATTGCGACGCAATATGTCATTCTGAATCGGTAAAGCAGAGATTATCGCTCACACGAAAATAGATCTTAAGGTGACGAATCTTTTCTTACCGGACTGTACAATAGTGAATGAACGATGGGAGGATCACAAAACTACTTCGAGATAATAGAGAAAATGAACTGATACAAATATGTCGTTCTCAATTCTTATCGAGGGTCCACGACTTGTCCCAAATTGTATTAACACGTTGGCAGATGCATCAATTTTGTTTTTGCTATTCCGTTACGGGGCGTTTAAGACCTCGTATGAAAACTATTATTTTACCGGTACGGGGCTTATTAGACCCCGAAAGAAACTATACGAAACTAAAACTCGATGTGATGTGATGATGTAACGGATCGAATTTTATTTCGGCAGTGCGATAGGTGGTCGAAGAGACCCCGAATTAAAGTAGGTACAACATAGCATTCTGTTTTAATAGGTGTCATATAAATAAATATATTTATCACTTTCCCACAATGTATCAAATATACGTTACGGACTCCGCACGGAAGAGAAATCTATATTTTTCTTAACCGCACCGCAATGGAGACAAATACAAGCATTTTAAAGTTTCGGATTTAAATGACAATAAAACAAAACAAAATTTATTTTTTTGAAAAACTTTGCTTCTAATGTTTTCCTTAAGAAATCCGCGCCATAGATTAATAAATCTAGTTTCAACTCAACCCCATTACATTGATTCCTTACTAGCCCAATTAGTTTTGAGTTATATCTGTTACTGCCAAAAGGTAAAAGTATTATAAAGTACATTATCGATACTTAGCTGTTTAAAAGGGCTATCATATTTAAAATATTACATAGAAACATATTATATTTTATGTAATCCAAAAATATTATATAATATGAAATAATTTGGATTTAATACAAATACAGTATTACATCAAAATACAAGGGCTGTAGGTTTGATTGGAAAAGGATTCATCGGATGGAGTTTTCGAACTACACCGCAATTTATTTTTCAATCACCAAACGAACTTTGCAAAAGGGATTTTTTACAACTTTTTAATCTCCGAAATCCGTAAAGCTGCGGATTTGAAAGCAAGGATAACATTTCAAAAACATATATTCATATCTGACCCCTTTCGTATACGTTTCGAATTCGTGAAATACTATTTCGTTATGAAATATATTTATTTGTTTTTATATACACACATACCCACCTTATATACCTACTATGTACCATAACGGTTATTTCATTTCATTTATTTATTATGAACGATATATGAAATAAAATTGTACTCGTATAACTCTTCAATCTCAAAGTAATTACGAAAAGATTTTAGATTTAATTTATAGCAATAATCATACAACTGAGCTTTGAACGTTTAAGGATTTCAAGATGATATAACTCTTTTTAATTATTTATGGAGACTTTAACATCAATGACCTCTTTGGTTACGTTTTTTTAAGTGAATATTTCTTATTTGCTATAAAACAGTTATATATTGAAAGTAGTCTGAAAACAATTTAAAAACAAAAATATTCATTTAACAAAACCTGCCTCATCTCACTTGAACACTGCCCTTAACCTTCCCGTATTGGATCAGTATATGTAGGTACTACTACAAATATTAAACTAGAGCTACCAATTATGTTCTAGAATATCATTGAGAGCTACCTTCTTTATTTTTATAGATATAGTTTAAAGGAAAAAAATGCGAAAATATTTATTTATAATTGGAAAACTACTGGTATTGGAATGCGAGCAATCGACGCGGAATCGTCTGTAAATGTTTACAGGCTGTTATTTTTTTTAAATTCCGTCGATCCTTGCCCCATATTTTATTTAATGGCCAGTGAAGCGAGCGGGCAACAGATTGTATCATATAAAAGCTCTTTTTTAATTAATTGTAATATTGGGTAACCACCGCAACCCTCTTCGCTGGACGCAAATTAAAATGTACAAATATAATTTTACCAAAAAAAGTCTCCTATATCATATTCCATTGTATATATACCATTAAAAGATTACATAAATGTAACCTATTCCCAGAGTAAATATAGAAAATATTTAAAATGCAACGACCAAAAAACGTAATGTGTCATTTTATCAACATTATTATAAACCTATTTCAATACTCTGCTCGAAACCGGCCTATCCCATGGTGTTATCCTCCCCTATCCTTTACCATTTAAATCTTACTACTTTCATAGTGTCACTTGTTTATTTGACTAGAATGCCTATACGCTACATTACAAATGCCTATCAACCATACTTATAATATTATTTTTTGAAGACAGATTAAAAAGTATTATAATTTGAAAACTCTAAAAAAGTTACTTAAAGCTATGGTATCAGCGCCATCTATTAGAATACAAAGGAAGCTTTATGAAAACTGAAAATTAAATAGGAATAATTGACAATATTTAATAAAATATATATCTAATATATTTGATTTGTAAATTTTATTAATATTTATTTTGTAATATAAAAGTAAGAATTTTATTAATTGCATTTCAATTGTTCAAAATTAGTTGTTATCGCCACCGAGAGATGGCGTAAGCTACCGAATATAGCTTAGATTATATGCCTATTTTATTGGGTATTTAATATTATGTTACTTACTTTAATTGATAATATAAAATGCTAAATTTAGAATGTTGATAAAATACTTGTTTACCGTGCATGAATAAATAAAACAATTTATAAAGTGAAACTAATTTAATAAAATAAATAATAACAATTTGGCGGCAAGATAGCTTCTCGAGTCGGAGTATACTTTAATCTCCAACTCCTTTATAAGGAACTCTATCAATAAGTCTTTCAGGAGCACCTTAAAGTTTCAAGACTGACGTTGGACAATTAATGAAGAACAATTCCTGCATCCTTAGTCTCAAATATTAATAATAACTCACACATATAAAACTCACTAACACATAAACAAAATACATCTACACAATTTTTATGTTACATTTTCCATTTACATGCATTTTCAACATTTTTCGTCTAATAAGAAAATATTATTTTTTTAACTGTGCTCCAATATCCTTCATTCGTTTAAATGTGAAAACTTCACTAAATTCATATATTTTATTCTTTATCTCGATGTCTTCTTCATGCATCCAGTGTCAGATCTTCAATTGCAAACGTCTTCCAAGACTCGCTCCTGTAGAAGTCAATACTAGATGAGATAGTTGTCTTCTTCACATCTTATTTGTGGACAACAGCTTGGATACGGTCTGCTTAGATCTTCGTCTGTGATGTAACAGTTTGATGAGTCAGTGCTTATAACGTCGCAACTGAAATTTAAAACGCAATTGTTAGAGAAAAACCCATATTAACATAAACCTTTATATATAATTAAATGTATAAATAATGGACATAAAATATTGTATATATAATAAGAGTTCGACGTCATTCCTTGTTGTTGTAATCATGTGAAATCACGTGAGATCAACATTGAAATTTAACTCAAAAACAATTCTAAACTCTTCCCTACAAAAAAGACAATTTCCCTTCAGCCAGGTTTAATTGGATTGAACCAATATTTAGTTATTGGGTAATTGGATGTGCCTGAAGAGAGATTTTTAGTTACGTCCAAATTTAAAGAAATAGGTAATTGTTACAATTCAACGCGTTGGAAACCAAGTAACATGATAGGTTCTGCGCAAGATCTTTTTGAGGTTATGTTGGATTCCAATCTGAGGTTGGATGGAAAGGTCAACTCGTTCATACAAACGATTTATATATATATAGGAAATACTTACGAAGCATAGTCTAGTCTTTGTTTTAAGCACTCTATCCTGTAGCATATTCCGACTGGAGACACCATTTCACCGAAAGGTATGACGTCATCGATTTCTTTAATGTAACAGCCTGTCTTGTGAGCTGGAACAATAAGATAATGTCTTATTAAAGAGCATGAAGAAATATCATATTCTAAGAGTATGAACTAGTATCGTATGGTCGTATCCAAATTAAATGATGTGTTCGAATCGGTCTTAGGCAAAAATTGACATCTGAAAAACGGCAAATTTAAATGACAATGTATTCTAAATTTCACAACGTGAAAAGTATTTTGTTGATCGCGGTATTATTAAATACGTCTGTATAAAATACAGTTCTTAAGTATAAGACGGAATTATACTTGAATATCAAAACCAATTTTATAAATTGATGTAAGATAAGCTGAAATTATTGTTTTGAATAGAGAAAGGAAATAACGTTCATAAGTATATTAATAGCGTAAGCTGTTTTTTGTTCCAGTGAGCACTATAGCTGTATATAAAAAATCGGTTATGGTCTCTTTTTGAAGATCTCCGTAGCCTCAGTAGTTGTACAGAAAATTAAAGAGGATTCTTGATTCAATTTAACAAAGATTTACATGGAAATAAGTTACGAGCTGATTAGAGAGCAGAAGTAGGGCTGTATAAGAAAAAAAATGAAAAACGTAAACAAAATTAAAATAGTTTTCGACAAACTTAATCTTAATTATTTCACCAAATGTAGTGAATGACTTACAGTTTACAATGAAACTAAATCAAAATAAAACCATAGGTTTCAAAATTCATAAAAAGACTCAAATTAACGTAAAGTTCTGCGGGAAAGCCACTAGTGTATATATATGTACATATATCGCTCCTTTATAGTTGTATTACTCGTATGAATATATTAATATTAAATCATATACATATCGTTAAAACACAAAATAACGTTCATTACTTCATAATAGAACAGTAATTACACCAGAAATTTTTTTTCCATGGAAAATATATTATAATTTATTCTTTAGATAACCGGATTTCCATTACAAAGATTGATAACGGAAAAATATATACATACAAATTAATGATTATTTATTTGAGGAAATACATTTATGACAGTTAATTTATTATTAAGATTTAATAACGGTTTGCTTTATCGTCGACTAATACGGAACTAAAAAGCCGCTTACATTATGGTTTTTTTTTAATTAACATCACCAAAGAGGTCAGTCACAGATTAAAAAAAAAAAAAAAAATACATCAATCAGTTACGTTTTTAACAGATAAGAATATGCAAATACTAATTAATTGTTTAACTAAATTTTATTTAAATTCAAAATTATTTTATAAATATAAATAATAGCAAATACAATTAACTTTTTATATCTCGTCGAGGTAACTGTATCTTTATTTAGTTAATCATGATTCTTCTTTAAATTAAAATTAAATGTGTACTCTTACATAAATAGAGACAAAACAATGAAACGAGAAGGATAGGTTATATCTCGTCAAAAAAATCGACATTGCAATTCAACAATGACTTGTTACTAACATATTTCACACCGCCCACGCGATCATAACTCGTGCACGTACAATCACGATTTCAATCTAAACAAATTTAAATACATAATAAATAAACTATCATAATCATTTCCAGTATAATATTCTACAATATAAACACAGAGCCGGATTTAAAGGAGGCCCTGGGCCAGAATGGAGAGTAGTAGAGGTCCTAATAACTGTTTAGTAAAACTATAATTAGTAATATTATTTGACTATATATAGGTATCTATAATAAAACTATTACCTCATCTCAATCTCTGCTATGGGCCCCTCTCTTCTGGGGGCCCAAGACAGTTGCCCCCATCTGAATACCTCTCAGTATAGACGAGTGAAAGCGATAAATTAAAATGACATGAAAATGATTATAAATGTGAAAGTAACTCTGTGTGTCGCTATTTCACGACGAAACTGCTGAACCGAATTTGATGAAATTTTGTACGAAGCAAACTTGTACTTCGAGAAAGGACATAGGCTTCTTTATTGCCTGACACATGACAATATACAACCTAGTAAATTAAAGTAACAGCCTGTAAATTTTCCACCTCTGGGATAAGGCCTCCTCTTACATTAAGGAGAGGGGTTGGAACATATTCCACCACGCTTGTCCAATGCGGGTTAGTGGAATGCACATGTGGCAGAATTTCGATGAAATTATACACAAGCAGGTTTCCTTTCGATGTTTTCCTTCACTGCCGAGCACGAGATGAATTATAAACACAAATTAAGCACATACATATAGTGGTGCCTGCCTGGGTTTGTACCCGCCATCATCGGTTAAAATGCACGCGTTCTAACCACTGGGCAATCTAGCTCTAACCTACAACCTAAAACGCGACTAAAGCTGCGGGCGAAGACTAGTTCGATATAAATATTTTTTTAACAAAACACCCACGTTGTTACATAAAATAACAACTTAATATTCAAGGAATTCGATCGACGTCTGTATATCTTTATGATTACGATGAACTCGAACACAATGCAGCGACCTTGCGGACGTATAAGGATGTATAACGGTTATCATTAGTCGATTTTAGTACTGAATATTGATATGATCTTTTGAAATCGTAACGGAATTATATCGATGAAAGTTCCAGAGACTGGCGATCTGCGCAAAATCTCTGATGTGATATGTTCTGCATAGTTCGACATGTTAGTGTGCAAACAATATAGTCCCATGATATAATTGGTCGGGGAATTCAACAGACAAGTATTATCAATTCACTATTATGGAGGTTATGTATTTATCATGTATTACAAGCCAATACTTAAAACTTAATTTGATATTTCGATAAACAAAAGTTGCATGAGGTGTAACAGTATTATCGCCAAAGCAGCGATTTATTTCAATCAACTTATAAGAAAACTGTTTGTTATATAAATGTGGAAAGGTGTTCAATTATTAATTAAAATAAATGAAAAATTAGTATTATATAAAAGCGTATTTGATGTAAGAAAATTTTATTATGAAAACTCCAGTATCATATTTGATAAGTAATTGTGTATCTTCCTTTATGTATCACCCGGCACAATATTTATTCAAATAAATAAAACATAATTTTTAAATCAAATATCTAACGATTATAATTATTTAATGATCATTAAAAAGTATATAATATATAACTTAGAATAATTTAAACGTACGCGAATAAATTAATATTTAATTTTACGATTATGTAAGTAATAAAATTGTAAAATATTAAATGAACTTTATAACGCAGTATGAAATATACTACCCGGCCGTTATACGTGAAGTCGGAGATAATTAAAAGGTCATAAATATAAATAAAGAAATAAAATAAGATTAAAGTAATATGTCACTATTATCAGCAGTAGGCACCACAATGTTGCATCGGCCTTGTAGTATTGAGAATTAAAAAAAAAAAATCTCACCTTGTAAGTTGTTTACAAACGGGTGCCTTGACCCTTGAGAAGGTTTCGCTAAAACATACGCTAGGGCTATCATAACTCATGTTACGTCGGAAATCGAATCCAATGTACATTTAATACACGTGCTATATTTATCTAAATGATATCTACACTTATTATGTAATCGTTTAAAAATAAACATTCAATCAACATCAATGTATAATTAATTCGAAGAATCTTTATCAAGCTCTTCCAAAGCTATTAAAAGACGCTAATTAAATGGCATTCATTAATGTTACCTAAATGCAAAATCTCTACCAATAAATAAATGCAAAGTTAAGTTTGTATGTTTGTAAAGCTTTTTTATCTTACATTGCATTCACGTTATTAGGGTACAGAAAAATCTAATTGTAACTGAAAGTAAGTAAAACATTAAAATCGAAATTAAATAAGTTTATTGGAATGAACAGATTAAATGAAAGTTCCGTTTTTAATAAATTCATTACGGACGTTTTGATTTTATATATATAATTCTTCTATATGTGTACGTTTTGAAATCCTCTTAAACGGCTAGAAGGATTATGGCGATTTATTTACGATAAGATATTGGCGAAGATTATATGATTTTTTTAGGTGTATAATTCTTATGATGAAAGCCTGGAAATGTAGGCTTACCCGAGTTTAGGAATTTTAAAAATATAAAATAAAAAATAAGATCAAGTCTGTGGCACCCCTACACTAAGTGCATTCTTAAAATAAAACTCTTATCTCTGTTTAAATTATTTTACTACTCTATATTTAAAGTGATAATTACTGTCTTTTTAATAAAACAAACTGTCAGTTTGACAGCTCTTGCTTTAACTGACACTTCATATGAATAATAAGATTGTGACTGGTAGATAAATAAATTGAGGAACATAGAATTAGTAAAAAATAGTAAACTATTCTTCAAAAAATATCAATAAAACTATTTAATTAAGGATTGGTTAATAAATTATAACGTTTATAAATCGAAAGTCACTTTATCAAACTTTTTTAAACGACTTCAAAAAAAGGAGGAGGTTCTCAATTCGTCGGGGCCTTTTTTTTTTTTTTTTAATTTTCATAGATAATCTATGTACTTATAAATTATTAAAGGAAACGATTCGAATGTATAATATTTATCACTAAAAAGAACATTATCATATAAACGAATAATAATATCGAAATTATTATTTTGTAATAATAAAATAATATTATTATAATTATACAATTCATAATATTATGTAAAAAACAAGCGTTAATAATTTAGCCGGAACAAAAAAACAATGCCGAGACAGTTGGCGCGACACATAATATACTCGTTCAGAAATTTCATTTACATGTTATTTTTTAAATAATAATCTGTCTTGTTAATATGCAAATCGATTTTGATTATTATTTTTTATCGTTCCAACGTCAGATAATCGCGCGGAAAAAAAATATATCGGATCATTGTTTTAAATCACTTTGGTGCCATTCTGTCGCTATTTTATTCACGATTTAAAGTATAATTGATATGAAAAGGTTATCTCGGCGCCACTCATCTGGTTAATTTGAATTTGTGGGACGGATTTCTGATTTATATTTACTATAGACGAGTGTTTTTTGTACAGTATTTTAACTTCTTTTTTTATTTCGTAATATCGATTACACCCACTTTTTTAAAAAAAAGTTATCACGGTTTTTTCTTCATAAAAATTTAAACTTTTGTTAATGGTTATTTTCACTAGAAATTCTAGAAAATTCCCTCGTGATATATAGATATAGAAAGTCACAATTTTTACACAATATCTCTGTCGTATTTATTGCTAAATTAATATACGTAATAGCGATGTCATTGATCTCCAAAATATTTTGACAACAGACCAGTTGACAACAATCAAGTGAAAGAAAAGAATTAACCGACATTTCCCCGGGAATCCCCTAAATATATACCTTAATTTACATCCTTATCTGGGTTTGAAAATTATATGCACCAATATCATAACAATTGAATCAGTGAATTAAACGAAATCCAGTAACAAGTTTATCATTTATAATTGTAATATGTTTAAATTCATTTAAAAACTAATTTTATTATTCCTCAAAGTTGTATTTGCAAAGTATTTTAATATTTTGTAAGTGTAAAGGTCAAAAGGTCAATGAAATCCGCTGATAACTATAAGTTATGATACAAGGATAGACACATATGTTTCTATATTATCACGTGTTCACAGGTCTATGGGTCAAGGGCTGTAGTTTCGTCGAATGATTATTTAAGAAAATTGTATACATGAGAACAGAAATCGTCATTATTTTGTTAATTATTAAGTTGTAATTAAATTCGTTATTTTATTAAAAGTCGAATCGAAATTTTAACTTCAAATACCGATTATTTTATAGCCTTTTTTACTAATTAATTAATTATAATAAACTAGTTTTTAAACGTATTTTAAAATTATTCTCATGTAAGATACGATTTGATTTTTATAGCTGTTATGGTAATTAAAAATGTAACTACAAACATTTATGTAACATAGAAAATATTAATATAATTTATCATAAACGGTGGTATTTATTCTTAGAAATGATACTTTTATAATTGTTATAAATACCTATTCCTGACTATAAAGATAACCATAGTATTTGAAGAATATAACAAATTCAAAAAAGCATACATTCATTAGTGACGGAATGAACAAAGTGCTTATCCCGATTCTATCTAAAAAATCTTACAATAAGTTTGAAAGCAAATGGAAATTATTTTGACTAATCACTACTCAAAAGTCATCACTGTCTCGCAATCGAATCGAAACGTTAACTATCAAATCGGAATAGAATCAGGAACGTATCATTGCCGTTGTTTGTTAATTTTCCTCCCCTAGGGCCTACCTCAATTTAATATCACTAAAATCATCAATGAATCGATTAAATTAGCAACTATTTACAAATAAATCAAAAACATACTCGTCTACATAACCTTATTTTTTAGAAGTCGGTTAAAATAAAATTAACTCACCATGTTGACGGGGCTTCATCGGAAGTCTTCCCATCCAGGTGGCGCCACAGGTCAACCCAATAATCATCATCAGGCACAAAATCCTCGACACCATTTTTTTTTTTAATATTCTCAGTCACCTCAAGGTCCCTCGCTAAAGATATACCGAACAAGACTGGCCCGTGGCTTATCTGCCTCTTGTTTTTATTCACACTCGGCTGACTACACACTCGCGGCTTTGCATTATAATTTTTATTCTATACAGCATCGATGATTATTAAAAAAGAACTATTATTGAATTTAAACTAAGAACAAATAAAATCTGATATCAGAAATCAAAATAGGAAATAATAATCATTCAAATTTTATATCGCATAACTTAAATTAATAGTTTTTTTAGACTGTTCGTAATATTACTAAACTTGTTATTTTATTACTGAACACATTTCGATGATCGTAACAAATCATATAAATAATATTTTTGACAGCTGTAGTCTAACAATATAAATTAACATATATTTTGTGTGACGTTACGTTTATAGCTCTGTGGAATAACGTATAGTACGACACAAATTAGATGTAACATCGGCAATATTCGTAAAAACGATCACATCCGAATTAAGTATGCTATCCCAAATAATCAATGTTTATTTCTTATTTGAATATGATCTTTAGACAAACGTAGTAACTTGTAATATCATATGTCCTAATATATTCGTCAAATTGATACGTCGATTTAAATGAAATTGCTTTCTCGGGTTGAACTGACGCGAGAATCTATAGCAACGAAGAGCGTCGAATGGGGGCTTTTTCTATTGGTTGTATAAATCGACAGTAATCGGTTTTATTGAATTTACCGATGCTACATCGGAGTTGTGTCGTACTATATGTGAAAGTCGCGTCGTTTTGTGTGTAAGGACCCTTATGAAGGACGCGCGTTGGAATGTATCACGGGTATTACTAGTGATTCATCTTATTGATGTAAACAAACGTCATTTTTATTATTACCAGTTTCTCTTACACAAGATCCGCGTGTTAACGTCCTTATGCGGTGCGAATGTTTTAGAGATTTTTTGTTTGTTGAAATTTTGGGAATTCTTGATCTCGTCAACACTTTGAGCCGTTGATTACTTAGAAAAACATTACATATGAATATAATTACATTTATACATATATGTAGAATCATGATTAGTCAATGTTTATTCTAGATCTGGATACGAACTCTTCATACGTACTTTTGACATTACTTATTCGGAAAATGATGATCTTACAGAATGAAAACTTAGGATAGAACTTTTCTGATAGTGATGAGTCAGACAGAGATGATCCAGTGGTTAGAACGCGTGCATCTTATCCGATGATTGCGGGTTCAAACCCAGGCAGAGCACCACTGTAAACATGTGCTTAATTTGTGTTTATAATTCATCTCGTGCTCGTCGGTGAAAGAAAACATCGCGAGGAAACCTGCATGTGTCTAATTTCATCAAAATTCTGCCACATGTGCATTCCACCAACCCGCATTGGTACAGCATGGTGGAATATGTATCAAAACCTTAATGGAAGAGGAGGCCTTATCCCAGCAGTGGGAAATTTACAGGCTGTTACTTTACTTGTTTTTACTTTGATAGTGATGACAATTCGATAAAAGACAGACATAACTTATGTCATCTGACAGTTTGAATAGAAGAATAGAATACATTATTTTTTATTATAATCATAGGTATTTTAGGCTTCTGTTTACTAATATGTTTTTAACCTGTTATAACAAAGATTAATGACTGATGAAGGTCGTAATATTGAGGCAAATATCCAAATAGCCATAACATACTGAGTTGTATCAATGAATGGAAATTGGAACAAACCTCGTCTTAGAAGATTAGCTGCCACTGCGCTATTCAGAATGACTGAGACTTGGGACTAAGATCTAATTCAATATGTACTAGTTGTAGCCTAACAAGACATCAATCTCCCTCCCACACACACCCCTTTGTAAGGTAAAATTTATATTTTTTTAACTATTCAAATATATATGTTAACGACATTAGCTCCTTTCAATCAATACCGCCTTTAAATCAAATTACATATACTTGGTTATGCGTTCGTCTTACAGAGTTCGATTGTAAAGGGCTAACTGCTAAGCTACTATTCAGGGTGGTACAGTTTGAACTATCAATTAGTGGTGCCCCGTGAACTAAAACGACATAATTTAATATTGATCGCATATATCGCCTCGTATATTGTTGTACACGTTTTATTCTCTTAAGAACATTATTTAACAATTACCACCAAAGATGAACTGCCGAAGTTGACGCCATGTTGAGAATCATTTTATCTTACCCGCCATGACAGAAAATTGGCGGAAACCGGAAGTTTGTCTTTGGTATTTACAAAAAAAAAACAATACTTGTAGATTATTTATCATAATATTCTAAATATTTAATAGATTAATTTACAATTGTTAACATATATATTAATAACATAATATAAAATGCGACGGACACCGATTTCCACTTAGATGTTCGTTCATTAATCAATATAATGATGTGCCAATGCTTTTTCACGTCCAAACACGCATTAGAATTACGTAATAGAATTATCAATTAATGTAAAGGAGTATACACGTGGGCTCAATGTGTACACAATTAGTATGTCATTGGTCTTCCTCATTCCTGTCCCAATAATTTGTAGTTATATCACTTTTATAGCCTCTAGGATTACGATTGATCACAATCAATCCTGATAAATACTAATGTGGTCTGAGATCAAATACGTCTGCATAATTTTCGCTCTTTTGTTGTCTGTATCCGGGTTATAATACTTAGGAAATATAGAAACCGGAAGGATATGTTACTCAAAGTCTGAGCGTGGGAAATAAGGATGCGAAACCTAGTATGATCCAATGGAATTTCGATGAAGTAACAGTGTCCTCTCATGGCGCCTAGTTGTTCGATGGTAATGGTAATAGACGCTTTATGTCATGTATTTATTATTATGATACAGATCTTGTCTTGCCTCACAAAGTCAACTAATCTCGATTTCTGTATTCCTATCACCTCGCCAATCCATCCATCCGTCTCAATTCCGCACATTATTATGTATTTCATTTCTACAAATTATACAATACATACACCATACAATAATATTTGGGATTTTTATATGTGAAATAATTAAAGCCTGCCCTTTTGAAAGATTAGTCTGAATTTCATAAGACCTAATGTATAATCGACTTCAAAATAAATTCATTCAACGAATATATTGTACAATAAATATTTTATTTAGCTTTACTAAAACTCGATTTATTACTTTTTTAAATAATGCATAAGGTAAACAGTGTTTCACAGTACGCCAAATGGAAAGTTGCTAGCGTGGAAAGACCAAAATCTCACCAAAACCAAGTTTCGAAAAATGTTATTGGACAACTTTTATACAAAAATGCGGTTAAATCCTAAACTCGCTGCCAATCAATCTCTAACTGGAAATTAAAAAAAAAGAAAATTTTCGTTACTTTTATTATTGAAGCACGTTGGTCTGATTTCTGTCCAGTCCTGTCAGTGAACCTTCCTATCTAAAAGATTTATAAAGAATTCATCTGTATTTGCGCATACCATTGAACATCATATCTCCAAAGCAGTTGATAATCCTCTATTAAATGGTCCAATGATCGAAAGCATCCACTACGACCTCGTCGTCATTATTTTCATTATTATTATTATTTGAAATTATAACTTGTATTTATGTATTATTAATAAAATTGTAGGAGTAATCTGATGGTAACTGGTCACCGCTAAGATCAGCCCATTTTGTCTTAGTTCTTAAAACGAAAATTATTAATTTCGTTTTATGCTACACATTTTGAAATATTATCAATGAAGTTATTCATCACTGTTATAAAGATATAAATAAAAAAAAGCTTAGAGATAACATTTATAAAGGTGAAACAAAACTATTCATAGAATTAATTTAATATACAAGACAGTATCCGCGTATAAACCATAACCCAGATACAGAGAAATTTTTAAATCTTTACATCTTATTTGATGCTCGTCATAATAACAGTAAATCACGCCAACGTATCGCTTTCTTCATCCTTGAATAAAATCAAATTATCTTTTTGTTTTTTTATTTTTATTTATAACCAACTTACCATATGTTCACATATTTTTAAATTCATAGGTAAACTGCCAAGTGGGTAACTACTGCCCACACATATTGGTAATTTACAAACCTGCCTTTCTGACATCACCATATCCCTTGTGCCTGTAGTCACACTGGCGCACTCACCCTTCAAATGAGAACGCAACAACACGAAAGATTACTCTTTGGTCGAAGAATATATTAATATATCACAAAGTTCTACCGCCAAGTAAATTTATTTTTAAATTTGGAATTTAAAAAAGTTAATTTATTGTCGATGAATTTTGAGTGGAAAAAGAAATAGAGAGTGCACCTGTGCTTGTATAGCCCACTCACTTTTACACTGTAATACATTCTGCTCAGTTGACTAGTATGACAAGGTAACTGTGCAAAAACTAGCCAGTTTCGATCATTATCTGCCAGTATTTCCGAGAGCTATACAAAACCTTATTACTAACACAGGAACGTAATTAAATACTATTAAATATGCTGCCGTACATAATACGCTGGCAACCCGCCCCGGCTTTGTACTGGGGCAATAATTGAATCACTCTATCTATTAAAAAAACCGCATCTAAATCCGTTTTTGTAATTTTATAGGTCTAGTATACACAAGGACAGACAGACAGCGGTAAGCGACTTTATTTTTTACCATGCAATGATTATGAGTACAAGAGTTTTATATTCGAAGTCCCCAGTACTAACAACTTGGAAATAAAAAATCAACTTGGAATTTCTAAATGCGCCTCGGATAAGACAATACTTTCGAGAGTTAAACGGTGCTACAACAAAAGTTCCTGAACTTCTGTTTACTTCGGAATCCTATTCTATAAGAGCAAATTCGAAATTCGTGTGGATTCGAAATTTAAATGGGAAACCTTATCTGGATAAGCCGCCTGTTTGTTTTTGTCGAGTTTATATTTCAAAATAAACCTTATATTGTTTTGAATCGTATAAATTCAATAGAATATTTTGATGTAAAATTATAATTGATATTCAAAACCAATGGTATCTAAAAACACAATATATATTTCAAAATAACAGTAAAATTCAGCGAGACGTACAGTGAATGCATAATGGGAAGTGTAACATCGGCATTCAAAGTAAAAAGCAACATTAATATTTTATCCTTCGGAATATGCCTTGATACCATTGGTGGCCAAAAGTAGCACCGCGCGCTCTCATTGGTCAAATCAAATAGCATGCTTCCTGTTACACGTTTTCGTCCCTCCGCATGAGAAATAGATGAGTACACACTTCGTGGTAGGGGTTTGTGCAAGCCCGTCTGGGTAGCTACCACCCACTCATTAGCTTTCTACCGCCAAACAACACCACTTGGTATTGTTGTGTTCCGGTTTGAATGGTAACAACCAATGTAACTACAGGCACAAGGAACATAACATCTTAGTTCCCAAGGTTGGTGGCGCATGAAAGGAATAGTTAATGTTTCTTACAGCACCATTGTCTACGGGCGGCGGTGACCACTTACCATCAGGTAAGTCAGGCTCGTCCGCCAAGCAATAGCATAAAAAAAACATCATACATCAAAAATACTTATGTTTTGAATTACGTTCAACGGCGTATTTTAGGCTTTTTTTATTTAACATTTCATTATAGCGCCCTAAGGTATCTTTAGAAAGTATTAGAATGGAAACAAACGTATATTTATGATTGTTGTTTGTTAGTATTTGCTCCTTTTACATATTTGAATATTTTAAAAGCGTAAGATACCACGAACCGCATTCTTTTATAGGTTTTTGACACTCCCGATCGTCCTTAACCCGCACTATAGCAAAACATGTTCTGCATTCTTGTGGCCAAATCTTTCGTTATCTTGTTCCTTTTTTAAATGAACAAGATCCGGGTTTTATTTTGACCAAATCAAGAAGGGCAAAGACCGTAAATCCTTTTTTTATATTTGTATATTCTGTGTTACAGAACATTTCTTTTCAATTAAGCTGTATGCGTTAAAGTTAAAACGCTAATTATAAATATCGCTACGTAAAACATACATAAAGCATACATAAAGCACATATTTGTATATGGCAACATTATTGTTTTATTTTTTCGAATTATTTGACTTGGAAAGAATTTCGCAAAACATTACAGACTACTTAACTCCAACTGGCTGGCAACAAACTCATAATTAAAAAAAAATCTGACACCTTACGATTACTGACGCCTTACGCGACAATGTCTTGACATATTGTTAACGATCCTCATTTTAACTATGGCTGATTCATTACTTGATCTCTTCTTTAATCGTTTTTCTTACATATAAATTTCGATCGAGAGCTGAACTTTGACAGTCTGTTATGTGTAAATAGTTAACTATCGGCACTCAAAAGTTTAAAAAGTAACAGCCTCGAAATTTCCTACTGCTGGGCTAAGGCCTCCTCTCCCATTGAGAAGAGAGTTTGGAACATATTCCACTAAGTTGTTCCAACGCGGGCTGGAACTTCGATGAAATTAGACACATGCATGGTTTCATCAGGATGAAATTAAGGACATGTAATGTATATAGTGGTGCATGCCTGGGTTTGAACCCAAAATCGTCTCAGCTCTCGACACTTTAGTTACCAATAGTAATTTATCTTTTTCACAGGCGCATTGTTCAATGAAAGTCAACAAAAATTCACAATCCATATCGTGTTTAAATTAAAAGCTATCCTGAGGATAAACAATGTTACCATGTGTTGTTTTTGTGACCAATTTTAATATTTGACTTATATTGTGTGAATAAATACTGCTCCAATTGCAAATAGGCACAATGATAAACATAGCTGGTTTTTTGAAAGGGTTCATTGTAAATGGATACCTATACTATCGTTAAATTATAATCAACACTGATGAAATTATTTCATTTATTTGATCGTATAAATAATTGAGCTTTGAGGGCCTTTGGTTTTTCTGTGACGAATCCAACTCTATATCCATACTCTGCTAGTCTATTCCATTCACAAGAGGACAAAGTGGCCAAATTAATAATATTTAAGTGATTTCAAAACAATCGTGTGTAAAAAATCTGATTTTCAATCTAATAATTGAAGTTAACAGTGGAACACCATAAACGAAACATTTCTACCGTACCATTTAGAAGTTAAAGTATGACGCAGGCAAAGATTACTTTGTGACCTTTAACTGCATCCATATCCTTTTATTATTTCGTCTCATTTAGGTAGGCTAACTGGCAAATGGGTCTCCTGATCATATAGCCAGTATCTGTTAAAATATACATGATAGGTCATTACACATAAACGTACTGTAAGAAATGTTATTCTACCCTCCTATCACCATACCAACCTTGGTAACTAAGACGTTTTTACCCTTTAGCCTGTTGTTATACTGGCTCAATCACGCATCAGAACATAACAATACTTAGTAATACTGCTATATACTGCTATATACTTAACAATACTTAGTAATGCTTTAATAAATAATACCTACCTAGAAGGGCTTGCCCAAAATCCTACCATCTCATACTCATTATTAATACTCACTTAACAGAGTTTACACATTTTTAAATAAAATAATTTATATATAATTTTCCTCCTTTGCAAATCTAATGTAATAATTATGTGTGAAATCTTAATTTACATATATGTATTAAATAAATCAGCAATATATCAAGGAAAAAGACAATAAGCGGTTATAAACCAGTTATTGGAATAGGTAACGTATATTGTACAATCTATAAGACTCTAAAGAACTTTTTAATTCGTAACTATAAACGATTTTATTAAGAGTCAACATATAAATTTTGGCTTGACAAACAATACGTATACAACTTTTTTTTGTTGACAAACATTCATCGAAATATTTACAATATTAAACGCGATTCCTATAACGATTATTATATTCATAAATTTTTCAAAACAAGACTTGTAAACAACTTGTAAATTGGAATGTTGAAGATGGCGCCATCGTATGTGTACATAAAAATTTGATCAAACAAAATACTCATCAGGATGTATGTATATATGTATATGAATATCCCTATATGTGTGGGTGTAACCCACATATACATCAGCGAATTAAAAACATCCGTGATATATATTTACGGTATAAAAATATTGAGTTGGAAATAATAACCTGACATTTATTACACCATAACATTGCTGCAAATAAATCTTAAGCAAAATCACGTAATCATTAAAAAACAATTGAGATTCGTTATAACATCCATCCGATGTATTATTAACACAAGTGCCCTCTCTTTTCGGATTATAATCTGACAAAATCAAAGAGTCATCCGACAAGAGACAGAGGTAAGTGCTTTTTGAGGCATCGTGTAACTACGAGCTGATACTGAGACGTATTTATCAATCATCTTAATAATCCAGCATTTAAGGATAATATTAAATATTTAATCAATTAATTTGTTAAAATATTCGAACCAATTTAATAAACTGAAACAAAATTTGTCTGACAGATTTCCTATTTCTTCTATAGCAGATATCAAATTTGTAAGTTTGGATCTAAGAGGTAATCTCTGAAGCTATTCATCTAATCTCAAAAATATTTTACCAATATTTAGACAACACCTCATCGTACGATCAACAATCTATTGTCCCATTCAAAGTAAGGTTTTACTTTTTTTTTGTGTTGTTGGATGCAAATCAAATCAAAACAAATCTAATCTATATTACTATTCAAGTAAACTTCACAATGTAACGTTTTTGAACCGTCAATACTTAAACACTACCATCGTTTCGGAAAGCAGCCTCCAGCTATACATCAATATACTCGAATAGTTGCTTTTTTCAAAAACTGATTTAAAATAGTGTTAGTTAGTGTTTGATTCTGTGGAAATCGATCCTAAATCCAGGTATTTTTTCTAGAAATAAAAATGCGTTTTGCAAATAAACTCGTATATAATATATGAAATATGATACGAATTCTATATAAAAAATATATCAATATATTTTACATTGTGGTTTTCTAAATATAAAATAAAAATAAATTTATGAATAACATGGTTTCCGGGAAAAGTTAGAGTAAGAATGTCCGTAAAGAAATCCCACGCAAATGCATTTACGGATACAACTCGTTAAAATACACTCGGTAACACATTGAAGTCAGCAAACGCAACACACATTCGTCTTGTTTCAATTGCCAAATGAAACAAAAGACGATTTTGTTTATTGATTAATTATATTTCATAAAAGTAACTATGATTATATATTACATTAGTAGTTGCCCGAGGTTTCGCTCGTTTTAGGATGTTTGTTTTCACGTGTTTGGCTAAAAAGTAGCCTATGGCTTTTTTGGAGTTCAAGTTAGCTTCACGCCGAATTTGATCAAATACAGTTCAGCTGTTTAAGAGCAACAGATTGACGGACAGAGTCACTTTCACATTTATACTAATTAACAGTAATCTCCTACACTGATTTTTTTTTTTTTTTAATCTGTTTATCAAACGATTACAAAGAAAACGTTATTATTACATTCCATAAAATATAGATCACAAATGACAAATAAAACGCAACTTTCTTTTTTATTATATATGATACTTTTTTTTTATTATACACCCATAAACGTATAACTTTATTCTATGAATAAAATGTTTAACATAAACATGTGTTGAATTAGACCTGTTATATTCTTAGATCCATACTTAAAGCTTTTCGCTAAAAACAATCGTAAAATGTCAGAAAACAAAATATGAAAATTGAGGATATATAGCGTATTATAAATATTTCACGAGTGAGATACGAAAAGAATTACAGAATAAGACTGCTGAATGTACTTGTCCCTAATGTCTTCAGTTTCTTAGTAAAGAAGATGATGCATTCTTAACCGATTTCGATCACGGCAGACCAGGGCCGTATTTAGGGGAGGGCAACCGGGGCAACTGCCCTGGGGCCTCCACATGAGAGGGGGCCACAGTTTTCAGCAAGTTAACATATACTGAGATATAGTCAAATTATAATAATGTTACTATTTAATATTTTAAAAGTTACCGATACAAATACGAAACAATTCATAGCTTACTGATTGAAATAAAAAAAACGAATTAATTCATATTAATATAATTATTGGGGTGTTCACGCTTCTGTTTGTCTAGGGCCCTCACTGCTTTGTGGCCCCGGGGCGTCCACACCTTTAAATCCGACTCTGCGGCAGACACTCTCGAAGAGTTTCGAGCGCACTGCACAAGACATATTATGCATATACATTATTTATATTAAAGTTCACAAATGTGTGTGCAAACACAGATCTCCTCTCATTCTCGTAAATTCGATTTGATGTCAAATTCGATACGAACGAAAAGTCTAAACGCAGAAGCGGCTATACGTGCTTTCTGAGGTACGGATACACTTCCAACTTTCAGTCTTCTGGGCTACTGAGAATTATTCGAAAGAAAAACCCAATACTTTTTGCATTAACTTGACCTGGGTATTGAACCCAGGAACTCGAGACCTGTGGCCTTGTACTGCTAGACTAACGAGGTAAACAATCTTGTCAACTTCAACATTGTTCATAATTAAAATTCCTAAACTTTTATTTGTTGCTTTTATGTAACTTTAGTTTTTTCCTTAATCACATGGAAGAGACATCATTAAAACATACAATAAATTCCAAATGTAAGATATATTTAAGATAATAAACAAATTATAATGAGAAAGAATTCCAAGATTCCAGAATGGAATGCGAACGATGGCGCCATCGGTTGGAAAACCTAATAAAAATACAACAACGGCGCTTAAAAATATAAATAACTTATTGTGTTTACATAATTTTTTATAACAATATACGTATCTGTTATTCAAATAAAATACATTTTATAGCATAGAATTCTGATAAAGTCTATATTATTATTCAAATGAATATTGTTTTGTGTGATTCAGTTTTACATCTTACTTAAAGCAGAAATAGCATACTGACGGCATCTATTCAATCGCCAAGCAGGCATACTTCCTTGATATACGTAGTATCGATGTAATTAGAGGCACAAGGGACATAACATCTTATTAAAGTAAAGTAACAGCCTGTAAATTGGCCAAAGCTGGGCTAAGGCCTCCTCTTCCATTTAGGAGAGGGTTTGGAACATATTCCCCCACATTGTTCTAATGCGGGTTGGAGGAATGCACTTGTGGCAGAATTTCGATGAAATCAGACACATGCACGATGTTTTCCTTCACCGCCGAGCACGAGATGAATTATAAACACAAATTAAGCACATATATATAGTGGTGCTTGCCTCGGTTTGAACCCGAAATTATCGATTAAGTTGCACGCATTCTAACCACTGGGCCATCTCATCTCATCTTATTATTAGTTCCTAAAGAGCGCACTGTCTATACGTAGCGATGGCCACTTATGATTAGAATAATCTGTATGTCTCCGTATCTATATTAAATTTAAATAAAAAATCACACTTAGTGGTATTACCAAACATTCATGAAAATAATTTGTTTGTTTCGCAGTATAAGCAGTTATTTTAAAACAAAAAGCTTTTAGTATTCTTCATCCGTGTGTGATTTAAATCTTACAACGGAATTATAAACACTTCGACTGAACCAATTAATTTGACATTATGTGCACACTAGTTTGGTGACAAAGTTGGTTGAGTTGAAGATGGCATTTTTTAGAGTTTTCCCCAATTTACAGATTTAAATTACTGAAACTTTTTAACTAAATTAAAAATTATCCCGATCCGATCCATCGTCATAATAATATATCTCCTAAAAATAATTAAAAATCGATGACATATAACATCAAAATAAAATTAAAACTAACTACTACTAAATAATTCATCATTGTGTTTATAACATAACACATCTCATAGATCATAGGCCATAGCTCATTTTAAAGTGTTACGCATAATTCCATGAAATAATCCAACGTATTATATTTATTAATTCTTTATTACATAGAATAAAACTAAATCTTACCGCTATCTGTCCCTATGTATAGGCATACACAGAGGGACAGATAGCAGATCTTTAAAAGCAACGGATTTTGATGCGGTTTCTTTTAATAGACAGATTAATTCAAGAGGAAGGTTTATATGTATAATACATGCACAATATAATAGAGAAATACTGATAATTTAGAGATTTCTAAAGTGATGTCGTAAACAAACACATGTTTTGCCCTTATATTGCAAAACTTACGAGATAGATCAATAACAGTATTGTAGACATTACAAGGATCTTCAAAAAAGTCAGTCAAAATATATTACAGAATGTTCGAACATTCTGTAGGGTATTTTGTGTCAGCATTGCATATGCGTCGCCCGGTGCGATGCCGGGGCGGGTCGCTCGTACAACATGTTAGAGTTATATTTTTTACACATCGTATAACTATAATTTAGTTAATAATATGTGTATTGACTATTTTTATAATATTTTGCAATGTAATATTTTAATTTTTCACGATTAATACTGGCCGAATGTCTGATACTGGCCGAAAAGAAAGAGAATGGCGGCAATGTTTGGTGATATTAATTTAGAAAGAATGAGAATGATAGGCTAAATTTAGATATAAAATACGGGATGTATTGTAAAACATGGATTAGTGGATAAAATGAATGAAAAAATAGTGTCAATAAATGAATCTGGAAGATTATCTTAGTTTAAACTCGTGACCATCGTAAGAAAAATAACTCACCAAATTCCGCACTCGTGTTTCATGTTCAAAGTAAACGAATTGATTATACTACCTTAATAAACACATTAAATACAACTGTTTGGCAATCATCTGACGCTATAAATTAAAGTTAATTTATTAATAAGGCTCTTCAGAAATTGTTATGAATTTAAATCGTAAATAATAAAAAAAAAAACACTTTGTTTATTAATGATAGTTAACTATCCTTAAACTTGTATTATACGATCATAGTTCGTTTTTGCGTAATATGAAATCTATACGTTATAATATAATTTTAGTGTCTGTTTGTTACATTGAAATAACTGCTCTTTACTAAATGTATACATAAGTATGCATGCATGGTGCATTTATGTACCGTGTACATAAGTACATGGTACATATATGCACCAGGTCTTCTGTGGTTCTGGACTGTATTTGTAGCGTAGACACGATTTGCTACAAAATTTGTCTCAACAATTTTTTTGTAAGATTAATAGTTTTAGAGATATCGCGAAAAACGTATTTTCACCACCTTTTCTCGCTTTTACGGGTTACGAACCGTAACAGCCTGTATAAAGATCTTCTGTACTCAAATAAAAATACACTTCCACTTCGATCTAAAAAAAACGTTACTCAATGTAACAATCTCCTCATAGTCTTCCCAGTCGAATTTTTAGGTATAGAATCAACAAAAACTACTTCCTTTAATCTTTTAAATGGAGCAACTTTTGCACTGACGTGTTCCATAATTTCCTTCTCGCTAACACTGAATCCTTTATTTAATACTACAAAAGCTTTAGGCTTTTCCCCTGTCTTCTCATCTGGTATTCCAATGACTGCTACATCAAATACTGCTGGGTGCTCCTTGATAACGTTTTCCAATTCTGCTGGAGGAACTTGGTAAGCATTAACCTGTAACAAGAGATTCGTTTTATAGGTATATGAGCCGAAATGGCCCAGTGGTTGGAAAGCGTGGATCTTAACCGATAATCGTGAGTTGAAACTCAGGCAGGCACCACTGACTAGTCATGTGCTTAATTTGAGCTTATAATTCATCTCGTGCTCGGCGGTGAAGGAAAACATCGTGAGGAAACGTTTTTTATGGTATAGGTTGGCGGACGAGCATATGGGCCACCTCATGGTAAGTGGTCACCATCACCCATAGACAATGACATTGCAAGAAATATTAACTATTCCTTACATCCTCAATGTGCCACCAACCTTGGGAACTAAGATGTTATGTCCCTTGTGCCTGTAGTTACACTGGCTCCCTCACCCTTCAAACCGGAACATAACAATACTGAGTACTGCTGTTTGCAGAAAGCCCTAAGTTCCAAGTTCCAACTCGCATTGGAACAGCGTGGTGGAATATGTTACACAACTTCTCAAAGGGATAGGAGGCCTTAACCCAGCAGTAGGAAATTTACAGGCTAATGTTGAATCAACAACAGTTAATGTCTATGCCCTAACGTAAATCGAACCTGTTCAATCGAAGTCGAAAATCGTCTGCGTGGATCGCTGAGAACGCAAACTATATTTTTTTTCAATATAGCAATTTTATTAAAATAGTAAAACTTGTCGCTTGAATAGAAATGCCTTAATGTAAGTAGAATATGCTTATAATATATTATTAAAATCACATCTACTATTCTTTTGTGCTTCACTAAAGACAGATGTAATATTTTTTCGCAAAATTCTTTATTATATTTTCCAATGCGTCGTGATGTATGTATGAATGAATGTAATTCGATATTATTTATTCTTTATAAACTCGTTAATATGTCTTTCTCTTATAGAAAAAATAACTACGTTCTTACATTACTTTACTATTAGCCATATTTGTTTTACCTTTGGTTTATTGAATATATTTTGTAACTGCTTATGTTGGACGGATTCGCATTATAAATTTTGATAGTTTTATAACATAGCTATTTCGTAACTTCTCAGTAAATATGGTAACTGCGCAGGTGCACATTCTATATTCGCTCAACCAAAGTCAAACTCAAAAATCTTTATTCAAAATAGAAGTGATTACTCTTTCTTATTGATAGTCAAAAAATCTACCACCGGTTCGGAATTTAACACCTCAGAGCTGAGAACCGGCGAAAGAAACTCAGCGGAATATTTTTTTTCATTTCACGTTACATATACAATATACAATTTTAATAATAACACAAATATAGTTTTGTGATTTGAAATAGCCTGGAGGCGATCATCTCAAGTAATCAGTAATCAGTCAAATAATCTTATAGGATAGGATCGTACACAGGTTACATACTTGTCAAAGTACACTCGATATAACCACTGTCAGTTTAAAACTTCGGATTTAATCTTATCGATTTGAGACGACTGTCTCTGACTGACAAAAGATAGATTTAAATTTATCTTTTGTCAGTCAGAGACAGTCGTCTCAAAAGTCTGCCTTCAGTAAAAAACATTATCGCCTATCTCATCTTCTGTATTTAAGAAGCCTTAAAAGAACTTTACTTGGTGGTAGGGATTTGTGCAAGCCCGTCTGGGTAGGTACCACCCACTCATCAGTTATTCTACCGCCAAACAACAGTACTCAGTATTGTTGTGTTCCGGTTTGAAGGGTGAGTGATCCAGTGTAACTACAGGCATATGGGACATAATATCTCAGTTCCCAAGGTTATTGGCGCATTGACGACTTAAGGAATAGTTAATATTTCTTACAGCGTCATTGTCTATGGGTAATGGTGACCACTTACCATCAGGTGGCCCATATGCTCGTTCGCCAACCTATACCATAAAAAAACACGTGACGTACTCATTTTAAAACTGAACATAGAACAGAAATAATTAGTGAGAAATTCATACCAGGTAATAATTACCTTTATAATTTCCTTTATTCTATCAGCTATAACTACAGAGCCATCTTCATTAATCTTCACCAAATCACCAGTTCTCAACCACTCCTTGTTAACGAAAGCTTTTTCATTTGCTTCTGGATTATTCTTGTAACCCCTTGTTATATTTGGTCCTTTGATTAACAGTTCACCTAGCTGTGAGACAATATTTATTTGGTAAGTAAGAACCTACTGTCAGTAATAGAACTTTCTTATTATACAAAACTAAAGCTAATTTATATGATATTCATTATTTTATTCTCCTCTATTAAGATACTCGTATCTCTTTAGAAACTGATATGATTTTCTTCTTCTATAAAATTACTATTCAGTTTTATTTTACATACATGTAATAATTATTTTGTAAGTATTAAATTAATGAAATGAGATTTAAATATTATTTGATTACTCACACATATTGCTATATAAATCGAGAAGTTACGTAATAACCTGCTATTCAATAAACCGTACCATCTCAATGTATAAAGTATTTGATAGTATAATGGGAAATGAATGGATTAAATCATACATATAACACCAGCTTACCTCGTTTGGACCCAAGTTATTCAATTGATCATCGACGACCCTGAGTTCACAGTTTGGTATTGCAAAACCAACAGAGGAATAGTCTTTGAAGTTTATAGGTGGCGCTAGAGCCAATGGCGACGTCTCTGTTAGTCCATAAACATGGCTGAATTGTATGTCATGCTAAAATAAAAAAATAAAACATTTTAATTAAAAAAAAAAGTCTTTTTTTAATGTGTTAGGTAATCATATGAGCAAATGAGCCACCAGAAGGTAAATGGTCATCATCTCCCATAGACAATGAGTGTGTTAGAAATAATAATTTCATTACATAACCAATGTGTCACCAACTTTGAGAATTAAGATGTTGTGGCCTTCGTGCCTCTAAATAAGTCGACTCACTTATTCTTCTAATCGTAACACAACAACACTGAGTATTGCTGTATGGCGGTAGGATGTGATGATTGAGCCTACACAGACGAGCTTGGACAAAGCCCTTCCACCAAGATTATAAAGAAAATCAATGAAAGGCAGTGAAGTGGATAATTTGCTAAGAGATGTGCAAATGAGTCAGCTTAATAAAACATAGCGAGGAAACCTGTGTCTGTGTGTGTATTGTTTTTTTTTCTCTTTATATGACTATATTTAATTGTATAATATTAGTTTATGTTCTAATTAGTATTGATATCAGTATTTAATTTTAAGCTTGTGATAATATCGCCTAATAAATTGATAATTTGTTTGATCGTGTGTCCATTTAAATCATAAGTAACGTAACATTTTTCGCTAAGCGCCTGTGTTAAAAAAAATTAAAGCAATGTATTGTCACAATGAAATTGTACCATTAAAAAGGTTTATGAAATAAGGTGTAGTGTAGTAATAAGGTGAAGCAGGTATTGAATACTTTGACCATAAATGACAATATTGACAACATTTTAACTATATAAAACATTCCTTCCTTATCTTTTTGTTACGTCATCATAATCACTGAATATTTTCAAGTGTCTTTTATGATGTTGATAGGTGGACCAGTTAATGGACCACCAACCCTGGGAACTGAGATGTGTGTGTTATGTCCCATATACCTGTAGTTACACTACTAAGCATAATTGTTTAGATGTAGAAGATCTAGATAACACTACGTAAATGCCATATATCAATTGGTATTAGTTGGATGTGCAACATATGGTATTTAGGCCTGATTAACAGTGAAAGATAAGATTATGAGAAATATCAGAAGCTATAAATTATATGAAAGACAGACTCCCTCTTTGATACAAAAGAAAGTGCGCCAATATAAACAGTATGCAAATTCGTCGAAATATTATTATGATATCAATATGTAAGCCATTATTTACCAGTATCTCGAGGTTAATAATTTATCTAAGTTAAACGACCTATTATGATAATAATGTAAACTCAAAACGTACAGATATAAAAGCCTGGCTGTTTTTACTTGTATAATTCAGGTTCTATTTGGTTCAGACCTTGAATATCGGAGGTTCGGAGGTGCCTAGTTAGAGGAAGTAAATACGCGTAATCAGATTAAAAAAAAATAACAATGCCTATGTTTGTTTGGTTCGGAAAAATCTTACAAAGTATTATCTACGTGAAGTATTGATGACTCCAGAAAAGTAACTATAGAGTTTCTTGTCGGTTCTACTTTCCGAACCGGTTGTAGTTCAATTAAAATAGTTGTTAAATGACTTTAAAAGTGCTTGTAAAAGTCTACTTGAATAAAGTATATTTTGATTTCAATTTTTTTATTACATGGGTTGGCGGACTAGTATCTAACACACCAGATAGTAAGTAGTAACCTCCACCCAAAGACAATGGCTCTATAAGAAATATTAACCATTCCTTACAACGCCAATGCGCCACCAACCGTAGGAACTAAGATTTTATATCCCTTGTGCTACTAGCTACTAGTAATTTGCTCATCCTTCAAATCGGAAACCAACAATACTTAGTACTGCTGTTTGGCGGAAGAATATCTCATGTGTGGCTGGTACCTACCTAGGCGGACTTGCACAAAGTCCTACATTCAAGTGAAACATACCTAGTGTAACAATATCGAACATACGTACAGAAAATATTAACTTACATTCACTTTGTTAAGAAATCGCTCGATATCTGCCATTGGAGTTGGCGAAGCGCCCACGACGACATTTTTTAACTTTGTAAAATGTTTGGTTTTCACATTAGGATCCTTCGCCAGAAAGAGCACTAGAATTATGAATTCAAGTTATAATCCTTTAGTTATGAGTATAAGTATATACAAAAATGCAGCTATAAATTGCTTGTGATAGATATTTAAAAGGCCAGTTGACCTTCTGCTGTTAAAAAATTTAGATTATTTTCGCGATTTATAACAAAATAGAAAAAAGTTGTTTTATATTTAATTAAGGATATGACTACCAGAAACATGGATTTGTTAAAACTATTATAATATACCTAGAAACATACCTATCAGAAGCAAAATAATAACTGTTAGAAATATATATTAAGTAAAAATAAACCTAAAGTGATACATGGTTGATTAATTTCATTACAATGTCCAAATCAATTTAAATTAAATGAATGCAGCTTATTTTAGAAACTATTTAATTATCATTTTTATGTATTTACATATGCCACGGTAAATAGTAGAGTCAGTCTAATTGTGAATTAAATTCCTTACCTGTTGGTGGAACTAATGAAAATGTAGTAAAATCGTATTTATTCAATGTGTTTACAAAAATATCCGATTGGAATCTTGGTAAAGTCACTAATTTCAGTCCAACTGATAGCTTATGTATCAGAATTGTACACAGACCGTAAGAATGAAACATCGGTAAATACGCCAGAATCGTGTCCTGATTCGAGTCTGGAAATTGGAAACAAAATAATTAGTTTATCACTCATACAACAAGTTTCATGCATTTTTTATTAATAATTATATTATACAGAGTGACGTAAATAACGCTACATTAAATAAAGCGGCGTTTAATTATGATAACTGGAGGCTGATAAAATTATCGAAAAAAATAAATGCAAGAATAATAAAAAGGGAAATTTCCGAAAAATTATTCACTTGGATATTAAAACAAAATAAACACTATTTGACTTCAGCCAATACCGGCTGAAGTCAAATAGTTAGTAGTACTTTAGATTGATATAATTTTTAATGAATTATTCGGAACATCAACGTCTGACTTATTTAGGCTGAAGCTATTGACAGGTTAGTACTTATATAACAATATCTCCATAGTAAAGACAAAAAGACTCATTTATTATTAGGGGTATCATTTAATGCGTGACGTCACAGGCACATTGTATTAAAAAATCTACATGTGTGTGTTATATATACTCCACACTATATGGCGATCGGAACACTCTGTTCGAGTTAACTGAACTGCAAATTGTTCACTCGACTTTGCTAATAGTTGCTTTGCTTTCAGCTAATAGTTGGGAAATCCAAATCAAAATGTGAGCCTGTATCACTTTTTTTTTTTATGTGTTGTATTGCTGTTGGCCCTACTGGCCTTCACAGCGTCACCGGTCTTTCGGACGAGAACTAATGTCCCCTGCCTTGAGGTTGAGCGCGGGGCTCGAGATTAAATCTAAATTAAAACTAAATTAAAAATAAAGTTCGTCCTGAGGGTGTCTCCTATGAGATCGCACCTCGGCTCAGAACGAAATCGGAGCCTGTATCAACTCGGTATACTGTTAAATGTGCCGTTGGACTTAGCCCGCTTCTTGTTACAAGAAGGCTTGCTCCTTATTAGCAACTCAGTTTGTTTTGTGTAAGGCGATACCTTATCTGATTTAATTAAAAAATATAGTACTCACCAGTCGTGTCAGTGAACATTTTTAATTCATTTGAATTAAGTTGTTCACAGTTCGCAATAATATTCCGATGTGTTAATTCTACGCCTTTAGGGAGTCCTGTAGTTCCACTCGAATATAAAAGTAATGATACATCATCTGCGCTACATTTGACTTCTTTCAAGATATCTAAATCTGTGTTATTATCTTCGATAAATTCTTTAAAAGACACAGTGCCTTCTGGTCGATTCTGATCAACATCTATGACGACTACTGGTACATTTAATTTGCACATTTTTAAAGCTTCTTTTATTATTGGTTCAGTGTCACGAACAGCAACGACTACTTTTGGATTTGATATTTTGATTTGCCTTTCAATCTCATCTTAAAAAAAAAAAAAAAACAAATTTATCTTAGAAAAAAGTGCCAGTAGATAGATTTTTTCTTTAGCCTAAAATCATTACTTTAATCTATTCCAATTGAAATAAATATGTACGACAAATAAAAACGTGGGCAAAGCAATATCTTTGGTTGAAATCTTAAATAACTTTTATGGTATAAAAACGGATACTCAATTTTAATTAAAAATATTGGAGAAATTGGTATCGAAATGTAACGGGACGGAATTGGAAGTATTATTAATAAAGATATACTCGTAAGTAGTAAAGTAAATAGATACCTTACGGGACTAAAACCTCCTTTACCTTTAAGAAAAAGGTTTGGTGCTTATTCAAGTACTCTACTCAAATGAGGTTAGTAGATAATAGGTATATGGCAAATTATCAATAAGGAGTAAAATTGTCCATATCTAGATTGCACTGTCTTTGATTAGTTTATATAATCTGTGCACTACTGTTTTTAAGAGTCCTTTGGACTCTTAAAAACATTTTTTGAGGAGGAAATCACCTGATCATTACTTAGACCTTTTGTGGTTAAGATAGACAGACTACACTACATTTTAAACTTATGCTGCCTTAACACGTGTAACATACTCAGTGTAACCGTTACAATTTAAATGGTAATTAATAACATAAGTCTCGGTGTTTAAACTTACGTGCAGTGTAAACAGGATTTAATGTTGTTACTAAACCTCCAGCAGTTAACGTTCCAAGCACTACACTAAGATATTCGGGTATATTTGGTAGCATTATTGCAACTGCATCGCCATCTTGAATTTTAATTTTTTTCCGCAAATTCGCACCAAACACACGGGATTGGTGGTAGAGCTGTTTGTAGGTGTACCGTCTATCAGTTATTCCACAGATCTGTAAAAATCAAATTTATGTCTATGTTAAGAAATTAAAAATAACATAGCCGCCAAAATAGGGTTGATAAATGTAGAACATCACATTTCACTTGTTGATACTGAATAAATGAAGACATATGTATTTGAAGATTACATGGTTTAATTATAGCTATACTATACATAATCGGAATCTGTTGTTATTTTAACAATTAAGAACCTTGATTATCCGGATTCAATTTTCTGACTTAGTTTATCCGAACGCTTAATTATTATCAGAGCGTTAGCGCGTTGCACGTGTGTGAACTTAATAGATCATTATCCAGCAGATCACAATTAAATGTGAGTTCTGTTTGCATCAGAAGAGTTCTATAGTTCCTGATAGTTTTTAGAAATAGTTATGGCGTTTTTACCTTAAAAAATTAGTCGACGAAATGACTCAAATTTAATTGTGACCTGTTGGACAATGACCTCTTGATCTGCTAAGTTCACACACATGCGCGTTGCAACCTTTCGTCAATCGAGAATTGACGATCTTATAAAAAAATACATATTTAAAAATAGAATTTGTGTTTTTCAGTTGTTTTAAATTACAACGTGTATTAATATAGGTATATAATAACCAAAATCAAATGCTGTTTAACACTTACCACTGCTGTTTTGTCCGACCATCTATCCAAATTCTGCCACATGTATTCAGAGATGGGCATATCTGGTATGAAAACGTCTTTATAAGGTGACTGTACGATCTTATCCATCGTCCACAGATGTTTCATCCTTCCATTTATCGAAAGGATCTTTCCAAAGTGTCTACCCTTTATTCCAATCTTAAACATTGTTTAATTTTAACGAAATAGTCTAAGTGTATTTCAATTCGCCGTATCGTTGTAGATGCAACGTTATTTTTTTGTGACTATTTATTGAAGCGAGTCAATGCTAATGTATTCCGATAAAGAGTGACTACTTTACATGTTTATTTTATAAACAGACGCTATAAAGTACTGTTTACACTCTCGAAATGGCGTTGCACAATGAATATTTTGTAATCTGTATAATAAATGTAGTATATAAATAGTCGGTAGTTTAAAGATTAATTTATTAATCATGACACGTGGATAAGGAATCTTAGGCCTCAGCGTTGTTAAGCTGCAGATTGATTTATTTGTTTATTTTTTTTATTTAATAAATATTTTCTGAATCAGCCCAAATAATGGACTAAACTACTACGTCTTTGTACAATATGTTTTATATTATTAAAAACTAATATTTATTTACATAAGAATTAATAACAGTAAGTCCTTTAATCTTTAATATAAAAAGTATGAATTAAAAAAAATAATCCCTGTTGAATCGAAATTCCGATCTACTGGACAAAACACGACCTACCCCTCCTGTCATCAGTGGAGGCGAGGTATTATATTTTTTATCATATCATATCGTCCGTACTTTTTGTTTCATATGGTACATAGGTAGCCATTATAAATAGGCAATCTCATAAGTTGTCACCACATACCTTGGGAACTAAGATGTCATGTCCTTGTGCCTGTACACCTTTAGGCTGACTCACCCTTCATACCGGAACAACTAA
This sequence comes from Vanessa cardui, assembly GCF_905220365.1. Classification (NCBI taxonomy): domain Eukaryota; kingdom Metazoa; phylum Arthropoda; class Insecta; order Lepidoptera; family Nymphalidae; genus Vanessa; species Vanessa cardui. The sequence continues at coordinate 3,606,765 of NC_061137.1, forward strand.
ACCTTAGTATTGTTGTTTGGGCAGTAGAATATTTAATGGACCAACCCAGACAATATTGCAAAAATTCCTACCAATAAATCGGTTCAGTTTTTTATTTTGTTGAAAAATTTACATATTGGCGTCGAGACCCATGTTGGAAAAGTCCACAGCGAGGGTAGAGGTCGACTCATGATGCCTTGCCCCGAACAATTCGTGAACGAGTTCAAAATTACACCAACCAGAATTCTACGACACTCACGGCTAGTTTAAAACAACAACAAAAAAATTAACTAATATTAAAAGCATTCAATAGTATTTTAATTCAATTTGTCTCAAAAATTTGTTGTAACTTGGTCTAAATACTATTCTTGATATAATGATATCATTTTCAAATAAGAATTAACAACATTAAATGCTTAAATATATACAAATATGAACTAAAACTAGTTACTGTATAAATCTTGACCGCATGGAATGGTGGCAAGAATGCTAGCAGCATTTCCCCGTTGAATCGCAATTCCGGTCCTCTGGGCCAAAACGAACTAGCCCTCCTGTAACCAGTGGAGGCAATGAGGCGAGGTGATATAGTCATATGATATATTTCAATAGTCTAGTAATATCTTTCTTAGGTTCCAAATCAAAATTCTGAATTTTTCACCTTAAGGTTTATCTACAAGAAAATCAAAATAGTTAAGATTACATTTCACAGTATTATGTCATATGGCATATTACTGGGGTAACGCTACAGATATTTAATCTGTCTATGTTTTACAAAAAAGAGCAATCTAGTCTATTTATATTCATGGAGCTAGAGACTCTCTTCGGGATGTTTTTAACAAAGTAGGAATACTGTTGCGTCACAGTATATTTACAACAATATTATGTATATATATAACATTGATCCCTTTTACAATATTGATGAAATCAGTGATACTCATTCTATCTACACTAGGAGTAAGGATAAGCTTATAACAACAAGTTTCCGACTCCGCAAAGTCAAGAAATCCTTCTTGAGGCAAGGTATCCATCCGCTTCTATAATAAGTTCCGCAGACATTTTTAACTTTGCCGTTTCGTTAATTCAAATCGTTTGTAAAAAAAAACCAGTGGTAAAAGTGCTTGTAAAAGCCTACTTAGATAAAGCTTATTTTGATTTCATTTAATTTATTTACCTCCTGATTTATTTAAAGAACTATTGTACTATTAATAAAAATAACAAACAACCAAATATTTTAGAAATATTCAGCTTTATTATTACAATTCAGAGATAAGAAAAGATCTGTCTAAAAACATTGGACTTCAGTACCGGGCAGTCAGAATGTAAATATTTAGTCAATACAATAATCGCAAATGTATTGATTGGATAGCGCCGATATAGTCGGACAAGCCTCAGGGAACCTAATTTGTCAGTTTTCGCACTGTAACCAATCTTCATCATGATATAAAACTAGCTATAACGGATTTGAATCGCGTATATTAATTATTTTTAACATCCCGACTTTTCAGACTGACCACGTCTACCCGTGTGACGACGAACGCTGTAAAGTGCTCGAAACATCATTCAAATCCGTTATAGCTAGTTTTATTTCAATGTGTAATCGCGAAAATTTAAGACTTCATCATGACATTCAGCGCACAAAGAGCAAACTGTCTCTTCTTTAATCAGTCAGTGAGTAGGAGGCCGGTTTTCGTTTGTATTTTTTTTTGTTTTCTTACTCACATCTTTTCCTGACAGTAAACCTTTTCTTTTACCACCTTTTTCTGAAACCCAAGTTTTGCTTGTTATAATTTTCTTCAAGAAAATATCAATCTCGCTAGAGTGATTCAAATTGTTTTTTGGTTATTTTTTCCTCTACCAGCATCTTCTTGTACAGAGTACTCGTCATATTTTCACTTCTATCAGCTTTACGACGCCGAGCAGTAGCTCATCTTTTGGAAGCATCAGGTATTGACGAGCCCTCTAAAAGTGCAGCTCTAAAGTTGAGTTGCACACAAGTTGCAGTTTGAGCAACAAAATCGGAGACAGTTCAGTAGGTACTTTCTCTACAGCTTTATGCATATCTACCGGATCCCAGGCGCCTTTTTTTACCTCGCCTGACTATCATTTGCATCATTTAGCATTTTGTGTATTTATAAGTAATACAGACCTTTCAAGCATATTTTAAGGAATGGCCGGTACTGCAGGACATTGTACTGGCCGATACTGGAGGAATAGAAAAAAATAAAGAGTTCTTATTTCAAATAAAAACAGACGTACAAAGGTTTAAATAAAATAATTTTAGTTACGTAGCGTTCATTCAACGCGCACAATAGATGCATGTAGGGTATATGCTTGCATCTATTAGACGGTACCGGACTAATAGGGTAAAACTGACAGTACCAACTATTATATAATTAGAGAAATTGCAACGGGCGGTACTGGATGCCAACCGTTACTGTAGGACTCTCCCCTACTTACGCTAAGGACTTCAATATAAATTAATGGAAAAAGTAGAAGTCAAATGTACCCTAAATATTTTAAAATATGTATTTGAAACTAAAATTGTCGTTATAGCATGCATAACTATCACTCAATTATTTAAGTATCATATTTCAGACCACACGTATTAACGTTAACAGGAAGTTGATAACAACTAGTAATTTTAATATTTTCTAAGAATATCGCAATAAAAACGTACATATCAGAACGTGGTACAAATATTATTATGAAAAACTTTACATTTAACGTTTATTTTCAACAAGTGCCAAGTGTTTAAAACAGGTTCGATTGATTTTTAAATAAGTAGTAAAATATTACCAATTTTTAAGGATCCGTGGACTTGTAGGCCTATTTCTGTGCATCCGTATTGACTGGAACTCATGGAATTTGGTTATTTGTGGAGATTTTATTTTATATTGATATATTAGTTTAATCTTCTATAATTACTAGGTTCATAAATTTATTTCAGTTTTCTAATTTAAATAAAATGTTTTGTGAACCTACAAGAATATCAGTTTACGCGACCTGTATTGATGACATGTTTTGTAGTTAGAGGCAGGAAATTACTTCTTAGGAATCTACTTTCCGAATCGGTATTAGATTCGATAAAACATATTCATTTTTATATATCGTTCCTGCTCTTACTGAGCCTCGTGGAATTAGTCGTGATGATGGTAAGAGACCTGATGGATAAACATTGGTTCCCTGGGAACGAGGTCGGGCCCTTGTGTGGGACGCTACATGCGTTGACACGTTGGCCCATCTCATATCCGATAAACAATGTTAAGAGCCGATGCCGCTGCGGAAAAAGCAGAAGCAAAAAAAAACCTAAATATTCGTGTATTATATCTAAATACTTTTTTGTTCCATTTTTTTTTTTTTTTTTTAGAGATGATTTATTTCCCATTAAGAACAAAGTTCACTTACATAGGAAACTTAAACTAGTAACATAATAATAAACATATATATATCTAATGGTGACCTTATTTATACAAACATTCAAACATAATTATAAAGTTTGACAGTATGTTTTTAATTTAGTTTTAAATTTCAAAAAAGATTTTTCGTTAAATATTTCTTTCGGTAGATTATTGTACATTAGCGCTCCTTCAAATTGTATAGTTTTGTTACCATAATGTTTAGTTCTAGACTTAGGTATTTGTAATTTATGTATATTTCGTGTATAGTATTTGTGTGATTTAGTCTTAAAAGTAGTTTGTGTGTGTATAGATCCTGAGAGAATTTTTCTTATAAGTATGCATGTTTTGTATTTGTATAATTGTGCTATAGATAGTGTATTAGTTTTCTTGTAAAGTTCTTTGGTTGGAAAGCGGTAGTCCAGTTGGTGTAGTGTTTTTAATAGTTTGTTTTGTGATATTTGTAAATCTTTTAAATTAGTTTTGTTTGCAGATCCCCATACTTCTATTAAATATTCATTTGCTGTCGAAACGCTTGGCCCTTGGAGTAGTGGTACAAGAAGCTTCATCAAAAGTATAACACCTCGCCTCATTGCCTCCACTGGTGACAGGGCTGGTTCGTTTTTTGCCCAGAGGATCGGAATTGCGATTCAACGGGGAAAAGCTGCTAGCATTCTTGCCACCATTCCACGCGGTCAAGATTTATACAGTAACTAGTTTTAGTTCGTAATTGTATATATTTAAGCATTTAATGTTATTAATTTCTTATGTATTATAAGCGTCAAGAGATTAGGAAAAGAAATGTAATAGAAGATGGAAGGTTGGAGGTAAAATTACATAGATAACGCCATATCAATAACCAAATATGCTAGCACCATGTTGAAGGGTTTTTTAAACTGTTATCTAATGCTTACTGCTGGACTTTTCAACATGTCCCAAAACCGGTTTCTCTTTTTTCTCCATAATCACATACGAGGCAACAAAATATGTTTCACTGTGTAACTGAGGGCTCTCTATAAAATCTAAAAGTTATTTTATTCTATATTTTTTAGAGCAAATTTTTTTAAATCTATACTTATAATAAATCTGTAGGGCAGTCTATTCTGTACATGAAATATTTTTACAAAATAACTATTAGGGGGTGATCAGGGGTCGATACTGATGGCAAAAATGCAATCAGTAAAATTTTTGTCTGTCTGTCCATATAACCGTTATAGAAACAAAAACTACTCGACGGATTTTAATGAAACTTGGTACAATTATTTTTCATACTCCTGAGCTGGTTATAGTATACTTTTCATCACGCTAAAGTCCATAGGAGCAGAGCACTGAAGGGAAACGGGAAAGTTACCCCATATTTTGAGCTTCCGTCGCGTGTTTAGCCTTAATGGTTAAAGCTACACAGAAATCATGTATTAACGAAATGTTCTCCTTAAAATTATACAAAAAATATCCCATGACAGCCTATGTCTATCTTTTATGGTTGAGTCACAATAACACGGGTCACTCCCAATAGCTTAGTAGTTCGAAGCTTTCTGATTATATTTGTCTATTCCTACGTTTATAACACTCTCAATCATCCCAAATTACAAAAGTTAACAGTATTAACTATTCCATAAAAAAATCATAGAAATCGGTATAGAAACACCAAAGTTATACATAAAATACGCTAATAATAAAGCTATCCCACGTGAGTACTAAATCTATAATATAATCTATTATATAAATCACTAGAGTCTGTCTGTACACTTATTTTTGTCGTAATTCGTCATGTGTTCTTAGACTGACTTAATTTTTACCATTTTTGAAAATTTTGTGTGTCTGTATCATTATAAAAATTGGCATACAGGAAAAACATGCACTTGCGCAAATCATAGACTATCTATACATACAAAAGTATATATAGATAGCCAAAAGAATGTGTCTGTATGTGTGTCATCGATAAACTCAGAAACTATTCATTATGAAAATTGGTATGTTTATCTATTGTTTTATGGAGAAAGTAATTATTTCATCCGTATCATTAAAAATAACCAACAGATGGCCCTTACGTGTATCACGATACACTTACATTCCGATCAACCGATTATTATAAAATATGAAATAAAAATCTATTCAAAAAGCATAACAACTAACTTAATTTCCGTCATATGCCAATAAACATAAAATAATCACAACAATAATAATTGTCATTTTAAAATGAGATAATTATTATAAATTACATATATGGGAAGAAGTGATTAGCTGTTTTGATTATAAGAAAGTTAACAATAATCATAATTAGTAAGTATACTCATAACTCCAACAACAATGAATCTTTACTGTAAAATGTAAACGTAAGACACATAACCAAAAATAAAACAACTTATTTATATAAATAGAAACCACCATGCCATTGAAGAAACAAAAAATCGGTATATCAACAATATATGCGTAGCGTCATCCAAAAGAGCTACGGAAACAACACACCAACATAAAATACGTTTAGAAACAAATAGAATCCGAATTTCTACTTTAAGAGCTGCCAAAACAGTTAGTCAACGAAATGATCAAGTTCCAGATCTAAGAACAAGCATCTTTATCAAGAGAGACTGATAAACCTGACAAGCCCAATTACTGGATGATGAATGATTAAAAAAGACTAAGTCAAGAACTAGAACCAATCTCAATAAATCAGCTTTCAATTACTACTTATATAGGTTATGATAACAAAATGAATCCCGATGTGATCATTGGTTCAATGAATATAGTATGCCCATATTGTCACACTAAATAAACTGCTGGTATATGCTACTCCACTGGTAAAATGTATTTACCACAACTGGTTGAACCACCAGAACCTCTTCTTACCTACATTACGGGAACTATTAAGGAGTCTAAATATTTCCTTCAGTATTTTAGAAATTACAATTCATGCTTTTAAATGACATCTTTTGGAGTAACAAATATCTACGTCTACGTTTAAAGTGTATCATATGATTGGTTCACTTCTTCCAGTGTCTAAATAAAATCCCCAATTTCTGGACATTTATTTCACGGACAACGTAGAAAAAGATTGATCTTCGATGCATGTTCAGTACCACAACTAATCGAGAAATCTTCGCTAAATTTAGAATTATGCCTAAAACTGCTCTAGAAAGTGAAAAAACAAATGATTCAAAGTAATTATCAATGCAGATAGAACGCAGAGCTGTAATTTTCGGTACAGAAATTACAAAACGAGGTATTATTATCACTAAGCGACACAAAAACAATCAAGGTATCGCTGAAAAATATCAATCGTATGACAATTATTACGATTATCCAATTATGATTAAGCGAGCAGAAGATGGATATGATCTCGGACTGTATCAAAATAATCTCACGACTGGCTCTGTGACATCGAAGAGTTTGATTTTTATGCGTATCGTATAATTAGAGATAATCAATCTAACTATATTCTGAAGTATCGTCAACTGTTTTAACATTTCATTGTTGACATGTACGCTATGGTCGAGAACGAAGGATTAAACTACATTCGATGCAACCAATCAAAACTTCGAGCCAAAGGGTACATTTATTTACGAGATACTTACACATGACAAGGTTGAAAATGTTATATCATCGACATTTGATAGAACCGGATAATAGAGAACGTTTTTGGTGTGATACAAACTTTTTCTGTTTCCGGATTCAAAAAAAAGAAGATATGATCTTGATAAATAAGTTTATGGGTGTTATGGCCAATCTGCAGCCTATCGAGAACATCATTGACGAATATTAAATGAAATAATTTTAAGTATTTGATTAGATCTCGCATATTTCTTGATTATTTGTACATTGTATCAGTAATTAATTACAAAATGAAAAATTAAAAAAATAATTTTCTACGACTAATGCCCAGCGAAGCGGGCGGGTATAGCTAGTTAATAATAATTCTAATGAAATCTTATTTCAGTTAAATACGCTCTCTCATATTAACTAAATCAAACTCTTTGTACATATTTCATTTCGCTTTTATTCGATAACACCACCAAACCATCAACATCTTTATTAATATCAACATATAAAAAATATAAAATATTTTCATCTCCTTTAACCAAATGATAATATAAAATATTTGTACAAAATATGATTTTTGTGTATAAAAATATATTTTATTTACAATGACTATTTAGAAACTAATTTTCATATCAGATCAATGACCTAATAATAGTGCATTGAAATGTTAATATTGATAAACTTATTGTAAGTAATTATGGGTAAAAGGGTAACCATTATATATAATAACATAAATATTTTACATTATATTATCTATACAGACAAAGACATAATATTCCATTACATTTTTGTGTTTAATTCAGTTTTAGTGTTCTCTATTAAATAAGAGTACAAAAAATCACACAACATGCGTTATATCACTAATGTAATGTAAAAATAATAAATGATTATATTTTCATGTGTGCAACATTGCTAAATAATATTTTGAGGCGTAAAAGTGGTACTTTACGCAATATACTTTAAATGTTGCCATTTTCAGAATCTGGCATAGTTTAAAGGTAAACTCTTTCGAGTTTCATCTGAACGATTTGTCAATTCAGACCAGCTTGACAACAACTGGCTTCCCTCGAGGTAGCTGACCCCACCAACCCGCATTGGAACAGCATGGTGGAATATGTTCCAAACCTTCTCCTCAAAGGGAGAGGAGGCCTTTAGCCCAGCAGTGGGAATGTACAGGCTGTTGTTGTTGTTGTTGCCATTTTGATCGAACAATTAAAAGTCGTACAGATAAAAAAAGCAATTAAAATGCAACAGTTGAAATATTTAAAACGAAAAAACTATTTACATCCATCAGCTGATATACCGTACCATATAATATCATACAATTTACTTTCATACTTATCTATAACAACAATCTTAAAACATAAATAAAATAACGCTAACAATATTTGGCCTTTAAGTCCTTTCTTAAAATTTTTCCTGCCGCACTTCTCGGTATATTTTCCAAGACCGATATATCGTCTATCCTCTTGTACGCCGCAACTCTTTCGGCGACAAAACCGCACAATTCTTTGGGACTAGCACTAAAACCAGGCTTTAAAGCGACAAACGCTTTAGGAGTTTCTCCTTTTGTCTCATGTGGTACACCAATTACAGCTGCATCGCTTACAGCTGGATGATCACGTAGAACTGCTTCCAATTCAGCTGGAGGTACTTGAAAACCTTTTACCTGAAGAAAATAATTTAACCTGTAAATATCCTACTGCTGGAAAAAGTTCTCCTGCCCGCTGGAGGAAAAATTTTGAAATTTATATCGCAAACCTGCTCTGACATATACTAACACAAACTGAGCACATTCAAGCCTGCTCCTATATTTGTGCACTGTTTCTTTATATACATAATATATCGAATATCAATAAGCGTTGAGCGTCTCTGTTGTTTTCCATAAAACACTTAGAGTGACAGAGCAAGTCCTTGCGTCCTGCTCACACGTTTTATTTTGATTACTTAAAGCGAAGTACTACTATAACCATTTAATCAAATTTATTAATGTTTATAAGAATAGCATGCCAGTTTAGTTTATTATTATTAATAGCAATCAATCCTACCTTTATCAATTCTTTTAGTCGATCGCAAATCTTGATAACTCCATCATTATCAACGGTTGCTAAATCACCGGTCCTGAACCAACCATCACTTGTCAACACGCTGGCATTAGCCTCGGAATTGTTTCTATAACCTCTCATCACTTGCGGTCCTCTTACTAGCAGTTCACCTGTCTAAAAGAATAATTTAATTTCAAGTTTAATTTTAACAAATGTTAGTAACATGATTGAGACTTTGTATACATCTACAGCGTTTTAGCATGTTGGTTGTCATTGGTTAGGCAAAAAAGCCTAAAAGACTTCTTAGTATTCAAGTTTGCTTCATACCAAATTTCATCAAATTCTGTTCAGCAATTTGGTCGTGAAAGAGCAACAGATAGACAGACAGACAGAGTTACTTTCACATTAATAATATTACAATATAGTCTATATAGCATTGGATAAATGCGTGTTCAATCTTTGTTATCTGCACTTTCGACTACTCTATTTCCAATGATCTGTAGCCCAACAACCATCTCATCTTTCATTCGTCACTATTTTTATTGGAAGAAATCGCACATTCATCTAAATGTTCTGATTATGACGACCAGCTTTGCTTGTGGTCTAAATTCTGCAAATTTTATTTCCTTTGCAACTTCACAAAAATAGGTTCATATAAACAATTATTTGAACGAGGATCATAATGATATGTCGATTATTTCACATGAAACAACCAGGCAAAAAGTCATGCTTCTAACTTTACCAACATGCTTATCTTGCGAATTTCTAATATGTTTCTGTACGTATGTTCCGTCTATTTGACTAATCATAACACAGTTACTGCGCTATAATAAATGTATGTCTTAAATAAGCCTACTACAAAACTTGACAGAAAAATGCCTCACGAGTGATCATGTATGTGTAATAAAATTGTGTTGAATACATACCTGATTTGGTCCCAAGTTCTTCAAATCATTATCAACAATCCTTACATCGGTGTTAGGGACTGCATTACCCACAGCATTATAATCGTGTTGAGTTATTTGTGACATGGCTACCACCGGTGCCGTTTCCGTGAGCCCGTAGCCTTGACCAAAACGTATTTTGCGCTAAAAGTATAAAAGCAATAATCGTTATATTTGTGCTACTAAATGGCGCCTGAGGCTTCGCTTGCATTTAAAAGTTTTGGTTTTTTTTATGTTATAGGTTGACGGACGAGCATATGGGCCACCTGATGGTAAGTGGTCACCATTACCCATAGACAATGACGCTGTAAGAAATATTAACTATTCCTTAAAACGTCAATGCGCCACCAACCTTGCGAACTAAGATATTATGTCCCTCGTGCCTGTAGTTACACTGGCTCACTCGCCCTTCAAACCGGAACACAGCAATACTGAGTACTGTTGTTTGGCGGTAGAATAACTGATGAGTGGGTGGTACCTACCCAGACGGGCTTGCACAAAGCCCTACCACCACTATCTCATGTGTTAGACAAAAGAGTAGCCTATGTCCTTTCTTGGATGTCTAGTTTGCTTTGTACCAAATTTCGTCAATTCATTAGTTAGGTCGTAAAAGAGCGACTGAGAGACAGACAGATTTATTTTCACATTTATAATATTAATATAGATAAACTGGATTCTTAGAACTAGCGCGCACTAGTAACTTTCGTCACGGTGACTGTTTCGTCACTCTTGTCGAGTCCATGAATATGTATGGAGGTGCGCGCACATTACGACGTGACATTTGTGTCTGCATCTGTACATATTCACGGACTTGACAAGAGTGACGATACAGTCACCGTGACAAAAGTTACCAGTGCGTGCTAGTTCTTAGCAAGTGCTGAGTTAAAAATTAACCTATGTTCTTAATTTAAGCATTCTAGACTACCAATGTGCGATAATAATCAGTCAGTACCTATTAACCAATTTCAAAATTTAGACGCTCATATGTCATAGGTATTTTATTGTTTACATCTATACGAATATAAAATCATACTATAGGTACTCAATTTCGCCTGGCTGTAATATATAAATTATAAAATGTATACATAATTATCTCGGAGCACTGACCTGAACTATACTGAGGAATCTATCCGCGTCAGTGGAAACTATTGGTGCGGCTCCATTTATGACATGTTCCAAATATTGGTACAGCTTAGCCGACGCCATAGGATGTTGCGTCATTAACATTACTGTTGAAATTAATAATAATCTTATGTTATAAGAATATATGTGTCGAAACAAATGTATTTCTTCATTATTTATTGTTGTTATTAATAAATACATTCGTTTCAATTTTTTATTACTTATTGTGCTAACGATTCTGTGTAATAAATCCTATACAAGTAACTAGTATAAAATAAGAATGAAGAAATACCAACAAATTTGATATTATACTGTGTGAAATGTCAAACATTCTAGAAGTAAATACTAAAATACTTAACAATATAAAAGACTTAATAGACTCAATAGACTTAACAGCTGACAAAAATAGGAGAAATAAATTTGTCGATTGATGTTGGCGTAAGTTCGGGTCAGAACTTTGAAAGACAAATTAAATTAGGAATGATATGTAGTATTTATATATAAGTAACTATTTCTAATGCATATTAATTTAGAACGGCTATATACGGCATTAAAAATAGCATGAAGTATGTAGATATATGGTCTGTTTATCCTTGCTGATCGCCCAATTAGAATATAATATAGATGCTTCTTGATAACTTACTTAAGGGTGGTGCAAGGAACAGGACATTGACTTTGAATTTCTCAAGAGCTTGAAGATAAAGTTCCGGCTGGAATTTGTCCAAGGTCACCAATTTGACGCCTTGCGCCATCTCGTGAAACCCAACAACCACTGCCCCATAAATGTGGAAGAACGGTAGTATAGCCATCGCCACATCTTGATGACTCGCTGGAAATATAATAATACTCAATTAATATTACTTTTAAACAGCATTTCATGAATCAATTTGCAGATAATCCTCTAAATTAATTTGGTTAGCTGGTTACTAATTTAAACATTTAGTATGTATTGTAGTTGACTATGTGACGCCTGACTTGAAGGCGATTGGTCCCACAATGGTTGGTTTTATGTGATTTCCATAACCAGAAATTGTAACTTCCTAATTTCTTGCTTTTAATGAAATATCCTTAAGCACAAAAACATTCACTATTTATTAATTTCGGGTATTAACATCTTGGAAATCACAGTTTCTTTATAATGATATTATTCTAGTAGTAGATAATGACGTTATTCTAGTAGATGTTTTTTAATAATAATGATAAAAAATACAGATATAATTGATTAAATATTAAACTGAATTCACCTGTGGTCTCTTTATTACAAGTGATTGCTGGATCACTAATTTGTTTACAGTTCGCTATTATATTTCTGTGTGTCAGTTCCACGCCTTTCGGCAATCCTGTGGTGCCGCTCGAATACGGTAAAAAGCATAAGTCATTGGCAGTTCTCCTCACTTGTTTCAGACACGACTTGTCAACGTGAATGTCCTCACTGAGTTCATTAAACGCGACTGTCCCTTCTGGGACTGGATCTCCATTTGTTTTTACGACAATTATGGGTATGTCTAATTTTGCCATCTTTATTGCTTCTCTGACAACATTCACTCTGTCCGGTAATGTTACTATTAGTTTTGATTCGGACATTAGTAGCTGGCGTTGGATTTCATCTGTAAACATTCAAAAATGTATTATTCTAACTAATGCTTGCACAGTATTAGATGCGATTTTATCACGGTTTCCAATATTTTGGTGGTAGGGCTTTGTTCAAGCCCATCTGGGTAGGTATCACCCATTCATCGTATATTCTACCGCCGAACAACAGTACTCAGTACTGTTGCGTTCTATTCTGAAAGGTGAGTGAGCCAGTGTAATTACAGACACAAACATAACATCTTAATTCCAAAGTTTTGTAACGCATTGGTAATGTGAGAAATGGTTAATATTTTTAATAGAGCTATTGTCTATGGGCGGTGACAACTCACGATCGGGTGGTCCATTTGCTCGTTCGCCTACCTATACCATAACAAAAATCTCGGAGGACATTTACAGGACCATATATTTGAGTCACATTATGGCCAGATAACACCATATATGACTGTCATCGAAAATAGCATTTTATAAGCACGAACCGGGATTCCAATCAGAGTGTTTTTAGTCTATTTGATGACAAAAGAGGAAATTGAAAATAATAGGTAATCTTCTTCTACAGGCTATACATGATCATTAGTAACACTATAATAAATATGTCGAAAAGAGAAGACAAGGTGTCTTATAGTTAATGTTTTGTGCGCCCAGGCTTCGCACGGGTGCAATACTGATACTAAATATACTACAGAATTTGTTCATTACAATCTTCTAAAATTTTATCAGTGTATCTTTACTATATTGTCTACGTTTTATATACAATAACCTTTCTCTCGAATCACTCTATCTATAAAAAAATCCGCATCAAACATACATACATACACTATATACATACACTATATACAGGATACACAGGGACAGAAGGTGGAAAGCGACTTTATATTATACTGTGTAAGATTTCTTAACAGATTTCAAAACACTCTCGGCATATTCACAAATTATTAAGTAAATAAATTACTCCAAATTAAAAATTAATAAAACTTGAAATAGAAACAAAAATTTATCGTGACACTAATTGAACAAAGAGTAACTAATTCCAGTTTCATGACATTTTGTATGGTTTTCTTCTGGCCATTTGGGATATTTATCCGTATATAACGATATACAAATACGTATAACTTACGCGCTGTATAAATGGGATTGACGGTAGTAACTACACCACCAGCTGCCATCACACCCAACATAATCAAAGGGAAATCGGGAACATTTGGTAACATCACCGTAACGACATCGCCATCTCGTATTTTAAACTTCTTTCGAAGGTTTGCTGCGAATGCATTCGATAAATTAAAGGCTTGTTCGTATGTGTACCCTCGGCCGGTACGTGCACAAACCTGAAATAGTCAAAAAGGTCAAGTGAATAATATTTATAGTGAATTTAAACATAAATTGATACTTGAATGAAAGACATTTTGACATTTTTGATCGTAGGAAGTCAGTGCGGTTTACTAGTAAATAACTGAAATAAATACTCAAGGTTATACAAATTCATTACATTGCTTACGTAAGCTACGTAAAATCATTGTTTAATAATTAATTAATCTTATATTTTATTAACTGTTTTTTTTCCGTAAACAAATTAAATAATTAACTCATGGTTATGTTTTTGTTTTTAAAGCCGAAACACGCCTGATTTTATGAAGTTCTATTATTGTTTTTATATAATTATATTGTATTTTTATAATATTAACGTCATGAGATGCATAGGATTATAGACTTACCGTCAATGTCCTTTCGGGCCATTTTTCCAAATTCAGCCATACATAATCGTACAATGTATAATTTGGTATATCAACATTAGCGTACGGTGATTTGATTATTCCTTCCTTCGTCCATAGACTGTTTTTTCTCACACTAACACTGGAGAATTTTGAACCATTTTGCAATATATTTAAGGTTCTATTTGCAGTTCTCAACAGCTTCGAAGCCATTGTTTTCTCTGTAATAAAAAATATGTAATAAAAGACATGGCTTATATTATAAAACTGGTATAATACGTCATCTTATTATTATTTATGATAAAGATAATCTATTCGATATGAACAAACTAAAAACAATGATATGTTAGATTATATCTTTGGAATAATTGCTAAAAAACAATGGCAATTCATTTGAATTATTACATAACAATAACTTAACAACTACATACATAAGTATATAATTGTATGCAACTAACATGACTGTTTTTTAAAAGTTGAAAACGACTACTGAGTTTCTTGCCGATTCTTCTCGGTAGAATCTATTTACCGAACCGATGGCAGTTTCGCTTAATATAAATGTTAAATGACGATTCAAAAGTGTTTGTAAAAGACTACTTGAATAAAGTATGTATTGATTTTTTTAAATAACATTATATATAAAAAAAATAATTGTATTTGTAGCGATTATTAATAACAATAACATCAGATAACGACTGATGTTCGCTTCGATAACTATCTATATATTTATATGTAAATCTAATTTGAGGCCCAAACGTTACGTCAAGCCTGAATTCGCTAATTAATTGAAACCCTATGTATACGAAACGTATTTTTATTATTAATTCATAAGAATATACTGTTCGATTGGTAACCAGGGTCGCAAAATAATAATGGTCCCTTTATTATGTTAACTACCAGTGCTAATAATGAATATCATCTCAAGAGGCTATTTGACTGGTTTTTAAAATCAATTTTATATTATTTAGTAGAAATAAAGAACCCAGTAAAAGTTGTGTTTTTTATGTCTAGTACATATTTGCCGAAAAATATCATATTAAAAATTCCATATTCAAATACCGCGCAAAAACGCTACTTGGAAAATATGGCGCTGCAATGGGGTCGGTGACGTCACTTTCCTGTATTTTAATCTGTGGTACATAAATGTACATAATGGTAAGCCCGGCAAATCAGGAGCCTTTTGTGTCACGTGACAAATTCATTTTTATTTATGGATATTTGAATAAATTCAGTATTATTTCAAGTTTCGTTAGTAAATAACCATTTTTAAACTCATAATAAACACCGATTACAATAATTCGCAATTTATGTTTCGCATTTTCAAATAGCCTATTCTTTAGTAACGCGTAAACGTAGCAGTAGCAAGTATGATATTAATAAATATGGCTGTCAGGTATATTTGAATAAATATAACTGACATCCCTAATCATAAAATTGATAATTACATTTACTATAACTTTGAACTTCATTTTATAAATATTTTATATCTACATATGCAATTATATAGAGTTTAATTAATCCTTTTAAATTTCATTGTTATCGCTTCAAGCGTTATCAATCGATAAATAATGAACTTGTAGATTGATGAACTAAGACAATCATTAGCCGGTGATATTGTCGATGTTTAAAGTTCAATATTACTGGATTAATGATATTACAGATACCCTAGATCATACTGCCCTGTAGGTCGCCTGCCTAGCTTCTCGCCTTCGTGACGATTGAATGCGCGGTGACGTAAAATATAAATACACACATGTATTTCACATGTTGATATATCATAAACGTTTATCAGTTGTATGTGTAATGTTATATCACACACTTAATTTGAACCTAATCATTTATGATAATTATCAACTTTTAGGCTCACTACAAACATTCCTTTGAAAATATTTATTAAAAAAAAATTAAAAGATTTTTTTTAGTAGAAAAATTATAAGACTTTTTTTATAAGCTAAGCAAATATAAATTTATTAATAATACCGTCTTGTGTGAATGAAAATTCAAAAACAATTATTCACGAAATAAACAGAAGGAAACATTATCTCTTTAATTGAAACTTTAATTTTTTTTTTTAATTAAATATTTACATGTCATTTGTATTTGATTATTGTGGTTCTATTGAAAAAAATACCCTTGAAGTAGATTAATGGAAATTAGAAAAAAAAACTATTGGGAAACGAAAACAAACGGAAATTGTTTTGTAATTGTTTAAAAATTGCAAAGAAGGTGACAAATGACGACAATAAAAACGAAGAAGGCAAAAATTTTTGGGGTTCCGCATTTGTAATTCTCAATATGTATATGAAATTTCATTTCCCGACACGTGAAACAAAGTTGATGGCTGTTGAAGAAATCGGAATTCAAACTCAAACCAATAAATAAATATTTGTTCATTATATTTGATTAATTTTTTAAATAATATATAACATAAATAATATTTGAAGTTAATGGAAATTAGAGAAAAAAGTTTGTAAACGTAAACATTGGAGGTTTCTAGCCTCCAAAGTTTTAAAAAGTTATAGGGTTTTAAAAAGTAATAGGGTTAAGACCCTATAATCCAAACTATCGACCTACAAGCTTCCCGTCCTGACTTCGCACAGAAGTATTTACGAGGGAATCGTGTTGATATTTCAGTCAATCTTCCGGAGTGAGTTATAAGGAAATGAATATATGTGAATTTATGAGTAATATATGTTTATTTATAATAAAGCACTACTGCACTTAACCACTTATTTCCACTATAATTTTACTTACAAAATTCCAAAAACAGTTTTATCGACGTTCAAAACGCCAATTGTCCAATGACATCGCGTCAATTTGCTGTCCTGTTGTTTATTTAGCTTTTCTCCTCTTATGTTTGGAATAGAGTATAAGTGGAGGGAGAAGGAGAATGCGCAAGACAAAGTGCATATAAGAGGCGTTCACTGTTACAGCATACTTCGGTATTACACCCGAAAACGCCAATAGATGTTTCACAACACAAATCGACACGAAAACAATAGCTACGTGACAAGAATAATAATCTACCTTTGAACTGCTGTTGATAACACATATAAAGCAAATTAGTAGTCACAGCACATGACTAAAGGTTCATTTAAACTTGTCCGTTTAACTGTTTGTTATGGTAGTTGCATCGAAGTTTACATTATGTTAATTGATAGATTGTTTTTTGTTTTCAGTTACATTAACGCTTTAATAATAAATAGTATACATATACACTGTACTAAGAAAATCTGAATATTTTCTAAGATATAGCTTGCTCAAGTGTGATTCAATGATGTTATTAAAAGAGGGAAGAGCGTGGTATACTCAATTGCAAGGAATAAGGAACAAAACAATAACCAGTGGCGTAGCTAGATGAGCAAGGGCCCCGGTGCACAGAAAAAGAATCGGGCCCCCACCCCCTCTTTTCCATCTCTCTTTAACAAATAATTACCCTTTAAAAGTATAGATACCAAATAAGAAATCTTGTGCACAGGTTCGTGATTTTCTAGCTTCAGAAGCTTAAGGTTTGGTTTAGAGGGCCCTCTGAACTCCGGGGCCCTGGTGCACTGCACCACCTGGCCCTACGATAGCTACGCCACTGACAATAACCTTAGAAATGAATATAATTAAACATAACATAAGCGTCGATTTTATGGTTTATACACCAACCTATATGAATAATAATGATAGAGAACTAAGATATCACTAATGCGAGAAAGAGATGGCAATAGTGGTCACTGTTACGCAGTTACATAACAGTGATAGGTAATTACTTTCATTTATATTCAGAAATAAAATACACTATGACCGCATAATATACCGAAAAATGAAAAGTACGTACCATCAACGGATAAGATATTTAATGTCTTTATAGTTATTATTATAGTTTATTTATTTTAATTTAAAATTACCCAGTGTGTATGAATGAAAAGTAAATTCTCATATCCGATTTCTTCGTAAATTTAAATAAGAATAATTTAACTTTGAGAGTTATGGGATCTTTAATCGTTTATTGGGGATAGGTATTTTTTATTTTATTTTTCATGATAAACTATTATCTACGAACTGTCTCTCGGAAAAAATAATTATGTAATTTTTACGAGAGTAATTTCATTTATGATTATTAATAAACCGAAATATTAATAAAGGCAATACACCTGAGACGTCTCAATAATGAATTATGTTGTGTTTAAGTGTTTTTCATTTGTTCCATTCAGATAAATATATTAAACTCAGATTATTGGCTTTAAAAAATATTAGTTGGTGCAACTATTATTTTGAATTCAATATTTTTGGGCCTTAGTACCGCTTTAAACACACACTTTTTCTGTTTTTACATCAAAACAGTCTATTCACATCTCGAATAACTTTCACAACACAGCACCCAAACAAGTTGCCGACACACAAGAATGTTGGGAATCAATAAAATTGAATATTTTAATTAAAAAAATTAAAAAAGTTTTGGTTGATAACCTCCTTTGAAAGTCGCCAAAATACACATACGAGTATAATTATTAATTATACTCTTATATGGTTTAAAACATGTTAATCGTTTTCGCAAAATATTGTTTGACCATGATTATTGTCAGTGTTTATCAATGTTTTATTTTTATCCCACGTAATTTATACGAAATTAAACTTTATTATTATAACAATACATGTCAAATTCGATTGCGGCAGTTCAGTCAACTGAGTTGAGCGTTTACAAATAAAACGAACACAACAATGATTTTCTCTCGCTAGTAAAAACTTTTTATGCTTACCTTATTTTAATACGGCGCGTATATTTTAAATTCAAATTAAAAACAAATCACCGCTAACACAAACAAAGAAGTTACGCACTTATTAACACTGTACGAGTAGTCTTATTCGCTTAACGAACTTCACATTACTAAAACAACCGAATGAATGTGTGTCGGCCGTCCATTTTCCATGTTTGTTTGACTCGACTCGACGGTCTACGCTCGTCGCTCACCGACTCGAATAGGGATGAGCGCAATGAAGTGATTCATTCGGTTAATTACTAACGAGTAATAAAAAAAATATTCAAAGTGATTTTAAGTAAATAATCGAATAAATTATTTGTATGACGTCACAATAAAAGTAACAATTTAACCATAATTTCAATCAATAGCAATTTCATATTAAAACATACGTCTTAAAACGTGTTGTTCTATATAATTATGTAATAATAGCGACCCAACTAGGTGCGCACGTCTACTGAAACTGATAGTATTTCTGTACCTACTATGTATTATACGTATAGACCTTGAATCAATCTATCTAATAAAAAAACCACATGAATATCCGTCGTGTAAATTCAAAGATCTAAGCAGACAGACTTTGTTTTTGTACTCGGTTAATTCATCATAATTTTTAGTAACCACAAATAATTGAATCAATCTGTCACCTGTCAAAATGTCAGTGCATTTAAATCAAAATAATAAAAAACATCGATTATTCAATCCAAATCGATTTTTAAGTCGCACATCACTATATCAAAATGCTCGTGTCCGAAATACATAATAATACCAATATGAAATAAATCATTTTGCAATTGCAGTTCTTATTCCTACTGGAATAAAGGTGAAGTTATTTAAAACTTTTCCGCGGTTCGAGTAATGTGGGTACGTTAATTTGCAATCTTATTACGAATGAAATAGGGTCCATTATGAAGCAATATTTTTCATCTTAGTTTTGTATATGTATGTAATATGTAAAGATAAACACTATTTTATTAATAAAAGTATCATAGTACAGCCAGTGGCGGACCAACTTTATCATTAATATCTATTAATAAAGGAATTATGATAAAGTTACTTACTGTAATCGGTATGGAGTTTTATGTCAAATTTATAGACTCAAGTCACCATTTAAATTGTGTGTAACTGGATTAATCATAAAAAATAATAAATTGTCTCTGGGAAAATTTTTACTTTTGTGATTTATACAGGTAGTTACGACAGCAATGGGACTCCTTCTGACTATAATAAGATAGTCTGGGTACTGGCCTTTCTCACCTATTCCAGCGTCAATTTTACTGACTAATTAGGTGATCTACATAGTTTGACCACGTACCGGCAAGCGCAGCGTAGGGCGTCCCCCCGCGAGATGGACGGACGATCTGGTCAAGTCACGTCGTATAGTTGGATGCAGGCCGCTACTCACCGACCAAGGTGGAAGTCATTGGAAGAGACCTATGTTCAGCAGTGGACGTCTTACGGCTGATATGATGATGATGATGATATAGTTTGGCTGTGAAGTTCAGGTGGTTATCTAATAAGTGCGATGTCAATTCCAGTGTTTGTCATCGTCCAAAACGTCGCTGCTAACTATAATAACATTAGGGCAGATTTCAGCGACAGTAGGAGTTGCTGAGGCAGAGAACACCAATGAAGTGGTCGGGTATGCAGCAATACTATGCCCTGGAGGTGCTCAAGCACTATATTTTATCTAACACTGTATTTCATACAGGCCATGCAACTAATTGCTAGGATTATTACGTAGTAGTAAATAATAGTTAGTTAATCTATGTCTTTTCTTGGAGTTTCAGGTGACTTCATACTTCATCAGTGACAGTGGTTCAGAGGTTTGACCGTGATAGAGCGACAGAAAATTAGACAGAGTATATAAAAAGACTAACAATTCACAAATAAACGTGTAGTACGCTTATAAAGACTTAAAATTAATATTTAAAAACTCTTTGGATTAGCCTCTTTTGTAAAGGCCTTGAAATAAAAAAAAATAGTTGCATTGAGTATATTCATACTTTATATTACTTTCGTAATCAGTAAGCGTGAATTAAAATAACCATTTCGGTGATTGCTCTAACCTTAGATTATTTCACGTCTTTTTTTTAATCTACTTTATAAGTAACAAAATAATTGGTTTTCTTTTTAAAACGTTTTATATACAATTCTTTACGATAAAACTGTCTGAGGCCGACCTGCACTATCTTTCACGTCACACTATTTCATTTTTTAATAATAAAATGTAACTTTAAGAATGTAAATTGCAAATTATATGAATTGAATATTTTTAATAATCAATTATAAATCTGCAGGATGACCTAAGTCTTAATATTGACAATAGCGCAGTAAGAAATATAACAATCCTTATATCACCAGTTCTCCACCAACCTTGGGAACTTATGTTCCTTATGTCTGTACTTATACTGACTCATTCGACCTTCAAACAGGAATACAACAGTACTTAATACTTATTATATCTGATGAGTGGTTAATACCTACCCTGTCAGGTTTGCATAAAACCCTACCATCAAGTGATACTATTACATAAACACGAGAAGAAAAGACAATCTTATCAATAAGTTTCAATCCCGCAAAATAATAAGGTTCACTCTGCTTGAGGCATTGTATTCGATTATAAAAGAAAGATTCCGAGAATTTTGTTGCAATTTTCACTTAACATCATTGAATCTATCTCTACTGATAAATAAGAATATTTTATACTTAAAACATAACCAAGAAAAACCACCTTTACTAATACATAACTAACACCAGAACAAAAGAATAAAGAGCTTGGACAAGAATTTAATTTTTAATGCGACTGTAATTCTTTATAAGATTATGTCAGCTTTTTGGTAAACACTATTAAAATCCAGGATTAAATATGCAAACAGCTATTCGCATCATATATTTGATTACCAGAACCATCCAAATTACGTACTTTGAAGACACCGTGCTAGTGCTTAGAATCTTTTTACAGGAACATCCAATATTTTTTGGCAGTATGATCTGCGGCCTTATGTCAATTGATACGGTAGGCAATAAAATGTTTTTTTAAAAAAATTAATAGTAGTTAGTAAAATAACTTCTCATTAATTTTAGTCAATTATATTTTTAATGGTCCTAACGATGGAATATATTAAATAACGTAATCAACGTCTAGGAGTTCAATGAACGATAGCTTTGTTATGTAATAGTGGGCTTGTACGGTTCGATTTTGGTTGATCAACATTTCTTAGTCGACAAATAAAGAAGTGAAGAAAAATACATTTTAATAAATACATTCTGGCGGTCCAAGGATTTATTTATTTAACATTGGTAAGCAGGAAGGCAAATATATAACATATTTTATTTACTCGATTAATATTATTTTTATTGTCATTTTATTATTATTCAAAATAATATACATAAATCAAAAATAAGCTCGATAGCAAAGACATTAAGATGTTACTAATTCATTGAATTGCAGTTAATAGAAATTTTGCCACCAATTTTTATTGAATAATGTTTGGTCGATTTATTTAAATATATTTAAATGAAGTTGACATTCGAACATGTTTATTGAATCATATGACTCAAAACAGTTATTAATGATTAATAAGACGTTTCTATAGTGCCATAATATTATATGTATACGATAACTACAAACAATACTAAAGACATAACAATAGCAACGTTGATGGCGATAACTTATGCTGTAAGATAATTAACACTTCCAGAGGATCATATCGTGCTCAATGTTATCTCTTAACAAGCAAGGTGAAACCATCATGATCCAAAAAACGGTAAGAGCGTTGCCATAAATACTTCTGACGTAAGATCGACTGATTGATACGAGCAATCTGTTTCAAGAGCTCCGAAGAGATGCACCTCAGATTGTTTTAACTTGACGTACGCAAAAGCAAGGAGGTTTGATGGCAAGACCACTTTTTATCGTCTGGGTATGAATCCCAAAAAACTCAATAACCTATTTACCTACTTTGGTACCTTCTTGAAGTTTACCTTGTCTGTGAAAAAATGCAAGATGTGAGTAAATTTAACACACTGGTAAATGAGCGACCTGATGGTTGATGCCAATGCGCCAACGTTGGAACGATTGTGCTCTTAACAAACTATGAAATACTTACAAACAGAACGTAGAACTTAGCGTTGTCTTTATCGCTTGTATTACGTAATATAATTGGTCAAGTCCGCAAGTCATCGCGTATTTCACTTTAACCTGTACCAAGGTCGTTCGTGAACAGCATATGTCGTGATATAATATGCTGTTCGCAAATACACCGGCCCCCAAAATCTACGTCAATTATTTGGTTTTTACAACAAAAATTAATCTTTTAAGTAGTCTTTAAACATGTACATATAAAAGATGTATGCTATACAGTATATCCGTCCGTAGAGCTGAGATGGCCCAGTGGTTTGAACGCATGCATCTTAACCGATGATTTCTGGTTCAAATCCAGCTAGAAAACACTCTATATATATGTGCTTAATTTGGTGAACCAACCAGCATTGGTACAGCGTGGTGGAATATGTTCCAAGCCCTCTCCTTAATGGTAGAGTAGGCCTTAGCCCAGCTGTGGGAAATTTACAGGCTGTTACTTTACTTACTTATATCCGTCCGTACGTCCTTCCGTAAAGAAAATTGATAAATAATTTTCTAGATCACCTTATGGAAGACTAAAAGATATCCGAGACTACGCTCGCGATTTAGGGTGTTAGTTGACATTTGTTTGGCAAAAAATAGCCTATGTCTTTTCTTGGAGTTCAAGTTTGCTTAACACCAAATTTCATCAAAATTGATTCAGCAGTTTGGTCGTGAAAGAGCGACAGACCAATAGACAGACAGAGTTAGAATTCTACTGATGTGCTTTGGGGTGGTACTGACTTATGCCGTGATGAACGCATTCTCATGCTGTTATGACCATACTCTGACACCGCTTTAGTGCTCTGAGTTTATGTGTCGTGTAAACTATGAAGGTATTATGATATGGAAGTTATGTTTTTTAATGTTGATTTTTGATATATGTTAAGGTCCACCTGATCGTAAGTAGTGGACACTGATCATCACCGCCATAGTAACGAGATATTTGTTACCTATTTTATCATATAATTTTGTTGCATGTACAATTTTAATACTAAAGGTATCGAAATTATTTGAAACACATTTCAGTGTTTTAATTTTTCTAAGTCCAGATTTATAACCACATATTAAGAGTTATGACACACGCATTAATTTTGTATCTTAGCTCGAATATTTAAATATTTTTATTGCATTGTGTTGTAGTTTTTTCATTGTATTGTCTAAAAGTTTTTAAAATAAAACTGCTTGAAAGACGTGAGATAAATCGTTGTGTATTTAACTATATATACTAGATAGATACCGGCCGGCATCGGCATCGGCATGCCGACTCAATATGACGTGCGTCATTTATTTTTTTATACCAAACCAAAACCCAATAAATAATAATAAAGTTAAAATGTCATCTTTAAGTTAGTAAAATTACGTCCAAATCACTCCAGCAGTTCCAGAGATTTGCTGGAACAAACAGACAGACAAAAATTGCAAAAAATATTATTTTGGTATATGTATCGTGTATACATACATATGCATTTAGTAAAAAGCGGTAATTATAATATTACAAATGGGCACTTTTCCTTCTAAGGTCTCCTTTAAAAAACGGAGAAAGACTGAGAATGACGTTGATAGGGGTAATTTCGATAATTATTTATACATATGTACTTATTTTATGTCCAATAGATTTTTATAAATATATCTATGGGCGCCATCTATGAGAATGACTTTGAATTAACAAAGCTGTAAAGCTATTGGCAGGTGTCGTATCAAGTGATACGACATTTGCCAATAGCTAATTTTACTCAACTATTACTAGATGGCATTGTTGTCTAAATTTGTCCGATTAATAAAGAAAACATTTTAATGGTCGAATAGAATCAACATTATATTTTAAAATATGTTTATGCGTGTAAGTATCGTATGTTTGGATACCGCACAACTTCAAGGAACTTTCAATTTATGACAATATCGAAGTTATAGTTAAAAAAAATTAAATGAAAATTTGTATTATGAAAATGAGTAAATGAATCGGAATGCCACCAAACCTCCATTTAAATTTATTTGATGCAACTACCGCCAAATTCATTTAAAAGATATCTCTACTTTACTAGACTCAAACAATAGTAACTCTGAACTGAACTGAAATAATTTTTTTTTTTTTTTCTTAAATATATTATTTGGTGGTAGGGCTTGGTTAAGCCTGTTTTTTAAGGTACGACTTATAACATCATAGTTCCCAAGGTTTGTGGTTGGCGCATTGGCAATGTAAGCAATGATTACAGGTTAAAATTTCTTACAGTGCCAATGTTTATGTGCGGTGGTCACCACTTTACATCAGGTGCCCCATTTCCCTATGCGACTACCTAGTACCTACTAACTGTTTTTTTAAACCATGTATGGTTTTATCTCTAAAAAAAAAGTGGAGAATTTCTTTCTCCGAGATCCCCTGGAAGAGGCCTTTGTTAGTTATCTGTTATCAAAGATAAGAGTGTTAAATTCATTGAACTCTAATTATTAACCAAACTAGATAAGATTGTCACTTCTGTGTCTTCACATATCTTAAAAATTATAATTAATTACGTGCATGTAATTGTAATTAATGCAATACCTACACATGATATTAATGTACTTAACAGGCTGGTCTTTAGTTCCTTACATTATAGGTGTCCAATGAGACAAGGCCGGCAAATGTTTTTCAAAATTAAATTCAATAAGACTCATAAAGAAATAAATAAATAAAAGATAAAATAATAAACATATATAGCTATGATATCTGACAATGCCTACCTCACTTATTTAGTAGGCATGAGGGCTACACAACAAGTGATAAGAAATCGGGCAGAGAAAAATGTCTACATCAAAGTATCATACAATTTGGTCTTAACCTCGCATCAAACGAATAGTTACATATATGTAACGAGGAGTCAGGCATCAGCTCGTTATCAGACATGATATTCAAAATATAAGTCTAGTCGTTCACGTTCGTAATCTAATTCTTTTCGATATTCTTTTAAATATCCCTTTTTTCGCCAGTACGTACGAAAAAGAATAAATAAATCCTAATTAAAGTTTTTGACGCTTCGACATATTATATTTAAAATAATTATTTGGGATGCTATTACAACACTAATTGTTATGTTATTCATATAGCAACAATTCTGACGAAGACCCTCTTAGCAAAATCGTTATCTATCTGCAAACGTAGGTATATTGTATATCTATAACCACCTGTTAGAAACTAAAGTAAATTGCAACTGGTTTAACCTGTTAACTGTATAAAGAAACGAGTGACACAAGTCAACGTTAAACATAGAAAGCAACGTTGCAAAAAATAATTATATTTGTAAAGATACGACTTCTAGTGTAGCTAGACTTGCTTTTGCGATAAGATAAAGTACGTTTGTATTAGCAGTACTCAATTATGATATAAAAGTCAATCACCTCATTATTCTTAATTATTTGATCAAATTCAGTCTCAGCCTTAAAAGAGTAACAAACAAACAATCAGACAGGGTTTGTTTTTTGTTTTTATATTATTAACATTAATAATACAGTTGGTAGTCCTTAGTTTCGACTATTTCTACATAAACTTTTAATCCTCACATAATATATTTCTCTTTATCGCCGTTAATCTATGCGTTCTTACCTTCATTATTAAAACTTTTTGAAAAGACAAAAATGTCATAATAATTCCGCATCAACGATGCTGAACGATGTTAAAGAAAAGTAAATCCTTCGTTAGTTAGTCTCTTCCTTTTTGAAGAGAAGGTTTATGGCTAGCTTCACCACGCTGCTCCGATGCTGTTGGGTCAGACATATGAAAGAAAGTATTTCATTTTTTATAAAATTATACAGGTATTGACTATCGGCCGTTTTCAATAACTTATCTAGTCTCAATAAATTACCTTATATCAGAAATGAGTACATAAGAGGAAGCTTGAAAGTCAACGATAGCCGAGTACTTATGTGGAAGCCGGCTGTCTCGGTTTGGATATATTATGCCCATGAAGGAATGATGACCGTGATGAAGGTCTTGAGCATGGACGTGGATGTATATTGGGGAAGGGGCGATCAAAGAAATGCGATATGGCTAAAAAGAATGTTACTTTTGGGATGACGTCAAACAAAAGGTATGAAAGTAGAAGACATACTGCGCCTACCAAAATTAAAATTGGAATAAAGGCAGGAGGATGATGAACTAGTTTCAATAACTAAAAATATCGAAATCTATTATGTTTTTTATCTTTTCATAAATCTGTGGGTTAGAATTTCCTGTCGAAACCATCTTCATTCGTCAGAAGATCGTAAAGCTACTAGCAACACTATATAAATTATAACAGCGTTTCAAATATTTCTAGTGACGTCATTCGATTATCTCACAAAATCTGCCGATAATCGCCCTTTTGGAAATAAAGTCGCTGTAATATCTATTAATTTTGGAATATTGTAGATATGATACAAGATTATTATTCAGACAGTAACGGTGATATCGATATCGTACGGTCACTGTGTAGTATAAGATATGTGCGAATTTTATGACTCAATTGAATGATCTAGACTGAACAAAATTGCTGAATGGATGTAATTGATACAACTTTAAACAAACCTCCAAAAAGTTCCTTCGTGATATTTTCCTCGACTTCCAAGAACAAAATTCTGTATAAGCACATGAAAATTCAATGACGCTTACCAGCATTGGAGCCCGCAATGATCATCACGAACGCGTTTAATCATTGATCCGCCTCATCTCTCAAATAAAAATGAACACAACTCACAAGGCATATAATAAAAACAAATATTATTTTCTCCAACAACTGTATAATGTACCAATTTAAGTAAAACAATTAAATAGTCAATTTTAGTTTACATTATTTACAAAATTTGATTTAATTTTAAAATTTAATAAAACGCTGATTTTTTTTCACTAAGCTCATCAATTTAGATCACATTGGGTTGATGTCAATAAAGGCAAGTACTTGTCGATAAAATTAAGGTTTCCTCTAATATTTCATGAACTTCCAACAAAATTGCCAGATCGTTTTAAGGTTTTAGTCCTCAAATTTATAGAGTGAAACGCTTAGCTAAAATCCATCTAGAAGAATTGTTTTAATCGCCAAAAAACTACAAATCTCTCGAAGTTTTTTTAATTTACTTATCTTCAATTTAACTTTAAGACCTTCTAACTAATAAAATTTACGAATTCAATCTTTTGGTGTCGTAGTTATGATTTTCATCATCACACTTGTATTATGAAATAAATAAGTCTTTTATCACGATTTTTTTTTCGTTGACATGAGAACCGTTTAGTTTTTCGCTTGAAAAAATTTAAGTTCTTAATCATTAAAAAATAAAACAATATGTAATAAAATATTTGATTTCTGCTGTTAATTTATAAAATATATAATTTTTTTAACATAGTTTGGTACTTATAATTTAATTGCTTTCCTATCGTTGATTTTATAAACCTCTTTGAACTTATTTAAGACTAATAAAAGCAATATCTTTACCTAATTATTTAGCAAAAATAAAAGTTAAAATCACATTGATACCTTCATAGAATATAATCATTTAAATTTAAAATAAAAGCTTACAATGAACACATAATGTATCAAAGCCGTATACAACAATAAGTCTTGTTAATTTACGCGTAAATTTTCTTTAATTCTTTCCTCAATATTTTCCCAGAACTGGTTTTAGGAATATCATTAACGAAAACAACCTCTTCGATTTTCTTGAACGACGCTACTTTTTTCGATACGAATGTTTGGAGTTCCTCAGGGGACGCATTTTGACCGTTTTTCTTTATAATGAATGCTTTCGGTGCTTCACCGTTGAAGTCATGTGGAACACCAATAACCGCTGCGTCTTGAACAGCTGGATGAGATCGGAGTATACTTTCTAGCTCTGCTGGGGCTACTTGCATTCCTTTTACCTGAACAAGCAATATTATACAAGTTAAACGATAAGCTACACAAATAAAATTATATTAAGTGTGTCTATACAAGATCTTATATTGCAATGGTATTAAAAATATTATGTTTCTAGAACCTACATTCAGGGCTAAATATGCTACATCGAATTCTCGCGTCTCGAGGACTATTTGCAACTTCCTTAAGTAAATTTTTTCCTACCACAACGTTATTCACAGTCACGAGAGTTTTTTACTATTAATGAAATATTCATTTTCAATAATATCATTTGGAGTATATTTATAGACCCTATTTCTCATTAGCTTTATGGATAACCCGAACTTTACAGTAATTTTACTTAAGTTGAAACAACAGTTGGAACAAATATCTCAACTAAATATTCAGGCCTGAAGTTATTTAAAGCGCTAATGATTTTTTATTTTATTAACTCCAATTACATTGCAAAATAGACGAATTAAAAATAAAATGACAATAAATTATCAAAAACGCATAATGACTTTAAAATGTTAATCTAAATCGTATGATAAAACAACACCCCATCATTAATACACAAAAATCTAATTCCTTGTCATCAAAATTATAATTAAGATAAGATAATAACATTGTAAATGTTTAATTACTTACCTTGATAAGTTCCTTTATCCTGTCGGTAACAATGAGGCCGTATTTCGCATCGTAATGTCCTAAGTCTCCTGTTCTGAAGAATCCATCCTCTGTTATGCTTTCTTTAGTTGCCTTTTCGTTTTTAAGATAACCCTTCATTACTGTTGGAGATCTTATACATAGTTCTCCGGACTGAAAATCAATTAAATTATTATTTTCTTTTTGAATTATATTATCTTTATGAAAATAATTGTGTTTTAGAATCGCACAAGTCATATCATATATGTATTTAATGATTGAAAGATTGATTATTATTTTTCTTTTTAAACAAGATTACCTATAGTATTCCTTGTATTCATATCAAAATAAAATCTAATTTATATTTTTTTGTGTTTGCTTGTATGTTTAAGTAAAAGCTTTTAATAAAATTCAGAAATTAAATGGAAAATAGAACTGGGTCTTTCACCAAGTATAAGTACAGTGAGGCAGTTGCTGTAACAAAAAAAAATCTTTATTAATGTAATGCAACTTACTTCACCACAAGGAACCGCCTTTCCACTTATAGGGTCTAAAAACTTAAGTTCTACGCTCGCCAAAGGTTTGCCGCATCCTGAATAATCTATATCCTTCTCGCCTTTGTATATAGTTGTTGCTAACGAAGTTGTCTCTGTTGCTCCGAAGCCTTGGCTAAATTCCATTTTACCCTACAAAAGAGTTTTCATTTTATTACAAAACCTTTGCGAAAAATTTTAAAAATATATATCCAATATCATTAATTGACAAGCCATAGTCTATGGTAATGTTTCCTCATTGTCTTAAGAATAATTTGTCATCATAGGCTTGATGAATTAGGTACTTATGTATATAATTATGATACATCGTGACATGATCTATTATAATCATCAAAATTAAATCAAGTAAGCATGAACAAAGCACTAAAGTTATCACACGAATGATTACGTATCGCAATTTCGATTAAAACGTAAAATTGCGTAGGGGTACTCAACCTCTTTCGATGATCAATACGAAGGTGTGCTTTGATAAACGAATCCACACCTTTAATTACTCTGATAGACTGATAAATTTTGAAAAGTTTTCGAGCAAAATGAATATTCTTTTGACATTTGATACATATCTTGTTTGAAAAACGCAACATGAGTAATCATATTAATTATCTTTTCAAATTGCTAATCTATCAAAAAAACTGCATCGTAAGCAGAATGGATTAAGTTCAACCAATAATTTTAGGAATACATTTGTACATACATACTCTTACAGTTTAATTTCAATTGCATATATATTAAAACGGTAACTCCGTTTTAGTTTTAAGAGACCTTATCAATATTTAAACTTACATTTCCTTTTTCTAAAATCGCTGTGATATCAGATGAAGCCAGTGGTGCAGCTCCGCATACAATGTACCTCATGTTCTTGAAATATTCCTTTGTCACATCAGGATGTTTGCCGAGAAGAATTGCTGTAACGTTATACATTAGCATGATACGTTTTCTTTTTAAAATCATTACATGAACCCAAATTATCTATACACCTAAATTGTTACTAATTAAATCTAATTTGTTTCTGAAGATATGTTTCGCAAATTAGCATACATGGGGCACAGTAAAGCTACCAATGAAAGATATAATAAAATAAATGGTAGTTTTTTTAATTCGGCTGTTTGATTCGCCTTACAAAAATTGTATTTCCTTTGCTTCCTTACAAAAATTGTATATCCTTTTATGTTTTATGTATCTACTATTTAAGTTAACTTAGATTGTTTTTTATAAATTACACTTTTTTTCAAAGATATCTCTTACTAATGAGATAAAAGTAAAATAATAATACTTTTCAACTTACCGACAGGAGGAACCAAATACAGAATTGAGGGGTTTTGATTTTTAAGGACATTGAAATAGGTGGTAGTTGAAAATTTTGGCATAGAGATCAGCTTACATCCGTAAACTAAATGTCCAAGCAAATTAACAACTATGCCATAAATGTGGAAGAAAGGAAGAATACACGGCACTATGTCTTGATGACTGCCTAAAAAAGAAAAATAATGATGAGTCATTAAAACAGAACTCGAAGTATCTCGAGTAAAAATATTCAAATTTCTGCTGAAAATTTTCAAAATTAAATATAATCTTACAAATAAAAATATAACTCATTTACCACTTGCTAAATCAGGAAATCTGTTTTGTTCGTTAGCCATTATTTCCATTCCAGCTATGAGATTCTTATAACTAATTTCAACTCCTTTAGGTAATCCAGTTGTTCCACTCGAAAATGGTATAAAAGCAACGTCATCATTTTTTTTCTCAACTTTGTCAAGTAAAGCATAATCTACTTCTCCAGCTTCGGCTATTTCTGAGTATCTAATTGCTCCATCTGGTACTGCCTTATTAGGATTATCAATAAGAACTATTTTTGCTTCTCTCTTAGCCATTTTAAGTCCTTTCACAACATTTTCATAACATTCTGGTATGGTTATTACGACTTTAGGTTCCGTTAAGCTTACTTGATGACTTATTTCAACTGAAAATAATGTCGTATGTAATAAATGTAATATAATCATTAGTGACTATTACATAATATATGTGCATCAATTATGACTTACTTTCTTTGTATATTGGATTGACAGGGCTAAAGATACAACCAGCCTGAATAGTACCAAAAGCAATGACTGGGAATTCCGGGGAGTTAGGCAATAAAGCGACCACGACATCGTTTTCCTTTAGACCCAATTTCTTTCGAAGGGATGTTGCAAATACCGCCATATTTTTCCTCAACTGTGTGTATGTGTAACTTTTTTTGGTCTCCGCACATTCCTATAAAACGAGATAAGGTCTTTTGAGAAATTGAGATATTCCAAATTTAAATCTTACTAACCAAACACACACACATTTATCTATGATTCGAGAAATTGTATTTTATTCTAATATTTTTGTTAAGTAATGGTTTATTATGATCAAAGTACTTAATAATACGATATAAAGTAATATATGGCATATGTATTAAAAGCCTAGACACTAAAGGGCTCCATTCAACCAACGCCAACGGCCTGAATGATATTCATATAGATGAAAATATTTATATCGATAACTTTGGGTGGAATATTATTAGATTAAATAATTGCAAAATCGAGCTTATATTGAGATTTCTTTGTAAGGTTTGGATTCACAGCAATTCTTCATTTTTAAGTATTAATGTCATCGCAACTTAGAATTCACCGACAGCAGTCTGATATTGAGGAAACATAGTTTTTTATGTCATAGAGTTTTGGTCCCTGATTACATGATTATATTTGCTGTGAATTCTTTTGATATTTTTGCTAGAAATGCTGATTCACATATTTGATGAGGGGAAATTGACGCAGAACCGACTATGTTAATTCTGACTCAATATGGTTATTTTGGTCTCACCCTAGAGTGTTTTTTAGGAAACCAAAGGCCCAAAAGGATTTTAGCACCCGTCGCTTGTAATAAAGTACAGGCAAAAAGTGTGCTTTGAAACGAAAAGGGAAGGTGCTGCACATACCGTAGCGACGAAGGCCATTGAGTTTATAAATTGTCGTTAAGGAACCTAATTTCAAAATTAGAATTACAATTTTTTTGCCAATATCTCAGGAACGAATAAATTTTGTTTAGGTTAGGTTGCTCAGACCGAGAAGAACAAAGAGGGTTAGAGACACGGGCTTTTTTGACCAATTTTAAAAAAGGAGAGTCTACAACAATTTACCCAATTCTTTGAACGGAAGATTAATTGACCTATTGCAATTTAAATCAATGTTTGAAGAGTTTTATTTGTGTTAGCCAATTAAACTAGTTGCTGCAACATATTAACAACGAATAGATAAAAATAAGTCTAGAGAGAGGCTTTGATACTAAGGAATTGAATCTGCTTTATAACGATATTCAGTTTTCTAGCAAATTATCAAAAATTGTATGGTTACCTAAAGAAGCTAAATTTGTTTGAATTACGTAAAATTACGTTCAGTAATTTATTAATGAACGTTAAAATATTCATTACGTCCATCTGAAAAAAAAAATGGCCATAAATTATAATACTTATCTACTTCCCGTAGTTAACCAACGTAATTTTGGATACCTACATTATTACAACCAGGCATTTTATATATTTCTATTTATAAATATTATAAAAGCAGATTGGCAAATGAGCCATCTCGATGGAACTTTAAGAACTAACCATCCTTTGCGTCAATGCGACAGCAAACTTGGGAACTAAGATTTCCATGGATAGAAGAGTGTTCCCTTGTGTTTGTAGTAACACTGGCTTACTCATCCTTTAAACCAGAACACAACAATACTGAGTAGTGCTGTTTGACGGTAGAATATTCTACCGTGGTACGATTGAGTGGTATCTATCCGCAAGAAATTGGATCACGAAATGAAAATCATTATATACAAACTTACTTTCGAAATTATAATAGTAACGAAAAACAGATGGTGTGTTGACTAGAGAGGGGAGTTGTTGTCGAGGAGAGGCAAGGACGGGAGGTGCGTTGTGGAGAGGAGGAGAGTTGTATAAAAGAGGCGGCAGTGTTTGATTCGGGTTACTTTTGTTACATAAATTATCATATTAAAGTTGTGAAAGAGTGATTAAATAAGTTTAATATCAAAGGCAGTGTTTATTTTTTTATCTACCGGCGTTATATATCAGAAGAGGGATTACCGCAAAATGAAGAGAACCCGTGAGGACCCAGGATATTCTTTACGAATAAAAAGGCACCGCGACTCACAAAGTTGAATTAATGGAAGATACAGTTGTACCCATTGGCGACAACCTGGTGAGGGTAAAAGTGAATGGATCCGATTTGGGAGGAAACTATTGCACGAGGCCGAGACGATATAGCATGGGCAAGGTTGTTTACGCCATAGCGAGCACAGTACTCCGGGACGGTGACGACTATGTGAGGGTCTGCAATATTAGATCGGACTCCATTATTTGGAGGGAAGGGATTACGATTGCCAGAGCCGAGAAGCCGAATTTAGAGGTGAGTTCAAGGCATTTAATTTTGAGGAGAGGTGAGATGAGTATTAACTGTAATCAGGAATGTGCAAATATTGATGTGGCAGATGTTGACGAAAATTATATTGAGTTAATTAACCTATTAAAATCGTACAGAAATTGTTTTGCTAGTACAAACGAGGAGATAGGTTGTACAAATTTAGGTGAAATGAGTTTAGACTTGTTTTCTGGCTATCATCATATAAAAGTTCATTCAGACTCTATCAATAAGACGGCTTTCGTTACACCAGACGGACTATATGAATATCTGAGAGTACCATTTGGATTAGCCAACGCACCGTCAGTATTTACGCGCGTTATTCAAAAATTAATGAAATTATTACTTTTATGGATGATATGTTATTATCTACTTCTAATGTGTCAGGCAGTGTAAAATTACTGGAAAGAGTTCTTATTCAATTAAAAAAAAGCTGATTTAAAGTTAAATATAAAAAAGAGCGCATTTCTTAAATCTAGTGTATCCTTTCTCGGTCATGAAATTAGTACGGATGGTATTGTGGCCGCCGATTCTCTCGTACCTATCGAAGTGCCCCTGAGTGTAGTGAGACTAGTAGCGATGACGACATAGTTACTAGGGATGATTTAATTGATTTGTTAGAGTGCTAAAATTTTGTGTTTGCACCAATTGCGGTGCAATTGTTTCAGGATGGCCGACTGTAACGAAAAACAGATGGTGTGTTGACTAGAAAGGGGAGTTGTTGTCGAGGAGAGGCGAGGACGGGAGGTGCGTTGTGGAGAGGAGAGGAGAGTTGTATAAAAGAGGCGGCAGTGTGTGATTCGGGTTACTTTTGTTACATAAATTATCATATTAAAGTTGTGAAAGAGTGATTAAATAAGTTTAATATCAAAGGCAGTGTTTATTTTTTTATCTACCGGCGTTATAAATTTTAAGTACGAAGTTACGTTGAATATTTTTCCTAAGAGGTTAGTCTCAAATTCGACCGGGTGAAATAAAAAAAAATATTAACTTGATCACAGCGTCACACACACATAAAAAAAACGGTCCAATTGTTTGGAATTCAGTTTCATACTAACCTACAAAATAACGATACATTAAAAGATCAATAGAACGTTGTCAAAAATGCGTTAAAAATGATCGGTCTTTAAATTAAATAACAACAACAACAGCCTGTCAATTACTCACTGCTGGGCTGGCCCCTCTCCCTTTTGAGGAGAAGTTTTGGATCATATTCCACCATGTGGCTGAATTTATATGAAATTAGACCCATGCAGGTTTCCTCGCGATGTTTTTCTTCACCGGCGAGCACGAGATAAATTGTAAAGATAAATTAAGCACATGAATATTCAGTGGTGCCTGGGTTTGAACCCGCAATCATCGGTTAATATGCACGCGTTCTAACCACTGGGCCATCTCGGCTTATTTAATTAAATAATTTGCACATAAATTACTTTAAAAACAATTCAGTGTAGTCACGTAAAGTAAAGTTCAGCCGTAAATGTTAAATTCCACGTCGAATGTGCAAATATTTTTGTCATGTATTTATTACAAGCTCGAAAATGCCACGAATGACGTTACTAGGATATTTTTACCTCTCTTATTTAATTTTCTTGTTATCGCAAACCAAACTGTTCCGTTGTTACTTATGATAATAAACAGATAAACGTAATACTTCTTAGCTTGTAGTGTCATTACTAAATAGCTCTTACAATTAACATATTTCATATATTTTCTTAATGGTGGTATGGATTTCTGCAGGTCTTCCTGGGAAGGTACCACCCGCCCATAAGATATTCTTCCATCAAACAGCAGCATACTTAGTATTGATGTCTTCTAGTTAGGTCAAGGGACGTAAAATTTTTGTGCCCGTTGTTGGTATAGCATTGGCGATGTTAGGAATATTTAATATTTCTCACAGAGCTGGCCTACGAGTGGTGACCACTTACCATCAGGTAGCCCATTTGCCAGTGTGCCAACACATCATAAAAGGCAAATACAATTTGCATCTTTTTTTAAATATTTTCTTCTGCATCATCAAAGTATTTCGCTTTTACTTTTTGAAAGATAGATTTATTATGATACATATTAAATGAGGTCAAATTTATTATTTCTCAATTATTTTTATAAGTTCATATGTTCCTTTGCCGAAGTCATCTCAAAATATACGTTTATTTTACTTGTTACAGTTCGTAAACTAAAGAAGGGTGAAGAATAATAAGAGCATTCACGTGATTTATGTGCTGCTCATTGTTAACATGATATCTTGCGTCTAAAACGTTTTCGACTTGTTCAATTATGATGATGGGATTATCAAGTGCAGTCAAGCCTTCAGCGATTATCGGTCGCTGATAACCAACGACAAACAATGAAATTACATAAAATGAATCACTTATCCTATCAAGTTGCATGAAATGTTGTTTACGAATCGTTATTTTATTTGTACACGATTACTTTGATAAATTATATCTAATTTTGCGTAAATAAATATACATACTGAAAACATGATTATAATTTTATTGACATGATAAAATTGCAATGTCCGTTTGCAATATTCAATTAATCGCTTTTTACTAAATGCATACGTCTGCATGGTACATATACGAAAATAACATTTTCACAATTTTTGTCTGAATGACTGTCTGTTTGTTGCGGCTAATCTCTGCAACGAGTGGTCCGATTTTGATAAGACTTTCTTTCTTTCTTTCTTCTTTCTATAGCTGATGTAATAAGCAGAAACTTAGGCTACAACAATAACTTTTTCGGTAAACTCAAACGCGCACGATGTCGTGGAAACAGCTAGTGTAAATAAATGACAATAAGCAAAAAGAACACACGGACTTTTAGTGTTTGTATCAAAATAGTTGAATTGAATAAAAATGTCATTTATGCATACTTTAAAAGCTGATATTGTTTAATACATTAATAAAATGTACGCCTATACAAAACAAAAAATTAAATGCTGTAAAATAAATTGCATTATGAATTTATAGCAAAATAATTACATCAATACAGGGCTTGTAAATATTGTATAATGTGTTACTACGTTATTCGTTACAACCGTCCTTTCACTGAACCTTAGACCAGACTAGACATACACCAGCGCGACCTACATCAAGTTTTGCTAACCTCATGGTATTAAGGTACCAATTATATACAAGCAAGTTTAACTTGGATTTCGAGGCGCTATATTCGCTAGCGTTTTAGAAGGACCTATACCAAGTACTATACATATATCCAAATTATTCGATTGAATATAATTGAAACTACGTAATCACTTCGCAAATTTTTGGCATAGTCTGTACCAAAGATTTGAATTCTTAGTGTATTATTTTAATATTTACCTTCTTTCAAATGTGTTGTACCTTTTTAACATGGCCGTAGGCAGGCGGGGGTTTTGGGGGTTCAAACCCCCCCCCGAAATTTTTTCGCTAACCGCTATCGTATTATCAAAAAAATATTTTTCGCTAATTAAACAAACCAAACGTAAGTGTTTATTGATTTCTTCAGAAAATTAAGCCGTTTTGTCTAGATACTACAGTAAATCTAAACAAAATGAATCATTTTACGCAAAGACTAGAGGCAATAATAATCATACCATTATTCACATTTTATTAAGATACTAATTTTTGATGTCATAATGTCACGTTAGTAATTTTAAATACTAAAGAAGATAAACCTTTTACAAAGTGCCATTACATTTTGAAATGTGTAAGACAGATTGTAAAATTTCTGATACATTCTTCATATACAGGGTTATTGGTAATTCGACGTATATCCCGTAGGAGGTGATAGAGGTGAATATTTAAAATGATTTTAACCCCCATTTGCATAATCCAAAAGTAAACCATTTTTGAGTTCATCATCATCATGTTTTTTAGCTTTTTTCAATTTATTTAAAAAAAGTATCAATTAAAATCTATTTTTTTCTTTTGTTTTATAAAAACGATTAAACACTGGATATTTGTCAATATTTAAACAATAATTATTGGTCCAAATTTAAAAATGCGAGACGGAAAACGAAATTATTTCAATATTTTTTTGATTTTTTTCCTCAACAATGGCTTATAAACTAAAAAAATCATTATAATAAATCTTGGCCTGTAGATTATTTTAAAACATACCCGTTTTCTTAGCTTTCCAAAAATTTATAAAAAAAGGAAATTATTTCAAATCAATCGAAATAAAATGATCAGAAAGGACGTTGGCGGAAACTCGTAGTCGAACATGAACGAATTCGTACTAAAGGTCGCTCTTTAAAATTCCCTCAAAATTAACTAAAAATAACATTTTGTAATATATCTTAAATAAAGTATTAATAATCGAAACCGAGAAACTCTCTATAAAAGAGCACAGCACACATAGCATGTTCTACAATGTATAATGCAGAATTCTAGCCTCACCTCCTAACGGATATACGTCAAATTACCAATAACCCTGTATATTTTATTGAGAATATTCATACTATATTATTAAAAAATAGATAGTCGGCTCTCTTTACCGAATAGTCACCACTAACTACGAAAGCAGCCGAACTCCTGGAAGACTACTTTGGTGCATCCTATCCCTAAAAAGAGCAACCGCCCAGACCCGTCCAATTATAGGCCAATAGCCATCACCTCCTTGTTTCGTTTCCAAAGAGGTCGTTCAGCTAGTGATCTTCTAGATTTCCTTAGTCATAGATGGGCGGAAGCAGTTGAGGGCAAGCGGGAGGCATTGGCAGCCAGTCTGGACATAGCGAAGGCCTTCAATAGCATATGGCACAAAACGCTTCTTTCGAAGCTCCCTTCCTACGGGCTTACCGGGAAATTATGCAATTGGATCACCAGCTTTTTGGCAGATCGGAACATTAAAGTCGTTATACGGTGCATGTTCTGATTTAAAATTCGTTAATGCCTTGTTGCACAAGGCTGCGTTCTCTCACCCACTCTGTTTCTTCCGCATATCAGTGACTGGTTGGAAATCTGTCACATTCACTGCTATGCAGATGACAGTACTGTAGACACCTCATACACCGGCCGGGCTAATATTTCTCGGGAAAACGTCGGAGAAAACCGGAACAAACTTGTGTCTGAAATCGAGTGTTCATTAAACAAAGTCTCTAACTGGGGCCGGCTAAACTTAGGCCATATTATATGATTGCTATTTTGCTATTAAAATATCTGATGACGGGGAAGTACTCTCCCTTAGTAGTCCCTTAGGCTCACTTAGTAGTTTCGGAACCCTCGGCTAAAATTAGTCCACTTCAACCCCAAAGAGAGGCAAGTTTGCGCGTTAGCTGCTAAAAAATTACCATTTCTCGTATCTCCACGATTTCAGAAGATTCCAATAGCCACCACAGCTATTATTGGAATACTTAACGTGGATATTTTGAGCCTCGTTCAGTTCCGCGGTCAATTGGAACGCAAAGCCAAATTGGCATCAAAAAAGCTCGGTGTGCTCAGCAAGCCGTGACAGTATT
This sequence comes from Vanessa cardui, assembly GCF_905220365.1. Classification (NCBI taxonomy): domain Eukaryota; kingdom Metazoa; phylum Arthropoda; class Insecta; order Lepidoptera; family Nymphalidae; genus Vanessa; species Vanessa cardui. The sequence continues at coordinate 3,646,899 of NC_061137.1, forward strand.
TCACGCCGGCCCATCTCTTAAGGCGCAAATTGAACCCCACATGGAATATTGCTCACAACTCTGGGCGGGTGCTCCCCAATACCAGCTTCTTCCATTTGTCCGTATCCAACGCAGAGCGGCTCGAATTACCGACGATCAAGCCCTTTTCGACCCGCTTGATCCTTTAGCTTTGCGTAGAGATGTTAGATCACTCTGCATCTTCTACTTTCGAATATTTCACAGAAAACGTTCGGACGCATTGTTTGAATTAATCCCGGCTGCGGAATTTCACCTTCGGACAACTCGTCAAAATTCTAAGTTTCACCCGCACCATCTTAATGTTCAAACATCACGATTTTTAAGACATTTTTCTACCTTGCACAACCACTCTGTTGCACCAGCATTCGCCGACGCTTTTTCCGAACCGATACGACTTGGGAACCTTAAAAAAAAGAGCGTATTCCTTCCTCAAAGGCTGGTAACGCACCTGCAAGCCCTGCAGATGTCCATGGGCGATGGTAATCACTTTCCATCAAGTGAGCCTCATGCTCGTTTGCCCCCTTTAACATAAAATAAGCAATCAGTTGTCTTTTAAATAAATGTGTATAAATTGTCTAATTTTAATATACCTACTCATGCTTATTTTTAAAAAAAACCTGTTGCTTTTTTTCCTGGAGCACGAACCCCCCCCCCCGAAATGAAATCCTGGCTACGGCCCTGCTTTTTAATCTACTATTTCATGTTTTTAATCTATATTATTTCCTCTTTTATTTACGTTGACATTTTACTCGTCTAAAAAGTATTTATTGCAAAATTGTAGTTTTTTGAATAATTTAAATCGTCTGAGCTGAATTCGAATTTCCAAATTCAAATTTCAATTTCGTTTGATAAACAAGTCCATATCACTCAGCTAATATCTATATTGGCAATGTATCCAAATATAGTAATAAAACTATTAATAAGACTGTCGTTACAAAACTCATGTATAAGTCGTATTACTATATTTAGGCAAACGAAGAAAGGAAATTGACTTGGGATTTTGGTCCGCCTCACTAAGACGTAACTGACATATTTTTAATTAATTCCATTTTTGAAATTCTCCATATGTACGACCCACTCATCAAATACTCTATTTCTTAAATAAACCTATCAACGCTTCGGAATTAATTCTATAATCCAACTAGTAAACTAATGGGAAATAAGCTGTGTAACTAAAACTATTCCAGCAGTAACCAACCAAACCAAACAGAAACCAATTACATACAGCTGAAGTGACACATTCTTATAAAAACAAAGTCAACCATAAACAAATATTCAGATAAATTGGTCAAGGGCAAATATATTATGCGCAGGCCGAGTAGGGCTCTAATTTGACATAAACGTATTACTAAAGCGTATGTACCTTACAGTTGTTGATCGCATTTTTGTCAGAATGAAACCATACTGATATCAGTGTTGGGTTAATAAAGTTATTGCATTTACATGTTTAAACCCCTAATTGGAATTGGTCCCAACTTTTTGCTAGATATGGATCTCCATAAAAAAAATATTATGATAAATATAAAGAGTATAGCGAATGTCTTGATCTTTTTGGCCACGAAAAGCGATCGTACTCCAACGACCTCAGTCAAGTTTCATCACAATCGGAAGTATAGCGGAAAATGCATAGAGGACAAGTTAATAAAGAAACCTTCATTTTTATTTATAAGATACTATTGTATTTGGATAATATTTATTGCATCTAGATAATATATATATAAAATCTATACTTATATTATAAATGCAAAATTGACTCAGACTGTCTGTCTGCCTATCTGTTACTCTTTCACTACCAAACCATTGAACCGAGTTTAATAAAACATGGTTTGAAGCAAGCCTGAATCTCATGGAAGGACATAGGCTACTATGTCTACCTATATACATATATATAACTATGAAAATCAATAATAATTTTTAATGTCATATCCATCATAATCAGCCTGATTTAGTTACATACTGAGCCAGATCTTAGACCCTTCTTATCCACTTCCTACCAGTCACCTTCCGTATGTCATATTGTGAGTATCTATATTATTTGACAGTATCTCAAACGGTCTTATGTATAAATTGGGTATGTGCCGGATAACTTTAGAACTTCTATAATACGACTCAAAACTCCGCAGAACATGACTATGAAATGTCTTAATGTGCTTTGCAAAATTGCACTCAAATAATTATAAAATTCATAAAAGACACGTATCAAAATGGCGCATCACTGTTTTCACTAATCATCATTACACGAGTATGATTTGACGTATATGACGGACTGAGTTCTTACAGAATCACTACTTATCAGTGATTAACAAGACTTAAGACAATTAGTAATAATAATATAATATATGTACATACATACATACTATAAAGTGATCGCTACTCTACATATAATGATAAGTAAATTTCAAACGACAGTCATGTGCAATTCTATAATTTATATTCATATATACAAATTACAAAATAAAAATAAATAAAAAAGCAGTGGAATAGAACTAAAAAGACTATATATTCTATACCTATTCTAAACTCATAGTAAATGCGACCGTAACTCCGAATTTGATGAAATTTGTTATGAAAACTCCTAATAAGTCTGTAATTACGAATGTACATGCAAATTATTAAACTATACATACAAAATATTGTCTTATGGTACAACCCACGTATGAAGACGACGTTGAAAACAGAATACTAGCCGTTGCCCGCGGCTTTGCTCGCGTAGAATATATGAATATATTTACAAATTAATTTAAAAATGTTCAACTTCTTTGTTTACAACATTTTGAACACGACGAAAGAAAACGCCATCGTTAAAAATGATAATCACTCAAGAAGATAGGAAGAACACAACAGAGTATAAAGGTAGCATACGCAGCGATTCCGTGGTGAGATTAAAAGACGTAGATGAGTTGGGACGCATCTGAAAAGGCGCAAAAAAAGGAGGAAGTATGTAAAAACGAAATTGCTTGGTCATGCTGGGTATTAGTTATGAGAAATGGATGCCTAAATAAGAATTCTAAAATGTGTAGGATGATTAATTATTGATATAATTACTCATCCTACATCTGATGATCAATTCGATAATTCGATATATTATCATCCGAATTGCATACACATGCATAATTCAAAATCGATAAGACCATAAAAAAATGCTTTTGTTTACATTTTACAAATTAATCCAATACATTGGAAATAAACAGTTATAATACTACTTTTGTTTATTTATGTTTACAAAGTTCTAAAATAATTTACATATTGTGTTGCCTGTTAATTTTATCTACCATTAACATCCGCCTAATATCGCCTCGGCCTTGGTAATACTTGAATTATAAATTTGCAGTTGATATAAAACTAGCTACATACGTAAGTATAGAAAAAAGGGTGATCTGTTTGTATATGACAAATAAATAAATTTAATGAGCAATAAGCCTATTTTCTAATATAAAATATATTGTTGATAATAAGAAAAAAAAATGTCTTTAGTCCTTATCAGCGTCAATATTGTCTTTACGTTCGTATAAGCTATGAGTACAGGTATCTCAGATATATATGTTTTAAGTTTTAAGAATACAATGTAAACATAATTATTATGACGAGATAAATTAACATAATTTGAAAGATTAATTTTAATGGAATGACTTTTTTTTTAGTACGGATAACACTTGTTTGTTTGATAATAAATAAACTTCTTTATTATTGTTGTATATTTAAAATCTCTATATAGTATTGTATAAGTATTACTTGTCATTTTGTCTGTATATGCTATAAGAAGACCTCGAGGCCACACGTGTAGGACCCAACATAGTCTTATAAAAAAAGTTTGAGTTTTACCGTCAAGAAATTCTCTGGTTCTACGTTTGAACTCTTCAGACCGAATTTGACAGCTTATGGAGTTATGAGAATGAGTACCTTGGACGAATAAATATCCTGCACACCCAGTCCTCCCTTGAAAATAGTAGACGAGGTCGAAATTCGTCAAGAGTTCAATGTCAACATACTACTATTTAGGGAATTGTTAATGATTTCATTTACATTCGAATATATTGTTAAGTATATTTTACAAAAGTGGACGGATATTGCTCGCTTTAATTTTTTTTTAAACATTTTTATTGACGTCATCCTACGTGCGATATATTAAAAGTAGAAGAGTTCAAAGTCCGCGCACTGAACGAAATCAAATGCGAAAATAACTTTGTTGTTTGTTAACTCATCTCAACCACTCAACCGATAATAATGACATAAGAAATACAGGTAACTTGGGATCTTTATAAGGACATAAACATATGTAGACATAATACATCAGAAAATACATGATCTACCGAAAAAAGAAAAAATCACGGCGAATATTAACGAAGAGTAATTAGTGCGGAGTATTTTGGCGGTTTTATTTTTATCTGTCAAACTTTTTTCTTTCTTTTTACTGCGATCAAGGTAACAATGTCTTTTACGTATGTAGGTACTGTTAAAAAATGGAATATTAACTGATTATTGAAAAACAATATCTAAATTTATTAAAAAGCGTCATTATAGTTGTAATTTTGTATAATTTTAAATTAATTATGTACGTATTACTTCTTTTTCTTACGAATAATGAACTCATTAGACATGTTTGTTATTTTTTATCTGTACCCGTTGTTTTTAAATTAAATACACTAAAGTATATTTTGACGCCGATTAACTAGTATGATTAATATTGTGCAGGCGTAGCCTTAATAATGATAAGAGTGATAATTACTGGGAAGTCCGCCGTATCATGAGGTAATCACACTGACAATCATTTTTAGATATATACGCATTCTTGATCGTTGGACCCCATATCGTTATTTTATGACTATGATCTATTACTTAATTACTAATATAAAATATGCTAATATAGGTATATGAATCTATATTTAATGAACATGTTTAAATTAAAAAAAAAATAATATTCAATAGAATATTTAAAAAACTAGACTATTTGAATGTTATTTAATTTATTATTTTTTGTATAAGAGTATTGTACATATATTAAATAATAATATTAACGTAAAAAATAATATACATAATTATTAGTTTCGTAGTCCACTATTATCAATTTATTATTCCAAAATGATTGAAAAACACTATTATTAGCTATGATATATGTACAAATTTAAATACCTGTTTAAATTTGTTCATAAATATTTTTTCTATTATGACAAAAAATTAAAAAAGAAATATATTTTTAACGTTACTTACAATAGCAACATGATTCTGAAAAGATCCAAAATGCAACCATAGACGGTCCAAGAACCTCATTTTTGGCATAACTATGTCAGGTAGCGGTGATTTAATAACATATTCCTTGTTCTTCAAGAAATTACTCGTTGAAAACTTCCTTAGCGATCTCAAATCTCTGATTTGACGTAAAATAATTTTTCGCGCCATGACTGATTATTCGCGGGCGTTTGACACCACTACAAAATTGTAACTGATCGTCTATGACGGCAAACGAAAGCGATTCGCAAATTGATTAAACCATAGTAACGACTCAATAGTATACGCCGGTTTTCCTTCTCTTTAATGTAATTGTTTATTGACAGTTTGAAATAATGAACGATACAAATATCATTAATTACAGCCTGATTGTGTTAATCATAATTAATTTAATTTATGTATTAAAAATTCCTAACGACAATGAAATTATGTCAGTGGAATTATAAAAGTTATTTTAAAATTTATTATTAGTATAAATTTAGTTTAGAATTATTAACAAAATTATTGTTAGTATAAATTATTATAGTTATTATTTAGTTTATCTTGCATCCTCATTAGTGTAATACCGAGATTATCGTACCTACGTTTATTAATAGTAAACTAAGAAAACGCACATCATCGCTTATAATAACTATGGATTCCAAAAAAAAAACACAAAATATCTTATTAATAAAATATATAGTTTGGAATCATAGTTGTTTTTGCAAAACAGTCTGGGTTAGATTACATTATTGTGTTTTTTTGTAGTTTTTGTGTTTTAAATAAATGAAATAATTGCATTCTAACTAATTCAAATCTTTTAAAAACCGATAAAAAAACGCATTCAAAATATTGTATTTACATTAAGTACCTACGGATGTAATTTTTCCGTCAATTTAACATTAATAATAAAATATAGCTTCATTATTTAAATATATTTAATAAAATCCATGCAATAATTAATATCAAATAAGATAAAACATTGTACTAAAATCTGCCAAATGCGCAGAGTTCGTTCACATTTGACGGTGAAATTAGACCAAGTATAAATAGCCACAATCCATAGATACTGATTGTTTTATCATCACGTTCAGTTGAAATAATTAAAAAATAAAATATTTCTTCTGTTTAATCTGTATAATATATCAGAGGCAACTAACTTAATTAACTCCTCTATTAACAGCCTGACCGTTTTATTAAACGGCGCCGTTCGATCAGCTTCCCGAATGTTCCGTTCATAGAAGTTTAGACTCTACTGAAAATAAACATACTTGTACTGAAGAAAGATTCAATTAGAAAATATTATTTAATTTGATGTTTTGGGGTGAGAGTGATAAAGTTAATAAAATTGAAGAGAATGATATAAAACTAATAGTAAAATAAGTATTTATTAGAAGATGTGAAAACTAAAGCTAAAATAAAAAAAAGTTTATTCTAGATACGGGAATAATTAACACTGGTGAATTTTTGAGTCTTGTTGAACTATTTATTCCCCAAAGATTATTACTACAGACTCCTCCTACTCTAGTAGAGCTAGAGGAGTCTGTAGTTAGAGTAGACTCTAACATAGTCTCATGGCGGACTGTCAAATACAATCGAAGACAATGATATTAAGACATAGACGAATTCACAAATTTTTACTAATATTAAGTATATCCCTTAAAAGAAATATTTTTAGGAAATACTAGAAAATTCTAAAATAGGTATTTTAAAAATAGAATTACGTTGTTTATATAAAATAAATCAGTTCTACGTTTTGCAAATTAGTATGATCAAAAGAGTTGATTATCTTCGTTTATTAATGCAATTATAATATCAAACAATACACAATAATTGATTAAATGAATAGTGTTTTATCCTTAAGAACACTTAATAAGAATTGTTTGCTTCCTAGATTACTCAATTTATATATTTTGTAAGATTTATACGTACAAGTTACTATAATCGTAGGTCAAGTAAATATGTATAACACTTATATTATTAATACCATCCATATAACTACACAGGACATATTATACGGCAAAGGTGTGATTGCATATAGGTGCACTCTCTTTTTCCTAACTCATAATCCAAAGGGACGACAAATCCAATATGACAAGAAAGAGAATGACAGAATAGTGGTAGACTTTTTTTGATAGTAAAGCCGACCTGATTTGAATCTAAAGCGTGACTAGACAAACGAGGCAATTCTTAATGAATGTACATATATACCTAATTCATAATTTCTTTTTTAGTTTTTGTCATACTCATTTGTAAAGCAATAAACATTTAATTGATTTCGTCACGGTCGTCTTCATAGATAACTTGCACGTGTTATATAGGCAATCACACGCAATATCCTGTATAAATATATACCTATCATAAATTTGCATTATAAATGGAAAAACCCATAAAATCAAATATTTTAATAACGGTATCAAAACAGAGCATTCGGCTAAATTCCGAAGAAAACCTGAAAATTGATTGTTCAAATTATAATTACCATCTAAAATAGGGATTAGCAACAATGTACGTAAGTTTTAGGTTCCTAAAGCTTTAGATACATTCAGCTTTAGTTTAGTATATTATTACAAAACCAATGTATGGTACATTCAGATAGAGCATTGTTCATCTCGTCGTGTAACAATTGACAGATATTTATACTTAAAAATGGACGAGATATCTTCGACAAAGAATACAATCTCATGTTTGATCAAACAGGTCATTAATGTAAATGAGCTAAAGAAATTGACCAAGGGTAGATCCCTGAGGGACCCCGCATTTATTGGGGCCCCAGGACGTCTTTTACCATTTACATTAACCCTTTGAACGAGTATTGCACAATCACGACTACGAAGAATAGGAATAACAGACAATAATTAAATTTATGTCCGTTTTGGTCACTTTTTCATTGTATTCTTATTGTCATGAACTTTTGAAAGGTGAGTGAGCTGGTTAATTATACGTGCAAAAGGGACATAGAGTCTTAATTCTTTGAATGAGTCACATTAATTTTTAAAAAGGCAATGTATTGAACCCACATTCATGTATAAATATATAAAAGAAAAATTAAAAGATGATATTTAATGATGATATTTTCTGCCTTTAGCGGTTAGGTAAGTAGCTGAGAGCAGCGAAGTTTGACTATTGTCTGTTGTTTTTTTTTTAAATATTGTGAGATACAGACAACGACCGACAACAAACACCTCTACTTATCTATTGTATTTCTGGTAAGTACATTCATTATGTTCACAGAATATTCGTCATTAATTCATCAATTATAGACGCATACGTGAAAACCGTTGAACTCACTTAATGTATATTAATGTTATAAAGAAGTAAAATTTTAAGTCGTTACTTCGTATGTAGGGGGATTACTGATCTACCGATCAAATTCTAGAAAAAACACTAGTTAATAGGTTCATAATTCCTTAACGATCAATGTATACTAATATCATAAATACGAAAGTAACTCATTCTGATTTAGCCGCAAAAAGAAAATAAAGGCAGACGTGTCATAAAAAGTAATTGGTATACAGGGACCTATTACTGAATTTCTTTAGTTATAATTGTCTTTATCTGATCATCCATTAAAGGTTGCGCCAATGTAATACGAGAAAGTAATGGAAAAAGCTACAAACCTCATAGGGAGTGGATAGCCCAGTAATGCAAATAAATCAGACTTTTACTAATTTCTATTTGAAACAATTTTTGAGACAATGTAATACGAGAAAATGGAAAAAGCTACAAACCTGCTCATATGGAGTGGATAGCCTAGTAATGCAAATAAATCAGACTTTTACTAATTTCTATATGTATAATGTTATCAAATGAAGACTAGGTAAAAATCTTTTAAATATGAATACATCACATCAATAAGGGATTTTTGACTCCTCTGGTATTCAAATGAATATTTTTCGAAATACGTGACCTTTCTGCTTTTTCTCAGTATTTTCCACTTATTTATATGGGTTACTGACATCAAATCCTTTTACCCGGTTTACAGCAAAGTGAACTGGCAGAAATCGTCACTTAAGGAAAAAGGGTTACGCTTTTCTACTTTCCCTCTCTTTCTCTTATATACGGTTTTATTTATAGCCATTTCAAAGGAATTATTGATAACAATTTTGTTTCTCGTAAAAGAGGAATCGTTAAAGCTACTCAATTAATAAAAAATGAAACAGTTTAAAGAAAGAACAAGTTACGTTGTAAAGAAAGTCTATTACAGAAAGTTCAAGACAAGGCAAGACCGACGTAAGCAGTGCCAGCATTAGGTGGCAGTAATTATCATAATCATTTGGTTGTTTCATTCACTTACGTGATACAAAATATTGTTCAGTTAAACATAATTTGACTTAATTTATCGGCCATACGTAATTTCATCGTATTCGATTCTATTTCCTCATAAAGAAATCGAAAATGAAGTATTAACGTGAGGTCAAGGTGAATTAATAAAAAAACAAAAACTTTATGCTCCAATATATTTTTAATAATATTTTGTATAAAATCGTACAAATAACAATTAACAAAAAGTATATAGTTGTATAACATATGAATATTTTATTTCTATATTGCACTTATAATAAGTATGTATATAATATATTACACAAAAGGGTATATGGTATCGTTCAAAGAACGCTCTATATAACATATCCACCTCGTAGTACTGAAATACTGATGAATACAGTATAAATATTTTTATGACAAGTAAAAAAAGTAATAAAAGTTTAATTTGATTAATCATTATTGAAAACTTATGAATTAAATCATCATTTAAAAAATTGGCGGCAGACTTTTATTCTGAGTGGGATGAAAGATTTACAATTTGTAAATTTACAAGCAGGCCGGTTTTAATTTAGAGTGTAAGGTAGGGTTTCTCGCCGATAAAGGCGTTTAACCACAGTGAGTTTCCCAAGGAATTTAAAAAAATTGTTGGAGATTTTGAAGCAAACAGAACACTAGTTAACTGAGAGTTATACTTAAGACAGAAATATTTATAGGATTAAGTTTTACTGACATTTTTACTTTAAACAGGAGGCAAAGATATCAATAATTTATGTCTAGCCAGTTTTAAAACTGTATAGAACGAAATTGACAAGATGTAATGATTTGATAACTTTCATATAAATTTAAAACAATCTATGTATAATATTTTATATGTCATCGTTATAAAATACATTTATAATATTAATCGCATATGATTATTAGTATTAGTGATTAGTCATTTTGTAAAAATTCTTAAAAAATAACATGAGTAGGCAGTTATATTAAAATACATGTTGCATACAAATTGGTCCACAATAGTTATTTCTTAAATGCTTAAATATAAAAATAATAATAAAAATTACATCACACATCACTTATCAACAAAATTATTGGCAACTTTTGTGTTGTTGACAAAAATTGATGACAAAAAGTTTGGGTATAAATAAGTGATTAAAAATTCACTTAGTACAATAACACAAAATTGCCAACCTATAATAATATAGAATATACGCCATCAAGCTTAACAGTGTAATATAAAAGTGATCCAAAAATGGACTCTTAATTAAAATAGTTATAATCCTTTTTCAAAGGTTAAACATTTATACAAAAAGTATACACTTAAGTATTTATTTACTTTGTTTGAATTAACAAGTTATTATTATACAATTAGAATAGACATAAATTGAGTTTCGAATAGCTGTAAACACAAAAATGCCAAACAGTGGATACGCCATTACGCTTAACAGTATAATAAAAAAAAGATAACAAGATACTGAGTCTTAAATTTAAAAAAAAAAACCTTTTGCAAAGGTAAAACATTCATAAGTATTAAGTATTTATTAATTTTATTAAAATTACCAACATGTAATTAAAATACAATAAAATAGACGTTAACGTTATATATTAATTAATTACTTTTAACTACTACTAAGTTATACTTTTAGTAGTTTTTAATATTGCAAATAATACAAGATGTGACATCTGGTGGGCGAAGTGGGAACTAATTTTAAGTAAATAGCTATTCTATTATACAAAATCGAAGCCCACAACAAGAGGTGACTGTAACGTATCAGAAAGTATGTATGACATTGAATATGATAATAATAATAACACAGGGATATAAATAGCATATCACCGTGTCTCTTTTATGTTACGAGTGAATTACGACGTATTATTTTAATCATATTAAAATAAGTATATTAATTGTGGTGTTGTTTACGACATTTGAGAATAATATAATGTCAAACTGATCACTTCGTCACTTATTGTCCTCTGTTTAAATTTATCTACAAAGGGAGCGTTTCGTCCTTTATTTTTTAGAAATCGGATCAAATCGAGTAAACTTATTTTTAATCGATTTGAATAATCGAATCGTAAAAGTTTACTAATTTTAAAAAGTTTACTAACTTTGTTCATGCTTTCAATTGAATGGCGTATAATAGTTTTTTTTTTTTAATTAAACCTTTTTATAGATCTTATTATTGAAATTTAAAAAAAGAACACGAAACTAATTATATATACTTATTATATATTTCAGTGTCTTGTAGACTCGCTTATTAAAAATAAAGCTGTTAAAAGTTAAGATTTTCAGTTATTTTTGTAGCTACTTGTATATAGTATTATAATCGTGTTTAGAGATCTATTAAAAACATTTTACTGATTATAAAATGTGATTTAGAAATAAGCGCAAGCCTCAAACTAAAAAAAAATAACAATTTGTAATAATTAAATATTTGTTGCTGTTTTAAAAACTGCACAATTTATTTAAATGTTTAATTTTTTAATTAAGTACTTGAAAGTACATATATTTTAAATAATAATATAATAAGCATGGTGCAACAGTTTTTATTGCATTATTTCATTTTAATTTTTATTTATATTGAAACAGATGTTATTGAGTTCTAAATGACCCTCGCGATATTTATTAAATTAAAATATATATATATATTTTATTTTGCAGTTTTATTTGACGGCAAGATTATTTAAACATTGTCCATCGCATCAACTAAGTAAATTAATAATGTATGTCATGCTAGAGTTTCTGTTGCAAAAAGGTTTTACTGCATCAGAAACTCCCGGAATAGTATCGCTTTGTTTCAGTGATTATTAAATTTGAGTGTTTTTATGGCTCTCTTTCTTTCTATTATATTTTTGTCTCTATCACACGCAGCAGCATCTAAATCTGACTATGAAAATTGACTCTTAAATAGCGATATAAAACGAATATTGTAGTTAGACAGTTGCGTTAAGATATAACCTATTTTGTAATATTTGATCGATGATGTAAGAACTTTCTCGAACTCTTATTGAAAGATTGCGTTATTGTTAGTGTTGACAAAAAAGTATTACGAGTTACCCAGTTGTTACATTTCTCACGTTCTTATATACTTCAGAATTGATGCAATTACTTTTAATCGCTGTATAACCTCAATGCATAAGATAAAATTGATAATGTGAATTTTATTAAATCCTTTTTTAGATATTTTGTTTTATTGGATTACATGTCGATTGAAACAGATTAAAAAACGATTTATTTTTGCTTCATAAAGGTAGAGTCACAAAAGGTTGTGAACTGGACTGACTATTAGTAACACCTACATGTAGCTGAATTTCTATTCTACAATTCTATTAGTTCATTATATTATTTATTGTAAAATTTAAACACCAATATTACGTCTCAAATTAGTTTTACGTCTAATATTTTTCAAGACAAGACGAGACAAATTTATTAATAATAATATCAACATAAAATATCATTGAGATAAATATGCCTTAAAAATTGTCTTTATTTTATCAAAAAATATTAATATATCAAATATTATTTTCATATAAATATTTTCGATTATGCAAAAAATATTTTTTATAGTTTTGATTTTATTATGATTTATAAAAATTAAATTGTATTTCATATCGATAATCTCTAATACGTATTAAACTTTACGTCGTTGTGTTTTTGCTTTATTACATAAGTATAGTACGACACAACTTAGATGTCGCATCGGCAAAATTCGTAAAACCGATCACATCCGAATCGAGTACGCTATCCCAAATTATTAATATTTATTTCTCATGCGAATATGATCTTTGCACAAACGTAATAACTTGTAATATCGTATAGACTAATATATTCATCAATTTGATGCGTCGATGTACATGCACTCGCTTTCTCTGACGCGTGAATCTATAGCGACGAATAGCGTCGAATGTCGCGATAGGGAGCTATTTCTATTGGTTGTGTAAATCGGCAGTAATCGGTTTTATTTTCATTCCATTGCATTTTCCGATGCTACATCTAATTTGTGTCGCACTATAGATATTTAAAAAATGATGACGCTTGTGTATGTGTGCGTGTACTTTGACAATTAATCGCAATACGTCAAAACTCGCTAACAATACTTTGCTTTCAAATCCTTCCTCAATATCTTACCCGCTGGATTTTTAGGTATCGCTTCAACAAATTGTACATCTTTGATATTCTTAAAAGACACAACTTTGCTGTTAACGAACTCTAAAACCTCCTCAGTCTTCAAACTTTCCCCAGCTTGGGTAACAACGAATGCCTTCGGTACCTCCCCTGAGATTGGGTCAGGGACACCCATGACTGCGCAGTCGAGGATCTTGGGATGAGTTCGGAGAACCATTTCTAGTTCTGCAGGTGGTACTTGGAATCCTTTAACCTATGGACAATTTAAATTTATGATGAGAACTGATGTTGATATCGTCTGGGCGATTTCTGCGCGAAATATATTACAATTATAAATATATTATATATATATATATATATATATATATATATATATATATATATATATATATATATATATATATATATATATATATATATATACCCCCACAATTGTAGTGTATTTAAATAAATATATGAAAGTATAATATTTATACTAAAGGATAAACAACATATATTTTAAAAGCTTATTGACGATTCAAAAACGCTTCATTTGTGTAGTTTACTTGAATAAAATTGATTTGATTTGATTTGTATATATATTATAAATATATGTACGAATAATGGTATATCAAATTTAGTTGATAAATCTTATTATTCATTAAATTAATACGTTTTTGGAAAAATCGTCAGGAACCCTAAGGGATTGATTGAACATCATTTTAAAGACTGCTTTCCGAAACGGTGGTAGAGTTTAAATTATATTGACGTTTCAATAATGCATGCTTGTAAAGTTCGCTTATAATTATTATAAAAATCAAAATGAAGAACATTTCAATCATTTCATAGGATCCAATTTTTACATGTTCATATAAAAAAAAAAAAATTCACTGAGTAATCACTGAGTTTTGTGTTTCTCAAATAAATACGTTATTAAAAACTTATATACGAATACAGTAACACTAATGTTACTGTACTGTTACTGTGAAAAACTTATATACGAATAAATATTTCCTGTATGGAAAAAAAACGGGCAACGCAGCCGCTATCCATACTATATTTGTGCTACAGAAGAGGGCTATTCGCGCAATCTATAACCTAGGAGCTAAAGAATCGTTAAGGAATAAATTTAAACAAATCAAGATATTGACTGTTGCTTCTCAATATATATTCTGTAATGTTATGTATGTACGAAAAAATATTAATGATTTCATGAGAAAATGTGATACTCATAGCATTGGTACAAGGAACAAACACAAACTTGTTACTCCTGTTACTCGACTACATAGAGTCAGTAATTCCTTTGTGGGGCAATGTATACGGTTTCACAACAGGATCCCAGAAAGCGTCCAAAATGCCTCTGTTGCTGAATTAAAAAAATTTATTAAGGAATGCTTGTGTGCAAAAGGTCACTATACAATTACCTAATGAGTTTATGATCGATAGCACACCTTGGGAATGAAACGATCGCCTCCTGGCTATTTCATCTCATATTAAATTGTTTATATAATATATGAGACAAACAAAAAAACACCCGCTGTGTTTCTTTCGCCGGTTCTTCTCAGGTCAGGGTATTTTCTTTTCCGAACCGGTGGTAGTGTTTCAATTGACCATCAATAAGAAAGTGTAATGCTTCTATATTGAATAAAGTTATTTGAGTTTGAGTTTGAATTCCACTATTTACCTTTATAAGTTCCTTCAACCGATCTGTTACGTACAAATATTTATTCTCATCATATTTCCCAATGTCACCAGTTTTGTACCAGCCGTCTTCCGTCATCACTTCTTTGGTCGCTTCGTCGTTTTTATAATATCCGTTCATGACATTCTTGCCCCGATAACAGATTTCACCTTCCTGTGAAGAGAAAAAATAACTATTATAATGAATCGAAGCTTGATTAATAACGCAAGGCGTGGTAAACGTACTTGTTTCTTGGGCTTTGTGTCAGCCCGTCTGGGTAGGTACTACTTATTCTACCACCAAATAAAAAAACCATATATTTGATGTATTTCGGTTTTAAGGATGAGGCAATGTAACGGCATCTAATCCAATAAGGTTTTATTGATTTTGTTAGAATCTGGTGGTTCAGGTGCAAACACAAGTGAAATAACATATTTATTTCCATGATCAGATACGAATCAGTAATCGATGAACTGATAAATATTTGAGAAACAAAACTGTTAGTTTTGTTTCTTAAATATTAACCGCCTAAGATAGTTATTTTATAAACATATGAGACAACATCACATACATTACTCTGATCCCAATGTAAGTAGCTAAAGAGCTTATGTTATGGAAAATACGAAGTAACGACGGTACCACAAACACCCAGACTTAAGACAGCATAGAAAACTAATGATAATCTACATCGACTAAGCCGGGAATCGAAACCAGGACCTCGGAGTGGCGTACCCATGAAAACCGGTGTACACACCACTCGACCACGGAGGTCGTCATAATAAAATATTGATAGTACTGATAGTGAAAAATTAAAAATTACATGATTATACTACTTAATAATGCAACATAAATATTATAAGGATCGTAACTTTATAATTAAAGGAGGAAAACATTGAGGGAAAAAGGACGTGCTATACGTTGTTGAACACAAAACTATAGGTATAATAAATTGTGTAAGAATTATTTTTGTTCTATAACAACCATATCGAAATGACTTGCATTTTGTCATAAATGAATGAAATTCGATTTTAATATTTATCGGGTTTAATCAGAAAATTTAAATTAAGAACGTATAGTTAAGTTGCATATGAGTAAATAAAAAAAAATTGTTATTTGTAAAAAAATTAAATGTTGTAAACTAAACTGTTAAAATAATACCTTGTCTTTGAAAGTTATATATTTATCCAATATACTAGAATATCTAGTATTGTAATAAGGATTTTATAGAACACATTTTTCGACAAAATTTTCGTAAATTCAAATCGTTTGTAAAAAATACATTGCTAGAAAAGGCATATTATTCGAAACAAGATTTAATAGATGTTTACTGGAAGTCAGTATGATATATTACATACAAATACATATAACTGTATTTAACTAACATGATTTAGTATTTTAAAAATGATAAAAAAGAGTAACTACTGAGTTTTTTGCCGGTTCTTCTCGATAGAATCTACTTATTCCGAACCGGTGGTAGCTTCACTTGATTGTAAAATGTCGATTTAAAAGTGCTTGTAAAAGCCTCCTTGAATAAAGTTTATTTTGATTTTGACATATTTTTTTATATTTAAATTTAACAAAAAAATATTTGTCATATCGAACGAACTGGCAACATTTTATTTTAGGTTTGAAAAATATGTAAGTTATTATTTATACTTGGCTTATTTAGTATCATTACTTTATAACACGTATTTGTAGGTGGTAGCTTCACTTAATTGTAAAATGACGATTCAAAAGGGCTTATAAAAGCCTATTTGAATAAAGTTTATTTTGATTTGATTTGTGACAGTTATAGTACGACACAACTTAGATGTAGCTTCTACAAAATTCGTAAAACCGATCATATTCGAATTAAGTATAATTTTGCCGATGCTACATCTAATATTACGATATTTAAAATGAATTACCTGTCCCGGCCCCAGAGCCTCAAAGGTGTTCAGATCTGCTATCTTCACTTCAGCGCCCCCGAATACATGACCCACAGATGCATGATTAGAATCCGTTCTGTTACCCACGGATATTCCACCACAGGTCTCTGTTAGTCCATAGCCTTGTCTGAAGATGATATTTTTCTGAAAAAAAAATATTTATTTGAATACTTCTTGTTTTTAAATTTGATTGTTTCGTTTTCTCGTTTAAAAATTTTTTCATCATTCCAAATGACACTGACTATAAAATCATTAATTAATATAGGTCATGATATTTTTTTTTTTAATTTAAAGGAAAAAAAAGCTAATTGTTTCTAGATTCAAAATTTATTCCCGCGTCAAATAATCGCTTACAGTAGTATGAGTAACGCTTGTACTTACAAGATGGCTAAGTGAGCGTGACGACTTAGAGTAATCTCAGCAAAAAAAATTAAAAATCTGTTCAAAAATTTTGTTAAGTTAATTTCATTAAATGTTTATCTTTTGTATATAATCTTATTTAGTTTTTTATTATCATCTCTATCATATTACATATCTGACAAATTGCATGGAAGGAATAAATGTCTGTGGATCTGTAGAATTTTGTGTAATGATTCGTTAGCTCCATGTAATTCATATATTAATAATTAAATTTTTGTTTTTTTTTTTTTATTTAATTCTTCATGGTTAGTTTGTTTCTTCGGCCTATTCTAGTCAGTTCAGCAGTTATCGTCTCTTCAGAGCAAAAAAATAGGAGAATAAAGCTTGAGTTTTCACATACACTTGAGCACTAGGGTCTATCCTTATCGAAGGAAAAATGCAGATTAACAGACCTTAAATTAACGTATAGCTCAGCAATATTTTGCATTACTAACAGTTCTTGACTAATATATTTTTATTTAAAATACATTACTATTCTACTAAACTATTTCCATCCACTTCAATTTTAATTCCAAAAAGTCATAATTAATATCATAGATTATCTAAGCTATCAACCAATGATATTTCGTCAATTCGATGTTAGCTGTTTTTTATTTGGGTTTTGTACTTTTGTGGTTGTAATAGTCTATAGGACTCCTGCACAGTCAACTAGTAGTAGTGCAACTATCTATTGTCATTAATTGCCGAGAAATAAATAAATCAGAACGTCATACCAAATTTCTAGAACAGTTGATGAATCAATCGTTCCAGAAATGCATATTCTTTATTCCCATTCCTTTAACAGATAATCTCAAATAATAGAGGTTGGGTAACAAACTGCAAAGGAATATATTTTATACTTGTAATTATTATTAGATCATAAATTATGTGAGACGGACTCTGCCCTTGTACTTAAATATTATCTCAAAATATAATCATCTTATTTTAGCTTTTTATCCATAAATAATTTTGTAATATATTGATAAAATACATATTAAGATAAGATAAAACTCGAGGTGCGACTTCGTATTATCGAAATGTATTATTATGCATTATGACGATAAGATAGGGATAGGTAATGTTATTGACCTAAAATGGTCACTTCTAAGACAAACAAAGCGGACTTTATTTTATTTATTCACATAGTTTTATTAATACTTCATAATAAAATAATCTAGTAGAAAAACCTTATTATAACAAAATAATAAACCTTCGTTAGAGTAGCGTATCGTAATGATAGCTTTTTAACGTATAGTATTTTTTTGAAAATTCTTACGGCGCCAATGTCTATAGTAATCGATAAATACGTACTCTTAAGCTATAAACATTTACTATAGAAAATAAAACTCAAACTAAGTTGGCGTTAATATGTCCTATTAAAAAAAAATATTTAAAACATATTACTGTGGAACAGTGAAATAATATTAAAAGACGTATTTAAAAAAATGGCAATAGCGAGTACTTTATGATAATTAAATATTACTTCAACAATCAAAAGTTAGTCACTCAATTAAATTATATTAAATTATATCCTCGATGTAATAAAAAAATCCGTTATCTGAGAAAGGTAGTATATCAAAATGACTAAAACAAAGAATAATAACTAATTTTGACTTTAGTTCAATTTGCTTTAAATGATAATAATATCCGACGACTGGCGTTCGAAATTCGAAATTCTTCCTTATTGGGATATTGCTAAAAATAATTGTTAATATATTAATTATGATGTATATTAATTTATAATTTAAATTACATGTTATTTTGAACAACTAATTATAAAAAAAATTATATACATGATGTGTACGACATTTTTTTATTAAAACGGTACTGTCCCTTCTTCCTATTATTTAAACATTATTTAAAGCTATAATAGAATTCCAGGAGCATCCTAGCAAATTCCGAAGGGTCTGTTAGAAGACTAAACTAATTCAACATCGAATAAACATGCTTTTAAATAAGTTAAGAGTAACTTTCTCTGATTTTGAGTCTTGACACATTTCATCAACAAGTGATGTTATACACCTCGTTGTAATTACACTCGCTCAGCATTTGATATAAAACCAGCACGGAAGAAAAGTAATTCGAATTATTGATATTCAATTGTTTAGCCTTAAAACAAATGACGAGCGTGTAGTATCTAACATCGAGCCTGAACTCCATTTATTCCACATACGACACACGTTGAGTTACGAATAATGAATGGTTAAATTCTGTTCTATAATTTACATAGATAACTTGAACACTTAATTAACGATTTGATAGTAATGTACATTACGACACGTTACAAACGGAATTACACATAATAAATAAATAAATTTTGGATCACATAGATTACTCTGATCCCAATGTAAGTAGCTAAAGAATTTTTATTATAGATAATCAGAAGTAATAACGGTACCACAAATTCAGACTCAAGAAAACATATAAGAACTTCTACATCGAGTGGCGTACCTATGAAAAACAGTGTACATACACACTACTCGACCACGGAGGTCGTCACATATATGTATTTATGTATAAACCAGACTTACATTTTTATTGAGAACTGCAGTCGCGTCGTGACTAGAGATGGGGGCGGCTCCGCAAATAATTCCCTGTATTGTTTCAAGGTATTTCGGAGTCACCGCTGGATGTTTGCCCAAAAACACCACTGTAAGTGAGAATGGATGTGTTAAAAAAAAATTGGTTTGACTATTTGCATGTGTTATTTTGTATGAAGAACAACAAGTTTGCAATTGGCAAGAAAATAAGCGAAGAAATTCATTCATTCATCAACTATTCGCCTCGTAAACAATACAAATAAATATATATATTATATTATAAGTAAAAATGTATAAAAGAATATTTAGTTAGAAAACCAGAAAGGAATGTTTGTGACGAAATATAATTAACGTAATTAACTAAAATATTATAGAAGTTTTTAAATATTAATTATGATGTATATAAATTTATAGTTATTATTATTATTATTTTATACACCTTCTTTGCATAAATATTGACCTAAAGATATATTTAAATATGTAATCGATAAATACTTGCTGGACGATTATTTACTGAAACAAGTATAAGGTATCGTAAGGAAGGTAGTAAATCTATTCAGTAGGAACATAGTCTCATAGATTTTTGTGAAATAAAATGTCAAAACGTGATATCCGACTTTGCTATATAAGAGGGCATACAACAGTATGTCCCTTTGCTGTCCCCACAGAAGAGCGAATCTGCAGGCGGAACTAGTAAACAATAGATAATAATACTGACGACTTAAATTTATAATGCACTAGTAACACATGACTGACAAGTAAAGCCTTTTAAATAACTTCGGATTTATTTGTTGACTTACTCATTGGCGGAACGACATACAGGTGATTCGCTTTGTGTCGAACAATAGTTTCGAGGAAAAGATCAGCCTTGAATGTTGGCATTGTCACCAACTTAATACCTCTTGACATTAGATTCAACATCAGTGCGTTGAAACCGAAGATGTGGAAAAATGGCAACACTGCTGGTGTTACTGACTGGAAGGAACCTGTCAAAAAGAAAAAAAGTTTAAAAATTGTGACGTCAATAAATTTTTATGCAATTCTTAATTCTAAATTAGCTGAGATGGCCCAGTGGTTAGAACGCGTACATCTTAACCGATGATTTCGGGTTCAAACCCAGGCACCTCTATATATATGTGCTTAATTTATGTTTATAATTAATCTCGTGCTCGGCGGTAAAGGAAAAAATTGTGAGGAAACCTGCATGTGTCTAATTTCATAGAAATTCTGCCACATGTGTATTCCACTAATCTGGATTGGAACAGGGTGGTGGAATATGTTCCAAACCCTCTCCTTATTGGAAGAGGAGGCCTTAGCCCAGAAGAGCGAAATTTACAGGCAATTACTTTTTTTAATTATAAATGCATACTTCACATATTTCAAAAACTTTTGACTTCACATCAAAATGTATTTATCAATTAATAATATAAAGTACTGTTAAAAATAGTAGGTACAAATTTAAATTCTATAAACATAATAAATGTACCTACCTAAATATTATACAATTTTTTTATGGTAAATTTTTTGTCATACTAAACTATTAAATAATGATAAAATATTTTAAAACTTGAAGCAATTAGCCTAATTGTCAGAAGTAATTATCATTTTAATGCTTATGTTAAATCTTACACTTCACTGAACATTTAATTGTACCTATAATTTAAAAATTTATTCTAGTGAAAGAGAAGTTAATTGTGTGTGTTAATATTATCATAAATACAAACCAGTAGCTTCTTCTACACCAATTACTTCTGGATCTAATATCATTTCATTCATTGTGTTTATGCTTTCGTGTGATAGTTCCACTGCTTTAGGGAAACCAGTTGTGCCACTTGAAAATGGTAAAATTGCTATATCCTTAGCAGTTCTTTTTACTTTTTTCAAACAATCAGTATCTACATTCATATCTTCAGCAAATTCTGCAAACTTAATGGTATTCTCGGGTACATCATTATCTATTAATATGATGGGTATATCCAATTTCATCTCTTTCAGAGCTAGTACTATGTTGGGATAAGACACCTTGGAGGAGACTATTGCTTTGCATTCAATTAGTTTTAATTGATGTTTTAATTCATCTGAAATTAATCAAATAATTAACCAACTGTTTTAAATAAAACATTTATAATTATAATACATGTACACTAATAAGTGTAATTATTAAAAATCAAATCAAATACTTACGTGGTGTATAAGCAGGATTCATAATACTGGCTATACCTCCAGCCTCAAGAATACCTAACACAATGCAAGGATATTCAGGGACATTCGGCAGAATTACAGCTACTTTATCATCATTCTGTAATTTTAGTTTACTTCGAAGTGATGCACCGAAACAAATAGACATCTTGTATGCTTGAGCATAAGTGTAACCGTGACCAGTCACAGCACATACCTACGTAGAAAAAAATTACTTAAGCAACACATAATACATCAAAGCAAAAATGCAATAACAATAATATTTTTAATAATATATCAATGTTATCAATTAACATTGAGTACAGGCATGTAGTTCCAATCGTAAATATATTTTGTTTTTTTTTTAAACATAATTTGTATTAAAAAGTAAAGTGCCATATTCCATAATTTTTTTTTAAGCTTATTAATCCAATTTACTAACAGTAAATGCTCATTTGTCTGACAATAGAATTAAAGGTGAGTGGGTAAGAAAATAAGTCATGCTCCAGGCACTACTGGCAGTTTATTAATTGATAATTATAAATAAAAACTGGAATATAATAAAAGTACTTACTGTAAAAGTTTTGTCTGGCCATCTGTCCAAGTTCTGCCATGCAAAATCTCTGACTGTTTGACATGTTAATTCGAATTCTTTATATACAGACTTAAGTATGTTAGCATCAGTTGATTTTTGACGAGATGATGGAGTTAAGAATAATTTATTTTTGTAAATAATTTGGTAAGCTGAGCGTCGAAAAATATGGGCCATTATACTTCAATTGTAGGTAATCAATACGTTAGCAATAAATATTCACACTTCAAAACATTTAAATTTGTAATTGAACACTATAAAACCTGTTCACTTAAATATGCAAATTTAAAATAATGAGCATAATAAATAAGTAACATATGTTACCTCTATCCTTACGGAATAAAAAATTATAATAAAATATAGCACGTTATCAACATTGATAAGAAACACTAACGAACATTTTTGTTTGCACTTATAGCAATTGTTTTGTTTTTATCTTGTTATTTTTCCACAATTAATTCACTCACTGCACTCTTTGTACAATAACATAACAGCAATGACTATTTAGTTAGTTAAGGCAGCTCTATAAAACATTGCTTCATCAACTTGTTGTTTGTAAAATAGACTTTGAACTGACACATAATAATTAATCAAGTGTAAAACAACAACGTCGTGGGTTAAAAGTGAAAACCGGTTTATTTGGTACGCTTAACACAATCATTTGGAAGTTAGAACTAGTAAGGAATTGTCAAGGAACAATGACTATTTAATTAAAAAAAAAGTTGAAGAGTATATTTACAGTATAAATAAAATTTTAACAAAAAGAAAAACCGACTTCAAACAAAACACTATTTTAAAACAAATGAATATGCACGAAAAAGTAATAAAAATAATTGCGTATTCAACCTATTTTTTAGAGTCTTCCTAAGTTAAATGAAATGAAAAATATTAGACTACTTAAAAGTCGATTAACGATTATATCATGTAGTTATAGTTATTGGTATATTTGGAGCCGGTGTCAGGCACGGTGCCCTTGCCCCAACAATCAAAAAAAAGAAGCGATACGAGCCCCTTGATTGATCCAGTATATTATTGTGTAAAAGCTAATTTGTAAAAAACATATTTGTTAAAGTATTCTCGTATTGTTTTTTGATAGATATACTGTAGGGTTTTATTGGCTGACACCGACTCCAAATATAACAATAATTATAACTACATGATATAATCGTTAATCGACTTTTAAGTAGTCTAATATTTTTCATTTCATTTAACTTAGGAAGACTCTAAAAAATAGGTTGAATACGCAATTATTTTTATTACTTTTTCGTGCATATTCATTTGTTTTAAAATAGTGTTTTGTTTGAAGTCGGTTTTTCTTTTTGTTAAAATTTTATTTATTTTTTGATTTTAAGTGAAGCTGGTGTTGACTAACTAATTTTTTTTAATATGGATAGATTAAGCGTTCCGTTTATATGAGTCAGAAACTACTTCGAGGACAATTTCAAAGAAAACTTGCGAATAAAGCAAAAATAGACTTTCGAAAATGCGGATTTAATACGTCACGCGGCGTAAACTACAAGGATCCCTCGAAAGAGCTGTAATCGAACTGAACAAAAAAACTTTGAAAAAGACCAACTATATTTCGTACATCATATGACATCACATCACATACACAAAATTTGATTAAAGATAGTAAGAAATTCTGCCCCATATCGCACCCTAACTGCGAGCCGTATAGGAGTTCCATCACTACATAGTATAAAGCAAAGTCGCTTTCTCTGTCCCTATATATTTAAATCTACGCAACGGATTTTGATGCGGTTTTTTTTAAAAGATAGTGTGATTCAAGGGGAAGGTTTGTGTATATAATACATGAACAATATAGTAAAGAAACACTGATAATTTTAGAAGTTTGCGATGTGATGTCGTATATAAACAAATTCTGTAGTATATTTAGTATCAGTATTGCACCCGTGCGAAGCCGGGGTGGGTAGCTAGTTGATTAAAATATTCGACTATGATAATTACATAAACATAACCACATTACGGAAGGTGACTCAAATACCCAAATAACCTATAAATAAAAGATTCGACCGAGTATCGCTAACGTGCTCCTCAGAATTGTTCCGTTCCCTTCCGTTCCGTTACTTTTTCATGGATCCTGTGCTTAGAACCTTACCAAACTTTCACCAAATTACACTTGAAGTATATATTTTATAATAAAAAAAGAATTATCAAAATTGGTTAACGTGATTTTAAGTTATTCACCTATTTGTCGCGTATATACATAATGCAAATTTGAGACTTATGTCGTTTTCACATGGATACCATCATCGGAAAAAAAAATAAAAAAAATGGGACCCCACGGGAAGCACTACCTTTCAAACAAAAAAAAATTATCAAAATCGGTCCACCCAGTGAAAAGTTATGAGGTAACAAACATAAAAAAAAAAAAAAAAAAAAAAAAAAAAAAAAATACAGACGAATTGATAACCTCCTCCTTTTGGAAGTCGGTTGAAAAAAAAACAGTATCAGGCAATTTTGGCACTTCAATATTTTACTACCGATTGTCATTGTCAGCTGTTTTAATGTTTACATTGAAAATGTATAGAACAATAAAAAATGATTTTTATAAACAATCAAGTCATAACAAAAATTACCTAATCTATTTATTGCCAAATTTAGATAAGTTTAAGCCGTGATGGAGCTTTTCATCTGCATTAGTTACGAAATAAACAGGAAGTTTAAAGATTTTTATTATTACATGAAAAATACGGTGGTGCTTTTCAATACTTTTACTCGCATATTCGGTTATGATGGTGGTGTTCCATGCGTAGGGGATGATATTTTACTAATATGTCCATTTTTAAGCACGATTCTGAGACGTTACGATGTGTTTACTAGTATGACTCACTTTATGTATGTCTCAGGTTTTCCTGCCGGTATTAAAATCAAAGGTACATAATTATAGCATGTGTTTTAATATGTCTATGTAACAGAGCCTCCTATTTCTAAAATATTGTTAGCAAGTTTTGGGATCCCTGATCATAATTTACCACTACTCCCTATATACACCGCAAGGCATATTACCTTACCACCAACCTTAGGAACAAACATGTTAAGTACCTTGAGCCTTTTTTGTTTTTTTTTTATCGCTGGAAAAACTATATACGCGCTGCCCCCACTTGATGGAAAGTGGGGGGTGTGTGGGACTCCCCCGTTTCCTGAACGCCTAGTGCGCCCAGGTCCACTAAAAAACCAGCGGTACCCTCGCCGTCTTTCGCCGGGCGCCACGGGATCGCTTACGCATGCTACCGTGACGCCCTGACGGTCGGCCCGCCTATGCGGGCCTCCAATACCTAGGGGGGTTCCCAGGATACTGACCCCCCCTGGTCCCTGCGGCGCCTATTGGGGCGGGGGGAGAAGGTGCGCGTAGCGCCTTTTTCTCCTCCCCGTCTACGGCGGAGCGGGTCTGCAGCGGTGTCCTCTTCCCGCTCCCGCTCCGCGGCTTCCTTCTGCGACATCACGCTTTCGCAGAAGGAGCGCATCTCCGACCATCACGTCTCGCTGCCGAGCATTTCGTTAAGTACCTTGAGCCTGTAGTAACACTGACTGTCTCATCCTTCAAACTAGAATGTTACAATTCTACTTAGTACTACTGCTGGGATACTGAATGGGTGGAATCTATAATATCTATCCAGAAGGGCTTACTCAAAACTCTACTACTAAGTACCTACCCACATATATTGCTTGTGTCTTTCTCGATTTGCAATTTTAATAAATTGTCATAATATCCTGCCGTGTCCAGTGGTCTTAATGGACTTTTTAAATACATATTTTGATGAATATCATTTACCTTTATTTTTTTTCATAAATTTTCAATAAATAAATAATAAAGAATAATTTTGATATAATTTCATCCTACGAACTCCTGTTGCTTGTATTGTCTGATCAAGTCCGCACAATTTATTTTGCAAACCTTCACTGCCGCTGCTATCCGGATGGATGACAACGAGCTCATAATCTGCAGGATGAAACCGATCTTCTAGCGAAAAAACTGCCAACAATTTTGTGATAATTGTAATGCGCCGACACCAACAGTACCTCCATGTGGCCACACAATGCTTGATATTAAAATAAAGCAGACTGATGTGCGCACAAACATAAAAACATCGTGAAGAAACCAGTATGTGTCTAATTTCATAGAAATTCTGCCACATTTGTATTCCCCAACCCGTATTGAAGCAGATTGGTGGAATATTTTCTAAAACTTCTAAGGGAGAAGAGACCTAACCCAAGCAGTATGAAATTTATAGGTTGTTGTTGTTGTTGTTATGGAACCTCGGGAGCTGTTTCTTGACATCCAATTATAATCGTCAAGAAAATAAACAAATATGTTTTCATTTACATTTTTTGCTTTCTTTACACATTGTTAGTCATCTCACTCCATAGTAATTTAGGAGTGTTGTAATTACTTTATAGTAAAATATACGAATAAAAATGAAAAAAAAAAAATACTTTTTTAAATACTTTAATGACATTTTATAACAATAAAAACCTATTTAAATTAGATCACAAAATGAGTCGGCAAAGGGAACAGAAAGTTTTTCAACTTAAAATAGACAGACAAATCGCTTCAATTAATGTTTTACTGATAGAAAAGAACAATTGATATTAGGTTTATACAAAATTAAAATTTAAGGCAATCATTATATAACTATGAAACAGATAGTAAATAATTATTTATAATTATAAGACAGCTGTTATCAAACTACCTACATTATAACTTCTGGTAGTAAGCCTTGAAAAACATAGAAAATGTTGCTTACCAACATTGATGTAAAGAGCTGAAAACAATAATAACTATTGTATTATAATGAAGCGATAATAAGAAAACTGACTAGTTATTAAAGATTTATTTGGCATACTAAGAACACATAACATAAAATAAAAAGAATTCGAGAAATAATAAAAACTAGGATGCTTTTTATACAACATCCTTCGTTTTGCAAGGAAAAATGTTTATATAAAATTAACATAATCAGTTGTGGTAATACTTGTCTTTGATAAGGTTTCAAAAATACCACGATAATAGTGCTCGTAAACAATTATTTTCCCATTACAATGATAAGATAGTCATTCGAGAGATTTTATTGTATTGAAAAGAAAAAATAAATATTTTTTGTATTATTTTTTCATTCAATACAATTTAAACGATCATGTAAAAAAAAATATTTCTAGTGTTACATTAGTTTAGATAAAACAAATTTAACAAACTCCAAAAAAAAATCTAGCCAAAACAATATTTATTTTAAATAACAATAATTTACAAAATCGAACAATTCAGTGTAGCTACATAATAAAGACTTAATGATAATAAATACAGACATTTAAATATTCACCAATTACTTTTATAAGGTTCCAACACACATGTATGTATTGCAGATGAAATAAAAATGTATATATTTAGAAAACGAGTTACAAATACAAAAAAATTGTATGATCTAGTTACAAATAACTTTTAAAATCAAATTAAAGTTAAAATTAAATTTTATCAAGGGTATTTATCAACCACCATACTCTTATAGAAAAAGGCAATAGAGATAAAATTATATTATACTTTTATCATATAATTTTATACATGTGTTTTGGTGCCTTATCACTTCACAATTACAGTTTGACTAACATTTCCAACACAAGAGTATATTTATACTCTTTCTGAGCTTCAAGTTTCGGTTGTCGGTACTCAAAGCTCTTCTAACAACATTCTTATATTCAAATACATAACAATATACCCAATAACAATTCCAGTCTTTACCCGAGTTCGTTCATGATCTTTAATTCAAGCCGCCATTAAAATGAGAAATTGTCTTATTTTTGTAAATGTTAAAGCAATGTTATGTAGTAAAAGAAATATTAATGTCAAGTTTCTGTAACATATCTGTGAAAAAATAAACTCAATAATGTGTATTGAATTTGATTTTATAAAGCACATGGCACTGTTAAGCACATATATTCCATTGAATACGTGAAACATACTTTTTATTTGAGTTGAGTAATATTTAAATAAGTTTCAAAAGCAAAGTTTCACCTTAGTAACATCCATGGGTTAAGCAGTTGTCATTTTAACCGAATATATCTGAGTTTAAAACTTAAGTATATGGCTCAGTAAGATGTTAACATAATATTTCTTTAATAGCAGAATAAGAACTACAAATGTAAGGAAAATATAAGAACTGGAATTAATAAATGCATTCACGCTAGAAATCTCATTAGCAATAGAACATTTTTTTTCCATTTTCTTTTATAATAATTAATCACAAAATATATGAGTTACATTACAAACAAATATTAGGTCGCTTTCTTATGCAGTGCTTGTGAAAAATTTAAAAAAACTTGTGTTTTTTTAGTTAATAATATCTATTTCAAATTTTTTCTTCACATATTGCCATATCGCATGTGCTGTTTTATTTAAAAAAATGTAACATTTGTGTGTAATGTCAAACCACATACTCCTCAATCTAGTGAGACTCCAAATTCGAGGTTTTTTGTTTCAACGATTATCTTGTAGATAAGATCCAACAAGTGATTGATGAATTGTCTCTGAAAAATGTTAATTTACTGATTAAGGCGAATGTCAAGGTTATTTTTATCGAAAATTGCGATAACAGAAACAGTATTTTTGCAATTGTTTTTCGTGTTGTTTGTACAAATAAGATCAGGGGTGGTTCTAAATTCATGAACATGAAAGGATGTATATAGATTGGCCTTTGGAGATAGAAGGATATGTTCGTCTATCCCTCGGCATTACTACTATATTGCAATTTTTTCTAAATTATTTCAAATAAATTGAGAAAAACTTTAAATTACATTCACCACATACATTATTTTGTTTTGTGTCATAGTAAAGACTAATATGACAATGCACAGTTTTTAAAATGAATCTGTAATAAATTACATGTACCTTAAAGTATTAGAGTTTCCCAATTTCCTCCTCGAACAGCCGTTTCCCACCCTTTAACATCTTCTCTGAATCATTGCTATATTTCTCCATATACTCTTCCAGTCTGATCAACCATTGCGCCCAATGTTCTCTAAGCTTGTCCGTTGATAAATGGAATACATCCGCCTTGGAACCATCAGTGTAAGCTATGACTAGTAAAGCGTCTCGTACATTGAAGTGTTTGTAATTCAGATCATTGCATACTGCACCAAAGTAAGCTGCCAACTGGACAGGATTGTCATAGGTCATTGTTATGGATTTTCGTGGCTTGTCAGATTTTTTCCATTCAATAAGTGTTGGCTTTTCCCTGCAATAATAAAGAAATATTTCATGGTTATTTAAAAACAACTAAGTGGTAGATCTTTGTGTAAGCCTGTCTAAGTAGGTATCACCCAGCAATCACATATTTATTATTTTAGTTTGATTTATAAATCAAACTTACCTTATAAGGTAAGGCAGGGTTAATACTTATCATATATCATTCAATTAATACAAATAACAATTACATACTGACTTGACAACACAGGGTAATGCTTGTAAACTGGACTGTATAATAATTGCACAAATTATAACACTAATTTATATATTTAAATAAAATATGTTACTCGTATATTTCAAATTTATGATTACTATTATGACTTGTGTAGTAAAACAGGCAGATTTACAATAATACAAATTATATGCTATATTTTTATACTAGATTAATTATAAAAAATACACTTACTCATAATCAGCAATAGCATCAAATACTCCTCGGTATTTCAAAACAGGGTGTATTACATTAGATTCTATTGCCTTCGGTGAAGATATACTTTTCAATACCTCCGCGACGGACAACCAGACACCTTCCACATCTTTTTCTATGCGTAATTGGTTCCTTGGTTGGGTGAAGTATGTTTTGAGGGTATTATGAAATTTCGTGCCGGATGCTAATTGAGCTGTAAAATAAATAAACTATATATAAAGATACAGAGTTTTTAATTTTGTTTTGTTATATACATAGGTGAACGACCAAATAGGCCACCTGATGGTAAGTGGTTACTATGGCATTCCTTAAGTCGCCCAACACACCAAAAACCTAGGAAGCTAAGATGTTACATCCCTTATAACCATACTTATACTAACTCACTCTTGCTTCAAATGGGAACAAAAAAAAAATGAGCATTGTTATGATAATAAAATATCTAAAGAGAGGTGAGGTCTCCCCAGCATTTATTTAGGGCTTGCCACGAAGCATTAAACTACTTTGTTTTATCTTGATGCATATTGATTAAATTTATAGACATCATAGGTATTAGGAATAAGATATACCTAGTTTACTATATATTTATAACTGAATTCAATTCATATGACATTATTATTATTTGACCATGGTTGTATTCAAAGTTTAATTACTCAAATTACTCATGGTCACAAGCTAAGGTCACTTTTACAAACAACTACTAGACTAATTTAAGCTCATAAGTCAATCATTTATTTAAATAACCTTCTATATAAATAATCTGTTTGTGTTTTAACTCTCCTTGAAAAACTACTTATAAAAATGTAGCTGAACCTGCAGCTTTACATATGTGAAATTACAGCATGTTATTTTGTTTTAATGAAGATTTTTAAGACTAATAGTTCTTACCCACTAACTTATAACCAACTCCATTTCATCATCTTGATGAGTTGATGAAAAACACCACAATCATGATTTGATTAAATATCTACTTGTTAAGATAGTTTCCTAAACCAATCAATATATTACTTAATTTCAATAAAATCAACTTATTTAAATAAAACACTTGATTAATTGTTATCTGTACTAAAACTCTAAATATTTGTTTTGGCACTACCAAAATATACCCCATATATTTGTATATTTCATATCCATCTATCCTTTGTAACTTCATTTAACTTAGTCATCATAGATACATAATCATGTTCAATTTCATACGAAATTGCATAAAATAATTTATTACTTGTTTAATATAGTATAAAAAAGTAGTCTATGTCCATCCTTGGGATGCCAGCTTATTTTGTAGGAAATCTCATGAAAATTAAAATTTAACAGACAGATCGAGTTACATTCGCATTTATAATATTAGTGTAGAATAAATAAAAAAAATTAAACCTTGACCTTTGTTTTGATTCTAAATTAACAAAAAACAACCATGGAAATGTTATTACAGATCTTTTATGCAAAGAAGAAATATACATAAATAAAATAAAAATAAAGTCATGCTATGATCAAACAAGAAACAACCTTAACAAATAAATCTCATTATATTTTCCTAAAATATTTAACCTCAATATAGTTAATGAGTTAATTGATATTTGATTGATACTCCCATAAATATTATTTGTATTTGATTTTAAAGGGTACTTGTTAAAGACATCATTAATGCTACTGTCATATATTTTATTACATATTTCAACATTCAATGGATTATATTTGTACAAGTGCTCAGTATGTAAGTTGTTACCAATTTAATGTAAAATGCTACATCATATACTAAAAATGCTAACAGTATGACTAAAGCAATAATAATT
Source organism: Vanessa cardui (assembly GCF_905220365.1). Lineage (NCBI taxonomy): Eukaryota > Metazoa > Arthropoda > Insecta > Lepidoptera > Nymphalidae > Vanessa > Vanessa cardui. The sequence continues at coordinate 3,679,286 of NC_061137.1, forward strand.
ATGCACTCAAATTATATTTATAATATAAATAAATTCATTAAGTTGAAAACTACTATTAACAAGGATAATAAACACTATGTAATAGGAAATTTCCTATTACATAGTGTTCAGGGGATCAAACAGTTATATTTATAAATAAATTTATGAAATCTAATTTATACTGTGTTTAACAAACTGCAAAAAATGGAGAAGTCAATGTCATACATTGATTTGAATACTAAATTATATTTTTATTCAAATATGATTTTTATGTTTGTAAAGATCTAGTGATGAGTTTCAGAGACAGACAATAAATGCCATCAGATCAAGTGCAATTGCTGTTATAATAATGGAGTAGGTTTTACTTTTTTTTATTTATAAAACAAAATTATTATTGTAAGTTTATTATTTAGAGTTTAAAGCTATTTTTGAGTGTAAATTTGTTCATAAAAGAAATATATTGATTCATAATATATTGTGACAAGTTATCTTCGTTAAAATAAAAAAAAATATTGGGATTTTTCACTTTCATGTACTAACAGTATTTATAGTAAATAATTATAGGTGTATTTATACAAAGCAAAAATTAAAAACATTTATGACTGAGCTTATTGTGTATGTTATCAACATCTGTATCACATTGTATCAATCAAAAGTGTAATCTTTATTCTCAATAAAGAAAGAACAATGGAAAAAATAAATAACAATGGAAATACAATAAGGGCCCATATCCGCTGTAGATTATGTAAAACATTAAATTTTACTAAAATAATGGTACATTTAACAGTTTTAATATTGCCTTTATACATATACAAATCAAAATCTGTATATTAATATAATTTCAAACATTGTTCAACGCTGATCACCTAATACTTATTCTATATCTATACCTTTAATATATAGTAAGACTGAGTGACTGGGTCTCCCTGCCAAGTAAAATACAGTGCAATGTCCTGTCTATATATTAATATAACTTTTAAACTCATAGCTGACTGGCCTAATGACCTATTAAGTATTTTTAAACAGTTATCTTCAATAGATTTTTGACTAATTACTAGAAACAAATATATGAGTGTATGTAACATATGGTATAAAATCAAATAGTATATATCTACATACTATATAGTATATATAGTATGTAGATATACACATATTAAGCAAATATTGAAATTGTAATTTACTCAAAAAGTTAATACAAAAAGGATATTAAAAAATTAGTTCATTTTTTTGGAATTAAATTATGAAAATTTGGGATTTCATGTTACAATATGTTTCATTTTCAGAAGATAATAAAATAAAGAATTTTTTCATACCTTGATAAAATCTATTGAATTCTTCCAACCCCATTTCTTCTATTCTTTCTTTTTTCCATTTTTCTAATGATTTTCTTGACTCCTCAGTCATTGTTTTGTTTAATATTAAAGTAACAGATGGGTATTGCTGGGCGTAATCATTCTGGTGTTGTTTGATTTGGAGGATTTTGTCCTCGCTGACATACCCAGGTTGGGCAGCTGAACTGCCCGTTGCATTGTTCACTACAAATGTCTTTATACCTCTGACAGGTGTCCCATTTAATAATACTCCCACTAAATTAAAACAAGTCCTCGTGTTTTGCCACATATTGTTTTTAAAACTTTTTACACTCCTAATTACACTGTTGTAACTTCTAATAGCACAAAGGCTCTGATTTACTACAGCATCTTGTCTCGTAACGTCGATAAACTTTTGCGTACTTTCATTCGATGCGGTCACTTCGTTGTTTTGATGTGGTCTATTTTTAGCTAAAACAGATAATTTTATAACTGCAAAAATGTACACGAGTATATGACACGGCGCTAAGAGTCATATGATTAAATACGAGATTTGTTCATACGCTTCGGGTATTTAAGACGCACATCATATATTTACTTTACTTTTGAAACATTAGTTAGAACGTAATAAGTCACTACGTTTGAACTACAAATGAATAATGAAAGATTTATCATGAAGGGTAACCAGAACTACAATGACAACTAAAAGGCAATATAGAAAGTTGAAATATTAATTTCACAAGGTTACGATGTACAACGAAATGCCAAATATCAAAATAATCGCATTGCTTAAAGTTTAAACTAACCTTCCTTTTTCAATCTACTTTTTTTTTGCTTGTTCGTTTCCAACAGGGGTCCGAAGAGTTCCTTATTTTCTTTATTAAATTGCTTTAATTTATCCGCCGGTTTCAAGAATGAAGCGGGTTTAACTACTTTATATCTGACACTTTGTTTTTCTAAAAATGTTCTTAGACTTTTAATAATAATTGGCCGAAGCATAACGAAGCGACAAAGTAACCTTTATTGAGTATTATAAAGATATACTTCACTATAAAATATAATGAAAATAAATCCTTCTTGTCAAATGCAAGTTATTATTTTTATTTTCAAATTAAATGATTAAGCTAAAACCGATAAAATATAGTCAACTGTTATGACTGTTATCATTACTTTTTTTTATATTTTTGGGATAAGCCTTATTCAATAAAGATTCAAATTTAAAACTTCGTCAAGGATTTAAAAAAAATTTTAAACACAAGAATGATGGTCAATAAAATCGAGTACTCCACTTAAGGCAATTTTTACTTATAATAGTGGAAAATGGAAGGTATTAGCTAAGTGAAAATAACAATAATTAGACTTTTTGTAATAACTAGTTATTAGAATTAGTGATTAGGATATCAAAACGAATACCTATTTGATATATTTGTAACGTGCAAGAAACAATTTTAATCAACTTGATTTAAATTTTTGCAAAAACAAAACGCTTTTAATACCATAGTTTTGCACTTTGCTATTTATTTTTTATCATAAAAAAAATTAAACCATCCATTTAGTTTTAGGTTTTGATGTAAAATACAGAATAAAAATATTTGTATTTATTTATATGGAAATTTATTAAAATGTTTATTGTTCTAAATGTTTTAGAACATTTTCAAAATATCTGAAAACTAATATTGTGTTAATAAACTATTTGTAGGATAGAGCAACATTAAATTGTGTTTTAAAACACAACTTTTTCTTAGGTTTTAATGTGAAAAATGCATGAATTTAGTGGGCTATTTACTATAGAAAGTTAATTTCGTTAAAAAATTACTGTTGGATTATTGATTACGATGATCTTATCATTGATAATTATACAATTTTAAGTTTTTTCATTGTTGTATTATTCCGTTGTTTATATGTGTGTTTTTTTTTAATATTATTATGGTAGTATATTCTGCCATCTATTAGTAAATTTACAAAAAATAGTCAAAGAAGCAGTAGAACCTAAATGTTGTCTCATTGTATCGCTAGATGGAGTAAAAACCCATTCGGTCTTGTAATTTGAAAACAAATTGGTTTATTAATAAAATGTTAGTTATTTAATATTCATATTTTATTTTTACAATTTATGTTTTTCTTAATATAAAATATATAACTCGTTAAATATACGATACAAAATTATTGTCTTCTAGTAGTTACTGTTATCTGTGACAATTAACAATTTGGCGGGAAATATAGATAGAATAGAGCTCGCTGTAAAGACGCAGGCGCGAAGCCGGTAAAGAACTATGGACATTTGAAAAAGCCGGCTGTCAGCTGTGTGGTGGTCTGAATGACAAAGTTTATTCATTGAGCATGAGCGAGTGTTCGTAAAAGTATCGAGAAACTCTTTCGTCAAAAATATATTTATTAACTGCATACGAAATAATTAAATCAACAAAGCGCTAAAAATAATGTAACACAGACTGTGACGAGTGAAGTGAAAAATTACGACGAATTTTTGTGAACAATTTTAAAGGTAAGCAGCTGTTTTATATAATAAATAAATATTATGTTACATATAAAATAAAATATTGCTCCAAGCCATTGTTCTTTATACAAAGCAATTTATAAATTTAAAAAGTCATTTGATTACTTTCGCGATAGTTTTTATAAATTATTTACGAAGTTTTTCCCTTTCAATTCGTTCGTTATTTTAGAAACGATACCAATTTTATATAAAAATATCAGTAGGTATACATTATAAATATACTTTAAAGTGCATCTTGTAATTTTATACTACATATCAGGTTTAAGCTTTTTTGCTATACAAACAAAACAAACTTTGAAATATCATTTAATCGAAATATTTTATGAAATCAGTCAGTCTTTTATTAAAAGTATGTTTAATTTTATGAGTTTTACCAGTACCAATGAAAATACATAGAGCACATTGAAAATACAAATAAATTCCTTTTAGATTTATTTTATGCCGTTATTGCGGAATATATAATATCTATGTATATTTTTATGTCTGTATTTTAAACTCGCGCATCTATATATTTGTTTGGAATTATGATAACAACAATTGAAATCTATAAATTAATTAATCAGCCAAACCGAAAACGACTAGTAATACTTTATAAAAAAAATCTTCTTCTTTATTAGTATTACAATTCAGCGTTAATTAGAATGTGTACTTATACATTTTTTTCTTCAATTTTAAACAGTTTTTCGTGGTTTGTTAAACTATAAGGCAGAAAATATATAAAATAATCAGCATTTTCGAATAAGTAGTTTTCGTACCACCATGTATTCGGAACCTTATTTCTCATTTCCTGTACACAATATAAGTAAAGGTCAAAGGCCTCAAACAAAATTTCTAGTCCTTATTTGTACCATGGAGTTGTTTTTTAAACAAAAGAATCCGAATACAATTCAATAATGAAATTACGAAAATCATATTAGATTTAGCAGCAGTAACTAAACGTGAAAAAAAATATATATTTATGTCACTGTATAGAATAATGTCGCTTCGATTTTCGAAAATATTTCAAAACCGTCTAATTCAAATAGTTTCGCTTTTAAATGTAGATAGATTTCTTTAGAAAATATTGAAGTCTGTTTCTCATCTACGGGTAGAATTTCAAAACATATCTGCGAGTTTACTTAAAAAAATCGTTTTCCTCGATTTCATCTTCCTAGATTCCGTAATTTCAGTTCGATTTCACTTCTAAGTAACCATTAGATTCAGTTTAAAAACCAATCTTTTTAATCTGTTTTTAAAGGCTTTCTGAAATGTAGGTTGTTGTTGGTCTGTTGGTACCAAAACAGATTTTATATTAAAGAATTGGATAAATATTTTGCTTTTTATAATAAAATTAACGAAAATTTTCAAATAATAGAATCTCCAAAACTTTGTAAAGGTTACAAAAATAAATGTCATAAAAAACATTATTTTAAACTAGTAAAAGACAGAGGTTTCGTTCGCGTTTTATTAAAAAAGAAAAAAAATAAAAAAATTTTAATTGTCTTTTATTGGCCTCAAGTTTTCTTTATACCAAATTTCATCAAATTCGGTTCATCAGTTGGGTCGTGAAATAGCGACAGACAGACACACATAGTTACTTTCACATTTATGATATTAATATATGTAGATTTTTGTCTCTTTTTCGGTCGAAGAAAAGTCTAAGATCTAAAAAGCTAATGATCTAAATCCGCTGTCTCTAATTTAATAAGTAAGAGTATGTCTGTATCGATATACTTATTATAGTGAAAGACAGATGTAAGAGAATACTGTATTTTCAACCGACTTCAAAAAGGAGGAGGTTATCAATTCGTCTATACTTTTTTTTTTAATGTTTCGACAATAATGTGTTTTATATTTGTCTGGACGATAATTGTGACCGATTACTAAAAGGTAATTGAATAAAAATGTTAAATATCATTATTGATATACCTTATGTAAAGTCGTTTACAAAAGCGTTCCATGTCTTATTTATATGTACAGTCACAGCAAAAGTATTTTTAATAACGAGATTATTTCATAAACATACGCTACAATGTATGTAGTTTATCCAACTTTTCTGGATTTACTGAATATTTTTATCGTAGTCGGGTTTTAACTTCTCATAACTTCAGAGCTTGTTTTACTTCAGCATCAACGTGATAAATTCATTCCCAGCTTTCGTGCTGCCATCCGCAGCGGTAATGTATTCCATGCAAATAAAATGACATTCTAAATTGAATTTAAAGTGCTTTAACATGTGAGTCAATTTGCTTTAAACGTTTTTTGAGATAAATTTTAACTTGTAACAGGGCTTGTTCTAGTGTATTTGAGTAGTCAAACACTGACGAACATTTCCGTACGTGGTCACAAAGTAAAGGCTTGAAAGTAGATACAATTTGTTCAAATGCTGTAATGGTTTAAAATTTATGTTATATTTTACTCTACTTTTATTTTTAAAAACATTATGTAATACAAAGATGCTGTAGTCCGTTTTATTTGTCTACGTCTTCTAAACTACTTACCTACCTCGTAAAATAAATAATATGACTGTTTTGCATTACAACAAAACAGGTATTATATGTTGGAGAAAACACAGCAATGAAATGAAGAAGCAGTCCTTATGATTCTGTACTCTTTTCTTACTATCATAGATAATTAATCTAAAATACCTTCTATTTCTGGCACCAGAGGGCGCCATAAGTACTTTACCGCCATTGTAGCTGTTGAGCGTCATTGCAGTCTTCATCATCAGCAAGCTCCTTGTATCATTGCTGTGTTTTCTCCAACATATAATACCTGTTTTGTTGTAATGCAAAACAGTCATATTATATGCCTCCGAAAACACAGCAATGAAATGAAGACCTGTTTGATATCTGCTGGTGATCAGAAATAACAAACCACAAGAATGCAATGTGAAAGCAAATTGTTAAAATAATAAGATTTTTTTTTTTTTTTTTTTTAAAAACTTTTAATTATAAATCTTATTAACTTCTAATTAAGAGAAATCAATTTTACAAATGTCCTTATGTATCTAAAAGTTAGGAACCAAAATCATTTGTATCTTGTAGATACTACTGTTATATTAATAAACTAATAAAAGAAATATAAAATAACAATCAAACTTATGATTAAGTTAACAAAAATAATATGAAAGCTTTGTGAAACCAAAAATATAATTATAGTTCAGTCTTAATCTTGAGATCAAATCATTAATCACTAAAATCAATAGGTATTGTAATTAAACTGTTTTAAAGTTATTGTAAAGTGAACCTACTGCAGCTTCACTAGTCTGAGATCTGTCTACATCTTTGCAGTAATATCTTGAAAAGGTCTTTATACTCCTCCAATTACCTCTCTCTAGTATCTCTTGAACTGGTCTATTGTCCAACCATCCCCGAGAAGCTACTGCTGATCTTATGCTACCTGGAGAAGCATCAATCTTGGCTAATCTAAATCCTGACCTTACCCATCCTGCAATCATTGTCTTAGATGCAGGTCTTACAACTCCAGATAATGAGATAAAAAGTGATTCTACTTTTTTATCTTGGTCCCGTCTTGACTTTGAGATCTCAATCAATTTTTTTATATGAGTAACTGGGCAAATCTTTGGGTCTTGATGCCTTATTAGAAGCCAGCCTGATTGCCTATGAATGCTTGTATCCGTTTTTGAACCAAATCTAGGCCAGAATGTAATAGTATGGTCAGTTTCTACAAACCCTTGGTCACTGAGTTCTAGCAGGGTCAGATCATGGAGCCTTCGACCCGAGGCAAGTAAAAGGATAAGTGCTGTTCGTCTGCTTTGTTCAAACAAAGAGTTGGTAACCTTAGATGTCTTTAACCACTCCAACAGAATATTAACGTCCCACACAGGGGATTTAGGTGAATGTGGTTGGGAGAGGCTTATAGCCTTTAAAACTTGATTAATAAAGAAGTTCTTTGATAAGCTTTCTGTTGCTGCACAGTATGTTGCCACAGCGGACTTATGTAATAAAATTGTACTGTATGCAAACTTTTCTTGTAAATACAAATTAGCTAGAAATCTGGCTACCTCCTTACCCTCAGGTCTCTTACTTTGCACATTATGTATTCTACTCCAACGTAGCCACCTCTTTAACGGTGCACTGTAGGTATTTAAAGTAGCTGGACGCCAGCTCTTTCTTAACAAAAGTCGTTCCTCATTACTCCATTCGGTTATCTGATCCTCCCACCCATAATCTTCCAAGCCTGAAGCTTTAATCTGTCCACTTGAGGTGGGCTGATCCCTGTTGTCCAGTCTATTAAAACTCTCTGGAGATTCTCTATTTGCAGAGGAGGAACCACTGCGCGGGACTGCAGGTCCGGGAACCAAAAGCATTGGGTCCACTGGGGCACTACTACATAGTATATCCCCACTGCGCTGTTGAGATGTGCTAAGACTCTGGGTATCATGCTTGGAGGTGGGAATATCCATGCTGTTTGAAAGATCCACTTTTGGCTGAAGGCGTCGCAAAAAAGAGCCGAGCCATCTCTTGAGTTTAGAGTCACATACCTTGGTACAACAGCGGTCTCTTTTGATGCAAACAGATCTACTTCTGGAATCCCCCAAAGGTCGAATATTCTCTTTGTGGCTGGTGGCAGCAGATGCCACTCTGGTATTGGTCTTCCTCTTGACAAGCGATCTGCAATGCCGTTTAGGTTTCCTGGCAAGTAGAATGCTGTCATCTGTATATTGAGCTGACAAGTCAGTTCCAGCAACCTGGTTGTTAGTCCTAATAGGTTTATTGATCGGGTTCCGCCCTGGTTCCGGATGTACGCTACTAGGGTTCTGTTGTCCGATTGTACCAGAATGTGTGCATTTTGTAACCGTGAATTCTGAGACTTGATCACTGCAAAGACGGCATACATCTCCTTCATATTGGAGTGCCAGTTTCTTTGGTTTGGAGCCCACCTTCCTGACAGATACTGATCGTTTAGACTCGCTCCCCAGCCCGCATCCGCTGCGTCTGTGGTTAAGAAATGAGTTACCTGTCTCTTTTCTAGTGGAGTTGAACTGCTCTCTACTGCATCCAACCACCACCTCAAGTCTTCTCGCACACTGGGAGTCAATACTCTCTTTGGGCCTTTCCCAATAAACTTTTTTAGGAAGAGTTGTAACCTCCGGCAGTGGAGCCGGCCCTGAGGATTCGCGTGGTTGGCAAAGTTTAACATGCCCAACATCCTCTGAAGCTCTCTTAACGAGCAGCTGTCTCGGCGCAACATGCCTCTCAGGCAGTCTTTTATACTTACAACTTTTTGAGTTGGTAAGGCTATTGTCCGATTTTGAGTGTCCCAGATTAGACCTAAGTACTCCAGCCTTTGTGTGGGATTGGTAATGGATTTCTTGTAATTTATCCACCATCCCAAGGACTCCAAGATAGCCAGTGTTTCCGCAACCTGTGCCAATAGCTTGGTTCTGTCCTGACAGGCCAGTAAAAAATCGTCCAGGTACACAATGAGACGTATACCTCGACCTCTGAGGACCTCGGCCACCCAGTTTGAGACTGCTGCAAACGTACGGGGCGCTGAGGACAGGCCGAAAGGTAATGCTGTCAACTGGAGGATCTCGTCATTGTATATGACACGCAAAAATCTTCTGTGTGTCTCCGCGATACACAGATGAAAATACGCCTGGTGGATATCGATCTTGGCTAACCAGTCGTTCCCCTGAAGAAATTCTATCACATCTACTTGTGCTATTAAATGGAAATGTCTCGTTGCTACATATGAGTTCAGACCCCTGAGGTCGAAAATTGGGCGCAGGCCACCATCTGATTTCCTGACTAGGAACATCTTTGAAAAGAAACCCGGGTCTATAGTTGAAGGTTTTTCTAACACACCCTTGCTCTTCAATTCTTCTATCATTTGAGTCATTTCTGGGGAAACTTTGGTTGCTAGACATTCCAAAAAATGACTGGTAGGGTATTTCAGAGGAGGCTTCTTCCTGAAAGGTAAGCGGTGATTTGCTATTGACCTTAAAATAAACTGGGTTGCCCCTAGTTCCGACCATTTCTCTATGGAAAATCTTAGGCAACCTCCTCTGAACCCGTGCAGTGAGTCAATTTTCTTTAGATTTAGGGTTTGATCCCTCTGTATTCGGTCGACGTTGACGAAAGGACCGACTCTTCTGTTGCACTGAATGTTTGAATTTCCTATCAAACTTCTTGTTTTTATATTTATTACTAACCTTCTTATTCTGAAAAATATGTTCTCCTCGCTCTGGGTTCTTCCTCTCCTTTAAATAGGCTGGTGTATTCAACCAGACTTGAGACCCTCCGAGGGATTGTATTATAGGCTGTAAAGCCTCTCTACTGAATAAGTATTCAGAGCTGGGCGGGACATTCCTTAGAGTATTTTTAAGGTTGTCATTACCTATTTCTTTAAGAATGCGTTCACGCCTAACCTCTATACATTCAGAACGCTTTCCACAAATAATTTGCATAGTGGTCTCTGAATTTTTATGACATAAAGATCCAGGTCCAAAAGTGTCAGAAATTTTCTCAAACAAGTTATTTGGATTTAAGTTCTGAGAATTAGTACAAGCCCAGTCAACAATAGTTTGTAAACCTGTTTTTAATAATTGACGTTGTTCCAATACTTGATTGGATAGCCCGGCTAAAAGTAACTCAGTTGAAGCAAGGTAGTCCTTGCTTTTATTAAAGTGACATAATTCATCGTTAACTTGAAGCCCAGTGAACCCTGGTGTTGCTAAGCAACTCTGTAAAACTTGCTTATACCTAATGCCTTTCCAAGCCTGAGAATCAAATTGTTGTAACTTATTTAATTCTAAATATCTCTCTTTATCACTAGTTGGTATAATCTTTTTTCTATCAACATCTGTATTTAGGGAACCCCAATTAAGCGACATTGATTCGGGTTGGCTAGGTAATGTTAGAAATTGTTCTGAATTATTATTAGGAAATTGTAAATTTTTATTAGGAAACTGTTGTAAATTGTTATTACTACTAGTACTAGGAATAGCTTTATTATAATTCTGTTGATCCGATGAATTATAATACATAGGGCTACATTGACTGAAATAATTAGAAATGTACGCCATTTGTGACATTAAAACATCAACCCGCGGATCGGTAAAAACTTTTTTTGACCTGTATTTACGTGCTGTTGTACGAGATCGTTTATTTGGTAAGGGTGATGCAGTACCATCCTCGAACTCCGAGGACGAGGATGAACTGTTCCCTGACGATCTAGACACAGAGCTCGTAGACGGTATTTGTTCTCCATCCGAAGCAACAATACCGACACGCTCGTTTTCCTTACCACTACTTACCGGATCCATCTCTGTAGTGAGATACACTGCTGTGTTTTCAAAAGGCACTAAATCCTACACTTAGTACACTTTTTAACAAACTTTTTAAGACTTTGTATTTTAAGAAAAAAATTTCGAAGCAATTCGAACGAATCACAAGAATGCAATGACGCTCAACAGCTACAATGGCGGTAAAGTACTTATGGCGCCCTCTGGTGCCAGAAATAGAAGGTATTTTAGATTAATTATCTATGATAGTAAGAAAAGAGTACAGAATCATAAGGACTGCTTCTTCATTTCATTGCTGTGTTTTCGGAGGCATATAATATTAGTATTAAAAAAAGGAAACATCAATTTAGCATTTTAGGCAGTAATTAATCTTCACAAATAGATGGAGATATCAATGATTCTGGTTATAAGATTTTTTTAACTTGTGGAAATTTTAATTTTTATTAAATGATGAAAAATTATAATTTCTTATCGAAGGGACGTTCAGTATATATATAGTTATTTTGTAAGAACAAGCTTAAAATTTAATGCAGAATTCGATCTCAAATTATTGTAAAGTATTTTGCGACATTGGCTATGATAAAACTATAATATTTAAAGTAACCTCTCGCATCAAAATCACTGTAAGTTTTTAACATTTCACATGTAAGATCCGAAGCGAAATCTCACAGAATAGCACTGCAGATCCGGCTTAGCCCGTCTGAGTTTTGAAGAGCTAAATTTGTTCTAGTATTTATTTCTTTACATCGGTAATGTTTCACATTCCGACTTCAATTTTATGCTTTGGAAAAAATTCAGATATATAATTTTAAATATACACTATATTATATATGTGAAAGTAACTCTGTCTTTGTGTCGCTCTTTCACTGCCAAATCAAAGAACCGAATTTGACAAAATTTCGTATGAAGCAAACTTGAACTCCAAGGAATTACATAGGCTATTTTTTGTCCAAAACATGACGACAAACCACTAAATCGCAAGCGATGCCGCGGGGGACAACTAGTATACATATAATAAACATACGGTAGATGTTTTATTAACCGACGTAGTTATTGGTGGTCAAATCATATCTGGGGGCACGGCAGTGCCCCAGTCAAGTCTCGAGCAAAACGGGCACGGCCGTACCATCTTTTCTCGAAGCGATTCGCGACTGTTTCGTCCCCCCTATATCTTCGTAGTGGACAAAGCTAGGAGTTTGGGTTTGTGTTGGTGACTAATAGTAGGCATTAGAACAGGCTTAAGTTCGAAATTACATGCCAATTGAATTAATAGTTTAGGATTTACAAGTCACTATAATTATAATATAAAGAAAAGTATTGATACAATTACTAAATGTTTATTTATAATTACATAATAATTTGAATAGGACTTCGCTTCTATGACATCTCAAAACTTTTGACGATGGAAAGACTGCAGCGAGAGGCATGGCATTTGTTTTACATTTAATGTTTTTGGTGGGATACATATGTATATTATGCACTGTTTTATCACGTTACTGTTATTTTCTGACAATATTTTAGTTTGTAATCAGAGGTATAGTAATAACAAGTACATAGCTGATCTTTCATAAAGAAATGTGATCCTCGAAAGGTACATAATTGGTACTGACGATATTTCGATATATGTATGCTGGAGTGGCGATAGAGCTTAAAATCTTGCCCATCATTGATACATTTATGGCCTATATCTCGTTTACCCAATGCTGTATATATATAATATTAAATGTTTAAGTATTTTCAGTTGTCGTGTGTTAAAAATATAACGAGGGGTTAGGCATCAACTCGTTATCAGACGTGATGATATCCGAAATGTAAGTCTAGTCTTTCACGTTCGTAATATATCTTTTTTAGATATTCCATCAACTATGACACTTTTCGGCTATCGCATGTTTTTCTTCGTCATACTGACGTTGCCAACATGTGCGATAACAAAAATACTAATTAAACTTTTTATTGCTTCGACATTATAATCGAAGGTGATGAACAAATCTTAGATGTACGTGTCCTGTGTGATTTGTTAATAATTCCGCTATATTATGTTCAGACACAAACTATTCTTGATAAATATATCATTATTTCTTATTCGAAGTTTCACCCGCACCACCTTGATGTCCGATTTTCGGAGTCTTCGTTAAACGAGGTCTCGAACTGGGGCCGGCTAAATTTAGTCCATTTCAACCCCAAAAAGACGCAAGTTTGCGCGTTAACCGCTAAAAAAACACCATTTGTCGTATCTCCACGATTTGAGAACATCCCGATAGCCGCTACAGGTAGTATCGGAATACTTGGCGTTGATATTTCGAGCCTCGTTCAGTTCCGCGGTCAATTGGAAGGCAAAGCCAAATTGGCTTCAAAGAAGCTCGGTGTGCTCAGCAAGGCGAGACAGTATTTCACGTCGGCCCATCGCCTAAAACTTTACAAGGCGCAAATTCGGCCTCACATGGAGTACTGCTCTCACCTCTAGGCGGGTGCTCCCCAGTACCAGCTCCTTCCATTTGACCGCATCCAACGTAGAGCGGCTTGAGTTATCGACGAACAAGCCCTTTCCGATCTCCTTGATCCTTTGGCTTTGCATAGAGATGTTGGATCACTCTGCATCTTCTACCGAATTTTTCACGGGGAATGTTCCGAGGAATTGTTCGGATTAATCCCGGCTGCTGAATTTCACCTTCGGACATCTCGTCAAAATTCTAAGTTTCACCCGCACCATCTTGATGTCCGAAAATCCACAACAGCGCGATTTCTTAGACATTTTCTGCCTCGCACAACCACTTTGTGAAACCAGCTTTCGCCGGCTTTTCGAACCGATACGACATGGGAACCTTCATGAAAAGAGCGTACTCCTTAAAGACCAATGCACCTACAAGCCTGGTGTTGCAGATATCCATGGGCGGTGGTAATCACTTTTCATCAGGTGAGCTTCTGCTCGTTTGCCACCTATGTCATAAAAAAATTATAATACTACATTATTTTAGTATATATTGTAATTTTCTTACAAAGTTCTGATAACAACAGCGCGCCATTATGATATTCAGAGCGTCATTTTTTCATGAAATCATACTATCTTTGATATTGGTCTCGATATTGAGTCAGTTCATTGTCAAAGTTTTTTACTTGGTTTTATTCCTCCATTGATTTTAATAGGTTTAACAACGAATAATAAGTTTAATCATTTGATCCATCTACCATTAAATTTTAAATTAAATTATATTATTACTCGACTTAAAAAAAAGCCAAAAATCTTAATTTGCTTTAAAATTTTTATATAATGTCTAACGACGCGATAATTAGGTGAAATTTTTTAACGAATTTGTTTTCTCAAAATCGATCTGAGGTCAGTTTTTATGTTATCATTGTCAACAACACGAAGTGCGTAAACGTTTCTCAATCAGTTGAACAGAACGGGTTTAAAAGTCAGTTGTAAGATTTGACCCACGCATACACACAAATAATGAAATCTTGTAACTATACTTAGAAATTGAATCAAATTTGCTAAGTACGTCTTGCGTATGGAGCAATACGTCGTATACGTCTCATTTCATTTATTACTCATTAAATTGGTTTTCAATATTTTTATTGTACACCAATATATCCATACTTAAGTCATATTCAAAAAAGAGGCTGCCTTATCGCTATAACAGCGATCTCTTCCAGGCAACTTCAAGGCAGAGGAAAGAAACAGAGATAAAAAGAGATAGGGGAGTACCTACATAACAGATATAAACATAATATATGTATAAATATATTAAGATGAAATACATAAAAACATATTATGTTTAAAATAAAATAACGTACAATACTTAATTTAAAATCAATAATTTAAATTCAATTCTCTCTCAATAAAAAGGTATACAGCATTAAAGTTAAAGATAGTATTGTTTTAAGATGGTTTTGAATGAAAAATGAAGTAGAAATATTTCATTGAATATTATATGAAATATCCCTTATTAGTACTTGGACATGATGGCATCCTGACCGATTTACCTCATGGTGGCCAATCTCAAAAGAGACCAACCTACGCAAGACGTAGTATAGAGAACAAGTGTGTCAAACACCGGTGCTCTATCTTCTCACTCTTATAGTCTAACTAGCTGTTCCCACGACTTTAATAAAAAATACTGTTGTAGCTTAAGTTACTTCTTATTGCATCTGCTGTCTACTGATGAAATTCTGTCGAAATCGGTCCAGCCGTTCCAGAGATTAGCCGGAACAAACAGACAGACAGACAAAAATGTTATTTTGTACAGTGTATACATGTGTACATATGCACTATAGTTACAGACACTCCGATTTTATTGTATATATAGATGAGACTGAAAATCCGAGGCAACTGTAAAGAGTTTCGGTCCGACTGCTTTTCCTTCTTTCCGAGGAACTTTCAGATGCCGAGCTATTACTGAGAATTTTGTATCAGAACTTGTACATAAGGTATAATAAAATTAAAGTCATTTTTATAAAACAATGTGTTTGAAATATTTGCTGCGATTTATTATTTCGATCAATCGAAACAACTGTAACAATGTAATATAATATTTGAAACAACATGATTAAATTAAAAAACAAAAAAACTCTTTACCTGTTAATGGATAGAGAGATTAATAGTTAGGTAGCTATTGATTGAATAGTGTAACGTCGTTTCAGAAAAAAATGTCGGCAAGGAGACTTAATTATTTTCAGAAGGTTTCCCCTACAGTATAGATTAATTTTGTTAATTAAAATCAAATGGTTTGAAGGCGATTGTTTTATAGAATTATAATTTTATCCAAACCTTTCGATAATTTTTAGATGATATATAATATATATAGATTAATTCAGAGGCAACAATTTTATCATTAATATTATAAAGAGGATTTTAACGAAGACAATTTTGTGGTAATTTTTCGTTTGACACATTAAAGCTACCGTATGATGTTTTCTGTCACTGCCTATTTATAGTTGAATTACAACAACAAATTTGTAAAACGTTAGTCCAAATGTTTTAACCAAAGAAGTATCTCATCTTACATAGAGCTGCTAATTCAAATCATCTGTTTATGAGATTAAGCTTAATATTGAAAGAAAACTGTCGGCCTAGATGCTTTCAAAGCATAAGGTGCGATGACTTTAACAGATACACAAAAATTATATTTGTGAGTGTCATAGGTCTTTTCAAAATGTCTTAAAAAGTCAATATTCATACCTGTCTCAAGGGACCATAATCTTGATTGATCGAAGACCTGGAGAGGGACCAACGTATTTACGTGTTTTTCGAGGCTCAAAAGTATGTACGCTACCTTATAATTAACTTTGCTTTCCGATTACTGCTACAGAGAGTCTTAAAAATAATCAAATTCGTTTATATATATCATATATTATATCAGTTCAGGTTCAATCCCTTAGATTTTATAAGCAGCGGCAATATAATCTAGCCACTAGACCCACAAGATAGCCATGTCTACTATACAATATTGATGTTAAATTAGTAAGTTGTTAACGTAGAATGGTATCGTGCAAAATCTAGAATTGGATTTAGAAGTTCGGTTTAACTTTATCAAGTGCAATGCTTCAAGCGTTTGAGGTAATGTTATTCGGTCTTAACGTTTAGAATAACTTTGTTCAGCTTATTCTTATTCTATTTGGAAAGTGTTTTCTAAAACGAAGGAAAATTATACGAAAATGTATTTATTTTAATAATAAAGTAAGTAAATTTTATTTTTAAACTAGCTGTGCCAACGGCCATGTACGCGTTTGAATTTAACAAAAAACAAATAATATAGCCTAAGTTGCTCCCTATTATATCAGTAATCGACCAGTGAAAGTCTCGTCAAAATCGGCCCTGCCGTCTCAGAGATTAGCCGGAACAAACAGACAGACAGACAGACCGACAATATTATAAAAAATCTTATTTTGGTATATGTACCGTGAATAGATACATATGCTTTGAGTGAAGAAGGGCTATTTTAATATTAGAAAGAGACACTCGAATTCTATTATATGTATATATAGATATCTGGAAATCATCTCAAAACACAATGTAATATAGATTTTAAGACACTTACTTCCTTAGTGAGCTTTTTTGTGACCTACATTTAGGAACACCAGCCCTAATACTATATTCAATAAAGAAAGACCGGATTATTTTAGGCCATGAAACCTTATTATATGTTATCGATCTCTCTATTCAAAGCTAAACAAACAACAACAGTCTGTATATTTCCTATTGCTGGGATAAGGCCTCTTCTCCCTTTGACGAGAAGTTTTTGGAATATATTCCACCGCGCTGTTTCAATTCGGCTTGGTGGTATACACATGTGGCAGAATTTCTATGAAATTATACACATGAAGGTTTTGTTACGATGTTTTCCTTCACCGCCGAGCACGAGATACTGGTATCGAGCACGAACCCGCAGTCATCGGTTAAGATGCACGCGTTCTAACCACTGGGCCATATCGGTTCAAATCTATACTTCTATACTAATATTTAGTAGATATAAAATTTGTTTGTTTGTTTCTAGGGGGAAATCTCTCATACTAAAGATCCAATTCTAATACTTTTTTCATTGATTAATGGTAAATTACTCACGAGTGATCTAATATATAAACACATTGCATCAGTGCAATCTCGGAGCGCGTTGCTAGTCTGCAAAATAATATACAAAAAGTTTAGTTGTTATAAAATTGTTTAGAATATCCCTTTCAGCAATCAACACAAATAAATAATTTAAAAAAGTCGAGTAAAAAATATAAAAAGGTATGTAAAAAGGGTCTATAAACTTTCACATGAACCCTTATCCTTTTTCATGCGAAGAAATTTAAATAAATAACACAGACGTAATTGTGGACCACACCTGAATCAACTGGATTTGTGTATTCTGCTATAACGTAGGTAAATATGCAAATCATGACGTCATGAAATCGTCATTCCCGTAGGCGTAAATGGTGATATAATTAGCGTGTAACCATCAATTTAGAAAGGGCTTGTAAACATAAAAACATCGTTACTTTACTCATTGTTTGTTCAACCTGATTAAAAACTTGTTGCTTACAAACTATTTAGATGTTCATTTGGATTTTGGAAGAGTAAATTAACATACCCCGAGGAAACATATTGTTTTAACGTGTAACAAAATAGCATTAAAAATACATTAGGTAATTATTTAATGTTTAGTAGTTTGGAAGAGTGTACATTTTGTGTCGGTCGTTAAATTTTAGGGTTTGATGAACTATTGGTGGTGAAATTGTTTATTGTAATTTTGAGTTTATTTATTTAGTTTAGAAGGGTAGAAAAACAAATGGGGACATTTATGCAAGTAAAACATTAAACTAGTTATGCATCGACTAATAAAACATAATGTCTGTTTTTTTTTTAACGAGAAATGTTTGGCTGTAATGTAAGGCGGTTCATAATCAAATGGGCCTTCGCCATCGTCAGAATAAGAGCTGTATGAACCAAGATAGTCCAGTAAAACATGTGAAGCGAAGCATAAAGAAGGACAAGCAACACCTAGTTTTAATGTATTTAATTTGTGATTATAATTCATCTCGTGTTCCGCAGCGAAGGATGACACCGTCACACTAAACTGAGTTCAATCGACAATTTTCAGTTAAGATTTACGTGTTCCAGACACTAACAACTCTTTTTTTCAAATATACAAAGTTTCAAACCGAACATCCGCGTGCAAAAGCTTTTTTTTTATTTTTCTTTCGTATTTGCTTATGCAAACATTTTATTTAAAATATATAACTGAGTAAGAAAGGAGAATCAATATTGCTTTTTGGTTTAAAAAAAGATTGTCTTAAGTTGATAAATTGAGATTTTAAGGATTATTGATAGTTTCTTTGGCTTTGAAGAAAAGATGATTAGGATTTTTGTTTTCAATTATATCTATTTTGTTGTCATAAAGCATTTCGAATCGTTTAGGCATAATTGAAACTAGATCAGAGAAAAGCATTATATAACAAAAATACGTGGATTTGAAGTGATAATCCTGACCTATATCCCAGCATCCGATATTGCCTACCAATAATGTAATCAATAAGGTACAAATAACTTGACACACCCAACTCTCATTGTAGGTATATTGTCTTTCAAATAGATGGATTTATTTTAACATAAAATATAATAGCGTATGAATAATCGTTTTGTGTGAAACGACCTCGATTCTGCTAGATTAGTATCATTTGCGAGATATCCGTTAGCGAGGTGTAGGATGCTGATGAGGTCGACTTGACCGTCAAAGGATATTTTACATCATAACTTGTCTACGGTGTTATCTAGTATAATTTGTCTTTTGTGTTTGACTCACGAGTGTCCGAGTATATATTTCATACTATGTCCTTTACATATACGTATTTCGTTAGTATATGTGAAATTTACTCAAAAGTGTCTTATTATAATATGTATAATGTTCAAGAGTGAATATAAATTTATTTATGTTATATTTACGTATAATCTTTGTTTTTCTTTTAGTTATGTAATAAAAAATTGCAATTTTTATATAATTGTTAAATTAAAATTTACTGTCATAATTACAAATTTTGTAATATTTAATGATTAATTATAAAAAGTGATGAGCTGAGATGGCCCAGTGGTTAGAACGCGTTCATCTTAATCGATGATTTCGGGTTCAAACCCAGGCAAGCACCACTATATAAATGTGCTTAATTTGTGTTTATAATTCATCTCATGCTCGGCGGTGAAGGAAAATATCGAAGTTCTGCCACATGTGCATTCCACCAACCCGCAGTGGAACAGCGTGGTGGAATATCTTCCAAACCCTCTCCTTAATGGAAGAGGAGGCCTTAGCCCAGCAGTGGGTAATTTACAGACTGTTACTTATAAAAAGTAAAGGAAATACGGAGCTTAATTTACTACAATGCGGGCTCGTAGCTGGTTGCACACGTGGTAGAATTAGATCTGATAAATGTGCCGCGGAGCACGAGATGAATTATAAACTATAAAGTAATAGTGGTAATGGTACCTTCAAGCCTCCAGGGTACTGTCCATGGGCGTTGGTAGTCACTTTCAATCAGATGAGTCTCCTGCTCATTTCCTTCCATATTTGAAATTTTATTTACTATAGTTAACGATATATAAGAGTGGATAATAAATAATGATAGCATGAACTGCTGCACTTTAAATGCAGCGATATAAACAAATAAACAAAAAGCCGCGAATGAGTGTGCCACCGCGATAAGAATTAAAAAGAATTACGCAATTAAATACATCCATTCATTGCACCGCAGCAGAGAATTTTAATTAAAAGTGTCCGTTATGGAACTGCTGGAATTTATCATGCATTCGCTTTCATGAATTAGCCTGACCGAATCACATAAAAAGTGATGCGGGTAAATTAATCTCATATACATATAAACTTTCATGGAGTACATTATATTTACCTCCCCTTTTAATTTTATAATGATAGTAATGTCTAACGGTTTTCTATGGGAATGTACTACGATACAGCTATCAATTTCGTCGTATTAATTGCCTGAAATTAATAATCTTGGGTTCAAGATTCACTGTTGATTTATCTTATGTGCATGACTATATAACATTTGTAACGTATGCACCTCTTTTTCTTGTTGAATGTTGGTAGTATTGCATGGTGCTTTTCTATCAAAGTACAGTCGGGGTAAAAAAATGTTCGTCACCTTAAGATCTATTTTCGAGTGCTCACTATGAGCAATAATCTGCGTTACCGATCGAGAATATATAACACTGACAGACATATTATGACAATTCAGTAGAATATAATCTATCTTATTTAAAAAGATGTTTCCACTAGTTTGAACCAAGTTATCATATTATGTAAGTTTAATTTTATATGCAATTGTCGGTTTAGTGCTTTAGTTTCAAAAGGTACTAAGAGTTTACGACTTGATAAAGGAATGAATTTGAAAACTGACGAACGTTTTCTTACTCTGACTGTACTTACGAATTTGGATTTCTGCGTTTCAGTGGTCTGGTTTTATGGGCTGTGTAAATCACTATTAATTCTTCAAAGTTGATATTTTACTACCTAATATAGAATTAATCTAATGTGCTAGAGTGTTCATTTGAAATCTTATATCTAGGGCCTTCTGATCAGGTTACTCGAAACAATATTGTGATAAAATTGCTGCGTTATTAAATCGCACATATAATAGCAACTAGAGCTTCCTGATTGGCAGAATATGAAAAATCCAAATAAATAATAATCTTATTCGTCAGTTATTATCTTATACGTTACGTCTATTACAGATAATTCACCAGGAATTCACTGTCACCAGTAAAGGCAATTAGGCGAGGTGTCATTCTTAAAAAGAAACTTTCTTTCACATATATGTTGATATTTGTATGTGATATTATAATATTATTCTTCTAAAGTGATTCCGGTCAACGAAAGCAAATATAAAAAGAGATTATACAGGAAGGACAAAATAGGAAGGATTGTATATGTTAGTTGATATCTTTCGACCCAGGCGGGCTTGTTGTAATAACCCGTCTTGCCAGGTACCTTCCACAATATAATTTACTGGTGGTAAATACTACCTACTATTTCTAAAGTTATTAATTTCTCGTTATTTACAATTTTTTTTGAAATTAATAACTTTAATAATAAAAATAACCATGTTAATTTAAAATCTTATATTTTTGTATTTTCTCAATATTAATGGCGCAATGGCGTTATAAGAAATGGGTAATATGTCTTTGGGTAGTGGTGACCAATTACCATCAGATGGCTCATGTGCTCGTCCTATATCAGAAAAAAGACAAAGCCACGTTTAAGCTTTAGCCATTAAGTAACGTGTTTATTCATTAATTATTACTGTAAAGTTTTTTTTAACAATATAATATCTTAGCAATAATGTTGTTTTTTTATCATGAACTTTCTAAGAAACTTTCTGGAACTAACCATCATCAATCTTTTGTCCTTTTACATAAAAAAAGTTCTAGACATAGACAAGAGAAAAAAAAATAAACAAAAATTCCGAGGTAGTCTAGAACTTAACAAAGTCGCCGAGGATAGTTGGTAATTACTTCGGTTTCAAGTTACAGCGACGATACTTGGTAATTATAATAGACTTAATATCCTCTTAGTAAGACATTCACTAAGCTCAGCTTCATTATACGAGCAATCTACGGGGCGTTAGGTAGTTTCAGGAACATATATTAATAGAACGAAAACTCACGCAATTTTAGACGAGATTTCAAGTGATTAAAGGTATTATTCAGTGTCGCAAGAGCGGACTTCATTTTGAGGTAGTAAATATGATTTACAAGATTATCAGGGGATTTGAGGGTGAAATTTACGACTTTAATCGAACATTCGGTTATTAGTTCACATCCCGTGTGACCCTTTGAATGCTTGAGACGTCAAGTGGCACCGTTTTGGGTATCTCATATTTTGTTCAAGTCACGTTTCTCACGGACAATGTGGACTATCGTCTGGTGAGAATCGTAGAGATAAATTGTCAATGTCATAAATCTGTAGGTACACAGATTATGTATCATACAATAGTTTGTAATTTTAGCTGTATACATATATAAACAGTGACCGAGCAAAAATAGGAAGTTAAGCATTTATAAGGTTAGGTGTTCCTTCGGTACCCTGGATGTTTATAAAAAAGCACACGCCAAAATATATTAATCTCTAAAAAATGCATGTTTAAAAAAACTGTTTTCTTTATAATAATCTCGATTATCATGAAAATAAAAGTAGAATTATTCTAAATTTATAATATTTTCTAAATCTAAAAGTTTTGCTCTATATTTAGAAAATATTTGAAAAAGTTATGAAATATGCCACTATTTTTATACGTATGAAGACAGGGTCTGTAAATAGTTGCGCTTAATTCCATTTTCAAAAATGTCTGTTTATTTTGTTGTTATATTCCTTCATCTCGATCTTTTGATTCGAGAGAATGCTTTTACATTAGCAATTTGTCATATTCTTCCCGTCTTATAAAAATACGATTATAACAATGAATGTCCCACAGAGTTTTATTATGATTCTTTCGATTAACTAAATTGAATAAGATCTTTAGAAAACATTTATAGAAAGTCGTATCTAATTCAATATAATGTCTTATAAATCAATATTAATGTTATAAAAGTAACTCAGTTGTCTGTTCAGCCTGTCGTTCTTTCACGCCAAACCGTAGAACCGAATTTGATGAAATTAGTTATAAAACAAACTTGATCTCTAAGAAAGGACATAGGCTAATTTTTTTTCCTAACACATTATTACCAAAAACCCAAAACGCGAGCGAAATTGCGGGCGATTATTAGTACACCATAAATTATTTATTATAACAGTCTTACGTTACATTTAATTAATTACACGAATCTCGAATCTTCATCGAAGTGATAATACACTTTAATTTGTATCTTGTATGTTAGTGATAAACATGAGTTCCTGGCGAAAATTACTTGCACGGAGTTTGAGCAAACAATACATCGGAACAAGGCATACCATTCCAGTTAAGGCTTATAGTGTTGTGTAACAACTTGCAGAATCCATCTCACGTTAGACGAGCGTTTCATTTTGTGTTGAGCACCAATATTATTAACTAAAACATTTACCTCTAGTTTCTGAAATGGTGATCAAAGTTAGATTAACTAATTTAAATTTAATCTGAATAGCCATTGGTCGATGGCAGTCAATGACGTAACAGTTGACCAATGAGCGTTCAGTATGTAAATAAATACGTTAATCTTACTTTAATCATAATTTAAGAAACTTTCGTGGTGGTTAGTTTAAGCAAACTAATATCGTTCTAAGCTCTCGTTATTCCAAGGGCTATTGTAGGTGTGTACTAATACAAGTTAAGTATACACTTTTGTTGAAGCTACGAAGCATTTTTTTATGAATTAATATTTATTATAATAAGTAAAAAAGTTTGTATATAATATATGACCTTGCTGGACTAAGGCTTTCTTTTCTTTTGTGGAGAAGATTTGGAGAACTAACGCTGCAATTCGGATACAAATGTGGCAGATGTTCATTCAACACATGCAGTTTTCCTAAGCAGTCACGTACGCTATCCAACAGGCCATTATTATAAGGATATTATGGGCTTACAAAAGATGAAAGAAAATGAGAAGTCTTACAAAATTGATGACCCCGAGGTCCCGGGTTCGATTCCCGGTCGAGTCGATGTAGATTATCATTAGTTTTCTATTGTTTTAGGTCTGGGTGTTTGTGGTACCGTCGTTACTTCTGATTTTCCATAACATAAGTGCTTTAGCTACTTATATTGGGATCAGAATAATGTTTGTGATGTTGTCTCGTATTTATTATTATAACAAATGTAACTGAGTTATATCCTTATTGCTGATTTTCCAAAATAAGTTCAAATGCATAGCATTTAGCTGTGAAAACACAGCTGTGAGTTAAGACCTTACTTCCCACATAACTTATCGACAGCTTAATATTGAGATTCATATATAATTTAAGCTGCATAATATAGTGACCTACATGCAGTGTCCCAGTTAATAACATCTTCCGTTTGTTAGTGTATATTTACTAACATCACGCAAATAGAGGAAAGAATTTCAATGCAGGAAATTGGAACGTCCAATATCTTCCGTATGCCCGATTTTATCACGTGTTTAATTTTACGCCTTGCTGTACTCAGGTATGTGTTCGATATTTGTAGATCTATTTTGATCTTTAATATCTAGACGGTAAAAACTAAATTGCGAAAGTAATATGTATACTGGAAGCGTATCACTAAAGGCAGGAATAATCTACGCTTCGATAATTGATATAATCGAGGACGTTAGAAATTTTAATATGGAATTTTGAAATTACATCACACATTCCGAACAGCATAGAACCTTTATGAATAAATTTGATCGATAATAACTTTTAGAATTCATTTTAAGTGTAAAGTTGTCAGTAGGTCTTGTTTCTAGACTTTTAGGTCAACATTTCTGCTTTTGTCACAATCTCACAGTTAACGAGGTACTTCTTGATGTCACTGTCGGGTTAATTTTTTTTGTATATAAGTAATTAAATCTAATAAGAAATGTATTTTAAGTTGCAGATAGGATTTTTCTTCTAAATAATCAACATATTTGTGTGAATAAAATGTTAATCCTCAATCAACTGTTATCCCGTGAACTTATTCCGGTTTCCGATTCTCACTTGTGTAGCTGTCTCTCTTGTGTATACGCTATTTTGTGTATCGTTTAAATTTCCTAATTGTTTTAGTCAACGTCGTTATTTCCTATTGTTACACAATCGTTTTTGCGGTGAATTTCGAGCTTTTCGTAAAGAATAGCTCTGATTTAATGAAGATGATTGAAACGAATGATATTAACCTAAAAAAAACAATAGGCTATTTGACTGGGAAGTTGATTTTTTTATTTCTAATACATATTTGCCGAAATATATCATATTAAAAAATTCTAATATGAACAATATGGCGCTGCAATGGGATCGGTGACGTCACTTTCCTGTATTTTAATCTGTGGTACATTTACTAAATGTACCACAGATTTACAGAAAAGCAAGGTTAACAAGAAAGTGACGTCATCATAAGCGTTTTGTGTCACGTGACAAACGTTTGAAAAAATGCATTTTTATTCATGGATTTTTGAATAAATTAAGTATTATTTTCAAATTTGGTTAGTAAATAACCATTTTTAAACTCATACACTGATTACAATAATTCACAATTTATTTTTCGTATTGTCAAATAGCCTATTGATAATTGAAATGCAAAAGTCATTGATACTCGTATAGTATTAATTAAATAGTTCGTAAATAAAAATAAAACTTATTAACTACTATACTGTTTATGATAAAGATATTTAATTAAGACTATGTCTTAATTAAGGAGTCCATTGTCCCTCTTAACGTTCGGAGCGGAGAAAATGCCTTATTATAAAGTATGGAAAGATTTTAATTTAAAATATAATAAAATAGTTTAATTCGATTATTTGTTCATATATGACGTCATGTTTACATAGTAAATATTTTTTAATCCTCTATAATACCTTAAATATTTAAAATATTAGGAGAACTATTACAGAGAACTGTGTCAGAACAATTTAACTTCCTTATCTGCATTCCGATGAGACAAATGTTTGTTTAGCGTGTCAATCTTTTTAACAGACCGGCCGACGCAGGAAGCTTGTGATATTTCATATTCCTATGTCAGAGAGATACGTTGTCGTTAATAATTTAAAATTTCTACTAAAGAGGAAATTATGAGTAAGTGTAACCGCAGCATAAATCTTTGTAATGATTTTATCGTCAAGACGTGACAATAGGATATCTGATAGGTATTCGTTTTTTATTTAGTTTTTTCCATACCGTGCAAAATTTGTTTGGGCTGATCTGACAAAATTTACTGATATTGTACTATTAATTCGAACAAACTGCTTGTAAGGTAGCTCGGGCGATACCCTTTCGGCAATAAACGCTGTCGAATGGACGTTTTTATAGATCATAAATATCTTGGGGTTGGGACTCTTATATTCTGGAGAGACATTTCGAAACACATCCCAAGTGATGTGATGTGTATATTAACTGAAGTTATTGTATAATGTAATACTGATTTGTTTTTAAGTATAGGGACGAAAAGAGTATCGATTACTTACTCTACTTAATTGTGTTATAAACTTGTTTTCGTAAGGGAGTGGGTGGCAGATGATTTATCCTTTTCAGTACCCCTAGTAACTGTACGCAAATATTTTGACACATTATAAGAAGTTAATATGTGAAAGGGTTATAAACATACCTTCCTAACTTATTTTTGTATCTAAAGTATTAATTAAAATATATGAGGATGTAGGAGTAAGGGTCATAACATAATTTGTTAACATTATAGATATTTATGAAAACGATTCCGTAGGTCAATATGACAGGCATCATTAATATTATTTATTGAAGACTATCAAGAAAACGATCATAGATCAGAAATTTGTATGAGAGTTACCAAAAAATATATTTTAAATATTATTACGGTTATGCAATCAAGGAAAACCAATAATTTGTTATTAAAACCATCTCGTATTTGTACTAGACAAGTTATCCAGATATGTAATAGTATATTTCACGGAACTACTTAAAAGTCTGCGAAGTTACAACATAAGCCTTAAAACTTTGACGAAACTTGCAGTAACTTTATGTAACTTTAAGCTACCGCGTACCCTCTTAACGTATTATGTGTATAAAGATATTCCAAAAGATGTATCCCTAAAAGATTGAAATGTACCCTAAAAATGGCGGTATCTTATAAGTTTTCTTTGAATATTTTATACAAATACCCTTTTATACATACTTGCTACGCCTCCCGTACGCAGTCGTAAAATGCGACCCTAAAAAAACTATGTTACTTTTAAAGAATCTTGCTTGCTATACAATATAAACCTGTGTTCCAAATTTCAAAAGTCAACTAATATATACTTATTAAATGGTTGATAGTCAATGATTTAATAAATTTAGATTTAAATTGATGTTGTGTCACAAGCGTAAATGTTAATTGAGTTATTGTCAAAGTTAAACAACATTATTTGTTTTCGAAGTAGCAGTACAGTAGCAAGTCGATTAAGTATTCTAATTTACTATTAATTTTATGTAATGATAAATTGTATTCAATATGTCATATTCGAATTTAGAATAAGGAAATCCCTATTAACCTATTCTAGTATAAATATGTATATGTAATAATGGTAAAAGTTTTTATCTTCTATAATTGAAAAATCTTTTTGTCAATAAAATATCGTCGGACCAGATCGTTTATTTTATTTATTTCTTGAAATGACGATTGAAGGTGTGAATTGTCCTTTAAAAAATATGTTCTAATTTTTTGAATGATTTTAATGTTTCATTTTGCTATAATATAAGTTACAAATAATATCGTATATACATGATACAAAAAAAAAATGTTTTTTTAACTTATTTTATTGTATTTTATTTTATTGTACTTTTAAAATAAGAAGCTGAAGGTCATCTTGATATGATTTTAGGATATATCTGAGGAGTTGCGACAGAGTATTAGGTAAGATATAAACAATGTTCGAACATAAATAAATACCAACAAGATGTACGCAACATGTTAAAACCGTGCGTTAACGGTCTGTGATAAACTACGGATATAATGCGGTTCACAGAATTCGTAACACTGAGTTAAAATTAAATGAAAACGACTCGATAGGGTATTGGGTCATGTGAGTCATTATTATATCATTTAATCAACTCTCATGGTTACGAATACTGATTAAGATTGACGATCACACTAACTTCTCTCGATATGTGTGCGCTTTACTGCATTGAATTTAACAGTCAGACCATTATTGGAAATAGCTGTTGGTTTGGTTTGGTTCAGATCACGTTCTTCAATATCCGGCAGTGATTTTGAATTATATTCACCCGAACCGCGATCGACGATCACTGTCAATCTATTGCTCATAGGATACTTCCTGAATCTTTGATATGGGCCTGTTGTGGACGGCGAATTTTGAAGAAACAAAAACCCAAAGAATCTCTTATTTCTTAGTATTTAGTACAATTTGATTAAAATATACGTACTTGTTTTGAAAGAAAATTTATATAAGGTCAGAAGTACTTGTAACAATTTAGTCAAAATTTAGTAGAACAGTATTGAAATTTAGTTTATTTTTTTTAAATTACATTAGTAGATTTTATCAAACCCTATTACTATTATCTGCTCAAAAGGTGATATCGCTCAAGTGAAGAAAAAGCATATTCAGGACTGAAAACTGCTATATGGAGTATATAGAAGTTTTCTGTTAATTAAGAAGAAATAAGAGCATAGGGTGGGTTTATTTTTTTTAAATGATAATACTAGATAGCGTGGCGATTTCACCAAAAGCTTCTTCATTTGAAATTATAAATCGTCTTTTTGACCTATTTTCGTTCTTGGTTTGAAACGGCTTACAGAACATTAAGCAGTGCATAATGCTCTAAAAATATGTAACGAATCCACCATTATATTCTCTTCAGAAGAATTTTCTTTACAGTTTCAATTTAATAAAGGTGGTCATAATAAATTAGGTAGTTTGTTCTCAAAGTTATGGCACATTTTAGATTCCTTTTTTATTCTAAATCCTCTCTTTCATTTTTGAATTGTAGTAATCCTCATGCTGTATTTAAGTTTTGCTCTGTGGTAAAGACTAAATTGAATAGAAGTCCGCTTTTACTGAAATATTTTTACGATATGAGCGCTCGTCAGCCAGAATTGGAACACTGTTAAGCTTCTTAGACATTTTTTATTTTTCACAGAAGAAGCGAAGTTTGCGTCATCGAATCAATTTGTTTCCGAATGTTATTTGAGTCCAGCTGGCTCAGTGATTAGAATATATAAATTTTACCGGGTTGAAATATGATGTGATTATTATTTTTTTATTATTTACAAAGATGTGCCGCATGTAGTTTATCCACAGGTGTTTCCGTAATCTCATGGTTGGTTACTTCGAATCTAAGTGCTTATCCTAAAAGCACTTAGATTCAAAGTCAAAATGTTTAATCAGTATAGAAGCATTACACTTAGATATTTACTGTCTAAAATAATCAACCCTTCCCTTCAATACGGAAGGAGACCTAAGCCCAACTGTGGGACGTTAACAAATTGGTCCTTAATAATTGATTATTTAACAGTTAATTTAGCCACTTATAAACTATTAACTATAAGTAACTGTAATAGCTTTATAGTTGGAAACACTTTACTATCCCAGTGACCTGTTTCGGTCACTCGTAAACCCTAAATAACGTCAGTCAAATTTTACGATTCCGCACATGATTATTAGTGACTGCGGCTGTGGAGTTTGCTGTGACAACATTAATTAGGGCATCAGTAATTAGTCAACACACATAAATATTAGATTAACATATAGATATGTTTTAAGTAATTATGTTACTACAAGTATTAAGTTTCTTCATCCAATTTATTATTTACGATTTATATATAATTTGCAGTTATATTGCTTCTTCTCAGTTCATCTGCGAATTTTTACACAATTATAATAAGACTAGATAAAAACCTGACCTCGCTCGGGTAAAATAAATAAAACTAAACAAATAGGTTTTATTCTTTATTAATCACATGTAAACGTCAAACATGACTTCCCGTTAAACTTCACGTTCGTTCATTGAATTTTATAGATTTAAATATCGAATTATCTGGATTATGCGATTTTCGCAGATATATGTTAGCAACTAACAGTGTTTTTTTTAATGAACTATATTTGTGGATATGCTTCGATCGGGTCTATCGTAGACCTGCAAGAAATTTTTAATATAATTATAATTGATCTATAAGAATTAGCCATGAGCTTGACTTACGTATATTAATATTTTGATGTATGGATAACATAAAATAGTTATGTATAATATGTATAACCTCTCCCAATCTAATTCTACCAATGTTATCAATTTACTATTTGTATGGAATCAGAAAGCCTAAAAATAGCCCAAGAACGATCTCAGTGGCGTGCAATTGGAGAGGCCTATGTCCAGCAGTGGACGGAAATGGGCTGATGGATGGATGATGGATGATGGAATCAGAACTTAAATTAAACATTTAAAGTATATAAGTTCTGATTACATACAAATACCTTTAAATACCTACTCACCTCACAATTTCTTTGGACACGCGCAGGTTTTGTTATGTTTTTCTTTTCTATTTGGCAAGAAATTAACTATGAACAAGCACATGAAAACTCAAGTTGAAAAACCCAAAATTTTCGGTAATGATGTCTTTAAGACACTGGGTCATCATAGTTCGTTATGTGCTAAGTTAAGACTTACTGCTGAAGAAAGGAATAGTTAATATTTTTTACGACGCTGATGTATATGGACGGAACCACTTACGATAAGGCGGACTACTTAACCATCCACCTACCTAAATAATGTAAAAGTTGTAATATTTGAAATGAAAATATTTTTTATTTAAGTAAGCTTATAAAAGCACTTATGAATCGTCATGCTATAATGATGAATTAAATGTAGAGTTACCATTGATTCCGAAAGTAGATTCTACCGGGAGATTAGACTACAGAGTATGTCCGTTAAGATATCAATAAACACTAAAATATTATTATTTGTCAATCTTTTCTGACATGTGTCTTAAATTATTTATTAGGCTTGTATGTTATTTGATACTGAAGCACACTACACCGGTTCATTTTCATACTACGTAGTATATATTTTAATTTAAGGTCCGAATTGTGAAAATGTGGGTGTCAATTTTGACACATTCGATTCATCGCTTCGGATTTAGTGATTACTCTTGAGTTATGATGATGGACGTTTACGATCATTCTTTTGTTGTTGTTTCGTAACACTTCACTAATACGTTTTAGAATTTATGACTCATATGTAGGCCGATTTTTATATAAAAAACAATATTTTTTTATTCGTTTATTTTATTCGACCTTGTAGAAAATATTGTTGCGAAATAATCAAAGATTCAACACTCCAAACTTATTGGCTTTTGTGATAAACCGTCTGGTTTATATTTCGCCAAAAGAACGAAAAATGCGTTAAGATTATTTTCTAAGGGTTGCCAGGAATACTTCGAGTGAAATAAAATCAAATATTTATCATTGTTCGTGAAAAGTATTTGCTGTATTTTAAATGAAGTATTCATTTTTATACCTACTATATATTCCTTAGATTATAAGAACAAGAATAGGCATTGCCAGTTTCCTTTACATTTTTATAACATTGTAGTATCGAGCAATATTTTCTGCGAATACTTAATTGTATATGGAGTTTAACTTTATTCTTTTCTGCATAATAATACATGATACGACTCAATATAAGACGCTTATTTTGAAATTCTTTAAGCTACTTTGGTATTTATACTGTTAAGTCATTTGTTATAAATATGTCTGATCGATCTAGTAGCTTAGTGTAAGGCAGAACTTCAGGACTTAGGTTCAAAAACTAATGGGCTAAGGCCGTCTCTCTCTTTGTGGAGAAGGTTTACATATTCAATGCATATGCAGGTTTCCTCACGATATTTTTCTTCACTGCCTAGCACGAGATGAATTATAAACACAAATTAAACATGAAAATTCTGTGAAGCTTGTCTGGGTGAACCCGCAATCACCAGTTATAGTGTACGTGTTCTTACCCCTAGGCCACCTCGGTTTCAAATCTTGGGCCACTTAAAAATAAATAAGTATTTTATCATGATTTTGTCAATAGTAATGCAGAATATAGAGCGAAGTAGTGTTTATATTCCCGTGCCTCTGGAGCCCTAGCCTCGCTCTCTCTCTCTCTCTCTCTCAAAGAGACTGTAGTGTGAGTGTGAGATCAAATTCAAATTTCGAATATCTTTATTCAACATAGAAGTATTTGACTTATTGACGTATTTATTGAGTGTTTAAAATGTACTACGGACTCGGAAATAAATACCTCAGACTTGAGAAGAACCATCATGTCTGGAATTAGTCAAGTATTTATCAGTTTTTATAAATTATTAAAGTATAATTTTATACGTTTTTGCATATATGGGTAATATTTTAAAGTAAAATCATGCAAGACTTATTTCTACTTGGTTACCGGTGACTATTGAGAAGTCTAATAAGTACAATAGTACTTAATAAATAATAGTTTCAATTAAAGCTAAGATATATTGTTTTAAAAGATTTTTTTATCTGTGGCTGAGTAAATAATGACAGTAAAACTTCTTGTTATTATAAAAGTAGTACAATTAATGAGCGAGTAAATTGGTTGCTATATTCTGTATTCCCGTTGAATCACAATTTAAAAGTTGATGATGATATACAGATTTCGTTGCATTATTTTAATTAAGCGTTAACAGGCTTAAATATAACGTCCATAATGGCCTACTTTGACCTACTTGCGCTGTTAAAGCGGAGATTAGTGTAGAAAAGGCAGTTTTACACTTATCATCTTAGTTTGCAAATGTTTTTACGTCGTTACGTTTTTGAATTTCTTGCATAAGGAAAAAGAATATTTTAGTTTATGTAAGCATTACGATTTGTTTAATAATACGTGAATTTTGATAGCTTAGTGTTGCAGCACTTAAATGAGAATCTTACTTCATGATTGTGGATTGAAATTCACGCCTCTGACTTTCTTGTGTTCGGGGGTAAATGAAAATTGTAATGAAGGAACTTACATGGGTCGATACAAAAATCTACCACATTTGAATCCTCTAATTTGCATTAGTCATCAACGTGCTAGCATAAGCTCTTAGTCTTATATTTAAAAGGAAAGAAGGTCTTGGCCCAGTTGTGACACATTTTCTTTACGTGTTATTTTTTAAATTTAATTAAACAACTTAACAGAATAGAATTTTTGAATTGAGTTAAAGTGTCTGCAGAAATGTTAATCACGGAATATGGCCGAACTTAAGCCATAAAAACTTTTTGTACGGTCTACAGGCGCCAATTCTCATTACGGTTACATGGGCGACGCTTCAAGTGTACTCACGAGAAGAGGTCTTATGAAACGAAGGCATTAATGGAGTCGAAATAAATTTAAAAACGGAAAAATCTTGACCTTTCATTTATGATACTTATATGTCAAATGTATTGAAGTGTGTACCTATCGCATATCTGAGAAATTGTTATTTTTTGTATAGTTATGTCAACATACTTATATTACAAT
The DNA here is from genome assembly GCF_905220365.1 of Vanessa cardui. Taxonomy (NCBI): domain Eukaryota; kingdom Metazoa; phylum Arthropoda; class Insecta; order Lepidoptera; family Nymphalidae; genus Vanessa; species Vanessa cardui. Next base: position 3,712,922 of record NC_061137.1, read on the forward strand.
TTTTAGAAAATCAATAGCTCGCGGAATGACAGTCTCCTAAGTAGATTATTATAACAAATACAAAAAGTGAGTTTTTCCATTAACATCCATTCTATTGGATATTAAGACGCAAGCCAGCACCAACCAATTAAAATCCTGGTCTCATAAGACTGTGTCAAACTATAAATCCATATACAACCTATATTTCCACAAACAAAAAATATATATACATTAAATAGGTACAGTAATAATTGTATTGGTCATTTAAACCTTCCTTGTTGAACTATTGGTATTTCATCTGATGCTTTGAGTTCTCTGATCGTTTAGGGTTGTCATGCCATCGTTTTGTGAGCTCAAGGGAATTGAGATTGCGCTTGTGTTGCGGTCAAAACCGTAATAGAACCAGTTTAATTACTAAGGCTATGATATTATAACTTATGGTTATCAGCACTATGTTTCAAAGAAGTAATTTATATTTTTAGTTAATGTGTGGAAGGTAAAACTAAGGCATTCGCGTATTGGATCGACACCCGTTTCCGTATAAAATAAATCTATGTATTCTTACATTACATTAACAGTCTGTAAATATCTTACTGCTGCTCTAAGGCCTCCTCTCACTTTGAGGAGAAGGTTTGAACCATATTACACTACGCTGCTTTAAAGCTGGTTAGTGGATACACATGTAGCAGAATTTCGTTGAAATTTGTCACATGCATGCTGGGTTTGAACCCACAATCATCGGTGAAGGTGCAAGCGTTCTAACTACTGGGCCATCTCGGCTACAATATGTATTCTAACTGTACTAAAAGTATATAACAATTCAAATACATGTTTTATATTAGTAATAATATTATTAGTTCATATTATATAAACGCAACGAGATAAAACGCCCATAAAACCACTAGCATTAACTCGTTACATAGATATGCTGAACGTTGGTCGAAGTTTCTATCTCTGTTTTTGTTGACTCAATAAAACCACAGTCTTGTAAATTAATCCTATTGGTTGAAACACAATACATTTCTAATTTTAAATTGCTCAAATATATTTTACTTTAATGCATTGCTAAATTTATATAATATATAAAAATTTATATAATAAACCTTTAATAAAAGTCATAGTTAAGTTTTAGGCTACGCTACTCAAATATATTTGTGATTGAATTTATGACTGTGCTTATCATACTTTTTAATATTATAATTTATATTCAAAGAAATAAGAAGCACATTTGTATGCCTTGTATTGCCAAATATTTATTTCCGTCACCAATATAGTATTGTCTGGATGTGGCATACATGATACAATGTACAGTTATAAATAATATATAAAAAAACTTTAGCTTATGGCAATAAATATTATAGTATTACTAGCGACCTGCCCCGACTTCGCACGAGTACTTGATATGTAGCGTTACATCAGATCAAATTACATAAAATCAGTCTAAATTGTAGCTAATGTGCTATGCTGATGTATAATCTACATTACTGTGAAATTTCATCTAAATCCGTTTAGCAGTTTTTTCGTGAAAGAGTAACAAACACACATACACATAATATTAGTAGGATTAATAAGTAAAATGTACTTTACTCGAATCATTGTCAATATACGAGTAAGAGTGAAATATGTCTATTTTAACAACAGTATTAGTAATAATAAATTGCAATAAATTCCATTAAAAAACAAGTTCAATTTATAAATTGTATTCTTCTAACGTACTCCAGAAATATTAACCCAGCACATGACAAAACTGACTAATAAAGATAATATTAATCACTATAATACGGATACTAAGAATAAGTTCATTATAAAGAAAGTTCTTAATTAAAACATTGATATAACGATACCGTCAAAAGCTTTAAATTGGGCAGCTACATAACAATCAAGTCTTGTTCCAAAAGCCGGGCCTACAGTTCAAAGGTTATCTTGAAGCACATGTGAACTAATGTCTTTTTTAACCATTACGTCATCGATTGAATGCGTTCAGAATCGTAATTTATGAATTTAATTTGTTCAAAGATGGTATAGAGTTATTGTCGTTTCATGATAAATTTGAATGTCCCTTACGGTTTCAAGACGTGATTTATTAATATCGTTTGAATATATTCTATATAGTGAATTTAAATATATTTTTATTACAACCTCTTTTAGTGATTTATAGTATTAAAATGGTTTACATTAGTTATATGGATGAAACTTGTATTGTTTTTGTCACTTTTTTCAATAAATTAGATTAAAACATTCATATTTATATAATTTTACCCAAAGATTATTTTACCGCGATCTTATCTAGATCTAGATCCTTCAAGGTTGGCTAACTCGGAAGTATTAATTTAATGCTTTTTTGTAAAATTTAGTAGCACAAATTTTAACCATTGATAATACCTCTTTTTATATTTTACTTTAGGAAAGGCAAATTGTCGCTTAGAATTCAATATTACTATTTCGATCGGTTAATGCAATAAAAATTCCATGTTATTAACATATTAATTTATATATTACTATATAGTGTCACTAAAAGTCTAAACAACGAGCGATTGTTAATGTACGATATTTATAAATAGTTTTTTACTATGTTAAAAATATATATATTTATTTTGTAATTCACAAATATGATTAATATTTATTAAATATTTGTATGAGGCAATTAAAACTGCGATCGAGCATTGCAAAAGTTTCTGTATTATAAAAGTTAGTTACACTAATTGAAACCTCAATAGCTCGGTAGTTCGTTTCTGTTTTCCACTGAAACTTGCCAGAAGCTCTACGTTTAGTTGAAAGGGTAATATTCAGTAATTGGAAACAATGCTTTTGATATGTTATTCGTAATTGTGTTTCTAATATTCTCATACGTCTTTTGTCGATATGTCGAGTGATTATAGATTTTCCTCTCTATTTAGTTTAAACAGATTAATAATACAGGGCTTTTGTGTAGAGCATCTTGTTTATGCTGTTCAATGTTGAGTTCCTTTGCCTGGAAATAATTATGGATTTAGGTCAGGTCATACTTACCTTCAAATTGCACTGTCATCGAAACTGAACCAATGTTAAATTTCAGCTCCGGTGAATAATTGGAAGTAGTTTTAATGGCAACATTTGCCCTAAACATGCTTATAAATATAATTCTTAAGCTTAACGACATGGAAAAAATAACGTTGTTCTTTCAAACAAGAAATTCTACGAATTGATATATCGTACAAATATAACATTTAAGATATCTATTATAGTATTTGCAACATTGAAGTCTGTACTGGCACTGTACTGGTTTGTCTTTCCCTACTTTTATATATAGATAGTAAAACCTTTTTTAGGATTGACCTATAACATAAATAGGATTAAAACCTATTCTGTATTTTTCCATAAACCCGAACATGGAGACACATGCTCCGATAAATTCGTTTAATCCTTATACGATACTGATATAGTTTTTAACCAACTTCAAAATAAGAAGAACTTTTAAGTTCAATTTGTTCTAACCTATTTTGATAGTTTGACAGATAATTGTTTATAAGGTAAATTATAAAATAACTGCCACATAGTCTTACGAATGCTAAGGTCTACCCTTCTGAGGAAAAGGTTATGAGCTTGTTCAACTACTACTAGTTTTGTGGATACATGGTACTGTATAGGTACGGTGCTCACGATCAATTTTTTTCATACAAATTAAGCATATGAAAATTTGTTTAAGATTGATATAATCTGCCCTGACGATCGTTTAGATCTACCTCTGTTCATCTGTGAACTATACATTGTATGGCTTACCATTGAAGTCTATCATTTTCTCTAATATTACACTAAATAATTCGCCTTTCAAACTGGAAAAACATTACAGTTACACGTCGGCTATACTTTTCACAAAATACTCTTCATCAAACTACATGTTATAACTGCATTCATTCTAAATATAATACGTATTGTGTTTCTTAGAAAAAACATAAAGTATGTCACGTACTCAAATTCAAGTTTAACCTTTATACTTAACAGATGTTGCTGCGAATGTTGTTTTACTTTAGTTGTTTTCTTTGAAACGTCCGCTTTTGTTTTTTGTATTTTATTTCTTTCACATCTCCCTTGACATAAATATTACGAAGCGATATTGCTGGAATTATCTGTAAAACTTCGTTCACATCTGATTATGTGTCTGTAAACTCTTTGATCGCGCTTAGTCGCACAAACGCGGCTAGAAATGATTTCAATTCAGGTAAGCTTTCGTTTCACTTAGATGCGCAGGTGTGTTCGATTCCTTAGACGTAGTTTAATCCAAGTATTTGCAATGTTATTGCTGTTATTACTAGTTCATGTATAGTAAATTGAAATAAATAAGAAAACAATAAAGAAATGGAGTTGCAAATAGAAAAGAAGTCTGGCAATCTTATAATTATGCTAGAATCTTTTGTTTTTGAACTTTGCTATTTCATTTTTGGACCAATAGGATTAATTTTGGTGTGTTCTTGTATAGTTTAGAAATGCACAACAATTATTATCAATGTTAATAAGAATCATGAAAATATTATCGAAGTAAAAGATACATTAATTTTAAAAAGCTACTTATAAATAAACAATAATAAATATCCAGAAACGCTTACTAATAACGTCACGATTTACTGGCCAAATACTAAATCCTCATTAGTCATTTATTATTTTTATTAACGTCTACAGCTGCCATCGGCCAATTAGAAAATAGTTTAGGCAAAATAAATTAATTTGACATTGATTAGCGCTTAAAACTGTTGGAAACAGTTTCTGTACAGAGAGCAACGGTTTTGCATGACAGTTTTATCAGATGTATAGAATAAATGTTATGTTGCGAATAAAATTTACTACATTTTGATAAAAGACAATATATTACTCGATTTGCGATTTATTATGGAGTAATTTAAATGAACGTGAAGGTCGAAATACAGAAAAAAGTACGAGGTCGTGCTTCATTGTATATCAACAGGAATTATAAATTAAAATGATCATCTTTTTAAGGAAACTTGACCTTCCGTGAGTAATATTGTCTTTCGAATTTTAAAATAACTTAAACGAAAGTGTCTCTGGCAATTTTGAATTTATATATTTTTTAAGCTTTTTGTAAACAATATACGAATGCGAATATTAACTTAAACAGTTTGTTTTTTCAAACGCGCTAATATTGGTCTATCTATCAGTACCATTTGAAAAAATATTTTTGTGTTATATAACAAATTTATTGAAAAAAAAAAATAATAGACTATAGATTATGTAATATGATGCTACGATTCAATCAACAAAATAAATAATTTGATGTTTTTTGGATTTATTGATTTGATTTAATTGAAACAGAAAGGATACATTTTACCTAATTTATCTTAAACTATTTGTTTACCGCGTCTTTGCTCTCGTTTAAGATTTAAAATTCCCTCCATATAAAATTTCTTCATAATTAGTTCAGTGTTTTGTCCGAGAAAGATCAATAGACAAAAAGAATTTCCCCAATCGTAGCGAACCAATTAACTATATTCAAAATATGATGCGGATTAGTGAACAAGCAGTCTTGTTTAGATATGTAGTGTTTCTTTTAATTTATGTAATGATAAACATAACAACTGTCTGTTGATATAACATAGTAATTATATTTACTTATGGTATTAAATGAGTCATTAATTTCACACTTGACGAGATATAAGGCCGTAGATTTCGAGGTCCTGGATTCAAACCGGGAAATACGATGGTCCTTGATGGTGACTGAACTTTTTCCACTCGCCTCTGATTTGTCGTCAAATCGAATTGGGATAGTGAGAGAAAAGTGCATCTGTGTTTTCCACTCATATTCATGCACTATAATAATATATCGTGTCCTTTGACGTGTCTCTTGAGATTCGCCACTGTAGATAAAATCGGTCAGAACGATATCAAATTTCAAAACAAATGTCCCACTTAGGTTATTTATCGAGGATTCCGTAATGTGTTTCGGAAATACAATGGTTTCCATCAAGACGGAAAACGTTGACTGTATTGTATAATAAAACAAAATCGACAGCTGCGTTTTGCATGTCTCACTGGATATAAGCTCAAATACTACTGAAAGAATTCTTATATGATTTCTACCAATGACAAAGTTATTGTATATGTAGCCGTGCGAAGCCCAAACGGGTAGCTGGTACCAAGAGTAATACGTCTGAAATTTCCAATTATTCATTATTTACCATCAAGAATATCACGTGTATTAATGTCAATTAAAGAGTCGAGATGGCCCAGTGGTTAGAACGCGTGCATCTTAAACGATGATTGCGAGTTCAAACCCAGGCAAGCACCGCTGATTCATGTGCTTTTTGTGTTTATAATTCATCTCGTGCTCAGCGGTGAAGGAAAACATCGTTAGGAAACCTGCATGTGACAAATTTCATATAAATTCTGCCACATGTGTATTCCACCAACCTGCATTGGAACAGCGTGGTGGAATATGTTTCAAACCTTCTCCTCAAAGGGAGAGGAGGCCTTTAGCCCAGCAGTAGGAATTTACAGGCTGTTTTTGTTGTTGAATGTCAATGAATAGTCATTAGTTAAGAGGAATTCCAACTAATAGCCAGTTTTTTTTAATGTATTTTCCAAGAAAGATGCGTCACGACTTTTTAAAAGATTTATTGACCCCAGTATAATAGTTCGTAAACGTTTTACTATTTAGATTTCACCGAACAAAACGTGGGTGTTTGTATTTTCACATCTTTCGTATGATGAATCACTCGTTGCTTTTATTGCTGTTTTCAAGATTTTTTTTTTTTTTTAATTTATTTATTTTAAGAGCTTAGTCACCATTTGTGACTATGTCGCTCTGTTAGTTATATTACAATTTTTTACTTTTTTATTTCCTTAAACTTAAACATTTGTTACATAATTTGTATAATAATTTTGCTTCTTTGCTCCCAGGAAATGCCAAAAAACTTATACAATCCACAATAGTTAGTCTGCTTTTAATATTCGAATAAATATCATGTCTAAGTGACTCACTCCGAACACATTCCAGTAAAATATGGTAGATATCTTCAATTACACCACATTCGGTGCAATTGGCGGTTGTTACTTTTTTCATTAAGTATGCAAATGAGTTTAATGGAAGGTGTCCGGAACGAAGTCTTAAAGCCGTAATAAGGTCTTGGCGACTAAGGTCACATTTATCTATCCAGGGTTTATTCCAAGGTTGCGGCTGCATTGTTCTATACCATATGCCTTTTTCTCTTGAGCGTTCATCAAAATATTCTCTCCATAAGTACATACATTTTTCTTTATGCATCCAAATAACATCAGAGAAATATGGGTCCACTGATATTTGTATACCATCCACATTGGCCTGTTTTGCAAGATGGTCCACTATCTCATTGCCAGTTATTCCAATATGTGATGGTATCCACTGAAGAAAAACAGATTTTGCAGTCTTATTTAACTTTTGAATTTGGTCTAGGATAGTATATGCTATTGAAGTACCTCGATAACTGGTAGTGCATTTATGTAAATGTTGAAGAGCACTTTTAGAGTCTGTTAAAATTACAAAATTTTGAGATTCAATAGAATCAATATATGACAATGCCTCCGAAATTGCTTGTAATTCAATGAACATTATACAATGGTATTTGCTGAGTTGAAATTTCGCATAGTTTTTAGTTTGTGCATCATACAACGCTCCACCTGAAGTACTTATCTCTTTTGATCCGTCTGTAAATATTTGATAATGGTTTTTGTATGTATTGTCAATAAATTGGGTAACTACACTTCTAATATCTGTTAAACTATATTTATTTTTTGGATTTTTTAAAGGCAAAAGGTTACATCTAACAACGTTATTTACTTCAATACTGCTAACCCAAGTTTTTAAAGAGAACATGTCTAGCTGTTTACTACGTTGAACAGGGATCGATTGTAATTCAGCATGGATTGTAATCAGTAAGGGTTTTCGTTTATTTACCCAATAGCTAAGAGTTTCATTTGAGTTAGTAATGTTACAAAGTAGCTCTATAACCTTATTGTTTTCTAAGGATCTTGATTTGAGCCAAAATTTTCCTGCTAAGTATCGCCTACGGATAAATAATGGTTGCAAACAAAGTTCACTCTCCATGACGTGGATAGGAGTAGTTTTAATAAAGCCCCCTATAATTCTCATTGCATGATTTTGTATCGTGTCTAATTTTTTAAGGTTTCTCTTAGCAGCATTGGCATATAAAAAGCAAGCATAGTCAATTCTACTGCGTATTAGCGAAATGTACAAACGTCTTAAGTGTTTAGGGTGAACACCCCAACCCGAACCGGCTAATACTTTAAAAACATTAAGACATTTTGAAACTTTTTGTACAATTTCATTTATATGTTTACCCCACCGTAATGAGCGATCCAACCACATCCCAAGATATTTTATTGATTCGACATATTGTAATACAGAATTATCCACTTTTAATAATATTTCATTTTGTTTTCTACCTTTCGAAAATAAACAGACCCTAGTCTTTTTTGAAGAAATATGAAGACCTATTTTACTAATTTGTTCATTAAATATATCTAACGCTTTTTGTAATTGTATTTGTATATAACTAATGTTTTTGTTTGAAGCATATATCACATAATCATCAGCGAACTGGGAGATGTTAATAGAATCAGGATATGCTTCACAAAATACGTGAATCGTAGCTATATTAAATAATAGGGGTGATAAAGGATCACCTTGTGCTAGACCTAAACAAGTAGATCTTCCAGAATTATAGTCTTTACCACGAATATTAAGCCAACGGTTGCTAAGAAAGTTCCAGAGGTAGTTGCAAATTTTAAGACCTACACCAAATTTATGGAGAATTTTTAAAAGTACTGAAATGTTCACATTGTTGTATGCGTTATTTATATCGATAAAACACGCAACCGTAGAATCCTGTTTAGCAAAACCGGTCTGTATATGAGTAATTAGGGTACTTAAATTATCGTAGCAAGATTTTGTCTTTCGGAAACCTATCGTATCATTAGAGAATAAACGATTTTTTTCGAAATACCATTCTAATCGTTTGTTAAGGATGGAATGGAAAATTTTGCACAAACAAGATATCAAGGATATAGGGCGGATCGAAGAAGTAAGCTGCAAGTCTCTTCCTGGTTTTGGTATAAGGACGATATCTATGTTACGCCACTGATGAGGGACTATACTTAGTGAAAAGAATTGATTATATAAATAGCACAAAATGAGTTGTCCTTTTTCTGGTAAATTTTTTAACATTGAATATGATATACCATCACATCCAGGGGCTGTGTCGGTCGATTTAATAGCCAATGAAATCTCTTGCATAAGGATAGGAGTTTCCAGACTGCTATTGAGAATATTAAAATAGGGCTTGGGTGGCAGAACATAATCGGGGCTTAAAGATTTTAAAACATCATGAGTAAGTTGTTCATTGATATAAGACTTAGTAGTTCTATACCCTCTAATCCAACGCATACGTTGCCATAACTCAGTTGAAGAAGAAGATTGATTTAACGACGAACAATATTTTTGCCAACATTTAGAATCAGCTTTTCGAATTATTTTTTGCAATTCAGATATTTTATTTTGTAATATACCGAGGTTGTTTGGTGTAGGGTTTTTTCTAAAGTTAATAAGAGCCAGCCGACGTTCTGCAACTAATTTTGATAATTCACTATTCCAATATGGTTTCGGCGTGAAAGTAAATGTTGGATTTTGATTTATATAACTAACCGGAATATATATATCAGCTGCTTTATTTAGACATGATATAAAAAAGTCATAAGCCTGTTGAGGGTTTTCTGGCAATCTTAAGTCGGAGAATATGCGTTCAAGATATTCTCGATAAGATGTCCAATTAGCTTTTTTATAATTCCTTTTTTCAAGCGGCTTAAGTATAGAGTGAATTGAAGTTGTCAATTTAATAATAAGGTGATCACTTCCTAATGTCTCATTAGTAACTTTCCAATTAAATTTTACAGACACGTCCAATGACGCTATTGATATATCCGGAGAAGATTCTTGTAGAATACCGTTAACTAGTCTTACACGGGTTGGTGTTGAATCATTTAAAGTTACAAAATTACTATCTAATAAAGCGTTATAGATTTGAATACCTCTTGGATCTATCCTATTAGACCAATTTGTATGATGTCCATTAAAATCTCCCAAAATAAGTGTGTTTTTATCAACTAAAGAAAATAAATGATCCCAATCACTCTGACTAGTTCTCACCGAGGAAGGGCAGTACACTACAATTACATTCTGAATATGTGAACAATTAAAAATTTTAACAAAAATTATTTCAATGCCTAAATTGGGCCTAGAATTTAAGTTTATCCTTTGAGTTTTAACAGACCGGTGAGCCAGAACTGCTACGCCTCCATAACTATCTTGTCTATCCTTTCGATAAATTATATATTCACCAATAGTAAGATTTGTTTCTGAGTCTAACCACGTTTCACATACGGCAGCAATATGAATTTTCTCTTGCACTAACAACTGACGGACTGCACCTATCTTTCCCTTTATACTCTGTGCGTTCCATTGCATAATATTAATTCTATTCAATATGCCTTCACTGTCCACTGTTAAAGAGATGTGCAAATGGAGAAATAAAATCGAATTTGCGTTGGATCACACTCATAAACCACTCCAATAAAATTACTATAATCTGTTCTATCTTCTTAATCGCTGTAAGTTTTTTCATAAAAATAATATTTGCAAGCTTTTCTAGTAAATCAAAAAATATCCCTTTTTTAACTTTATCTTCTTTGTTACTGTTCTCTTCTTTAATTTCTTCCGTGATAGATTCAGTCTGAGATAAAGCTTCCCAATTAAGCGTTTCATCATTTGTAATTTTTTTATTAGTAGTACTTTTGTGGCTTGATTTTTTAGTATGTTTTGGTGTGGTATTAGGTGTCTGGATATGTTTCGTAGATTTTACGGCCCCGGCATAGGTTAATTGATCAGGTGGAGCGTAAGGAATATCTTTCATTTGAATTTCTTCACATGTATAATTTTCATTCTTTGCTGGTAAGGACGGCGGGACATACATTTCCAAAGCCTTTTTATACGTACAATTAAATTCAGCCATAATTTCTCGTAATTTTCTTTCCTTTTTAAATATAGGACAATCCCTGCTCAAAGATAAATGGGGTCCTGAACAATTAACACACTTAAAATTTAGTGAATCACAATTATCATGGTTAGATCTACACTTAGGGCATACCACTTTAGTACTAGGGCAAGTTTTTTTATTATGACCATAACGCCAACATTTCGAGCATTGTGTGACGGGAAATATATATGGTTCAATCTTAATCTTTATATCATATACATATATATATGGGGGTAAAGATGAACCTTTAAACCCTAATCGAACTGCTTCACTCGTTAACCAGTCCGATTCATTATTTCTGCGCATTAATCGTTTTACAGATAGTAAATCCCTGTCACTAGTGATATTTTGTTTGATATCTTCTTCGCTTAACTCAATTTCTACATTCTTAATAACCCCGTACGATATCCCTACTTCATGTCTATTGTGCATTCTCCATCCTCTTTCTATGAAGGCATTGCATGACAATAGTTTTGTTGCACTGTGTTCTTCTTCAAATACAATTAAAACTTTATACGGGTTTAAATATTTTATTCGAGATATATTTAATATATTTTCTTTTTTGAGTATTTTCGCTAATTGAAATTGTTTAGGCATTTTGTCTTTCGAATACACACAAATTTCTGTTAAATGTTCTTCAAGACTTTCTTTGCTGTCCCACATATTCCTTCTTATCATCCTTTTTCCTTTTTTGGTAACAGTTGTCCATTTATTATTAGTGTCTAATTCTCTCATTCGCTTTGTTGGTCTGTTTGCATTTTCTAAACTATAATCTTCTAATTCCTCCTCCATATATATTTCATTCTCCTGTAATTGTATTTGTTCTCTCGATGTGTTTACGCAATTAGAATCGGTATAAATAATGTTATCGCTTTCCATAGTAACGCACCTTACGGCCGGCGGCCGTAATCTTAGATAAGACCGAGCGCGTCTTTCTTAGAATTACGATCGCAATTAGTAAACAACAACAAAAACCACGACTGCACTACTAAGACGTATCGAGCGAACTGGTTTTCAAGATTTACTGTAACAGTTTTAAACAACACATTAAATCTAACGTTAGTTCTATAAATGCGAATGAATACAACTGGCAAAATATACTTTTCTATTTAACAAAAGTCAGAAAGCCTGGCAAATGGGTGACCTAATAAGTAGGTAAGTGACCCCATCGCTCATCAACATTGACGATGTATGAAATATTATTCGTGTCTTCATCGTAAATACGCCAGCAATCTTACTAGCGAAGATTTTATAACTATTTTGTCTACTAAGTATTGCTGTTTCGTGCCAGAATATTTGATGACTGATTGGTTCCTAACTAGAGGCGCGTGCACTAAACCCTACCACCAAAATAGTTCATACATAATAGTCGACTAATCCAATATTCGTAAATTCTTGACATATTTCAATTTGACTAAACCTCGTGAAGTCTAATATTCCCAAAGAGATTTTACTCGGAAATCCAGAGCAGAGGCGTAATTTTATTCGTCCCATTCATGCTCACGTTATTCCTAAGTTATCCGATATCCTTCGTACAAAAATAGGAAAGTTTTAAATTAAAGTCTAGAACATATCCCCAAAGGAATGGACGCGGTAAGCCAGCTTGTATCGGAAATACACCTGCAAGATGTCAGAGAGTCGCCGAGAGTAAATGGGATTTGTTTCTTTATAGAATTTAGAGAAATTATGGGCAGGATTGGAAAAAAATAATCTGGACGGAGAATTTTCCACCGAATTAAAAAATATAAACGGATCCCAAAATGTTTCTATTAAAATATATTCTTCAATGTATAATATATAAGTGTATTTTTATTTATTAACTGATTTTAATGATTCATTTATGTATTGGACTCTTATAGTATAGCGCAACAACATTGTTAAGATTTTTCAAGCTTTTATTTATTTTGATATTTTTATAAAACTATTTCCCTCATATTAAAGAAAATTATAGTATGTTAGCTCAAGTTCTGTTTCAATGATATTTTTCTGAGTATGAATTTTATTTATTGAAACATTTGGGAGTATAGATAATATTCTGAATAATCTATAAAAGAAAAAAAAAACATATATGATGAGTTGATTCATGCATTTTTTTTTATTATAGTATTTATTTTCATATATCACACGGCAGAGGATAGTATTGATTCACGCGAAGGACATGCGTGGTTTCTATTATATAAATTGTATTATACGCGTCGAGGTGTTTTATTATAAAAACGGCTTCATTTCAATCTGAAAAGAAAAAATGAAAGTAATATTGGACAAGGCCTTAGGTGCTTACGGAGAATGTGATATTATTTATATATCAACGAATAGGATTATCCTACCCTGTATATGTGTATTGTATTTTATATACTTCAATGAAGTAGCATTTATCAATTGGTATGCAATAATTAAATATTTATTTACATAAGAATTATTAACATTAGGTCCTTAACTACATATAAATAAGACTTAAAATAGTTACTGGCGTATTCGTGATAATATAACGAAAAGACAGTTGCTTTCGATATATGTATATCGTATAAAGATGGAGCCAGATGTTTCGGACGGAAAATAATAGAGTAAAACCCTCTATAATAGATTGACTCGTAGGTGTCGTAAAATATAGTAAATGAAATTTTTATTAAGTGCATCTATCAGTCAAAAGCGTAAGTGTTTCACCATCCGTACGGTGATGGGTAATCAATATAGAAAAAGCATTCGTAAATTGGATTACTGTCAAACGGTAGGTTATGAAAGTATTGAATAGACCCCGAATATAGGTAGGAGCAATTGATGATGATATGAAACTGTGATGACGTGTCTCCATTACCGAATATTTGTGGAATATATTTGTGTGATGTGTGCTTAATAACTAAGTACTATAACCATCTCGATTGTAAATTTTATTATAATAAACATTTTAACCTCAATAGTTTTACGGTATACTATAACGACGTGAAATACGTAGGCAGTATGACTCGTATGTTGATTTAACGTCACCCACATAGCTTCTAGTTCAATCTTAAAAATGAGATGAACATTAAAATTGTCTTAGTGCAAAACGGGGTATTAATAAAATAGTTCGGAAATCTATACTCTATATTATAATATTATTTTAAACTAGCAGCGTCCGCGACATCGTGCGCATTTGAATTTAACAAAAGAAAAAAAATAGCTGTCGCCTAAATTACTCTTTATTACATTAATAATGTACCGACGAAAGTACCGTCAAAATCGGTCAAGCTGTTCCAGAGATTAGCCGGAACAAAAATACAGACAGACAAAAAAGGAAAAAAAAAATGTTATATTGGTATATTTACCGTGTATGCATACATATGCGTATTAGTAAAAAACTATTGTTTTAATATTACAAACACACTCCGATTTTATTATATGTGTACATAAATGTGAAAGTAACTGTCTGTCTCTCGGGAAAAGCTTTGAAACAAATTTTATGAAACTTGGTACGAGGCAAGCTTGAACAAGAAAAGCAAAGAACGTCATAACTACCAACTCCTAGATCGCTAACGAAGCCGATTGCGGGAGAATTAGTCAATTTTTAAATTGAAATCTTTACTAATAGACGTTGCGACTTTTTTTGGTAATGCCTAACTGGAAAAAACTTCTAAACAAATATAGAAACACAAACTAAGCACTGGCGTGTGACAGATAAGGTATATAGCTTTGTATGTTGCTCCTTCAATATTACCGGTATGAAATTAATAAGGACGTAACTCCTGAAAATATTTTCTCTTTTTCTCTTTTATAGGTTGTGTAAATTATTCTCCTTACTAATTAACGTCATTTCGCGGTTGAATAAACAATGGCGATATGCTCAATCAATTAGTAACATATTATTCCATATTACTTTTTATTAACAACATGTTTCCAATTCCGTAAAGTCAATGACCGTTTCCAGTAGAGTATTCGATTTATAATAAAAACTGTACTACGTGTTTACTTTTACTATTTAAGAAGATTATAATTACATAAAAAGGATTTGTGATTTTGGTGTCCGTCTCGATATATTTCAACCACTCATGTGATTAAACCTTGTGCCTTCCGCAAGTAAAAAAAATTAGCGAAACGAAAAAGTTTTTATTCGATTTAATGCATGTTTATAAAAAAATATTTATGAACTATTGTTTTAGTCTTGGCATTTCTTCTACGTAGAATCCAACTTTCGAACCGTTGGCGGCCTTAGCATTAATTAATATTATACTGAGAGGATTTAAAAGAGATTTTTAGAACCTACTTTAGTAAAGTTCTTATATTTTTTTAACGAATTAAATTTCTATCGAATACTTTTTTAAGTAAGATTAAAATCTTTATAAGCCTGCGGTGTATTTTCCGTCACCTTAAGATTTAAAATGTGAAGCTTTAAGCTACAAGTTTTTCTCTAAATTTTGTAACAATAAAAATCCTTTTAAGATTTAAATGCAATTTGCTTTTACGATAATGTCATTAGACAATTAAGACACTATTTGATATTAAATTATTATATATTGTATGAATTATTCAAATGGTAAATATAAAGTTTGTCTTTACAAATTGATGGCAATTCATATTTCTGTGTCATTACATATAGGGCACCTGTGTTTGTTTAGCAAAACGGAACATTTTGTTTTAAGACATAACGTCATCACTTCATTAGTGGCTACAAATGATAAAATACATTTTGTAAATCAGATAGGGGTCAATAGCCTATATAGGATAGTTCACTTTAAAACGTGAAATCTTCTTTCGTCAGGAACGCTTATCGTAAATAAAATTCACTAAAATCGTACGTATATATGTCGGTATACACATTATACTTGTACATACGTTTTTGCTGGTCACCTCGTTGGTCTATCATATACCGCACGTGCCTTGATCCTCGGAACAGACCCCGTTTGGGACATTAAAAGTTATCGGGTTAATATGTCAAGACACTTCCAATAGCAGCCCGGAGTCTGAATATATTAACACTCCCGTACGTTTGAAAGCTCATAACATCGTTGCTCCTGCTTGTGAATTCTTTCCTGTCCTATAAAATTTTGCAGTCCCATCGGATTATAAGATACATTTGTACTTGCGCACACACACTTGTGCAATGTAATATGTCGCGAGGACACAATCCGTTACGACTGCTTACGTCATGACATGTTTAAAGTATTGTAATATTATATTAATTGAAACATCGTTTTATTCGCGTCATCAAAGGTTTTGGGGCTTCGTAGAAATGTTTAAAAAAAAACTCTATCTCTAATTTTATCAATGCTGATGAAGTCTTGTCAAAAAGCTAGTATGTCCAGTCCGGGTAAGAAAAGGTACGTCACCTTAAGATCTATTTTCATGTGCTCAGTATGAGCGATCATCTGCTTAATCGATCGAGGGTGACATATTGCGTTGCAATGATTCGATGTTTAGATTCAAAAGGTACTTAGAGTTTAAGACTTGATAAAAGAATGAATTTGAAAACTGACGAAGGTTCTCTTATTCTGACTGTACATCTGAACCGACTATTAGATAATTTATTCGTCGTTATGACATAATGCATTGAAATTACGCTACAAATATAAATATGCATTAAGTCACTGTTGATTCATAGAAACAAAATGAATTGAACACAAGTACAAAACAATGAATTGAAGTAAATATAATAATCGTTGAACGTACCATTGTCTTCGAGTCAGTAAATAAACGTTGACGTAATATTGACCACATAAGACCGGTATAGGAGATAATCACTCGTAACATAATGAATGTTCTAATAGTAAAATTGCAAGCGTCGAGCGTAATGTATCCTTGATGCTTCATTCATTTAAAGTTATTAGGATTAAGTGTTATATATATTATACAGGTACGTTGCTTACGTTCTTTAGTATCGGAGTTTATGATTAAAAATTCTGCATAAGACTGCATAAGAGTCATGCCATTTACCGTTATGGCATATTTATTGGTCCTACTTACAAATTGCATCAAAAGGTTTTTGACATAAATCATGTTAGAGTATGAATATCATAATTCTGCCTTGCCAGATTGGTGTGTAAAACTGATAACAAATTGTGTGTTATATAGAATAAATGCTAAACGGCTTGTTCCATCAAAGCCATCTGCTAAATCCTTTAATATAAATTTAAACAAAAATTTAAAACGTGCGGTTTTGACAATAGGAAACCACGCTTAATTATTAAAACTGCGAGTGTCATATTACGCGGGATATAAAATGCATATAATGTCACGATTTGGAGGCACACTGGGAATGCAAATGTTACTAAATAGAGACAGAAGTGAGCTGTCATAACAAATTGCCTATTAGTCATTCTGTGTGATATCGACCACCAACATTGATAGGAAGCTATAATTAAAATCGTGAACGTTTAATTTCTTTAACTTCTATATCAAGTTTATTTAGCATCTACTGTTGGAATATTTTAAACAATTTCCTGTTGTTTGAAACACGTCAATCGTAAATGAAGATTGTGGGTTAAGTCCGAGCAATCATCAATGAGTAACAGTGCGCTCAATTTGCATTTATAATCCTTCACCATCGAATACATCTCGTATTCGGTGATGAAGGAAAACTTCGTGAGGGGACTTGTAAGTGTCGGATGTAATTTCGTTATATGTTTATTCACTAAACTCTATTGCCACTGGGGTGGAACATGTTCCAAGTGATAGACATTGTCCAGCAGTGGGATGATTACTAGATATTATTTTCCAATGCTCTAGCACCTTATTTACTGTTATTGATTCTAATTATCATAAAATTTTATTTAAGTATGAAACCATTTTATGAGTTATTGCAACCATAATTTATCTTCACGTTCACTAAATCGGCAAAATACACAATGGCATAACATTTTAAATATTTTTCTGACCTTGAAAACGAAAATGTCAAAAGCAAATAAAGACAAAACGCCTTATAAGTTCCAAGGTAAGCTAGCGTACATTACAAATTGGATTTTGTGAAATAGAATTTTTGAATGTCGATGTTGGAAATTTCGTTTAGGGAAAAAAATCAAGAGAGATTTCCCGCTTTACGATAATAAATGGAACAGTTCCAGCTTTCCATTTTAAAGCGACGGTTTTGCTGACGAGACAACATCTCGCTTTTATGTTTTAAATGAGAAAATAGAACTGTCGTCGTCATCATTGCTGTCATTAAAACTAAAGTACAGAAAATCAACTGTGTATCGCCTTGATAAAATTGTAGCTCGTTAGTTATAATTACTCCAGATGTTTATTCACTAGATCACCAAGCCTCTTATCATTTTAATGGACAATAGAGATTCTAATAATAATAATAAACCTTTTATTGGACAATTGAAGTAATAAAGTCACGATTCTCAGTGAGCGATCTGACAATCAAATAGATTCCCGTGGGAGATTTACGTATAAATTTTTCTCTAGATTTGTTACCGATTCCGCGTAAAGACTTTGCCCATTATTGTCGTTTATTGATGGCGCAGCTAAAGTTTCTGGTGATCTCACTGCGACGAATTTAGAAATCAGTTGTCCGTGTGAACTATTGTTTAATGTCTGGTGTGTTTAGTCTCATATAATACACATCCTGCAATTGTAATCTGTAAATATGATTACAAATATCCAGTATTAAGTTTATCTCTCCGTGCACTTGATCGATTATTCTGTATTTCCTATATGTGCATTGCATTTGAAACAATTTCATACATGATGCAACAACTGGATCTAAGCCAGTTATTTGGTACAGTATTATTAGTTATATGTAAAATATCTGACCTTTAAAGCTATTAATAAATAAATATTTGCTGTTTAAACAATAATAGGATAGGCAATCTGTTCTACTTCCTGTGTTCTTCGATAAAGTAAGGCTGTAATAATATACATTATTATGCATTTGTAGTTCATTGTTTAGACGTGATAACAACATGGCATTATGAATTAATATATTTTATTCCAATACTATATTAATATAATATTATATGTAAGATATTAAATATCTATGCAATATAAGAAAACTCTTGTTATAATCAGTGTGTTTTTCAAAAAATATTTATCCTTTATACTCTTAAGTCAAAAATGCATAAGATAAAAATATAAACAGCAGTAGGGACTATATCTCACTACCTAAATTTTATATTGTGACTGCCTATAAATGTTCCACTACTGATAAAGGTTTTCTCACTTTGAGACTAAGGCTTGGAGCTATAAGCTTAACATGATGATCAAAAGCGTGTCGGTGACAACACGGGTGGCGCAATTTCATCCAACACATACAAGTTTCCTTACGGTCTTACAATCTTGCTTGAACTCAATTATAAGCACAAACAACTCTACTATACGACTAAGCGGTAAGAACTCTGGTTTGGATTCTTAAATTTCAGTGAAGATTCACATGTTTTATAAGACCATCTCACCATTAAATAAATAAATAATTTAAAATAATCCAAACTATATTAATATGTTTCATATTCATTCTTGACCTAGAGAACGCATATTGAATTAATACGTAGGGATGACTCAAATGTTTCATACGCGTCCAGCTGTCTGATTGTATGGCCATGATGTCATGGGGTACGAAATTAGAAATCAATCCACATTGCGCTATGACCATACGAATAAACACGTATTTTATGACTTGTGACACATACAGCTACGAGCCGATTAACAGTTTTGGTGTACGCAAATTTAGCCTGTGTGACGTCAGGGTAAGAATCAGAATTGTCGAACGGTATGGTTGGTGTATTTCAGAAGTATGCTCCGCCGAAATAGGATTAAGGTCATTCGTAAATATTCAGCAACTGTTGAATAGAAAGTCACTTCTAATTTTGGGGGTAGGCAAATAAAAGGCCTCGAGGCCGCATGCAACGCACACGATAAACAAACAATTTTTATGTAAGCTTTTTTATTTGGTACTTTAAAAGTGGATGTCAGTATATCTGTATTCGATGAATAGGTTGATGACTGCAATACTGTTTGATTGACTAATGTATATTTTTATACAGAACGTTTTTGTCTCGACGAAAACAATATCCTGGTAATGGGAAACGACACCTCTTTTTCTGTTAATAAGATTCCATGAAATGAAAATATTTTATATTGTTCTTTTGTTTGTAGGTGAATGCATATTTTGTTAACGCAACTAAACTATTATTAGACGCCTCATTTGTTATCAAATTTAATTAATTTCCATCTAGCAAAACCAGCGCATTGACTGTACATAAAAATTTTAGGCACTCGCTTTAATGTGTCTAAACAACTGTTAAAAAAGCATCCTCATATCGTGATCTACGGACAATGTGTGGCGTGCGCCGCACCTGACACTAAAACAAAACTATATATTTAAGAGACATTTAACAACATTGGCAAGTTGTTAAATATTATTTTTATCTGTATTAAGAAATCAAAAAGTTTTGCTCTTTAAGGATTTTTTTTTTCTAATCCGACAACGAATTTTGAGTATGAAAAAATATTTTTATAATAAAATTTATTGCTATGATAAAATGTGTGAATTCATTTTTTTATTTGAAAGTGATGGCTTCGGCAGAATAACAATATTCACAGACCTTTTTTTTGAACACGTTGTGATTGTTTTTTTTTTTTTTCGTGCTATGAATGCGTATTTTGTGAAACGAAATAAATATAAAATAATGAAACGTATACTTTATGAATTTAATTTAATAAAATAAAATTTATAATTTAAAACAGGCACTCTTCAGATTAGCTTAAAAGTGTTTTCTCTATAATGCACTTGCAGGATCTTTTCGAAGCTAATTCTATAAGAAGATTGTTCTGTAAGTGCATCGAGAACTTCCCGCGGTGTGTTTGAGAAAATACTTAAAGAACTTAAACGTTTAAAAATAAATAATATGAGTTTAGATAAAAATACAACAGTTAAAACGCTATCAATAGCGGATGTCGACCCTACAAGGGGTTCTGTTAAAGTTGTGATGTCGTTCTGGAAATAATGACTCGACGAGCAGCTATCATTAAAGATACAGTTATCACTGTATATTGTTTCAAGTAAATATAAAAAATAATTTATTACAATTGTTGGGCTAGTCCAAAAGATATCTGTAATCTGTATTGAAGATCGGAATTTTGGTACATATTAAGATCGTGAAAAACATATTTTGTTGCATTAAATTTTTTTATATCTTATTCGCGTGTTCCGGAATAAGCTCTATACCTTCTCTTTAAGAGTAGAAAAAAGTTTGATCAGTAGTAGAATTTTAACAAGCTGTGATTCATATATTTGTTCTATACTTGCATGCGAAGCATAAGATATTATTATTATAATCCTGTTAGTTCACGGAATCATCATAGTATGTAAATATAATGTAACGAAGATCAATTCTGTAATTTACAAAAATGAATTGTTACTAATTTTGAGATTTGGCAATAAGAAGAATTGATTTTTCTTCGACTCAATGAGCGTAATAAGTCTTTGTATAAGTCGTCTTAATACTTACGGATTTTCCAATTCTTTTTTGTTTTAATAATAGAAAAGCACATTAATTCTTTACTGCATTTGGAGATACGTCTTTATACTCCTGTGAAATTATAATAATAAACTAAATAAAAATACATCATTGATTCTTTGTTCTCTTATCATCATAGACAGAAAACCAACCTAGCTTCATTTTAAATTTTATTTACTTATGATTAGTTTTATGAAGCGAGTCCTTTATATTAAAACTAATAAAGATACCACACTCATATTTGAGTGTATGGGTACTTTATTAATTTAACAGTCAATAAACACTATAATTATATTAGTGAGACCATTCAATTAATTAATATCTAACTCTAATTGAACTGCACATAATTGATAAGTTTATGCATTATCAATAATATACGGGTGCATAATTGCTTTGGTCATAAGACATTGAGCATTTAATTAACGAAATTTAAGACTCTCCAATTATAAATCTATACAAATCCACAACACCGCGATTCTTAACATATTTTCTGCCTCTTCAAACATTCTGTGGAATCAGCTGTCGTTGGCGATTTTTCCGCACCGATACGACGCCGGCAACGCACTACGACTTGGGAAACCTTCAGAAAAGAGCGTATTCTTTCCTTGAACGTCGGCAAAGCACGTCTTAGCCCTCCGGTGTTGCGGTTGTCCAAGGGCGGTGGTAATCATTTTCCATCAAGCAAACCACCTGCTCATTTGTCACCTATAACATAAAAATAAAAAAGAATATTGTTATTGAATATTTTATGGTTTTTATTTGTAACAATCGGTCGCAGATAATTACATCAATAGTTACGAAAATAGACGTTAGGGGCGGTGACTACATTATCGAACGTTAAATCAGTTGTGACGGGCATAGAGAAAACAATGTTTACGCACCAGCTAAGATATATAAGTATGTCTTGGTTTAGCCGTTTTTTCTTCAGTTATATTAATACTTCACTTATTTTTTAAACTATACTATACTATACTTATATTCCGTATATCAAAGTTAGAAAATATAACGGAATAGAAGAAATTTAATTTTCTTTATATACATATTTTATCCATTTTCGCTGTACGTAAGATGTTATGACTTAGGTTACCTAATATCCAGTGCTTTGCCGAGTCGCCGGTGGGCTATAAATTCTCTGTATTTCGGACTTTCATAAAGCCGGGGCTTGAAAAGCGCTCTCACGACAGCTCCCACGTAACAGTGTATTATGACATATATTACATTTAGATACAAAGGAAAACGCCGAACGAAATGTTTTAATTACATCTACTTTCTCTTATATTTTATTTTAAATTAAGATCGAATTGTATATTGATTTGAAAAAAGAATACCATCAAAATACGATGTCATAAATTTGAAACCGCTTAAAGAAAATATTTTGCAATGGAAATACGCGACTCGTTTGCAGTCGAAGGAATTACAGCGAAAAGGAAAATGTTTCGCTTCGCCTTCATCACTTCGAATATATTGCAAGTAAAAATGCAGCTGTTTTCAATTTTAATAATAGTCTTGCGCAAAACTCTTACAATCAAAGGTAAAGCTACGACATCGGTGTGGAAGTTGCTTTACTCCAATCAAAGTTAAATATATGGAACACTGGAAAATGTTACAAATATTGTGTATCTGTATTAACATTGACATGGATTTTAAAAAAAATTCGAGTCTGTTTATCATGTGAAGCTTTTCATTTTAGATTCAGACATTTTGGCAAATAAATCTGACATGTAGACGTAGCGAGCACATGAAATAGTACAAAGAAAAAAGAAATAGTCACCGGGGACTACACGAGTCAATAGTATGTAACGGGCTTTACTTTACGTAACTAGAATTTCAACGCCTTCGAAATCCAGATGGTTTTTGTTCGATATAAAACAAAAGAGATATCTCGATATTTGACGTTGGAAGCTATGAAGGATAAGAAACAAACGCCGCCGAGTTTTCGATGATTTATTAGTTCTTTTAAAGTACAATTTTGCACTTTATTTGAAATATTTCTGTTCGTCGTTAGCATTGGGCTTATAAATATATATTGTGAAATGTTTCAATTGATAATACGTTGACAAAAAATGTATTTGTTGTATTTTATGTAGGAGGATGGGCAAATGGACTCTGAATGGTAAATAAACGTATCATAAACACTAATTCCCATATACGTTGTCATGTAAATATCAACCGTTATGCCCGTAGATACACTGGCTCACTAAACCTTTAAATTGGACACAATATTAATATTGCTGTTTAGCGGAAGGATATCTGATGGATTGGTGGTATTGAGGCTTGAAAGGGATGGTTAATATTTCTATCAAAGAGATGTTACTGCTTCAAGCTAAATGGCGAATGTTCTTGATTGTGTAATAGCGTATTCCGTTTAACTTATCACACGTTCATCATTATTCCTGTGAAAATTAACCGCTGACAATTACAATACTATGAAGCTTGTTTAATGTTAGTTAGTAACGAGAAGTTATTGAATAATTTAAATGAATATTCCAATCCAATATAAAAAAAAATAATCGTCCCTTTCTGTGTACTTGGACAACGTAAAAGGAATACTTAACTAAGTTTTGCTTTTAGTCAATTACTACGGGAAGCCTCCAGCTTTGAGTATTATCAATAATTTAGATGAAGCTAGTCAGATGAAGGAATGTCAGTATGTTTTTGTAATAAAATGAATACAATTCATTCACATTACTTTGTGATTATATATGCGAATAGTATATGATACATAACTTACATCTTGAAAAGTGTAATATGAGTAACAGCTTGTAAATAACCCGAGACCTAAGATCTCCTAACCTATTCAGCGCAAGTTTTTTTGTAGCTTAGTTAACCATGCTGTTACCACTGATAGAATATATATAAGACAGATATTCTGATCTCCGTTTTACGGAAATATGTGATGTTATGTCAATAAATTACGTATCTTTTTCAGAAACTGGTTGACTAATCAGTTATTTAAAAAAAGAACAATTGTTAAATAGTATTTTCATTTTAAGTTAAGAATAAAATCAATCATAATATACATAACTCAAGTAGACTCAAGTACTCTTCTCACTTTCTCAAGCGCTTTTGAAGCGTCGCTGTACCAGACGAAGGTAATAGTTCTATAACAGTAATAATTTCAATTAAGTTTTCGTTGCCTCTCATACTTTATAGCTGAAAGTTTTCTCTATTTTACCGGATCACATTTTCACTATTACAACAAGATTCATCGTATATATTATGTTATATACAAGAATGTTTATTTTTTTAGGTATTATAAGTACTTTGCATTGTATATAATCCTAGTGCCTTTTGATAATGTATAGGTATGTCTAATATTTTTTATTTCATTTTACTTAGGAGGACTCTAAAAAATATGTTGAATACGCTATTATTTTTATTACTTTTTAGTGCATATTTATTTATTTCGAAATAGTCTTTTGTTTGAAGTCGGTTTTTCTTCCTGTTAAATTTTTTATTTTTATCAACTCGGCCGGGAATAAAACCCGAAACCTCGAAGTGGTGTACCCATGAACACATTACTCGACCATGGAGGTCGGAATTTTTAAAAATAAATTAATTGATGTACGTACACATCGTGTATTTGAAGTTCTTAAACCTTTCTTTGAATTATTTTCCCTAAGGAATTGGCTAATTAATAGGTGTACAAATAAGTTTTGAGGGGTTTATAAAAGATGGCATAACTAGTACTACATCGCATTGGACTATCTTGAAACTTGTGTATCCATGTTAAAACATGTCCGTTATCCTCTCCTAGGAACATTTACTACGTTGAAGTGTAAACGACACGCATTTTTGAGCTTCAACAATGTCAACTTTTGTGCCAAGTAAACAGCATTTGCGGGAAACACTTCTTTTTTGCTTCAACTTAAAGAAAAATGCAGCTGAAGGGCATCGACAGCTACGTGAAGCGTATGGAGACTATGCTCCATCAATAAAAACATGCGAATATTGGTTTCGACGTCTTAAAAGTGGTAACTTTGACAACAGTGATAAAGAACGCGATGGGTGGTCAGTAAAGTTTGAAGTCGCTGAGTTAAAATCATTACTGGACCAAGATTCATGCCAAATTCTTGAGGAACTTGCTAAAACCTTAGGAGTGACTCAAGAAACGGTTTCAAGCCATCTCAAGGCATTAGGTATGGTGCAAAAAGAAGGACATTGGGTTCCGCACGAACTCAAACCGAGTGACGTCGAACGCCGTTTTTTCACGTGCGAACAACTACTCCAAAGACAAAACCGGAAGAGTTTTTTGCATCGAATAGTGACAGAAGATGAAAAGTGGATCAAATACGATAATCCGAAGCGCAGAAAATCCTGGGGTAAGCCCGGCCATGCCTCAACTTTGACGGCCAAACCCAATATTCATGCCAAGAAGATAATGCTGTGCATCTGGTGGGATCAACTTGGAGTTATCTACTATGAGCTACTCAAGCCTAACGAAACCATCATTGGGGAACGTTATCGACAGCAATTGAGGCGAATATTAAAGCTGAAACAACCCCAATATGACAAAAGACATAACAAAGTCATCTTTCAGAACGATAACACTCGGCCACATGTTGCTAAAGTTGTCAAGGAAACTTTAGAGGCACGGAACTGGGATGTCCTACCACACCCGCCATATTCACCAGACATTGCTTCTTCGGATTACCACTTGTTCCGGTCAGTGACTCATGCGCTATCTGAGCAGCACTTTACTTTTCACGAAAATTTGAAAACTTGGCTTGATTATTGGATCGTGAGATAGATGAGGAATTTTTTAAACGCGGTATTCGTAAGCTGCCTGAAAAATGGGCAAAGGTAATACAAAGCGACGGGCAACATTTTGAATAATATACACTTTACCAGATTTTCTAAATAAAAATTCAAAATAAAAAAAAATCCCTTAAAACTTATTTGTACACATAATACTTTATCGTATCCATTACATTAACTTCCAACTTAAACAACATTAGTTAACTGCAAGTAACTTGTTCTCTGTTTTCTTGAACAATAAATTAAAACTTTAAACACATGTCGCTTTACACTCTGCAATGAAGAACAGTGAACTGTGTATATTACGACACAACTTAGATGTAGCATCGGCAAAATTCGTAAAACCGATCACATCCGAATTAAGTACGCTCTCCCAAATTATCAATACTTATTTCTTATGTGAATATGATCTTTACACAAACGTAATAACTTGTAATACTTATGACCTAATATATTCGTCAATTTGACACGTCGATTTTACGATTATCTATAGCGACGAATAGCGTTGATTGGCGCTATAGGGAGCTATTTCTATTGGTTGTATAATTCGGCAGTAATAGGTTTTTTGAATTTGCCGATGCTACATCTAAGTTGTGTCGTACTATACTTTATACTGTTTACGTTTATTCGTCTATTGCGTTGTCGTATTTCTTAATGATCAATTAAGGAATGACGAAAGTTGTTTTTTGAGCTTTTAAGCATATTTTATTCTTTTTCTAGCCTCTATTCATTAGTTCGAATAAACAAACCAGTTTGGAAATAAAAGAAAGATTTTTAGTCTAATCAATCTAAATTTTTATAATTAGAATATATAGAACCTTTTTTTATATATAAAAAAATTTTTTTTTGGATAGGTAGGAGAAAAAATTAAAGCTCGTGATAAAAAACTTTGATAAATTTTGGCATATTTACTTAAAATGGTGAAAAAGAGTAACTGTCGAGTTTCTTGCCGGTTTTACATAGAATCTACATTACATTAAAAAAAAAGGAGCTTTTATGAGCTTATTTGATTAACGAATATATTATATTTGATTATTGTGAATGCGTACTTAAAACAGGGGCTGGTTATGCAGGGGAACTATAAGTAATTATAAGGATTTAAACAAAATAATTTCAGTTGTGTGTCAATGGCACGCTTTAATTGCTATGAACTTGTGACAATATAAATTTACAGTATATACCTATTTGGTTATTTTCATAGAATAATGTGCAATACCATTAAATATATAATTAGTTATTTTTCTTACTGAATCGAGGTTGAGGTTTAAGTTTCTCACTATTGAACATATTATTAGTATTCCGAGTTTTGCGATACAGGGTCGTTGAATGTTAAGTAAATAATATTTTTGGAAATGTAAAAAATATATAGAACATAACCATGTTATATATTTCACATAAGATGAGCTATATACATATATGTGTATTTATATTTATTACAAGATTAAAAAAAAATACTTAATTCAACCTAGAAATAAGAATTTCTTTTAAAATGAAGGCAAATTTAATCAGTAGGTAGTTTCAAGGTACCAACTTGTGCCATTCAACGATTAAAATTTATACGAAATTCTACAGTTATAAAAACCGCTAGTGAATTTTGTGTGAAGTTGAAGTGAGTTGGAAATCCACCGCCCGCAGTTAGGAACACCAACACATACGTTCATATATTTGCTAAATGCATATTAATAGCTAAGTACACAGTAAACCTTCCGACTATGGTATAAGATTGTTATTTCAATGACTCGACAATTTCCGAAATGCACTGATAGCAGTAGATTCTGAATACATTTGAGCGATACTAAAATGTACAGCGTTATAACTCTTGGTGCGCTTATAATAAAAGCCTGTACTGGATATGTCAGCAAAGCGAGCTGCATTTTTATTTTGTAGATTTATTTATCGGGGCGACATCGAGTGCATTTGACGGGTATAAAACTATTAATTCATATTCCTATCAGAAAAATATTCAAATGCACGAACTCAACGTGTTATTGTTGTGTTATATATACATATGTACATATATACATTTATTTGTTACCAGGAAATATGAACTCAACTTTTGTGACAGCATTTTATTCTGTATTTCAAATACTACCATGATTTCGGCGATTTTTACATAGGCTAAAACCTCGATTATTTTTATCGAGCTTGATTAATTAAAAAATTAAATTTCATACTCATAACTTCTTTTGCTGTTTGTCCGGTCATGATATACAAAGAAGACTAGTACAACTTAGATACCCTTTTATTTCTTTAAGCTGCTTCTGCTTTTTGTCCGGTCATGATATACGATGAAATGTTACATAATATTATATTGATAATGTTAAAATGTTTGGAGCTAGTATTCGTTGGTTTTTTACGCAGCACAAATACTAATTGAATTGTAATTGTATTTACCTCGCAATCTGGTAACTAAATATTTTATTCAATCGTGTTATAAAACTTGTGAAAACCTATTTGATAATCGTATATTCCTTGATTCTGCATTATATTTGGTAGAAAACAATTTAATCGTAAGTGTCAAATACGTCGGTATAGTAATTATCTTGATCCTTGGTCGCCTAACTTAGCATGATAGGCGAACAAGTCTGTGTGAGTGGGCGAGATCACGTTTTAGTATATTTTTGCGCTATCAATTTTAAATCCGAGTTATGTCTCTTTAAAGTTTCTTATCTACTTAAAACATTAAACTTGATTTATTTTAACAACCTCTGAAGTAGTTGAATATTCTTTTAGGCTTAAGTTGACGGCTATAGCCATACATTTATCGATTGGCGTTTATTTGTGAATTGCCTCAGGAGTTAAAATATATTTATTTTTATCCATATCCTTTCTATTTTTACGAGCTTTTTTTTGACATCACCTGTTAGTGTCTGGGGGTCTAAACTAGTAATCGAGTTTGAGACCAGTTCTACCAGATTGAGCTAAAATTTTGCAAGCTATTTTGGATCTGGTGACAATACAATCACAACAAAATATGGATAAAATAAATCCAATTTTTGATTATTATTTTTTTAAATGTAACATGCCCATTTATGATCAATGATGGACCAGTGGTTGAGACATTTTTCTTGGATTCACCCCTTTTCCCATCGGATATGGGATCGTATAAATCCGGGCAAACAATACACAAATTTAATGTGCTTAATTTGCGTTCATTATTATTAATCAGTCGTGGGACATTAAAATACTGTCAATATATCGTAGGCTATATTTTTCAAAGATATAAATAACTAGTCGCCCGGCCTCGCTGACTGACAGACAGACATAGTTACTTTCACATTTTTAATATTAGTATAGAGAAACATTAGGAGTAAGAATCCCACCCGTGCCGTATCCTTAAAAGATATCTTATTAAATAATATCAAAGAAGTAAAGTGGTCTTTGCTTACCCGTCTCAATCCTAATCCTTTCCTTCGTTTAATAAATCTTCTAGGAAATCAATTACACGGATGACCATTCAGAGAATTTTACGGAGTCGAACTTTGGAATTTTATTTTCAGTAATCGGTAATGTTATCTTTCCTCGCTATGCTCCCTTTCGTATCATCGATCATATTACATCATGAATTCATTTTTACGAGAGCGATCCGAGGTGCAATAAAGAAAAAAACGAAGCGAAGTGCACTGTAGTGAAACCATAAATTAATTGGTGTTTGTTTTAGTAATGTATTCAGTAGCTTCATTTAAGAGTATTGTATACTAGTCGTATCTTAATAAAATCGAATACTTTGAGATATTATCATCGGGTTGAAATATAATATTTGATATAAAATAAAATTTTACAGTTCATATGAACTGTAAAATTGTCAGTAAATAGTTGTGATATTTTTTATGATATAGCTAAAGGTTATCTGGAATAAATAAGACTATTTTTTGACAGTTATTGCATTACTAGTTTCTGCTCGCGGCTTGTCCCGAGTTGAGAGGTGGGGGACGGAGGAAGCTGTGTCAGGTGTTAGATTTCCTAAGTGATAATATACCTTTTTTGTACGCTTGAAAAGTGTAAAGTATCGGTAAATGATGAAAATAAAATCTATGTGAAACTTTTTATTTGTTTCTTGATTCGCTTTTATATTACGATTTAGTTCATTCTAATTGTAAAACGGAATGTATGATATTTTCAGATTTCTATATGACGTCTCATAGTCTGACAGTAAAAGGAATAAATCCAATATTACTAAAGAAGCTACAATATATTTATAAGTTAGCATTAAGCATTGCAGAAACCATACTCACCCTACGTTGCACTTAGATTGACTACCCGATTGACTGCACCGTAACTAGTTTAATAATATCCCTGTTAGCTTATTGCATTGGACGCTGCCGAGAAGCATTTCTAGTGAAGACTAAATTAAAAATTTTAATTGAATGCTGGCAAGTCTTACAGATTAAATTTAATGTAAAAAACTGTCCTACTCGTCTTTGTTAAGACAAGCTTGGGTATCAATCAATCATTAGTTTTTTTGAAACACCAACACTATAACTTTTTATTGCTGTACCAGTTTAAAAGTTTACTTTATCGACCATGGTTGGCGGGAGTTGATACAAAAATCATAATTTTTCTCGTTACAACGCTAATTAAAATGATAAAATTAGGTAGGCCGTTTGCGGAGTTAGCGTTCCTATAGTGAAATTAAAGGATTTTTGTTTCAAACTGAGATTTAATTAAAATCGACGCCGTAAAGATTTTTGTATTTCATTAAGAACTATTGCTTTGTTTATGTAGGTGTTCTGTTATTACCGAAATAATAATACAGTAAAGTAGAAAAGTAAAGTAGTGTATATTGATGATATTGTTGATATTTTATAAAATATCAGCAATAGTAACTTTCTTTAATTGAATTATATAATATATGTTTTTTTTTGTAATATTACAAATATTATTTTCATTAAACTTATCATCGGAAACTATTCCGTAAGTTTTGATAAATGAAGAAATTCAAGTGTAAAATGTAACTTAAATCGTTGGGTAGCAGCCAAGTTGCTGCAGGCATTAATGAATAATGGACGAGGTTTGGCAGTTGTTCCTTCAGAAAGCAGTTCAATAAAATATAGTATAAATTCGCAAAACGTTAAGGAATAAAAATTAAACTTTTTGTTAATTCGCACAAACTTGCATTACCATAATAAAATTATGTTCTTTGATTTGTCTGTCACTACTTTTCTTACTCATTTATAGTTCTCAGAAACAACTCTTTTATTTCAAGAATAGTAGTTTTTTGCGACACATACATATGTTTGACAAATAAATATGGGACAACATCACATACATTACTCTGATCCCAATGTAAGTAGCTAAAGCACTTGTGTTATGGAAAATCAGAAGTAAAGACGGTACTACAAACACCCAGACCCAAGACAACATAGAAAACTAATGAATTTTCTACATCGACTCGGCCGGGAATTGAACCCGGGACCTCAGAGTGGCGTACCCATGAAAACCGGTGTACACACTACTCGACCACGAAGAATTATACATATGCACACATATTAAATACTGATGTAATTTAGATAGCTTAATATCGATTTTCTGTCTTTACAAAATTATTTTACAATAATAAATGATATCTATCTTGTAAGTGACTGTACTAGTTATCGAGATAATACCTTTGTCACAAAAAAAAAAAACTGCTCGTAATCTATCTATTCAAGTGGACTATACTTTCAAACAGTTTAATTGTGTATCTATTACATTTCACAGTTATTTTAAATAAAAACAATTTCGATTCGATTTTCATGAAATAGTAATTTAATATAATATTTTCTAAATATCTATGCAGAACGAGCAGTATTAGTAAGTTTGCATAAATATTTTATTTTATTTAGAACCACAGAATGAAGTATAGTTAACACTATTAGCGTAAAAACCATCGACAGGAAATTTGCACTGAATTCTATATTTATGTCGAGATGGCCCAGTGGTTAGAACGCGTGCATCTTAACCGATGATTGCGGGTTCAAACCCAGGCAAGCACCGCTGATTAATGTGCTTAATTTGTCTTTAAAATTCATCTCGTGCTCAGCGGCGAAGGAAAACATCGTGAGGAAACCTGCATGTGACAAATTTCATAGAAATTCTGCCACATATGTATTCCACCAACCCGCATTGGAACAGCGTGGTGGAATATGTTCCAAACCTTCTCCTCAAAGGGAGAGGAGGCCTTTAGCCCAGCAGTGGGAATTTACAGGATGTAGTTGTTGTTGTCTATATTTACACTGTTTATTTTAATGATTGTGTTAATTCATTTAAAATGATTCCCAATTTCTTCTGATAGACCTTCACTAGGAATTCGTCTATAAAATTTTTACCAAAATTTTGGACAGTATCCAACTCACAGGAGGCATTAATGAATAACGGACGACGTTCGGTAGTTATTCTTTCAGGATGAATATTCCAACTACACATGAATGTAAGTCTAAATAAAGCAACAAATTTATTTTCAAAGTAAACTAGAGATTTTCCGCATGAAAGTTAAAATTAAAATCGAACAAATTATATTTTAATTTGAGTTTGATTTAAAGACGTGTTAGGTACGTTTTAAGAAAAAAATTTGGCCCACCCACTGTATCGGTTTGATATCAGTAATATAACTAATTTATTTCCAATATATTATGCGCTAACGCTTTTATGCTAAATTGCTGTTTCAACGGCCATAGAAATTTAATATCTGGAGTGGGTATGGCTATTAAAATAAAGACCAATATTGCTCACTAACAATACACGGAAGTGCACCATAAACAAAGTTCGTCCACCTCTATAAGTGATTAATGTTTAATCCGAAATGGTACCTGCTTCTATATGGATCGTTTAATGTAAACAATATATTTTATGGCCTGTAGAATATGGAACGTAATACGACGTGGGATGTTAGTTAATTTTTTTAAATATTGTACTCTTACGGAGATGGTCTGAGACGGCCCAATGAGTCGAGATGACCCAGTGGTTAGAACATTTATGTACCACTGAAAATTCATGTGCTTTATTTGTGTTTATAATTCATCTCGAGCTCGTCGGTGAAAAAGGCATGTGTCTAATATCATAGAAATTCTACCACATGTGTATTCCACAAAACCGCATTAGATTATCGTCGACAATGTCGTTCGTCGTTCCAAACCTTCTCCTCAAAAGGGTGAGGAGGCCTTAGTCCAGTAGTAGGAAGTTAACTGGCTGTTATTGTACTGTTACGGATAACTTTATTAAGAACATTATTTAAAAAAATAGTGCTTCACCCGTCGAGGTAGGAATCATTAGAAATTCTTACCGCTTAACAGCAATACATGGTATGGATATTAACCCGTCACGGTAGGACTAATTTCATATTTTATACCGCTTAACAGCAATACATGATATTGATACGGTCCGGTTTCAAGGGTAATTTAGCTAGTGTAACCCAAGCGCAAGGTCCGTAACATCTTAGTAAAGTTAGTGGCGCATTGGCGATGTAAGGAATGGTTAATATTTCTAACAGCGCCAGTCTAGGGCCGGTAATGATCAATTAATATTATGTGGCCCATTTATTCCACCTACATCTATACATATAATAAAATTGGAGTGTCTGTTTGTAATAATAAAATAGCCCTTTTTTACTCAAAGCATATGTATGTATACACGATACATATACCAAAATAACATTTTTTTACAATTTTTGTCTGTCTGTTTGTTCCGACTAATCTCTGGAACGGATGGACCGATTTGGACGGGACTTTCACTGGCAGATAACTGATATAATAAGGAGTAACTTAGGCTCGTTAATATTTTTTTGTTTAATTCAAACGCCTACAAGGTCGTGGGCACAGTAAGTCATTTAAAAATTTAAAAACTCATTTATCTTCGTAACTACTTTGTGTATGTTACATTGTTATGACATAAATCGTAAAGACTAAACAGAAAATGTTATTTTTAAGGGCGTGCTCACAAAACTATTTTGCCTTTATATCTGTCAGAATATTCCCCAGTGTTTCGTGTTTTGTAGACTGTGAAATACATATATCTTTACATGAAACTAGTATATTCGTATAATAAAATTGGAGTATCTGTTTGTAATATTAATATAACTGTTTTTTACTAAATGCATACGCGCGGTAAATTTATCTGTTTGGCCTATTAATCTCTGGCACGGCTGAACCGATTTTGACGGGAATTTCACTAGCAAATAACTGATGTTGTAAGAGTAACTTGGGGTACTCTTATTTCAGAATTGTCTATATAATAATAAAATCACGCTGCGACGTCCAAATACTGTCCAGTACCGCGCACAGCACTCACTCATGCCATCACTCCGCCGTCACATCAGCTGCCGCCCACCAACGACATAATATCACAAAAGCTGTCTAACATAGAATTAATAACATATAGTAAAGGCCCAGCTAGTAATTTAAAATAAAATTTCAAGTTATGTTAAATTATCACATTTAGCATGGACAATAAGTAAAGTTTAATTTTTGTAACGCCTTTTCTAGAATTAACCATATTCGCAGGGACGGGTTATCTATATATAATTAAAAGTATATAATATATCTATCTAAACCGATATTCATGGATATTTTTATACAGAAAGCTCGAAAATCCAAGGAAGAACAAAATCGTAAATCGACTTTTAAGTAGTCTAATATTTTTCATTTCATTTTACTTAGGAGGATTTTAAAAAGTATGTTGAATACGCAATTATTTTTATTACTTTTTAGTGCATATTCATTTGTTTTAAAATAGATAGATAAAATAGAAATAGTTTTGTTTGAAGTCGGTTCTTCTTTTAGTTACATTTTTTATTTATAATGTATAATGACGATAATTGTGACGACTTACGTACTTTTGACGGGAGCCATACTTGACAGTGTACAATAGGCACATGTAGGTGTTCAAATATTGACGCATTTTCCATTGCCTTACTTACATAGTCCCCTTGCGTACCAGAAAATGAGATTTTTAATTTAACGTTACAAGAAAAAACGAGTCACGTTGTATTCCAATACAAAGTGTAAGCGCCAGTCACGCTATAAATACAAGGGACGTGATAAGTTAGGTCCCAAGCTGGTAGCGCATAGGTAATGTGTGGCTTACCTGAGTTTACGTGTGTTTGTGGGCGAGACCACTTATCTTACGAGGCACATCTGTTCATGTGCTTGGGTAATGAATAAGAAATATATTTGAAAGAGTTTATGTCTGAGTTAAAATTTATCGTCGAAAATTATAATTATCGTCGAAGTATAATTAAATACCAATCACTATAAAAATAAACAGTGAGAAGACCTGACTGAGTCTGAACTAAAAAGGGTCGTTTCAGACTCAAGATTGCTATAACCGTGAACCTATTTGTTGTAATTTAGGAATCTGTATTTAAAGTCTGTGCGTTCAGGATAATGGGAATCAGGCAAATTCCTGAACCATCAGATGGACAAAATATTTATTTATAATATCTATAAAATAGTAAGAAATTCTCATAAGCAAAACGGATTTAGACTTTTTTCAAGCTGAAAGTGTTACTTTGGAAAGCATATATGTAGAACCTTGGTTTTGCGACTCTTGCCTCCTATCCTGTCGGCATATTGTTCTAACGGATTAAGGGAGCAAGAAAAGTTAAATTGCACCCAGTAGCTCCTGCGTAAATGAAGACTTTGTTAAACAAAAAATATTGTAGAACACACTTGATAATAAGGAATTTGAAACATTTTGAAAAGACATAAGCGAGTAACAATGCGCTTACTGGTATTAGAAACTCAATTAATGTTACCATGTATTGTCTGGCGGATTGATTGGATCTCCGTCGAGCCTTGTAATTGACATGCGAATGTAATTAAGTGATTTCAGGCACTGGGAAGCGCTACTCTCGATATCTATGTAGATAATATCATTGTCAAGTGGCATTTTGTACGTAATATATACGTTGTACATTAGAGCGGCTATTAATTTACTCACAGCGAGAAGTGGTTGCTTTGTGATGTTGAATATTCTAACTATTCTAGTAATCTACACGAAATCTTGATATGCTTTGAACTGATCTTAATATGTAGTTGTTTTGTTTATATTTACGTCATAGAATAAGGAATGTTAATATTGAATACAACAACAACAACAGCCTATAATTACCCACTACTGGGCTAAGGCCTCCTTTCCCCTTCGAGGAGAGGGTTTGGAACATATTCTACCACGCTGTTTTGTCCAGCCGAATTTCTATGAAATTAGACGCATGCTCGTTTCCTCGCGATGTTTTCCACTACTGACGAGCTCGAGAAGAATTATAAATACAAATTAAGCACGTGAATATTCAGTGGTGCTTGCCTGTCACGGGACCATCTCAACTCGATTTTAATAAATATAATAATATTGAATACGTCTACATTATTCACTTTGGTATTGAGAACAAACGAATATATCAATTCGAAACCTATACGCATCGTATAAGCTCATTAATTCCGAGTCTCAACTTTTTTCGAGTAGGGACGGAATGAGGATTCTGCAAGCGTAATTAATTTGTTCCTTTCATAAAAAATAATATATGACTCGTCAAATCGATCCAAATGAGCATGACTCGTTAAATCGTTCAAAATGAGCCAAAAAGAGTTAATACCTTCTGGCTCCAGCATTCGATTGACTAAAAGAATAATCGAATGTATTGTTATTCGAATACGTTTAAATCGATATGATAATTTACTAGTAATAAGCTGTTAGTTACATAAAAGTGAAGAAATTTTATATGAAACCTATAAAAGCGACATAATTGTATAACTTATTACAAAACATCTGTGTCATTTATATTCATATTATATGTATATTTGCGAGGACGTGAAAACTGTATTATATGCTATGACAGTTATTAAGAGCGTTTACGCCGGATTAG